>NW_028318358.1:955000-2155000 GCF_062004578.1 Staurois parvus
CTCACTACCACAGGTGCTGACAGTCCATTTCAATTATATACCCATAAACCCAAATTCAGTGGCATACCTAGCATAGTTGTAATCCAGGACAGATTATTGTTAACACACCTCCATACGCTCTTCTGTTTGTTACAGTTTTTTCAGTCAAAATAATTAATTAAATGAGTAATAATAAATGGATCAGGTAAACGTTTACCAGCAGGGTTACGGACAGAAATAAACACTTGACAGACATACTCTTTTAAAGGGGTATATGCGCCTTCTTCACAGTATGTGTATGTATTGTGGCAGAGTGAAGCCATGCCACTGTATAAAATGGTAGTGTAGGCCAGGTTTTGTAGGACACAAGCACACTAATGACACAGGTGTTTGCTTGCTTCTTAGGAGAGACAGAATTAGAGGTTGGTGCCCCAACCTTTCTGAGGTGGTCAGTGTGGTTTGAGGGCAGAGAGAAGTGCACGTCTGCACCATGCTGTCCAGAACAGGATGGACAGAGGCAGGAGCCTGTGAGAGATGGAGCAGTAGAAAGCTGCAGGAAAGTGACAGGAGACAGACTTGACAGAGGTACAGCATTTGTGGAAGAGCACTGGAATGTGTTTGATGGTCAGGAGGACAGAAGCTACCAAGTTTGATAAGTAACGCTGCAAAGAGAGCCAGGAGGCTGAATACTATATTTTGATGTCTTGATGGTGGAAACCACTTCAATGGGAAGATATACGCTTGTGAATTTTCTTTCAGTTTTGAATAAAAATGGGCAGAATAGCCCTGAAAAGACAGTGTTGGCATGGAGTAAACTCACTGTTTTGCACTACCAGTGAGGTACAAAACCCCCAAGTTGTCATAGTGTGTGTGTGTGTGTGTGTGTTTGTGTGTTTATTTAAGCTTTATATTTAGGGACATTATTTTGCTTAACCCATATCCTACAACAGTGACAGCGGCGGTGGGGGGTTACACACACTTCCTTTGAGCTAACTGTAAGCTTTCTAATTAAGTGATCTGGCAGCTGTATAGCCATGCCTGATCACATTCTTTGTGAGCACTGTTCAGTGCAGCAATACTCTGAGTCCAGGCCAGCTTCATGACACACTTTTAGTAGTTACCGTAGCTATCATTCATCCCACATACTGTAAGAAACAACATCTGCTACACAGTGGGTTTTTTTTTGTTCATTGCCTTTTTTCAAAATTTGGAGTACTGCTTTAATTGAATGCAGGCAATTTTTCTACAATAAAGCAGTGGTCTACTTTGCAAGAAACCTTTCTCTGAAATTAAGAATCAGCAGTGCCTGAGTGCTCCCAAGCAAAGTAACCCATAGCAAAAGAAAAATACAGTTTAGTAAACTTCTCTAGATGTAGAAAACCCCATTGGTTCAGTGCGTTTACATGCACAGAACTGCCTGTATAAATATTACATGTATCTGGATAACATACTAAATTCTGATCTACTTTTGTGGATTTCCAAACTTTTTTTTTTTTTGTTTTCTAGTTTTTTTTTTGTTTTTTTTTTACTATCTAATTAACAAACAGACCTTTACAATTGATTAGCAAGGAATATGAGCTAATTTTAAAGACTTTGCTGCCCTAAGCCACTTATAAAAAAAATCAATAGTTGATGTCTTTTAGAGGAAATTACAAGGCTTTACTCGTATCTTTCCCAATTGCATCAAGACCTCTAACAGATAATGGAAAGACAAAAAGCATGTAATTACAATGCTACTCTTTCTCCAGTTTAGTGAATGCATTTAGTAAAAAGATTAAGTGAGGTAAACTGGAAAACAAAGTGACAAACTGTCTGACCTGACTGCTCTTTCATTTGTGGTATAACAACTGCTACTGTTCTGTCTCTCCAATATAAGCATTGAAAGTGTGATATCTGTAACTTACAGTTGTGATGAGATAGCGATAACTCCAATGTTATTTGAATATCACAGGCAGTGACTCAATACAGAAGACATCTTGTAGATCTTGTTAAGTTTATTCCATAAACTAAGAGAATGAACATCTGATAGGTCAAAAGATCATAATGTGATCTACTTCATGACATGAGGCTAGAAGCTGCAATGCCTTACTAAGAAAAGGGTGGGCTATCAATACAGCATTAACTAAAGCAAAGGAAAGGGAGGAGCAGAGACAAAATATAGAGAACACTTAAAGGCATATGACAGTCATGTGAAACATGACAGCTACACA
The DNA here is from genome assembly GCF_062004578.1 of Staurois parvus. Lineage (NCBI taxonomy): Eukaryota > Metazoa > Chordata > Amphibia > Anura > Ranidae > Staurois > Staurois parvus. Next base: position 957,190 of record NW_028318358.1, read on the forward strand.
AGCCAGTTGTTAATGTAATGTTATTCAAATCAAACTTTATTTTTTAATTATGAAGTCAGCTATGCATTTTTAAAACGGTCTAATACAATCATTGAATATGTATAGTACAGAAACAGGTTCACCTGGAGGTTAGTGTGTGTGTTGAAGCCTAAGTACAGCCAACATCGCAAATAGATAAATCAGCACAAGGGACATACTTGCATGAGTCAATAGGATTTATCCCTTGTGCTGATTCTTCTATTAGTCAAAATCTTCCTCCTTTCTTTCCCTCTTCACTCTCTCCGCTGTATTCTTCTGGTGCAGCAGGGGTTAATAAAACCAGCAAACTGTACCAAACTGTCGTCAAGAAAACCTACATATGCCTGTCCTTATCGTCCAGCTCCTCCATTCAGTGAAGCATTACTACAGCTTTTATGGATGGAACGCAATCTATTAATGGAGAGGGCTGACCGATCAATCATTCGTCCGTCCGTTTTTGTAGATCTTGCTTCAGTCATAGAACTGTAGTATGACTTAATCTTCAAAGCAAAAACTCCTTCCCTTCAGTGCAAGACTGGGAAATCAAAATCTACCAAGGCCACCCCAAAAACTCTCTTCATAATGAAGAGTAGGGGACATCCATTATAGTTTGCCTTTCTCTGGGCCACAGACATTAAAGATCTTTTAGTACAATTGATGGTTTCAGAGGGGTACAAAATAGAGCTCAAAACTCTACCCCCTCATCGCTTTTACCTCTCAAAGCAACTGAAATCTTCTCAAGGCCAGTCCGATCTTCAGACCACCCTGATCCATATCTTTTCCCATGGAGTGGTCATTCCAATTGCTCTGGAAAACAGGTTAAATAGATTCTGTTGAAACCTGGTAACAAATCTTTCCAGCACCACACCCTTCATTTCCTTTGTTGGGAGTGCATAGCTAACAGTGACACCTTGCGAAAGGAGTCCAATGTATCCCCGAAATATAAGTGTGTTATGGTTTACTTTGCATATTTGTACACTGCTCTTGCAAAATTACCTCATTAAAGTGGTTCTGAAGGCTCTATAGAGGCTTTATTCAATGCTTTATTAAAACATAAAGACTTTATTCTATGAATGAAGGTAAAAAAGCTTCTGTGTGTAGCAGCCCCCCCAACACTTACCTCAGCCCCATCCTGATCCAGCGATGTTTATGAGAGCCTCGGTTCTTCAAAGACTCACTCCTGATTGGTTGAGGCAGCGGGATCCATTGGCTCCTGCTGCTGTCAATGGCAGTCAGTGAGCCAATCAGGAGAGGGAGGGGGTGGGGCTGAGCCACGGCTCTGTGTGTGAATAGACATGCAGAGCCTTGGCTCGGGATCGTGCCTGCTCAGGTGCCCCCATAGCAAGCTGTGGGGACACCCAACAGGAAGGAGGGGCAAAGGAGTGTCAGCAGGAAACCCGAGAAGAGAAGGTACTGGACTGCTCTGTGCAAAACCACTGCACAGAGCAAGTAAGTATGACGTGTTATTTAAAAAAACAAAAAAACAACTTTAGTATCCCTTTAAAATCCTGAGCCTATATCAATCACCAGGAGGTACCAAGAGTCAAGCAGCTTTAATGGAAGCAAGCCTGATCATCTCATTTGCAGAGAAACACTGTCTTACCCTCTACTGTTCACATCCCAAGAGTGGAATATTGGAAGGCAGATTACCTCAGCGATCACCACCTGGTGGACCAAGGGGATTGGACCCTTCATCTTGACATCTTCAGTCTTCTATGTCAGAAAAGAGAAGGTTCAGATGTTGACATCTTGGTCTTCAGGTACAAAAAGTTAACCGTGTCTGTAGCCAGAACTAAGGGGATCAGGGCATCAGTTGATCTGATCATTCCCTGGACCCTGTTCCAGTTCACATATGCCTTTCTGCCAGTGCAAAGTTTGCCTAATTTGCTCCACAAAATAGAGCAAGAAATGGGTGGTTCTCATTGCATCAAGCTGACCCAAGAGGACCTGGTACACAGACATACTCTGAAATCTGGGAAACGATATATGGCCTTTTCCAAACAGGCCAGACCTTCTGTCTTAGGGCCCTCTGTTCTACCTTGCTTTTCACTCACCAGCTTTAATGGCATAGCTGTTTGAGATCCAGGTCTTTTAAGAAGAGATGTCGCTAATTCTGGCTCTACGATAGAAAAATATACTATTGTATCTGGAAATCCTTCTTTGCTTGATATGAATAAAATGATTTCTCTGTTCTTCACATTCTGGATTTCCAACAATTGAGTTTTGACCAGATCTTGGCCTTAAGTATTCTTAAGGGACAGGTTTTGGCCTTGTCCGTTTTGTTCAAGGAACACCTGTCTTCATTTCCCCTTAAAAACAGAAAACTTTTTTCAAAGTATTTCTTTAATTACACCCCACTTCCAGTACTCTTCTTTCCTTTGAACCCATCAGAGAACATACTTTGAATGATCTTTCATGCAAAGTGGCTAACATGTCTGGCATACAGGACTCTTGAACCAGCAGGTCTCTTGTAAGGAGCCATTTCTGATCTGTCACAAAGAAAATGTAGTCTTGCATGCAAAACATTCTGTATATGTTGGTATCTAGCTTTCACCCTAGTAAAAACATAGTCCATCCCTCTTTCTGTCCTGCTCCCATGCACACCAAAGAGATTGCTCTTCCTTGTCTGGATGTTGTTAGAGCTATCAGAGTTTATCTAAAAGTCACAACTTTAATAAGAACAACACTTTCTTTTTGTCTTCTCATCAGGGTCCACAAAGGACATCCTTCTTCAAAATCCACTATTAGCAGGTGGATAAGACAACTCATTGCAAGAGCTGAGATTACACTGTAAAGGATAAGATAACTCCTTCTAACACACAGCCTCTGTTGCCCAAATTTGCAATTCCATCACCTGGAAGGTTTATACCTTCTCCAGGTTCTATCAGGTGGAGTTCCAAGCCTCTGCGGATGCAGCTTTTGTCCACATGATTCTTGCAAAAGTACTCTGAGTTGGGTCTGTTGACCATTGCTATTGTTGGGCTTGTTGGAACAGTACTGTTTGCCTTGTTGTTACCCACCCTTCTTATTCATTGCTTAGGGTTATTTCGGGGGTCTTTGAAAATCCAGTCTGTGTCCTGTGCTAAATGATTAATGACTTACCTGAAAAATTCCTTATCTTATAGTACACTACAGGACACAGGTCATCCTCCCCTTTGTTCCCATGTAACTCTGCATTGCGTGCTAAAAAACTGACATCTTATGGAGTGGGGTAGGATTATATGATCCAAGCTCATCAACTAATGATATGTCTTTTTTTTTTTTTTCTTATGGAAACCACTCCTTCTTTTAGCTCTTTCTATTAAGGTTTTAGTGGATTTTGATCAAGACTCATAGCAAACCACTTCAGAGCAGTTCATTGTTTATTTTCAACCATTCATGGGTTCTGTTTTCAGGTGTGAGTTTGTCTAGGTCTTCTTCCATGGAGGCCACTTTCATTTAGATAGCCGTGGATGTTGCAATTTGATATTGCTGTACTTTCATCTTGGAGGTCAACTAGGATCTGTTTTGAAGTTTTCCTTCCATTTTTGCTCTACCTTCCAAATTGTCCTTCTGTTCAATCTGGAGCCTATTTTCCTCTTGCAGCCACATCTAGGGAGTTCGGCCAAGGTCCCATGGACTTTAAACTTCTAGAAATATTAGCAACTGTGACCACAGGAACAGGAAGCTCTTAGGTGATTAGATTTTGTAACCTTTACCAAGCTTGTCTATTACCTACTTGTTTTCTTCTTTAGACAACTCTGTTTTCTTTCTTTTGTTTATATATTGTATACTATGTACACATAAAGATAGTGATAATTAAAGTGAACAGTCTGCTTGGAATATCACTGAAATTCAGTCTTTTGTCCTCTAAGGGGTACCAATAATTATGCCTATTCTATCTCTAGGAACTTTGGAATAAGGAAAGTTGGATGCCATGTAGCTTCAGTCAGTTTCAACTTAATTTCATGGCAAACTGGGATTATTTTCAATTGCAGCTATCCAGTGTAGCCAAACTCAGCCTGGCCTGGTGCAGATGTGGGGTGGGGGGCAGACCTGCTGCACCAGGCTCCAGTTTATACTCTACTAATGGTTTTGATTGTGTTCTGCTTGTAGTGCATCTACAAATGGACCCGGCATCTGCAGTCTAGAATCATGTTATCCCTTGCCCCTACAGCATATCCTTGAGTCTTCTGAGTCTTTTTTAGCTCCATTAGGTGTGTATGGTTAGAGGCTACAATCCTAATCCCTGCCTTCCCCTGAGGTCTCTGTATCTGATATTCCCTCAGTGTGGACGGCCTCTAATCCATTACCCTCTGAGATTCTGCCTGATTCTGAGTTGCTACAGTCTTTACTTAATGAACTTGCCTCTGAAGAGTCAAAGGGTTCTGCTATTACTCCTAAATAAAGAGACCGTTCAATTTCTTATTGATGCTGTGCACACCCTCTGAAGCTAGAGGATCAGCCTCTTGATTGTACTAGTGCTGTGCTGAGTCTTGAGTCCTTTCGAACTGATAAGATGACAAAGCCTTTCCAATTAAATCCACTGTTCAAAGTCTTCCTTTTTGGATATTGGAAACACTTTGACAAGATATTTGTTTCCCCCTAGTGCTTATTAGCCTTATTTAAAAAATGCTCAACTCCAGGCGGAAGTGTTCTTTCAAGATCTACAACTCCCTGGATTGTCTGAAGCAGTGCGGGTGGCCCTTAATGCAGATGTAACTGTATCAGAAGTGCTTCAAGCTATCAAATCTTTATGGTCCACTGTGGCCCCGGGTCCTGATGGCTTTTCAGGTCTTTATTATAAGAAATTTGCAACCCTGCTGGCGCCCTTTTTGGCTGGTTATTTTAATGAATTGCGACAGGGTTCTTTGCCTTCTCTGGACACGCTTAGAGCTCATATCTCAATGATTCCTAAGACAATGGATGACATTCAGGAACCGCAAGCCTTTCGGCCCATTTCTCCTCTTAATGAGGATCTGAAGATACTGGGCAAGATTCTCAGTCTTCGTATCAATAAATATTTGCGGAGTCTGGTCCACAGGGACCAAGTGGGATTTGTTCCTGAGAGGCAAGCGGATGATAATGTTTGTAAAAAGTTGTTCATCTTATACACCTACAACAACGCAAAATTCCTGGATTTCTATTGTCTTTAGATACAGTGAAGGAAATATGTATTTGATCCCCTGCTGATTTTGAATGTTTGCCCACTCAGAAAGAAATAATCAGTCTAAAAATAAAATGGTAGGTGTATTGTAACACTGGGAGACAGAATAGCAACAAAAAATTTAAAAGAAATGCATTTCTAACAAATTTTACACTGATTTGCATGTTCATGAGGAAAATAAGTATTTGATTCCCTTCACAAAACATGACTTAGTACTTGTTGGCAAATCCCTTGTTGGCAATCATAGAGGTCAGATATTTCCTGTAGTTGGCCATCAGGTTTGCACACATCTCAGGAGGGATTTTGGCCCACTCCTCTTGGCAGATCCTCTTCAAGTCATTAAGATTTGGTGGCTGACGTTTGGAAACTTGAACTTTCATCTCCCTCCACAGATTTTCAATCGGATTAAGGTCTGGAGACTGGCTAGGCCACTCCAGGACCTTAATGTGCTGCTTCTTGAGCCATTCCTTTCTTGCCTTGGCTGTGTGTTTTGAGTCATTGTCATGCTGCAACACCCAACCACAACCCATTTTCAATGCCCTGGCTGAGGGAAGAAGGTTCTCACCCAAGATTTGACGGTACATTGCCCTGTCCATCGTCCCTTTGATGCGGTGCAGTTGTCCTGTCCCCTTAGCAGAAAAAAACCCCAAAGCAGAATGTTTCCAGCACCATGTTTGACAGTTGGGATGGTGTTCTTGGGGTCATAGGCAGCATTCCTCCTCCTCCAAACACGGTGAGTTGAGTTGATGCCAAAGAGCTTGATGTTGGTCTCATCTGATCACAACACTTTAAACCAGTCCTCCTCTGCATCATTCAGATGTTCAGTGGCAAACTTCAGATGGGCCTGGACATGTGGTTTCTTGAGCAGAGGGACCTTGCGGGCACTGCAGGATTTCAATCCTTCTGGCGTAGTGTGTTACCAATTGTTTTCTTTTTGACTGTGGTCCCAGCTGTCTGGAAATCAGTGACAAGATACTGACGTGTAGTTCTGGGATGATTCCTCACTGTTCTCATGATCATTGACACTCCATGAGGTGAGATCTTGCATGGTGCACCAGACCTGGGGAGACTGACAGTTGTTTTGTGTTTTTTCCATTTGTGAATGATTGCACCAAATGTCACCTTCTCACCAAGCTGCTTGGCGATAGTTTGGTAGCCCAGTTCAGCCTTGTGTAGGTCTACAATTTTGTCCCTGACATCCTTGGACAGCTCTTTGTAATGGTGGAGAGTTTGGAATCTGATTGTGTGATTGCTCCTGTGGACAGGTGTCTTTTATACAGGTAACAAAATGAAATTAGCAGCACTCCCTTTAAGAGACTGCTTCTAATCTCAGCTTGTTACCTGTATGAAAGACACCTGGTAGCCAGAAATCCTGCTGAATGATAGGGGATCAAATACGTATTTCCCTCATGAACATGCAAATCCGTGCATAATTTGTTAGACATGCATTTCTTTTGAATTGTTTGCTGCTATTCTGTCTCTCAGTGTTACAATACACCTACCTATTCGATTTTTAGACTGATCATTTCTTTGCGAGTGGGCAAACATTCAAAACCAGCAGGGAATCAAATTCTTATTTCCTTCACTGTATATACAAATCTTTTGATTCCCTATCCTGGGAATATCTGCGGTTTGTGCTGTCCTGTTGGGGCTTTGGGGATTCTATCCTTCCTTGGATCCAGGCCTTGTATTCTTCCCCCTTGGCTTCGGTTAAGTATGCGGGGTATTTCTTAGATCCCTTTCCCATTAGGCAAGGGACAAGACAGGGATGCCCCTTGTCTCCGGCGCTCTTTGTCCTTGCGCTTGAGCCACTGGCTTTGGCACTCCGGGCAGGTTGTAATATATTGGGTGTCCTTTATGCGGGACAGGAATTTAAGTCAAACCTTTTTGCGGAAAATTCCCTCTTGACTCTCACGAATCCATTGACGACGCTCCCAAACTTACAACGGGTCTCCGTATTAATTTGGACAAGACAGTTGCTCTCAATATCACTTTGGCCTCAGATTTGGTTTCACGCCTGCAATCCCACTTCCCTTACAAATAGGCTTCCTCTTCCCTGGAATACTTGGGCATTCGCCTGACCCCCACTTGTGGCTCTTTGTTTACTGCAAATTATTATCCATTGCTTTTGTCCACAAAAATGTTCAGCTTAAGTTCCTGTTACGCATAAGGGACACCCAATATATTACTGTGTCCCTCCCAGTGCGGGTTTTCTTCTCCTTTTCTCTGGTTACTTCAGGCGAGGATTATGCGATTTATGTGGGCTGACAGACAGCTCATAGTCTCCAGAAACACGCTTTTTACCCATAGACTGAAGGGAGGTCTTAGGGTGCCTAATGCAGCTAAGTATTACTAAGCAAGCCAGATTGCCCCCCCTGTCTATGTTGTACGCTTCCTCTGACGTTTTTCTCTGGGTTTTTTGGAACTGCCTAACTGTGCCCCCGTTGCGACATTGACGTTTTATGGCTCCCCCCGGCCCAATGCCTGAGGACATTGAGTCACATTTTTCTCTATGGCCTACGAGTGTGGGATTCAGTACACTACTGTAGTGGCTTGATGTCGTCCTTTCTGCCCTTGCTCCCGATTATCAATAATCCTCTTTTTCCGCCAGGTTCTGATCAGCCAGGGGCTTTCTCTTGGCGGTTAACCAGTGGTTTTCTTCTGGAATCACAGGATATCCCTCAAGCAGAATTTCTTTGTTACCTTCAATTGTGGCACTGGTTGACCTCACTGCGTAGCACTTCCGCCTTTCCATATAGCCTTGGAACAGCTTTGCCAACAGCGTCCGGGCGCCCCGGGTCTTGTTTCCCTACTCTCTGCATCCTTGAATAGGTACCCAATGTGTAATTCTCTATCCTATTATATCCAAGGGGATGGTCGTGGATCTGGAGGACTGGAATAAGGCCTGGTTGTTTGTAGCTAAATGTTCATTTAATACGGCCACACTGGAGGCAGCATAAAAAGTACTGTTTCATTGGTATTGGGTCCCGGCTCGTATAGCTCAGGCGAACCCTGCCTATTTTGATCACTGCTTTTGGGGTTGTGGCCATTGTGGATCTGTGTTGCATATATGGTGGTCTTGTCCGAGACTGCTTCATTTTTGGTCTCGTGTCTTTGGCCTTCTCTCCATACGCTGAGAGGCTCGGTATGCTTTGCTTCATTGTCCCATACCAGGCCTGTTGGCTCATCAGCAGAAGTTGGCTTCCTATCTGCTTCTGTCGGCCACTATAACAATTGCCCAAGCATGGAAGTGTCCGTCTGTCCATTTCCAGGGGGTGCGGGACAGTATGACCGCTCTGATACTCAATGAACAGATGTCGAGTATCCGTAATGACTCCCAACTAACATTTTTGAAGATATGGGAGCCGTGGTTGACATATGCTTTTCCCCTGGCTAGTCTGGGTTTATGACGCTGTATGGTAAATGTGGTCCTGGATCCTTGCTTTGGGTCTTGTTTTCTTCTTCCTTCTTTACTTTTTTTTCCTCTTTCTTTTCTGTTTGATTACATGAGGCGATAAATACTTGCCTTTGGCTGGAAATTTTTGTTGGTGTTATATTACTGTTTCTGTATTTTATGTGCTATTGATAGCCCCTATGTGGGCACGCCTCTTGCATTGTTGGAGTTACAATACTAATTTCTTTATTTTTATGTACCATTGATATCCCCTGCATGGGCGTGTCTTTTGCTCTAATCCTTCTTGTTAAATTGTTTACAAAAGTTAATAAAAACCATTGAAATACAAAAAATGCTCAACTCCTACTGTAGATCCAGCAGTGTTCTGCCTTAACAAAGCAACCAACATACCTATGGAGGATGCGCTTGTCCTTTAGGACTCAAAGGATAAACTGTTGGAAGTCCTCTCTAGAGAACCATTCTGGCTGGCAGGCCATGCTTTTCACTCCATCTTGGCTGTGACCTTGCTTTGCCAAACCCTGACTGACTGGTTAAAGTCCCTTAAAAGGAATCTTCCCCATATTACTTTTAATGCCTTGGTTAAAGAATATTTGGAGCAAAGTGTTGTAGCCTAAAGCTACTGTTGTAACAGGCTGCTGGAGGTGTCCCATCTCATCTCCAGCAAAGATCTCGTGTCTACACACTTGCGGAGGACATTTTAGTTAAAGTGCTGAACTGCAAAGCTCGCATCCAAGAAGGATTAGAGAAATGTTCCTTTGGATCTATTTTAGATACCATTACCAAGGATGCTGTTGGTGACAAAAGTACTTGTCTTCCTCAGCAGAAGACCGTAAGGAACGACTGCAAAAATATTCTCCCTCTTTATCTATTTATAAAGGCCTTTGTTTCTACATTCTTGCACTTTCCACATCCAAATTCCCCCAAGCCCTGGCTCAAAGTCCATCAAGTCCTTAGGCAAACCTTTCTACTTTTTAGAGTGGAGGGATGTTTGTTAACCTTTGAGGTTAAACAGCTTGCATATCATACTCCTGAGTGCAGGAGGTGGTCTTCAAGAGCCATAAGCTGGAGTTTCCTCTCTGCCACCTTCTCTTTTTCTAATTGCCATCCTTTTCCGTGTCACCACACAGATTAGCAGCCCTCCATAGAGCTCAGATCTTCTGGATCAAAGTGTTATTGTTTGAGTTCCTGTGGCAGAAGGGTTCCAGAGGTGTTACTCCAATCTGTTCACCGTTCCCATTCCCAAAGGGGGCATTCACCACATTCTGGAGTTCAAAGCTCTGAATATCTTTATTTGAGCTCAGAAATTCTGCATGGACTTCACCAGGGAGACTGTGGCTTCTGTGAACATTAAGGACATGTTCCTACATGTCTCCTTTTTTCCAGCTAAGCAGCATTTCCTTTACTTTGCTGTACAGTTCCTGCATTACCAGTTCACGTCCCTACCCTTGGCCTCTCACCTGCATGTTGGGTGTTCACGAAGGTGCTGACTTCAGTACTCTGAGATACTCTTGCAACCTCCTGCTTCAGGAATAGGACTTGTTGGACTTTGTGGTTTTGACTGTCCAGACTCTAAAACAGTTCCGTTAGTTCCTGAACCTTCAGACATTGTTGCTGGAACTAACTCCTCAATTTAAGTTTCTTGGCCAAGTCCTGGACACCATGCAGGCCAAAGTGTGGAGAGACTTAAGAGACCTTCCAATCTGAGGAGTTTTCTGACTCTCCTCTTTTGCATGAGAGCCTTGGGTCTCATGGTAGCCACCTTGGTCATCAGAGGAGTCTCAACTCCCGATTGACGTCTTGGAGCTTCAAGGGATTTGACTGGCTTGGCAAAAATGGAGCATTCTGCTAGAGGATCATTTGATCTGGCTGCAGATGGACAATACCATTGCAGTGGCATATATTAACCATCTTGCTGCAGAAAGAGCAGTAGAGTGGATCCTATAGTAAGCAGAACATCATGTTCCAGCCTTTTGTACTGTGGACAATTGGCAGGCAGACTTTCTCAGTCAGCAATGTGTAGACCCAGGCGAATTGTTCATACACTCGAAGGTGTTCCAAAGGCTATGTCCCAGATGGTGGATGTGAACCTCTAGGTTCAACAACAAACTGGAGAGGTTTGTCACCAGGTACAAGGGTCCTCTACTAGAAGCAGTAGATATGCTTGTGATTCAGTACACCCTGATCTTTGCCTTTCCTCCGCTGGAATTTCTTGTGTACTTCACACAGTTGAAATAAAGGGCATTTGGGTGATTCTCATTGCTCTGGACTGGCCCACGTGGATGTGGTTTGTTGTCCTGGTAAGACTCTTGGAAGATTCTCCTTTTGGCTTTATCAGATTTTCCAGATATTCTGTCTCAAAAAACATTTTACCATCCTGCTTCATTGTCACTGGCTTTAATGACATTGTTATTGAAGCCCAGGTTCTGACAGGCATGGGCATTTCAGACACTGAGATTGCTGCAGTGTTAAAAGCTAGTCTACTTGGCCTCACATCACTCAAAGCAAGCTTCAAAATTGCAGTAGCTGGGTTCACTGCTACCAATTGACCTTACTTTTCTTCCTGACAGACTCCTGAACTGGCATAGTTTGTTTGGGCACCTTTGGGACTTCCACATATGATTACATCTCCTCCAGCAACAAAATGCTTTTAATCATTTCTGCAAATTCCTCCTTTCTTAAACACCCCATCTTATAGTCACTCTGATTGCAAAGACCACAGAACTTTGCACAGATCAGAAAATATGAAGCGCTGTCTCTTTACAGACATTTACTCCCTTCTATAGGCTCTCCTCACTTGCTTCACAAGATATGCTTTTTAAGTCACAGAATATCCAGTTAAAACAGCATTTACCTCTCAGAGGGAGATTCCAGTTATGCCCAATGTATATCTCCACCATATGTTGGAATTAGCTTTAAATATGGATCTTTCAAGAGCTCAATCCTTTTGCCAACTTGCATTTTAAGGGCTTTTCTTGCCCACTTTTATTAAAAGAAATGTTCTTGTACATGTGGTTTCCCACACAAGGGTTCTTGCCAACAGAAAGAACACAAAATAAGGCTTTCATCCTCCTGGCTCTAATTGCCCAGCATGGGCTATGCAGGCTCCCTACCTGTTCAAACAACATCTCACTGTGCCTCCCAGTGATCCACTCACTTTTCCTCAGACAACTGGTCTGGTTAAAGTGCCTGCACTTGATTCATACTTAACTTACAAGATGGGGTTGATTTACTAAAGGCAAATACACTGTGCACAGTTGTACTCTACAAGGGAATTATCACCAGAGCTTTGTGAATGTGGGCAAGCTTCACTTTGTAAAGAATACCCTATTGGGTGCAAGAAAAAAAAAAAAACATTTTTGCTTGCACATGATTGGGTGATGTAAATCATCAGAGCCTCACCACATTCACTAAACACTAAAAGTGCACAGTGTATTTGCCTTCAGCAGATCAACCGTAAGATGCATTAGATCACTTGACTTGATGGCATGTTTGAAATTGTTGCCTGTTTATTGTTACTTTTAATACAGATACAGTTAGAAGGTTGATGGAAATTTATTGTAGTAAAAATACATTTTTTGTAAAGTGAATAAGACATTGATTTATGCTACGTGGATGCTATGTATGATTCAGTTTATTTATATTCGCTCATCTACACTCAATGTGTGTGTGGCTGGCCATTGAAAAACCTCGTGTTTGTTTCTGTCCAGTTCACTTCACCCCAGACATGGATAATCCTATTTTGACACTAACTATTCATACAAACTTTTTGCTTCTTACATTCCAAGTCACTTCACACTAATCATAGATAACCCTGCCTTCCTTCCAGCCATTCATATAGTGTGGCTTTTTCAGTGGCCTTTGTGGAACACCTCTGACAGTAACAAAATTCTCGGGTACACGCCAGTAAAAACGAGCGTCCAGTTTATTTGAAACAATATGGTCCACCTGTGAAACTTTCATCTTGACACTTTAAATGGTCACTTTCTGTCTGTAGCCCAAAGTGTCCTTGAATATTTTCCCACCAGTCTTGGGAGAAATAAAGCTCCAGACACCGAAGTGTGCAAGCTAAATCTCTGAAAGTTTAATGCATGACAAGAACTGTTATACAGAACTCAGTAGGTATTGCTTAATCTTAGGATGACCAATGAAACATTCCATTCTTATCAATATAGTTACCTGAAGAACAGAAACTGCAAATAGCTGAGGGATACCATATAAGGTGGTTCCGTTTACAGTGAAATTACACTAGTCTCAAAAAACGAGAGAGAAGTTACAAGCGAAACTAACTGTTCACACATCTCCGAATGGAGGCATTATACAAAATGGATGCCAGTTAATAAGCCGTATTTCCTTACAGTTCCTCTCTTTTATCACATAGTGACAGCACATCAAGTTTCACAGTTGTTTCCAATATAAATCCGGGTTCTTTAAAAACTTGTTACAAATGCACATGCAAAGTTTAGCAACAACATAGAATATGAATATTATTGAAAAAAAAACAAAATCGACATGCCTACTTTCTTAAACCATCCAAGAAAATCTCCAACACTTCCCAACCCTTTGAAAGGGTTCCAGCCATCTTCGGGTATGGATCGAGCTTGAACTTGTAAAGCATTTACCTGGGCTCTATGATTCTCAATGACTTCATAGTGGTCTGGGATCTCAGCAGATGTGTTATGTATCCATGTACAACACTCATGGTCAGTAGTAGACTCTCACAGCCCGTTAATGCTGCACCCATTTGTTCTATTTTCATTTCATTCATGAGCACCTGTTTCCTCAATACAACATTCAAAAGACATTCAAAAGAACACCTGTAGTTATGTTCCCTATGTTGTGTTTTTTTCATCTATTCTTAGTGATATTTGTTTGTACAAAGTTACTATCCTCTGGTACCTTCCCAGTGACAATATGTTTAGACTTGCTACAAAATTCCTTCCTTCATTTGATTTGTTGCCTAAATGAAAACACCATTCAGGTTCCATCATAACTCCCAACACCCCAAAATTAGGCCTTGTAGTAACATTTCTAAGTATGATACTCAGATTTCCAATAAACATTGATGTCACATTTTCTGGTGCAGTATAGAAAAGAATGTTCACAGTTTCAGGGTGGAGCATACTGCAAACCAAAGAACTCTCGATTCCTGAGAGCTTGGCATACCTATACTTAAATTTCAATAGTGACATATTTTCAGTAAACAATCTTTTCTGCTCTTTTTTATTCAGTGTCATTCACAGTCTCACTGTTGTGGCCAAAGATTGGAGGCAGTTCTTCTGGGTGATAATTGCAGTGGCTAGCTCAGTAAACCACTGAAAAAGTTATCACTTAGAGACAACCGATCAAAAGAAAATTCTTCCAGGCCATCTCTGGATGAAGCAGCATCTTGAAGATTGGAGGGTGTTTATAGGTCTGTCTCTTTTCCTTGTTCCGTCTGTTGCTTCTGGTTTTCTGGTGCCTCCGGGATCCTCTTTACACTAGAAGCATGTATCCAGATGTTGGAATCAGCAGTCAGAAATGCAGTTCACGTCACAGCTGTCACTATGGTGGGTTCCCCGTACGACGGATCTGCGGTCCTGTCTTTGAAGTTCTTTAACCACTAACCGATCTCCTGGCTTGTACGGGTGGGTTGGATTATCTGTGGGGGAAAAAGAAAACGAGAGAGAGACATCACTGTATACACCTTTCGACACCCTAATCAATTCCTGGACATATATTTCCTGGATTAATTCTAAATTACCCGGCATAACTACCAAAGGACCTTTTGCCCATAAAAATTTCAAAAAGGAAAATTTGGTGACTTTATTAGGTCACCTCCTCCCACACCTTTCTCCTTCAGCCATACACGAGTGGCTGCCCGGGTTCCAGGATCAACTAGAACATATATTGTAGGCACCTTTGTCCAGTCAAACCTTGAGTCCATGTTATATCCCAAAATTTAATTCCGTCAATTATTAATTTCATATCCTGCTGTGAGCACTGTCTGCCTCATGTAACTCTTCTTCTCCTCTTCCTCCTCCCCCCCATCTACCCTTGCCTTCTCCCTTTCTGTACTATCAGGACTCTGTATATTTTCTGCCTGAACTACAGGAGATTGTAATGGTCTGTCTGCCCTTGGAAATCTGAGGGAAAAAAAATCATCCTTTTTTTTTTTTTTGCAACATCACTTAGCACTTTACGTGGAAGCTTTGGATATTTTACCTTGGACCTGACCCATGTTGACGCAAAACAGCTGTTAGGCAAAGCAGTAAATTATTACAGTGTTAGCACTTATTCTCTGAAGCAGAGAGGCTGTAACCCCAATAAAGCCTTCTCGACAGTTCAGGAGTTTAACACTTAAAAGTATGGACACTTGTAATATCCCTATTCTGTAATAAAATTACTACTTAGCAGTTTCTTAACGTATAGCAAATAAGCACTTAAAATGGCAAAAATAAATGAGGACTGCTGTGAATTCACAATATTATACTTGCCTAGGCAATTTTTCCTCAGAGGCTCTCAAGCCTTTGAAATCCCTTTTGAGGTCCAACCTCAAAGAATTCCCGTGAGATCCAACAATCTCAAACAGTAACTTTGGCTACTATCACTGGGTCTCAAACGGGGGCAATCCAGGTAGAACTAACACATATAGCTCAGCTTACCTGTCCGGCCACATCTTTTATCCCACTCAATGACAAATTGAAAAGAACAATTTCTGTCAGTAGCCCAAAATGTTCTCATATTTTCCCACCAGGCCTGGGAGAAATAAAGCTCCAGGCACCAAAGTGTGCAAGCTAAATCTCTGAAAGTTTTATGCATGACAAGAAATGTTATACAGAACTCAGTAGGCCTTGATTAATCTTAGGATGACCAATGAAACATTCCATTCTTATCAATATAATTACGTGAAGAAGAGAAACTGCAAATAGCTGAGGCATACCATATAAGGTGGTTCTGTTTACAGTGAAATGAAACTATTCTCAGAAAACAAAAGAGAGGTTACAAGCAAAACTAACTGTTCACACATCTCCGAATGGATGCATTATACAAAATGGGTGTTAGTTAATAAGCTATATTTCCTTACAACGTCCAAGCTGTCTATAGAGTGTAGAGATAGAAACAACATTTCTGATTAGGTGGTCCCTATACCTTGTAGAGGTCCACAGATATTGTCCTTTAGTACCATACAGATGTTGGAGGGGTCATAGCAAAAAGGAACGACTCACACTGGGTTGGGGATTCACATTCAAAAAAGACATGTATGCATTTATTTTTCAGCGAATCAGCTGTGACAGAATTGGTGCGT
This sequence comes from Staurois parvus, assembly GCF_062004578.1. Taxonomy (NCBI): domain Eukaryota; kingdom Metazoa; phylum Chordata; class Amphibia; order Anura; family Ranidae; genus Staurois; species Staurois parvus. Next base: position 973,054 of record NW_028318358.1, read on the forward strand.
AAACTGTGGCAAAAATTGTAACTAAAAAAAAAGCTTGAGTCAATTAATAACATATACAGCATGAAGCTTTGTCTTAAAGTGAAGTGGCTGTATACCTAGTTGCTTAATCATCATTGATGTACGCGGATATTGTTGATGTGGGTTCAGCACATTTTAGTAATATTTGATTAATTCTGTGTTTTGACACAGTTGTATAAAGGTAAATATTCATTTATCATGAAACTGTAAGACTTTATTCCACGTAGATTAAAAAAAAACAAAATATTGTCTGCATCTGCTCTGCTGTAAAACATTTGGAGAACCTGCATTGGTGCCCTTCTAGACTATTGTACCATCATGACTGCCTATTCTATAGAAAAGTTTTTGTTCAACCCAGAGTTCTTTTTTTAAACTTACCATTTTCAAGTATATGTCATTGATTGCTAGTTATTTCACAAGCTTATCCTAGGATGGTTTGGTGTTCTCAGAAACCAACAAGATTCACATAAGACTTTTTTTCATGCAGTTATCCTCACAGATGAAGAGGTCCAAAGAAAGAGGGACATGATAACGAAACGTAAAGAAGAGGAAGCACTGCGAGAGTCTCAAAGACCCAAAATGTCAGAAGAACAACAAAATATTATTGACATACTCTTGGAAGCTCATAGGAAGACCTTTGACACAACATACTCAGACTTCACGCAATTCAGGGTAATTTAATTTTTTCATCCTCTTAAAAGCAAAAACAGTCTATTACCTTGTGCTCTGCCAAATAAAAGTTATTTGACTATTTATATTATAATAGACAGTTTAGAAAAGAAACCAGTGTGTCATCGTGTGTGTGTGTGTTGCATCCACGTTTGGGTCAAGGTAGGTTATGATTAAAGCTGTTCACTTTAAGATTTTTGCAAATGACAAAGGAGAACTCTTTTCATCAGGAGGAAAAAGAAAAAGTTTAACTTCTCCATACAGAAAAACTTAAGTAAAAACTGTGACTAGACTAGGTGCTAGTTTTAGCCAACTCCGTAGATGATTTTTAAATATGTTGGATGCATTTCTAAAGACACAGAATAGTTGTCTAAGTCGATTAAGCTCAGTGTGGTGAAATGCTTTAGTGGCTGCTTTCTGGGTGGGGTCTACAGCTGTGGCTATTGCTGGAGTAAACCTTAACCTTTTTGACTTTTTTGGTGTGCAGCTGCTTTTTGCAGTATGCTTGGAGCGACAACAGCTCCTTTTCAGCCTGCACCTGAATTCTGAGAGATGGAGGGATTGCACACCTCTAGCAAAGGATAGCTGTATGCTGCCAAAAAAACTTAACAGAATTTACAAATAATTGTTAATTATAAGTAATAACTGTAGATTGCTGACCCAGGCAATATTTGATAGCATTAAAGAGGTCAGAAAGGAGTCTTCTTGTAATTTGGACCACATTTTATAAATAATTTTTGCCTTACAGTAAGGTTCTGTGAATGCAGGTTTTCAGTTTATATCCATATTGTTTTTTCTGTTGGGTGAAGTTGATGGTCATGTGTCCTTCTTTTTTTTTTTTTTTCTTTTTTTTTTTTAATAACCTGATCAACCATGTAAATCTGAGGGAACATCTTGTCAAGACTTTGCAAGTGAGTTTAGGTTTCACTTATGTGAGAGTCAGCACAACACAAAGCCTGTGTTTACATGCACTTTCTATTGTGATCAGTTTGGTCAGGTGCTCCATGTTATAGTCTGTGAAGTTTATCCCCATTGACTTTTATAAGACTGTATCCAGAGGTGGCTCTTATATTGAAAGATAGTCTATCAGGAACCAATTTGCAAGCACAGCCAGTAGACTTAGGTGATTAGCTATACCTGATTGACTTTACAAGTCAGTTGTAGGAGGGGGGTGATCCTTTTTCTAACTCAGTGATTCTGTTTTTAAATTTTTTAACCACTTGCCCTCTGGAAGATTTACCCCCCTTCCTGACCATGTAATGCTGTACCCCAATAAATGTATGTCCTTTTTTCACACAAATAGAGCTTTATTTTGGTGGTATTAGATCACCTCTGGGTTTTTTATTTTTTGCGCTGTAAAAAAAAGACCGAAAATGTTGAAAAAAATGATATTTTCTCATTTCTGTTATAAAGCACATCCAATAAACTCACATTTCATTATAAATTCAGGCCAAGATGTATTTTGCTACATGTCTTTGGTAAAAAAAAATCCCAATAAGTGTATATTGGTTGTGTGAAAATTATAGCGTCTGCAAACTATGGTATAGATACTGGAATTTACGCCATTTAACTAACAATTGCACAGTCATGTAATGCTGTACATAAATTAAATGCATGTCCTTTTTTCACACAAATAGAACTTTCTTTTGGTGGTATTTGATCACCTCCGGGTTTTTTTATTTTTTTGTGCGATAAACAAGAAAGACCAAACATATTGAAAGAAACTATATTTTCTAATTTCTAGATGTTGGAATTTACGCCATTTTTGCTATACGGTGCTGCACTAGTTTAACTGACAATTGTGCAGTCATGCAATTCTGTACATAAATGATATGTCTTTTTTTTCACACAAATAGAGCTTTCTTTTGGTGGTATTTGATCACCTCCAGCTTTTTATTTTTTGCGCTATAAACAAAAAAAGATTGAAAATTCTGAAAACAAACAATTTTTTCTCATTTCTGTAATGAACAATATCCAATAAACTCAAATTTCGTCATACATTTAGGCCAAAATGTATTTTGCTACATGTCTTTGATAAAAAAAAATCCAATTAACTATATTAAGTGGTTTGTGTGAACGTTATAGCATCTACAAACTATGATATAGATACTGGAATTTACACGGCTTTTACTTTCTGACTGCCTATCACATTTCTTGAGTGCTAAAAAGCCAGGGCAGTACAAACACCCCAAAATGACCCCTTTTTGGAAAGTAGACACCCTAAGTTATCTGCTGAGAGGCATGTTGAGTCCATGGATGATTTTTTTTTTCAACAAGCTTTTGGAAAATGACAAAAAAATAATAATTATTTTTATTTTCTTTTTACACAAAGTTGTCATTTAAATTATATATTGCTCACACATGCCATGGATACATGTGGAATAAATACATGCTGCTACTTCTACCAAGTATGGCGATACCACGTGTGAGACTTTTTGGGAGCCTAGCTTACCGGAGCCCGTAATCCAACAACTACTTTAAAAGCCTGAAGGTGCGCAACTTCCTCATTTCCTCATTTCACTTCCTGACTACCTATAACAGGTACAACACTACCAGGATAGCATCAACTTTCCCCAAAATTACCCCTTTTTGGAAAGTAGACACGCCAAGTAATTTAATAAGAGGCATAGTGAGTATTTTGCAGATCTAATTTTTCTCACAAAGTTTTGAAAAAGAAAAGAAAAAATATGTTTTTGTTTTCTTTCTTTATTTTCAAGAAACTTGTTACAACAAAGGAAATCTGAAAAATACTCACCATGCCTCTTATCAAATTCTTTGGGGTGTCTACTTTTCAAAAAGGGGTAATTTGGGGTGGGGGTTGTACTATTCTGAGGGGGCCTCCGAAACTTTGATAGGTAGTCAGGAATGGTAAAGAGGAAATAAAGCCCTTTTAAAAGCCTGAAGGTGCTTCTTGGATTTTGGGGTTCTGTACGTGGCCAGATGCCAAAAAGTTTCTCACATGTGGTATCCCCATCCTCGATAGAAGTAACAGACTGTATTTTTGGGCAGTAATTCCACTTACAGTGGATATGAAAATTCTACACACCCCTGTTGAAATGTCAGGTTTCTTTGATGTAAAAAAACAAGAGAAAGATAAATAATTTCAGAACGTTTTCCACATTTATTGTAACCTATAAACTGTACAACTCAGTTGAACAACAAACTGAAATCTTTTAGATGGAGGAGAGTAAAAATAAAAAACTAAAATATTATGGTTGTAGAAGTGTGCACACCCTTAAACTAATACTTTGTTGACGCACCTTTTAATTTTATTACAGCACTCAGTCTTTTTGGGTATGAGTCTATCAGCATGGCACATCTTGACTTGGCAATATTTGCCCACTCTTCCTTGCAAAAGCACTCCAAATCTGTCAGAATGCCAGGGCATCTCCTGTGCACAGCCCTCTTCAGATCACCCCACAGATTTTCGATTGGATTCAGGTCTTGGCTCTGGCTGGGCCATTCCAAAACTTTAATATTTTTCTGGTGAAACCATTCCTTTGTTGATTTGGATGTATGCTTTGGGTCATTGTCATGCTGAAAGATGACGTTCCTCTTCATGTTCAGCTTTCTGAAGGCCCCATCTTCAGCTGAAGAAAAACAACCCCAAAGCATTATGCTGCCATTACCATGCTTCACTGTGGGTATGTTGTTCTTTTGGTTATGTGCAGTGTTGTTTTTGCGGCAAACATATCTTTTGCAATAATGGCCAAAAAGTTCAACCTTGGTTTAATCAGACTAGAACACATTTTCCCACATACTTTTGGGAGATTTCAGATGTGTTTTTGCTAAATATAGCCAGGTTTAGATGTTTTTCTTTGTAAGAAAAGGCTTCCGTCTTAGCACTCTACCCCATAGCCCAGACATATGAAGAATATGGGAGATTGTTGCCACATGTACCACACATCCAGTACTTGTCAGATATTCCTACAGCTCCTTTAATGTTGCTGTAGGCCTCTTGGCAGCCTCCCAGACCAGTTTTCTTCTCGTCTTTTCATCAATTTTGGAGGGATGTATAGTTCTTGGTAATGTCACTGTTGCACCATATTTTCACCACTTGATGATGACTGTCTTCACTGTGTTCCATGGTATATCTAATGTCTTGGAAATTCTTTTATACCCTTCTCCTGACTGATACCTTTTAACAATGAGATCCCTCTGATGCTTTGGAAGCTCTCTGCGGACCATGGCTTTTGTCATGGTCAGGAAAGACCTACTAGAACAACTGAATTTATTTGGGGTTAATCAGAGATTTCAGTTTATTCTTCAATTGAGTTGTAGTTTATAAGTCACATTAAAGGTGGAAAAAGTTCTGAAATGATTTATCTATGTCTAATTTTTTTACATCACAGAAACCTGATATTTTAGCAGGGGTATGTAGACTTTTTCTATCCACTGTATACCCATGGTGTGTGAGGAATATACCATTTAAGTGCCAACTTTGTGCCTCTCAGAAAATAGTTTGGGGTGTCTACTTTCCAAAGAGGGGTCATTTGGAGGGGGGGTGGGGCATTTTATGCCTAGCATTGGAAGCTTATGCCACACATCACTCACTCTTCTAACCACCTGACAGGACAAGGCTTTTCTGACACTTGATGTTACATAAAAAAAAACAAAAATCTGTATTTTTTGCTAGTAAATTACTTTGAACCCCCAAACATTATATATTTTTTTAAAGCAGATGCCCTAGTAAATAAAATGGTGGGTGTTGCAATTTTTTTGTCACATAGTACTTGCACAGCGATTTGTCAAACTCAAATATTTTGAAAGACATACACTTTTTTTAATTTTAATGCAATGAACACAATATATTGGTTAATTGTTGAGTACAATATAAAAGATGATGGTATGTCGAGTAAATAGATACCAAATATGACATGCTTCAAAACTGCAGATGCACTGTGCAACAGCAACAAACTGCATACATTTTTAATATCCGTAGGCACTGCCCTAAAAGCTGCTTTAAAATCCTTTACAGAATACCATTTTATATTTACACAGGAGGTCTAGTGCTAGAATCACTGTCCTTGATCTGATGTTCATGGCGATACCTCACATGCATGGTGCAACTGCTGTTTACATACTGACACTGGGGCCAACGCTTGCTCACGCTTTGTGCACAGGGGGGACGAGGGTGCTTTAATATTTTTATTATTATTTTTTATCATTTTTATTGTTATCACAGGGAATGTAAATATCCCCGTGACCGCAATAAGCTGTGACGGGTATTCTTTTCTGAGAAATCTGGGGTCTCTTAGACTCTAGATATTTCCTCTGCCCTTAAATCATCTGATCTCACCAAGTTTGGTGTGATTATATGCTTTCCCAATTTAAAAATGGTGCTGTTTATATCCGGCGAAACCAAAGTGATGAAATGCTCGTACGATTTCTTAGACTATAGAGATGATTGGCGCCATTCCGGTCTCCAATCGGCTCCATGGTCAGCTGACGGAAACACCGGCTGCATTCTCAGGTTCCCCTGATGGCAGAAAAAGTGTGTGGTAATACCACCCTGCATCCACCCACTTCTAATGGTGGGCATACATGAAATGAAATGCTGAACGAAAAAAAAAGAACCTGACTGGTTCTTCTATTCACAGTGATCGATGTGGATGAAGAAATCTCTGCCAAAAAATGGTTTTTTTACATATGTGCCGAAGCATAGGGGTGATCCATCCATTGGCCACCCCAGGCCCCCATGCTTGGGCATATATGTTCTTTTTTTTTTTTTTTTTTTAACTGAATGAAAAATCTCATCGAAGAGCTCTGCACACACGTATGTTATGAGAGCAAGACCCTGTTGCTGTCAGAGTAAACAGATTGGTGCTGCAGCTGAATGGCATTCCTGCAAAGAAAACGGCAATGGTTAACATTAAAACAGTAACTATAAAACAGTTCCTCAAAAAAATGAAAACTATTTTGTTGTTTTGTTTTTTTTACTTTATTTTTTTTTTAACTTTTATTTAAAAACTAATATCCAGATAGTAGGGTCTCTCAAAATGCGATTGCCAGTTTCCTGACTTCCTAACATCTTTCGAGACCCTTTGTATAGATGTGTCCTAGGCTGTGCCATGCTGTATTCTATACTAATGTTCCACTAGTGTGTGGTAGCGAAGGAAGCAGTCCTTGAGGCAGAGACCAGGTTGGCAAGGACAGGAGGGACAAAAAAAAGCAGGTGTCACGCCTAATTTTCGTGTCTGCTACAGACACAACATCTTTTTTGGGGGTGACTTTTGGGTTTGGGTACCAGGAATGGCATCAGAAAAATGCCTCTCATGCAGCCGGCTCACTGCATCTGGGTTGGGAGTTTGGACCACAGTACCTTCTGAATACAAAAGGGCTGTGATGATCTCTTCCTGGAATTTTAGGAAGGATCCACTTTGTTCAGTTGCTTTGTAAAGCACAAAAGCGTTGTACAGAGCCAACTGAAATAAATATAAAGCCACTTTTTTGTACCAGTGACTGGCTTTTCAGGAAACTAAGTACAGCTTCATCATCTGTTCGTTGAAGTCTACCCCTCCCATGTTAAGGTTGTAGTCATCAAAACAGAGGTCACAACACCAGCTGCTGTGGAAATTTCGATGGTCATGTCTGCATGAATGGAAGACAGGATGAAAACATCCCGTCTGTCCTTCCACTTCACTGCGAGCAATTCATCATTTTTCAAGCAGGCTTTTTTCCACTTTCTAAGATGGGTATTTACAAGCGACTAGGTTGCACGGTGCAACATGCGCCAATTGCAAGATTGTATAAATGTCTAAATAGTGGCACGCTTGTATAAAAATTGTTCATGTATAAGTGGTACCCCATATGGAAAAAGAGTGACACCAAGTCCCAAACTATCATGCCACTGCTCCCCATGTAGTCTGGGTATCCGGGGGGGGGGGCTCCACGTCACTATCTTTTCCCTCATAAATCTGAAAATTACATGTATCGCCTGTTGCCCTCTCACAGGTCTTATACATTTTGACCCCATATCTGGCAGGCCAAAAAAGGGTGGCCAGAAAAATGAATGAGGGACTCATCAACGCAGATGTTTTGCTGAGGAGTATACACATCTGCAAATGTCTGGTTAAGGTGATTTACAAGGGGCCGAATTTTGTGGAGCCTATCATATTCAGGGTCACCCGAGGACGAGTGTATTGTCACTGAAATGCATAAATTGCATTATATTCTCATATCTATGGGGTTAGGCTGCAAAAAAACAAATGAAATCAGGAGATCCTCCTGCGCTCTATATATATAAAACCTAAAATAGCCAATAAAAGCAGCTAACACCTGATCCTGTACCAATAGGTTAAGAGATAAAATATAATAATATGGTGTAGCGCTATATACTAATAATAATAAGTGACAACAAAGAGCTGCAAAAACATACAAGGTCCTAATGGTGGACCAAAAAAAGTGACCTATATGGTAAAAAGTGACCCCAATCCCCATAGGGATGCATACACTGTGACCCCTGGTATCCAATATGGGACACAACTCAATAAAAGGTGAATCCCTACAGAGGGATCAAAAAAAATTGCAGTCAACAAAAGTAGAACATGTTGCAATTATTCTGTATGGAACTCCTCTGGAATGTGGCAACCCACATATCCTCAACTGAGATGAAGAAAAAAAGAGGGGTAGAGATGCACTAGATTTGCATCAAAAACACAAAGGAACACATCAAAAACATACATTTAGAAAAGCATCCGGAACTCAGAAATTGTGGTGTGGACCGACAATCATTCATTTTGCCTCACCCTTACCTTACCTGCCCCCTTCTCTAACATCTTCCTACATGCCACCCTAATTTCTTAAAGCAGACTTTATCGTTGACTTTAGGCATTTTAAGGCATACCAGACCAGCCCAAAGGCTAATCTAAAAATGCTTTCTGCGTTCAGAACCACCCAATGATATTTGACCATCTGTAAAACCGCTAGAATTACCAGTACTTTTTTTATGCTCTTTGTATCATAATACCATCAAGAAACATTGCAGCTGCAAACAAATATTAATAAAACACCAAAAGAAAAGTCAGATGACTAGCAAACGTCAGACCTCAAGACTGGATAGACTGAAATACCAACCCGTTGGCAGGTAAAACAGTTGCTATAAAGATATATTTCAGGTGTTTATCAACTTTTCCTGCCATATTTTATGTGTAAACGGACCTCTCCATTTTTTTCGCTCCAACATGGTTTGCTATGATTTATTGTACCTTTTTAGAGCCATTCTGAATAACTGGGTGTGAATAAGATGCCTTCAGTTGTAGAAGTCCATTGGTGTTCATTTGACCCCCAAGTTAGAGATACATCAGCAGCCTCTGCAGAACCTTAGCTGACCACTAAAGGAAGTCCTGTAGGTCATTTAGACTTAAGACTTTTTTTTTTTTTTTGGTAATCGTAGTATTTATTGCAAGACTTTAGTCCCTAGCCTGTTGCATCTATATCATACATGTTTTTTGCTAGAATTTCCTTTAAAATGTTACTAAACCCAGGACCCTGTATTCACTATATCTGGTTTCCCACAGTACACAGAACATGGAAATGCAATTACCCGTATTTTCCGGCGTATAAGGCGACTGGGTGTATAAGACGACCCCCTAATTTTTCAGTTAAAACATAGGTTTTGGGCTATACTCGCCATATAAGACTACCCCCCTTCCGAGGCAACACCATTTAAAAACATCAGATTTTTTAATTGAAATGGTTATGACTTACCGGTACTTAAAATCCTTCAAAATCCTCATGTTCATCCTCTGACATCATAAGTTCATGAATGACATCTTGTGATACATTTGTAAGACAGTCATCATATGGATCAAATTCCAAATCAGATGGTTACCGCTGGATGTGCGGTAATACGGTAGCTTCGGCTACATACAGTATATATACAGCCCGCTGGATGTGCGGTAATACGGTAGCTTCGGCTACATACAGTATACAGTATATATACAGCCCGCTGGATGTGCGGTAATACGGTAGCTTCGGCTACATACAGTATACAGTATATATACAGCCCGCTGGATGTGCAGTAATACGGTAGCTTCGGCTACATACAGTATACAGTATATATACAGCCCGCTGGATGTGCAGTAATACGGTAGCTTCGGCTACATACAGTATACAGTATATATACAGCCCGCTGGATGTGCAGTAATGTACATACAGTATACCGCGCTGAGCCAATCTGGCTCAAAACAAATGTCCCTATGACTGATTAATCTGTCAGCCCGCTGGATGTGTGGTATATACAGTATACTGAGTATATACCACTGTGGTTTATACAGTATACTGAGCCAAGCTGTTTTATAAACATACCGGTACGTCCCTGCGGTAATCAGCCCGCTGGATGTATGTATGTACAGTAGCTGAGGCTACATACAGTATACACTGGGCCAATCACGGCGAGCGAAGTATTCTACTAATGAATACAAAGCCTACTCGGATTGGCTAAGGTTGTGACATCATCAGCCCACCTCTCTGACTCAGCCAATCCGAGCAGGCTTTGTATGCATTAGTAGAATACATCACTCGCCGTGATTGGCCTAGTGCAGGGGCGGACTGACCATTTGGAAACTCGGGCACTGCCCGAAGGCCCGGGGTCAGTAGGGGGCCCCATGAGATGCCCCTGGTACCTTTTTCATAGGCTTTTTTGAGTTTGGGCAAGGACACAGGGGCCCCATGATCCCCTATTGCCCGGGGGCCCCGTGAGTTGTCAGTCCGCCCCTGGTCCAGTGTATACTGTATGTTGCCGCAGCTACCGTACATACACGCATCCAGCGGGCTGATTACAGTAGGGACGTACCGGTACGTTTTCAAACCGCTTGGCTCAGCACAGTATACTGTATATACCGCACATCCAGCGGCTGACAGATTAATCTGTCATAGGGACATTTGTTTTGAGCCATCTTGGTTAGCACGGTATACTGTATGTACAGTATTACCACACATCCAGCCAGCTTGACCCAAACAAATTCAAGGTTCACATTTTATACCCCGCGTATAAGACGACCCCCAATTTTTGGGGTATATTTTTAAGTATAAAAAGTAGTCTTATACGCCAGAAAATACTGTATTTTAGTAAACATAAACTGCTAAATACCTTTTCTCATTAGCAGTCAGAGTAGTCTTGTGACTTCTATCAATGTTCAGCTGAGCACTGGTTAAAGCTTGTAGGAGAAATTTTAATTTTGCTCTAGAAGGATGCAGAACCCCTGACCTCTTTCTGGACAGTGCTGGATGGCCCTGTGCTGATCACATGCACTCTCCCCCCCCAAAAAAAAAAATCCTCTCTAATAATACACCAAACTGAGTATGTGCAAAGTGGCTCCACACAATATGTCTTATCAGGAGATAAGAGGGGGAGGATCATAGAACTCAGGATCAAACCGGCTTTTTACAAAATGCAGAGGATTAACCCCTTCGGTTCAACAGTGAGTATAACAAGAAGAACGGTCTGGATAAAAGCGCACAGATGTGTCCCAAAGGAAATAAGTGAATGGTATATGTCAACTATGATTGGTGGGGAAAAAACTCACTGCTGCCATGGTAAAAACACATCGGTTTGTGGGAGGTATGAACAGGAGCCAGGCGCTGTGTAGTTTTGTGATAGAAATAATACACCTTGTATGGAGGTGTGTCTTTAATAAGTCATATGGTAAAACAATAATAAATAACCAGCCTGTGGCTTTAGGAAGCCAGGTTCCAAGATGGACGGCCCGTCCGCTCAGAGGGAAGCAGTGGAGTAGAATGCCTGTCAGTGCAGGGACCACGTTTACCCGACGTCCCAGCGTCCTGGATGACGTCACCACGATGTGGAGAGACAGAGGGGGGGAACTCTTGCTGGAGCCGCAGCTTTAGAAGGAAGAGGCCGGTTGCTGGGACAACATGTTTCGCGCGCATGCGCTTTGTCAAGTCTGTGAAAAGTCCAGCAATCGGCCATTTTATAGGAGACCTGCACGGCAGAAGGGGCCGGCTTAACAACCAAGGGGATAATCAAGAGCAGACGGCTCGTCTCACAACAGGATCAGATTGCAATTGAAATATGAAAACACATTATAAGGACAGGAACAAAGTGTGATTAAAACCTAAATATGACCATATTATAAACCTTTTGGGCTTAATTGTGTCAAAATGGCATGTGCAAGATTATCAAGGGGGAAAAAAAAAAAAAAAAAAAAAAAAAAAAAATGGGGGGGGGGGGGGGGGGGGGAAGGCTGCTTAATGAAGCTTCATTAGCCAGCTGGATGAGTTCACATCTCAAAAACATTGCTGACCGCAATAAAACACAGGAATGGTGGGAAAGATTGTCAATAATCCTATTCATATCTATAATAGTGAATAGGAAAATTATCATTATATTGGTGCTAATAATATTCATAAATATAATAAAACTACATACATATTTTATAAAACAAACTTGCATAGGTATATATAATAAAACAATATAATGAAAAAATAAAATATACACACACATATATATATATATACATACATATACATTAAAAAAAAAAAATATAGATATATATATATATACATACATACATGTGGTAATAAACAGGAAAAAAAAAAAAAAAAAAATTATAAATACATTTCAGTAATTACTCTTATGGACCGAATAAACAGAGTGGTATTGGATATATAAAATATGAAAAATAATGTATAAAATATCAAAGATAATAATCATGTAATAATAGTGATGTGTGTTTTATTATAAAATATATGGAGAACCCTAAGTTACCACTTAGATGATACTATGTACTTCAAGGTCCTCATTAAGGCCATTCGGTACCATAGATCCAAATTTATAGATCCAAAAGGTTTCCCTTTTACATAGGAGGGCTAACCTCTCATTGTCAGTAAGGGTTCCTTTGGGAATGTGTTCTATGGCCATCACTTCTAGGACACTAAAATTCTTGTTGTGATGGCAAAGAAAATGCCTAGGGACACTGTATTTGTCACATCCATCTTTTATGAGCCTTCTATGTTCTCCAATGCGTTTACGTAGAGGACGTATTGTGCGGCCCACATATATCAATTTACAGGGACATGTGAGCACATAAACCACATGATCTGTGGCACAAGTAATAAAATGTCGAATGTCATAAGAGATCCCTTTCGGATCAGTAATTTCTGATTTACCATGGGTGATAAATTGGCATGTCAAGCAACCTTTCTTTTTACATTTGTAAATACCAACTCTGTTATCGAAAAAGGAACAAATGTCCTGTTTGTTTTGAGAGGACATGGACAGTTTACTGGGAGCTAGAATATTTTTGAGTGTACGGGCTTTTCTGAATGTGACCTGGGGAGCAGATGGAAGACTGGGTGCCAGACGGGGATCAAGTTGCAAAATGTGCCAATGTTTTCGTATAATCTTGGTAATCTTGCGATATGCCGTATTATAACCAGTTACAAACCTAACGGAGTTTGACTGGTCATGGGCACGTGTTTTTGTAGTGGCTGAGTTTTTGCCATGTTTGGTGAAAGCCTCATTAATGAGTGTAGGGGGGTAACCTTTTTCACAGAATTTGGCAGACAATTCGGCGCCCAATTCCTTATAATCATTGAGTTTAGAACAATTTCTTTTAAGTCGCTGGAATTGGCCACTCGGAATGTTGTTTTTCCATGCCGGGTGGTGACAGCTTGAATAGTGAAGATATGAGTTACCACTGGTGGGTTTGGTGTGATTTGTGGTATGAATAGTGTCACCCTCAAATGATAAAACTAAGTCTAAAAAAATTATACTAATAGGATCAAACACGTGAGTGAATGATAAACCAAACTTGTTGGAATTACAATGCAGTACGAAAGGTAAAAACGTGTCAAGAGCACCATCCCAGATTAAAATAATATCATCAATATATCTTCCAAAGAAGACAATATGTTGGGCAAAGGGGTTGTTTGACCATATAAATTCTTTCTCCCAGAGGCCCATAGTTAGATTAGCGTAACATGGAGCAAAATTTGCCCCCATAGCTGTGCCGTTTATTTGCAAGTAAAACTGATTTAAAAAGGTAAAATAATTATGTTGTAAACAGAATTCCGTGCAATCAATAATAAAATTAGCCTGAACGGAGTTCATGTGGGCATCTGATGATAAAAAGTGTTGAAGGGCAGACAAACCTACTCTGTGGGGGATGGACGTGTAGAGTGACGACACATCCAATGATGCCCAATGGTATCCTGATTGCCATCTATATTTGCTTAAAATTTTGCTCTAGAAGGATGCAGAACCCCTGACCTCTTTCTGGACAGTGCTGGATGGCCCTGTGCTGATCACATGCACTCTCCCCCCCCAAAAAAAAAAATCCTCTCTAATAATACACCAAACTGAGTATGTGCAAAGTGGCTCCACACAATATGTCTTATCAGGAGATAAGAGGGGGAGGATCATAGAACTCAGGATCAAACCGGCTTTTTACAAAATGCAGAGGATTAACCCCTTCGGTTCAACAGTGAGTATAACAAGCATGCTTTACTGCATATACAGACTGATTTTACTACTGTAGGTTTAGTTACACTTTAAAGATTAAAGTAATTTCAGTAAACATGTATTAAGACAGATGTTCGTTAGGCTGTCATATTAGGAGCAGTGACTGTGTCCGTGCAGCCGCTGAGTCTCAATTGACATGAATGGAACTGCCTGCACAGGGATGCACAGAACATCTGTGCACATCTGAATAATTTATTCTATAATGGCACATTCATATGACTATTAGAACATTCTGTTTTCATTTTGCAGCCTCCAGTCAGAGAAACTCCAACAAGAAGAATTACAAGATCCTCATCTGTTCAAACACAGAGTTTTTCCTCAGACTCAGATCCCTTTAGTTCATCTCCAGGTAAAAATATGAACATCTAAATTCATTCAATATTTGTAATGTGTTTCATTAAACCCGTCTCCTACAAAAATGGCTAACAAAGCACATGGTCTACATATAGTTTAGTTTTTGAAGTGTGTGTAGATACACACACACACACACACACACACACACACACACACACACACACACACACACACACACACACACACACACACACACACACACACACACACACACACACACACACACACACACACACACACACACACACACACACACACACACACACACACACACACACACACACACACACACACACACTATTTGTTTTGCTTCTGAAGTTATCAGCAAAATTGTTGATCTACAAGCTATAAGCAGGGTGGTGCCACCATTATAAACAATTTAGCATGTTTCTGTGTTGACGGCCTGCTTATTATATTGAGTGTCCTACATTTACTTGTGATGTCCTACCTTTATGCTCTCCCTTTCCACTAAACATCTTACCCTCCAGTGTCCACAACACGTTTGGATGGTAGCTATGTCTAAAATCACAGGAATTCATTTTTCTCTTCCTGAATTTTGGCACTCAAGATGGTATAAGAAGTTTACAGATTTGTGATATGGGGACTCCAGTTGGGAGACTGTTAAAGCAAATTAAATACAGAAAATGCAGAGGTGTACGGCATGTGAACACTGAAACTCTTGTGCATTTCAGTGCCCAGGAAATGGCATTCAAAATTCTGTTCATGATCAGCTATGGAGCTGTTTACAGCAAGAGTGCTGTAATGTGCTTTCAAATGACTGTATGCGATTTGAGCACATTATTCACTTGGTGCAGAGAGAGATATGTCAGAGTCTCATTGGGCTTTTTTTGTTTGCTCTTTTTTTTTTCATTAACAAACAGTAGGCACACAGCAAATTCATTAAAATTAATGAGGACACTGCAGGTAAAGCTGACTGTGTGTTTTATACATTTTTCAAAAGTGTCCTGTATGTTTTGCCATATATTGAATATTTATTCGATTGACACAGACAATGAAAATAATACTTATGCAAATTAAAGGGATTTTTTGTTCATCAACATATTACAGAGCTGAACTCTATGAACTTGTACATGTCTTTGTAAATGATCAGGAATAGTGTTTTTTTTTTTTTTCTTTAGTGGTGTCTGAGACATTTGCAGCCAACCTGTATATTTCTCATACTCCACAAACAAATAGAATGATTTCAGCTCCCTACACGATCAGCCTGACTTATTTTAAGAATCACTGTCACCAAAAATATTTCAATTCTGATAACTGTATAGTTTTAATACTCATAACTTTATCACAATATTTACATTCACTAAAATGTCATGTAATCTTTAATACCCCGTACACAGGCTTCCAATGGAGAATATAAGTGGCTGTGCAGAGTATATACAGTATACACTGCTTTGACCCTTAGGAAGCCTGTCCATGACCGTTTGTAGACATTAAGGGGTTTATTTACTAAAGCTGGAGAGTCCAAAATCAGACTCCCTTCTGCATAGAAACCAATCGGCTTCCAGGTTTCATTGCCAAAGCTTCATTGAACAAGCTGAGGTTAGAAGCTGATTGGTTTCTATGCAGAAGGGAGTCTGATTTTGGACTCTCCAGCTTTAGTAAATAAACCCCTAAGTTTCTGTAAAGAAGCTGGAGGAAATCAGCAGCACTAAGATGCAACCAAGTAAGAAAAAATGTGAAAAACGTTTTCGTCTGATATCTATCTAAACTTATTTTACATGCTTTTTTCAATATATTTACATGCAGAAGAAGCTATCCATTCAAAATTCCAGTGACGGGGGTTGGCACAAGCTAGAACACTGCTAAAGTTGCTAACAAGAAACACCTTTTAAACTGCTGTTGCTTCTGTTGCTGGCCAGCTTTAAATGCATGTAAAAATGGGAAAATATAAATGCAATTAATACACTGAATACTGATGCATTCCAATAAACATTATACTAACAACCTTCATATCTTGATTATACAGTACAGGGTACAGACAAAGTGTTCATAGACCCTGGGTTATAGGCTCATACCTTCAGGTTGATGGACACTGGCAAAGCTTTTGAGGACACAATCCTTGAACCTCTTATAACCAGGGCTGGAGCTACTACTATGCAAACTAGGTAGCCGGCTAGGGCGCGGCAAGAGCTGTGAATACGGTGGTATAGTTTTCCCTGCTGTAACATTAATTATGTCTTCTCTGGGCCCCATCAGTTCACTAGAGACACAGCTACAGCTGCGCTGCATTTTGTAATGCTGTTCATTGGCAGCTAGCCGCAGCTGCTCACATGGGTGTGGACATTTTTGGAAAAACTACTTGTCCAGGGACTAAATCGGTGCCCCAATCTACTTTTCCCTCATGACAATCTACTTGTCCAGATAAAAAATTAAATACATTTGAACCAAAACCGTATTTAAATCTGAGGCGCTTTTAGGAATTTCTGGGGCTTTAAAAATCAAAAGGGGCTTTATAGCGACTTAAACATTTAATATTTTTAACATTGTGCTGTTTAACTCCTCCTCCCCTCCCTGCCTCTCTCCAGCACTGCACCCGGTGACTAGCAGAGAGGGAAAAAACCTTGTAGTGTAATGAGCACCGATTGGGTGCTTGTCAGGAAAGGGGAGTTGTCCGGCTTATCCTTTATCCTTTTTTTTGCATTTTTTGCACGATTAAAAAATACATTTAGGACCGAAGATTACACAAAACCCCTAAACATTATATATTTTCCTAAAGCAGGCACCCTAGAGCAGTGGTCACTAAATGGCGGACCGTGGTCCGGAACCGGATCGAGGGACAGCCCTGTCCAGACCGCAGCCATGCTACCCTCCCTTGGGCCCAGGCCCGGGCTGGCCATAGGGCACACTGGGCCGCTGGGCTTAAGATGACCAGGCCACACAGCGGGAGGTAAGCGGTGACCGCGGTCTGGACATGGCTAATACAGACCACGGCCGCTGCTCAGCTCCCGCTGTATGACTATGCCTAAAGCTGGGCCAACAGGAGGAGTGGCAGTGATGGCTCCAGATGACAAGCAGGAAGTGCTGCTGACACAGGGACACCTCCTCGGCCAGCCGCTGCACTTAAGGGACAATGGCAGCCGCTCTCCTTCACCCACCGGCACACTGTTGCAGCTCTGTAGCAGCGGTGGATGGGGCTTTTTCTGCTGGACCAGCTGCCTCTTTGCTGGACTGGCTGACTTTGCTGGATGGGCTGTCTCTTTGCTGGACCGGAAGTACCTGTAACCAGCGTGAACCGCAAGCCAGGCGGATGTGACGTCACACAGGAGGAAGTTCGGCAATCAGAGAGGAGAAAGCAAGGCTACGCGCTTGGAGCTGACTGCTCCTGCTCGAGGCCTAAGGATAAATTGCCTGATATGTTTTGTTCTATTTATAGGGCCAAGAACGTCCAGAGGACTGCAGAGCCCAGTGGACCATATAAAAACAATAAAGATTAATGAAAAATATATATGTGTATATATATATATATATATATATATTGCACCATAAGGAGTACTGAATAATTAGATAAGTAGGCAAAGGAAGGGGGGAAAAAAGAAGAAGGGAAAAGGAGGGGGGAAGAAAAAGGAAAGGGGAGGGGAGAGGGGAAAAAAAGGAAAAGGGTAAGTACTTAAAATAACAACTTCAGAACATTAAAAATTAACAAATTCGGTTTGTTTACAAGATTTTCTTTAAAAAACATTGGTATTTATGAGACCGTTGGGTAAGGTTAAGGATAATATGGAACCCAGTACCTATATATTACAAAATTTATAATAAGGTGTGGATCTCTATTTTCTCATTGAGGTCCCCTGGAGTGAGGGTCCCTAGCGTGTAAATCCAGAAGGTCTCTCGTTGGCATACACATTTAAAACGTTCGGCCATGGGGAGAGCCCTGGAGATGGATTCTATGACCCTGACTGACAGACCTACAGAGTAGATCCCTGATGTGCATTGGGAAAGTGTCTAGGAACACTATGTTGGTCGTTACCATCCTCAATGAGGCGTCTGTGTTCACCAAAACGCTTTCTCAGGGTTCTAATGGTTCTACCTACATAAAACTGACCTCAAGGGCACATGAGAGAATACACTACATAATCAGATGAGCAGTTGTAAAAATCTTTGATGGTGTGTCTTACCTTTGACTACAAAGTCTTTCTGCCCATGTGTGACAAAAGGGCACCTAAGGCACAGTTGCACCTATACATGCCCTTAAGGCTAAGAAATGTAGTGAGTGGGCCCAAAGTGGTTTAGTTCTTGTCCCTATAAATAGAACACGTCAGGCAATTCATCTTTAGGCCTCTAGAAGGAGCAGTCCGCTCCAAGCTTGTAGCCTTGCTTTCTGATTGCCGAACATCTTCCTGTGTGATGTCACGTCCTCCCGGCTTGCGGCTCACGCTGGTTACAGACAATTCCAGTTCAGGTTTGGGCGACGGTGCCTGGGACTCGTGACCACCTACAGCTTTCTGGGAACACTTCCACCACCTACGGTGGCCATTAACATACCGTATTGATCCCTGCAGGACACGGATGAGGGCTATACAGTTTACCTTACTGATGGGCTTTTTTATCACATTATTGTGAGTTTTTACATTTGTGGCTTATTAAAAACCTTTTTAATACTGCACTTAGAAGGCGCCTCTCTTTTCTTTCCTTACCAATCCAGCAAAAAGACAGAAAACAACAATTTGCTGTGTTGTTAGGGGAACTGTGTTGTGATAGGGGCGCTGTGTTGTGATAGGGGCGCTGTGTTGTGATAGGGCCGCTAGATGTGCTGTGTTTTGTTAAGGGGCACTGTGATGTAAAGAGGGGCAGTGATGTGAATGGAAAAGAGGACACTGTGGGACTTCTTTGAAGAGGGGACTACAGTGTGAAAGGTACGCTAAAGATCATAATGTACCTGGGGGGACTGTGATGTTTTATATTGCTAACGAGATTCGTACCTCTGCTGGAAGTAAATTTTGCTGACCAGACCTCCGTAAATTTTAATTCAAATTTTTATGTCACATGATATTACTGCAAAATTTCAGTAAAAAATGCAAGTAAGTTAATTTTAGGGCACAAAAAACGGAATACATTACCCTATTTTTTGTAAAATCTAAAAGATGAGGTGGCACTGAGTAAATAGATATCCGACATGTCAAAACTTAAATTTGCGTGCACTTGGGAAATGGCGACAAACTTCAGTACCCCGTATTTTCTATAGGTGACATTTTTAAAGTCCCTTATAGGTCATCAATATACTGTTACGGAGGAGGTCTGGTGCTTGAATTACTGCTCTCATTCTGGCGTGTGCGTTGATATGTAACGTGTATCGCAATTGACATTTTCATGCGTAGGCACCCCAGCGTGTGCTTTTACGTTTGTACGTGTGTATATGTGGGGGGCCTCAATTTTTTTGGGGGGGACGTTATGTGCTTGGGTATAACTTTGAGGTTTTACAAATGTGTTGATTTGTGGTGACAGGTTCTCTTTATTGAGTCATCCAGAGTCTAAAACACCATGGATTCCTCCCCTGAATGTAATGTAGTGCACATCGCACTGCATTACATTCTTTCCCGGCCTCGATGGCCAGGAAATCTTTGAACGGGGACCTGGAAGTGACATCATAACATCACTTCCGGGTCAGGACAAGAAGGAGAGGGGAGCAGATGTGTCCATCTCCTACCTCCCCTCTAGCCGACAGTGGTGAGCCGGTCCTGGGCCTGCAGATGGACAAGCGAAGCCCGGGAGACAGTGGGCAGGAGGGGGAGCAGAGGCTGACAGGTGAGCTCTGCTACTTGCCTGCAGTAGGGCTGAAGGATAAAAAAAAACTACCTGCCTGGCACCCGGAACTACATGTCTCGGGCGATATCAATTCAACATCCCTGTTACAGGCTTTCACTGGCGGGGGTATTCTTTCACTGAGTGATTATAACTTACTCCCCAGAGGAGGGCGGAAGACGTGGCTGTAGCCTGGCAGCGAGAGGTGATTCAACAGGAGGTGGCCGAGGGCACAGGCAGCAATGGGAACTCATTGCACAGGCAAGCTCACAATTTCTGTTTTCTGAGGCACAGTCAAAGAGAAAGCCATACGCTGTATACAGACAGACATCACCTTTTGTAAATAAGAACTTACAGGAAGCATCTAATTGAGTGTGTGTAAATCTGACAGGCTGACTGTCAGGTGGAAATGATCCAATAGTTGTGCAGCCTCCAGATCATTTTCACACTCCCCATGTGCCCTGCCATGCTTCCTAGGCTCCACTCTCCCATCAGTGAGTGGGTGGGTGCGAACACCAGAATCAAACATCCTTTTTACACAATGTGGAGGATTAATCCCTTAGGTTCCACAGTGAGTATAACAAGCATGATTTACTGCATATTCAGACTGGACTCATGCGCTGCCAAAAATTGGGAGATTAAATCTAAATGATGTTGGGAAGAATGCTGCTATCAACCAGCTGTATGACACTCCACAGTATATGCGTTGTGTCACAGATCACATGACTTACCCTGAGGAAGTCACATGATCTGAGACACATCGCAGTGGATGGAGCCGAGAGACTTCTGGTCAAGGCTGAGACTGGAAGGTGGTTTCCTTTCCTTTGGAATGCAGATGAGCCTGTATTGAGGATTTTACATGTGCATGGCATACTTTTTATATAACAAATACGGTTTTCGGTATTACACTATGGACTGCCCTTTTTCATTTTCTCTCTTGGAACATCTATTGAGTTTTCAAGTGGATTGAGAGCATTAGAATAAAATAAAATCAAAAACGAGCGCTGGATGTGGAATAAGGGGAGCTGCTAACATGAAAGGTAAAAACCTCTAAAACCTTCTAAAAAACATATACAATAAACATGCAGCATTAGAAACGTAATAAGAGCATAAAAAATATAAATCATATATACGTCACTTTATGAGGCAGCTTCCGAACATGTTTTGTGCGCCTGCACGTTATCAAAGGAAGAGTGCCTCTCCTCATGACATTTCTTATATAGTGTACATGCGCAGTACCATCCGCTATCGTCGTTCCCGTCTATTCGAGGCCATTTTCTTGAAGCTCAGTATGCCAGACAACACATAGGAGGCTTCCCATTTAGAGAAGACAGAGGAGGGAATTAGTCTCCACACTTGAAACTATTGATACTTACAGTACTTTAATTGAATTTTGCTTCACTTTATGCACCTTTAAACGCCAACTTGGGACGTTTACCACAACTCTGTTTGGAAAACGCCTTAGTGCGTTTATTTACCTATTTTATTCATTCTGATGTGCTTTGATTGCTGCTATAGACTATGATATAACCACCATACGGTCATTTATATTTTATTAGAAAGAGTTTGACCTACTCACGTATGATTTATGTTTTATGCGCTTATTACATTTCTAGCGCTGCATGTTTATTGTATATGGATTGAGAGCATTGTTCATCATGTGGGGGCTATACTAATAAAGCGTATTTGATGCATATAAGAATATGGGTCTTGAATGAAGGTGAGCAGACATTTTGTACACACAGTGGAGCACAATTCAGTGATATCACAGTCGTGATGTCTTTTGGGATCGAGGATTGATTCAGCACGGATTTTTTGCCTGCACACGTATTGCTGATGAATTATGTGAACATTATATTAATGTACATTTATTTATAGTTTTTTTTTTTTTTTTTTTAGTACGGTTTTCTTTCTATTTTTTTATTTATATATCACAGAATGTTGGTAGTGGGAGACACTTTATACACTATACTTGATATATGAATTATGCACTAATATATGAGTTTTATTAATAATATTTATATATATATATATATATATATATATATTGTGTTTTACTCTATTTGAGTCTGTATCTCGAGATTGTGATCTAAAAGTTATAGCATGTTTTGAATTTTATCGACATTTGCAGCACCAAAGTTGTGGTATCAATTCACATAGAGCATCACATTTTTATATATTTTTTATAAGATTGTGCTGCATCATACTTATATTTATTTTATTTTGTAGACTGAGTTTACTGTTGTAGGTT
This sequence comes from Staurois parvus, assembly GCF_062004578.1. Lineage (NCBI taxonomy): Eukaryota > Metazoa > Chordata > Amphibia > Anura > Ranidae > Staurois > Staurois parvus. The sequence goes on from NW_028318358.1 coordinate 995,592, forward strand.
TAGTAACACTTTAAGCTGTTTAGTCATTGGTGTGTAATATAAATAGAAGCAGTGCATCCGGATCAACCGCAGTAAAACCCCATGCTGTCTGGGTGGCTTATAATGTTGCTTCGGGCACTGGATCCTGCATGGGCACTCACCTTTGCAATTAGTGCTGTGTGTGTTGTCAGTCACAGGGTGTTAAGCAGGGTCAGAGCTGTGGACTATCCTTGTGAAACCCAGTCCATGATGACCCCTTCGGGTGTAGACCCACCATGACAGATGAAGCCTAGACTTTATACATACTCCAGGGTCACCCCGTATCTCTGACCGTTGCGCTGAAAACTAAGGCTATGTTTGTAATGCATTCACTTCACAGTGTAACCTTTTCAAGTTGGTGCTAAAATTCAACCACGTAGAGCTTAATCTAAGCCTTTCTCCACAAGGGTTTGTTACAGGGATGTCAACACCTGTTTTGCTACATACCTCTTTCGGATATGTTTACCGTATATTTCTCACCCTACTTTGTGAACACCGCACAGGGGAATACCCTCCCTTGTAGCTATGGCAGAAACCAGGTGAAAGGAAGCCTCAGATAAACTTGAGATGAACATTCACCCTGCTTCCTTTGCACCGGAGCAGGAACCAATTTTAACTCTGGTTTCAGGATCCAATTCTAACTCAACAAGCCTGAGGCCCTACCTGAGAAAAGCAGATTTTTTTTTGCTTTTGTGTCACAATTCCCCTGACAACTAACAGCCTTAAAGTAGTTGTAAACCCTTCCTTATAACCACTGAAGTGACTTGCCTCAGGTGATACAGAGATGAAACAAATTCTCTCACAGGAGTTGTAGTTGTTTATCTGTAGCTATTTCTTCTCTACAGCCAGTTTACACAGCAGTTCTGAGCTTCAGGGGGCAGGGATCCTACATTACATCAAAGAGGAGAGAGCTGAGTGTAATCTGAGACCTGGGTGTTGGGAATTGACCCATCCCCTCTTCTACACAATCTCATAGGGGAAAAAAGCACTACATTCTGTGTAATTGTAGTCTGGGTGAAGAAGCTTGTGCTGAGGACTGCGGCTGTTAATTTACTATGACATTGTATAACACTGTACTGTGAGGCTAACAGCAAAAGGCGAAATACCTGAAAAAAAAATATTTTAGCATTTCACACTACCAGAAGTGTTGTCTGCATCCCTTGGTGTGGGCTGTGGTTCCTCTTTCCAGTCTCCACGTCACTGTTAAGGGCTGTAAGCACTGTCAGGAGGGACCACAGCATGCAAAGAGGGTGCAGGCCTTCAACACTCTCAGAAATTTACAAGTTTTGCTGGAGGGTGTCCCCGATTTGAAGACACTGGAATTAGAACTCTCTGCCCACCATAGAAGTAATTCTACTCTTCTTTTATTTCAGGAGCAATGCTTTCTATTTTTTTCTGGCTTTTAGGGAAGAGACAAAGTTGTTTTAAAATGGTTCTAAAGGCTTAAGGTATTTTATACCCCAATGCATTCTCTGGTAAAAAAAAACCTTCTGTGTGCAGCTCCCCCCCAGCCCACCATTCCCACTTATACTTACCTGAGCCTGATCTCCATTAAGCACTGTGCTCAAGAGCGGCGTCACTCGCTCTGCTCTCTCCCTTCTAACAGGGCAGATTGATAGCAGCTGGAGCCATTGCCTCCCGCTTCTGTCAATCAAATCCTGTGACAAGGGAGTTTGGGCGGGGCTGAGAAGGGTAAGAAAAACATGTTTGTTACTAAAAAAAAAATAGAAAGGTTTACAATCACTTTAACCCCTTGCCCTCTTGAGGATTTACCCCCCTTCCTGACCAGGCCCTTTTCCTGCATTACGGTGCTGCGTTACTTTAACTGACAATTGCGCAGTCATGCAACGCTGCACTCAAATGAAATTTATGTCCTTTTTTTTTCCCCACGAATTGAGCTTTCTTTAGGTGGTATTTGATCGCCTGTGCAGTTTTTATTTTTTGTGCTATACAAAAAAAAAAGACTGACAATTTAGAGACAAAAAACAATATTTTTTACTTTTTGCTATTAAACATGTCCAGTAAAAAAAATTAAAAAATCTAATTTTGTCATAAATTTAGGTCAAAATGTATTCTGCTACATGTTTTTGCTAAAACAAAATCCCAATACGTGTAAATTAATTGGTTTACGTAAAAGTTATAGCATTTACAAATGGTGGAATATATACTGGGATTTTTTTTAGTTTTACTAGTAATGGCGGTGATCAGTGAATTATAGCGGAACTGTGGTGGGCACTCTGACACTGGGGGGAACTGACTTGGTGTCACTGACATCCCCAGTGACACCAATATAGTGATCAGTGCTAAAGAAAAAAAAAGCACTGACACTGTACTAATGGCACTGGCCAGGAAGGGGTTAACATGAGGGGCGATCAAAGGGTTAACTGTGTGCTGCTTTACTGTAAGTTGTGTCCATGTGCTTCACTGTAAACACACTGCTTTACATGGCTGTGCAGTGCACAGTCATCCAAAGCAGTGTGCACGAGCTGACAGGGAGAACTGTTTTGTTTACAAACAGTTCTCTTCCCCCTCAGAGATGCTCGTGAATCACCGGGTGCTGGCGAGTAATCACTGGCCGGGACCCAGTGATTGACGACCGTGAATGGCGGTGCGGGTAGGATGCGCACACACTTCGGGTGCACCCTCTACCTGGAGATGCAAAATCATGTATGCATACGTGGTTTTGCGCACACCCCTGCTGCCCAGTAGTAGTATATCTGCTATAGGGCGGTTGGGAAGCGGTTAATAAAGCAGGTTGCTGAATGTGAGGAGCAAAATAGATTTTAAAAAAAGTTTATATTAAATAGGATGTTCAGATTTTTTAATATGTTGCCACTATCACATACCCAACCATATTGTAGAAGGTGATCTGCCTTTCCACCCGTCAGAGCAAAACTCTCATTCCACCACTGTTTGCAATCACTTAGGAGAGCTGATGTTTTTCTCCATCTGCAGTGATAAGTTTGTAATGCTCATTTATGTGATTGATCGTGATTTTACAAGATTGGCAGAGCCTGAGATTGTAAGGGTCTGGGACACAAGCTGCATAAAAAAAATTGAATGCAAGACACGCATGTATCCTCTGTTTATACTCTTATACTATTTTTATTTGTTAATCATTAAATGAGTACAATATACATTGTTCAAATAGCATCAAAGGCTAACAATATTGATCAAAATTTTAACATAAGTGGAATGTAAAGTTGCTTTGGAATTGTACTGCACTGCAATGCTACACATTGTGAATCCTTGCAACCTTCTTTCCTGTACTTGTTTTACATGCAAATCACAAAGCAAAAGCTACCAAAAGTACAAAGCCTAATGCTGTCTGAGTATTAACTAGTTCAGAACTACTCCTTGCTTGAAGGGTAAGTTCACCTTTTGCTTTAAAAATAATAAATGCACTTTTTTTTGCTGGTAAAAAAATTACATTTATTATATTTTGTTGCGGGAGCCTTTAAACCAATGCACCAACCATCAGCAGATAACTGGTGCCATTCAGGTCTTCAGCAGATCTGTCTTATATCTGCTTGCCGTTACGAGACATACCCCGTGTGGCCGGATTTTTTTTTTTCAATCTGAGAGCTAGCAGGGGAGAAGATCCCCCGCTAGCTGTCAAAGCACAGGGAGTGGGGGCCGGTGTATTCATAAAATGTCCTAAATATGGATGTAGCATGAAACCTATTATGAAAGGTGAACTTATCCTTTAAGACCAGCATTTTCATAAATGCATTTAACTAAACTAGTGAGAATGCAAAAAAAACATATAGCAGCAAATGAATTTATAATACTTCAAAACTAGAAGCATCCTAAGGGCTCATTCACACTTGACTAATTTCTAACTCTTACCAAACGCCCCTATAGCATTAGACAGGCATTTGAGAAGCATTTTAAATGCTCCCCAAGCGCCCTATGCGCGTTTTTGAGGCGTTTGATAAGCGTTTGCCAAGCGTTAAAACCGCACCACATACGCTTATAATGAAGCTTAATGCCTGCAAATGCCTGTCAGGCGTTTGAGGAGCGTCACCATAGACTTGAATGGGAGGCTTCAACTCCTCCTGACTGGACATGAGGCGTCAATTTTGCTGTGACATTAACGCTTCAGTGTGAACAGCACTGTGCTGCCATGTGTAGAATTTTGCTGCCATATAGAATTTTCATAGGCGTTTGAGAAGCGTTAAAAACGCTTCCGAAAGGTCTGCTAACAGAGCTAGTGTGAACTTCGCCTAAGAGGCAGGTATCAAAGCTCTTACAGAAGACCAGTATTTTACCCAAAAATGAAAACATAAAGCTGCCAGAACAATTTTTGGGACCTGCATGTTAATGTCAGATTGGACTGACTGGTCCCTGAGCATTGTATTACTTTGTTACCCTCTGTCAGTAGTGCTTTACTACCAGCACAACGCTGAAAACTGTCTTTCTGGCTCTTGATCGGTGATTGTTTGCACATCGCTTGTGTGCAGCTTTTCTGTGTGAAATACCATTTATTTTAACAATTACTGATATTCCAGTTTTTATTATATGTACATTATTTCTTTGCAGAACCCTCAGAGCATTGCTTTTTTTCAAGCTCCTTATTCGGTGACTACAACAGTGCTAGTTCCCCTGGGAGTGCCAATGACCTGACAATGCTCCCACACCTTGCAGATCTGGTCAGCTACAGCATACAGAAAGTCATTGGGTTTGCCAAGATGATACCTGGATTCCGGTAAGAGCAACAAATAATTAAAGCAATGGTGCTTTTTTATATTTAAGCATTTAGCAAACATTAACAGATAGAGTGCATTAAAACTAATCTATGTTGTATTTGTGTGGGGACTTAAGGATAACCCAGAAAATACTACAGAGAATGGTGAAAACTGAAGTATTTGCTGCTGTAGCAGGCACAGACTGTAACCCTCCCCTGTGACCCAGGAGTCTTGGAGGTAGGAATTGGCAGGGACAAGGCTGGGGTTGCATTAAAAGTGGAATTCAAGGCTAGAACGAACTAATCTTAAAACTGCTTACACCCCTCTTCTAACACTTTTACCGACTACCCTGTAGAAGAAAGATGTGCATACGTACCTATTCTCAGGGCGCTTTAGTCCAGTTACATGATCTCCCCAGCAGCCAGATTCAGGAAAGAGGAGAGAGCACGGACAACTGATGAAATGCCTGCCATAGGGGCATCTGTTGTCGGCTGTCCCTACTGTACCCTGAAGATAGCCCCTGGTAGGCGATCACATGACTGGAATGCAGGTCCCGGAGAGTAGCTAAGTATAAGCATCTTCCTTCTACAGGATAGATAGTATAGGTGTTAGGCAGTGGGAGCAGTTTTAAATGTAGTTTCAGCCTTGAATTCCACTTTAAATGTCAGTAATGTTCAGCAATCCTGTTTTCTAACTTATCCCTGTGGTGGTGATGCCATACTGAAGGTGAAAAATTGCAGGGGTATTTACGGTTCATTATATTTTTTATTGAAACTTTCCTTCTTACCCTTTTGATATTGCAGATACCATTTACATTGCCTTGAAAAAGTATTCATACCCCTTGAAATTTTCCACATTTTGTCATGTTACAACCAAAAACGTAAATGTATTGCATTGGGATTGTATGTGATAGACCAACACAAAGTGGCACATAATTGTCAAGTGGAAGGAAATCGATAAATGGTTTTCAATATTTTTTACAAATATCTGAAAAGTGTGGCATGCATTTGTATTCAGCCCCCTTTACTCTGATACCCCTAACTAAAATCTAGTGGAGTCAATCGCTTTTAGAATTCACGTAATTGGAAAGAGTATGGGACAACTGCAAGCCTACCAAGACATGGCTGTCCACCTAAACTGACAAGCTGGGCAAGGAGAGCATTAATCAGAGAAGCAGCCAAGCAGTCTCATTGATGCTGGTTAAAGCCGGCTATACATGGACTGAAATTCATCTGGTGCAGTAGGGACCGGACGAATTTCAATCCATGGGTAGGCTGATTTCACCCAAGTTGAATCATCGGTCAACTTGGATACAGCCAGCCTGTGTGATTTTTCTGCATGTGATTATTGCCAGCGACTATAGCCACTAGCAGTAATCATTATATCCTGCCGGCCAGAAATGTTCAACCCCCCCCCTATACGCACACACACGCGCGCACACACACACACACACACACACTTCTTCCCTATGGGTTGCGTAAGGTTTGTGGGATACCATAGACAGCCTGAACTTTCCCAGATCCATTTGAAATTGGCAGGAGCACGTAGCAACCACCTAATTTCTGAATACCCGATGTTTGTTGACCAAAGCAAAGGTAATAGTAGTAATGTGTTTTGTTTTGAAATGTAGTGACCTCACTGCAGAGGACCAGATTGCCTTGTTAAAATCATCCGTTATCGAAGTTATAATGCTGCGATCTAACCAGTCATTCTCCCTGGATGATATGTCCTGGACATGTGGCAGTGAAGACTTTAAGTACAAAGTTGATGATGTGACACAAGGTAAAATCAGTTTGTAAAGGGTATTTCCCAGCCTGCATTGCCATTCTTTTGATGAGTTCTCTCTTCCACAAGTATCCTCTCATTTTTGTTTGGACAATGATGGAGCAGGCTGTTGCATATTTACACTTAAAGCATTTTCTATATCCTTACTGTATGTTCAGCAATCTTTCATTCACCTGTACTTAGAGTGAAAGGAGATGATTGCTTGAGGAACCTCATGAAGCTGGATCTTTAAATTAAAGTGACACCAAATAATATCCTGTGTGCATAGTATACTTCATCCAAAACTAGTTTGTTTTCCTTAACTTATTGATTCATTTTCCTATATACTTAAAGCAGTGTGTATTGCATTGCAGGTTCCCTATTATTAGATGTGGTGGCTGCATTCGTTTTCTTTTTTTCACTTGGCGATTTGTCCAATATTTCAACTTACTTTTACAGACCAAGCTGTCCAAAGAAACAATGAGTGTGAATTCACACATGTGCGGTGCGAATTGAAGCTCCATTTTCACAGCTAATTGACATGGTGGTAGTTCAGTGGTTCAAGTCAGGTTTTCATCAGGATCAGGGGAGAAAACCAACCTGAAATCGTGTTCACAAACTTATGAGATGTGCGATTCAAAAGCGGTTCCCAAAAAAGTCAATGCACCTGTAATCCGCACCTGAGCTGAACCGCACTGCTGAGAAATCGGACAGGACTCTTTTTCAATCCGCACTGCCAGTGAACCAGATATATGAAAAGGCACCATAGGAAACAATGTTATTTTGCACGTTATGTGGATTGGATGCCATTCAAACCGCATCCAATCCACATATATGTGAACTGGCTCTTAGAGGGCTAAGACAAACTGTTTACTATTGACAATGGTGCTTACAATGGTCGGCTTTTATTAATTTATGTAAAACCTTTAGGCCCAAAGGAAAATAAATGAAATGGTCTTAAACAACAACATACTAAGTACTGTAAGCTGTTATACTGTTTATAATTTTTTTGTTTTGGTATGGTGTAACTGTCAAAACCATGGATCAGTTTTTAACCAAGTCCTATATGTTGCTTGAGTGATTACCAATAAAGAGTCCTGTTAAAGTGAGATTATGTGATAATTTATTATATTGACACAGTTGTACTTTCATTGCTGCATGTAAATGGCAGGTGCTCTGCAGGAGCTCTGTAAAGCTGCTAATAACTTGGATAGCTTGAAATTATTGCCTCTGTTACTAGGATTGCCTTTGTAGACTCTGCAGTAGTCTAATGGTGCTGACCAGACAATTATTAGTCAGGTAATTTATTCTGTTGCAGTTAATTGTTCGTTCAGAAGATATGAAGAACACACAGTCTACCGATAAGGGCTGCAAACATATGTTGGGCAGCCACCTAGTACTCTAAGCACTATTTGTTCAGTGATTCATTTAACGCATATATGCCAAGTGTCCAACTAGCTTGTCATTAATGACTTGATAGGCCTAGTTGAGCTTGATGGAATATAGTTCATCATTTTGTGCCCACACACGTTTAAAATTTTGTCTATATTAACAATTAAAGGCTAAGTTTGCCTTTGAGGAAAAAATAAAACATGCACATATTTTTGCAGGAAAAAAAACGTACATGTATTATTTTTTCTGCATTGAGGCTGCAAAGTATTGCCCCCACAAGCTACCTAATGTACAATCCACATAATTAACATATAATAAAAACAATCGTAGTCAGAAATTGTAAGAGAAAAATTAGTTACTACAATATACAGTGAAGGAAATAAGTATTTGATCCCTTGCTGATTTTGAATGTGTGCCCACTCACAAAGAAATGATCAATCTAAAAATCGAATGGTAGGTGTATTGTAACACTGAGAGACAGAATAGCAACACAAGATTCAAAAGAAATGCACGTCTAACAAATTATGCACTGATTTGCATGTTAATGAGGGAAGTACGTATTTGATCCCCTATCATTCAGCAGGATTTCTGGCTACCAGATGTCTTTCATACAGGTAACAAGTTGAAATTAGAAGCAGTCTCTTAAAGGGAGTGCTGCTAATCTCATTTTGTTACCTGTATAAAAGACACCAGTCCACAGGAGCAATCACACAATCAGATTCCAAACTCTGCACCATGGCAAATACCAAAGAGCTGTCCAAGGATGTCAGGAACATGATTGTAGACCTACACAAGGCTGGACTGGGCTACAACAGTTGGTGTAATCATTCGCAATTGGAAGAAATACAAAACAACTGTCAGTCTCCCTAGGTCTAGTGCACCATGCAAGATCTCACCTCGTGGAGTGTTAATGATCATGAGAACAGTGAGGAATAATCCCAGAACTACACGTGAGGATCTTGTCAATGATCTCCAGGCAGCTGGGGCCACAGTCACCAGGAAAACAATTGGTAACACCCTACACCGACAAGGATTGAAATCCTGCAGTGCCTGCAAGGTCCCTCTGCTCAACAAAGCACATGTCCAGGCCTGTCTGAAGTTTGCAACTGAACATCTGAATGATGCAGAGGAGGGCTGGTTTAAAGTGTTGTGGTCAGATGAGACCAAAATTGAGTTCTTTGGGATCAACTCAACTCGCCATGTTTGGAGGAGGAGGAATGCTGCCTATGACCCCAGGAACACCATCCCAACTGTCAAACATGGTGGTGAAAACATTCTGCTTTGGGGGTGTTTTTCTGCTAAGGGGACAGGACAACTGCACCCCATCAAAGGGACGATGGACGGGACAATGTACCGTCAAATCTTGGGTGAGAATCTTCTTCCCCCAGCCAGGGCATTGAAAATGGGTCGTGGATGGGTGTTCCAGCATGACAATGACCCAAAACACACGACCAAGGCAACAAAGGAGTGGCTCAAGAAGAACATTAAGGTCCTGCAGTGGCCTAGCCAGTCTCCACACCTTAATCCGATTGATAATCTGTGGAGGGAGCTGAAAGTTCGAGTTGCCAAACGTCAGCCACCAAACCTTTATGACTTGAAAGGATCTACCAAGAGGAGTGGGCCAAAATCCCTCCTGTGATGTGTGCAAACCTGGTGGCCAACTACAGGAAACGTCTGATCTCTGTGATTGCCAACAAGGGATTTGCCACCAAGTACTAAGTCATGTTTTGTGAAGGGGATCAAATACTTATTTCCCTCATGAACACGCAAATCAGTGCATCATTTGTTGGCCATGCATTTCTTTAGAATTTTTTGTTGCTATTCTGTCTCTCAGTGTTACAATACACCTACCATTTGATTTTTAGACTGATCATTTCTTTGTGAGTGGGCAAACATTCAAAATCAGCAAGGGATCAAATACTTATTTCCTTCACTGTATACCATTCCAAATTGTACCTCAAAGCACATCTAAACCCTTGAACAAAAATTTAATATATTTCAGCTTACCAGTTAAATGTTATGACTGCATTGGTTTTTTTTTTTTTTTTATACTTTTAGTTTCACCTTGTGATCCTGCCAGTAACACGCTTCCTCTCTGCACTCACTCACTGTACTGTATCTATAGCAGCCTTGATACCCTATGACACAACACCTTCCCCATTTTCATCACCATAAGATATTTGGGGGGGGGGGGGGGGTTGCAGTCCACAGAGATAGCTGGGAACAGGGTAAGTGATGAGAGTGCAACACAGGCAGAGAACACAGGAGGCTATTTGTTTACAAAACTTCCTACAGGATCAACATTTGCTTATCACTGAAATCTATGTAATCTTGGTTTAACTATGAAGGGATGGTGGACTATTATTTGAAATCTTCATATGATGGGAGTGCACAGAGTAAAATAAAAGGATTTGTGTTGAATTTATATTTGCAACTTTTGGAAAACCGTATTGATCAGTGACTGTTTTGGTAAATAAGTATACATATTTGTCCTCTGAACTTCATTGACCACAAAATATCAGATGTTACTTATCATTTCAGTCTTTAAATATCCACTTCTTTCAACTTTGAACAGCCAGACTATATTTAAGGCCAGATTAATGTGTGCATGTTGGGAAATTCTTTTATTCATCTGTAAGCAGACACAGACTTCTTCAAAACCTTTGTGTCCATTGCACTGTGTATTTACTAGGATATCTGTTATTGTTTTGCAATAACTATGTTTGATGGGAGAACCAACAAGAAAAAAAATGAAACATTGAAAAACAAAGGGATCTATAATTATATTAAATCACTAAACTAAAAGAAGAATGTGCACCAGTACATCTTTTATTTGGTTTTCTAGAAACCAGCGCACTCTCGAGTAAAACTGTAGTGATGTGAATGTACAATATATATGTAAAGCACTGCATAAATTGACAGCGCTATATAAGTACCTGTAATAAAAAAATAAATAGTATGGTGGGCAATACGCCATTATTGCAGCTCTGTCATTTATGGAAGCTTTTGTCATTTGTAGCTGGTCATAACATGGAGCTCCTGGAGCCTCTGGTAAAATTCCAGGTGGGGCTGAAGAAACTGAACCTACATGAAGAAGAACATGTCCTCTTGATGGCCATTTGTATTCTTTCACCAGGTCAGTCATCAATGTGGAGACTATTAAAATATTAGTAGTGCCTGGGCCTGAGTTGAAGAACATCAGTAACAACATATTTGGCACAATTGTATTTATAAACCATACATGTAAGAATGTAAGATTTTTAGTAAATTAAAGATTGGAAGAGCAGCTGGCTGCTTGCCACTGAGCAGCTGACTGATTGCTAACTTAAAATCACTATAAATAACCTAATTGCATATTGGCACCATAAAATGAAATGGCACTTTGACAATGAAATATCATTTTAAAAAGAACCATCATATTCTTATAAGGGTATGAACCTTCTGTATAATGAGGATTGGTATAGCCTGCACGCGTCTTCCCGAATAATAAACTTTATTGAGCGAGTAAAATGTGCTTGACGATATGCATAAGCCATTTTATATGTACATTTTACTCGCTCAATAAAGTTTATTATTCGGGAAGACAAGTGTCGACTATACCAATCCTCATTATTCATTTGCATCTGTGCTGGGGAGTGACACAGCCAGAGCACCTACCTTCCACCTCCATGGGGATTATCTCTGGGCGTAGCACCTATATGTACATTCTGTAATTAGATTCATGGGAACATCTGCTGTAGAGAGAGTAGCAGGGAGGTCTAGGTCCTTTTCAAGATGCTCACTGTGTGCATAACGGCTGATCTCAGTTTGCAATCATTGACTGAAATGGTTAATGTTATGACCTTGAAAGAGCCCTCTTAGAAATTATGTCTATTAATTGTTTTTGTAGACCGCCTGGGTGTGCAGGATAAAGCACTGGTTGAAGCCATTCAAGATCGCCTCTCTTCTATCCTTCAAACATACATCCTCTGCAAGCATCCTCCTCCAGGAAGTCGACTCTTGTACCCTAAGATGATCCAGAAACTGGCTGACCTTCGCAGCCTAAATGAAGAGCATTCCAAACAGTATCGCTTCATCTCTTTCAAGCCAGAGCATAGCACGATGCTGACTCCACTAGTGCTTGAGGTCTTTGGCAATGAAATCTCTTGAGTTTGATATAAGACTTTAATTTAGAAAATGTGAGTAATTTGGTGTATCCAAGTTAAGCTGGATCTTAATTCTGTTTTCTTCTATGGGAAATAACTGGGAGTTCTTTTTAATCAGAAGATGATTAGTGTGCCACTGTATATAGTACATACTATTTTAAAAGACCTACATGGATTAGCTTGAGTGGAATGGTTATAGTGCTTTCTTTAATTCTGCTACAAAAAGGGGTTAACCTCCTTTGCCATGCTGTTGATGTAATGTACCAATCTTACAATGCTTTGCCATGTTGTGTGCCTTCTAGACAGTTAGGGGTTTATTTACTAAAGCTGGAGAGTCCAAAATCAGACTCACTTCTGCCTAGAAACCAATCAGCTTCCAGGTTTCATTGCCAAAGCTTCATTGAACAAGCTGAGGTTGGAAGCTGATTGGTTTCTATGCAGAAGGGAGTCATTTTGGACTCTCCAGCTTTAGTAAATCCCTTAATGTCAAATCTTGTAAACTTGATATTTTGGCCTATATGGGCTCTCTTCTATTTATAAAAGCCATTATTGACAAAATTTCAGACTTGTGAAACTCATAGTCAAGTGCCAAATTATGAAAGACTTTTACCATCTTAATTTCTTTACATGATATCTTAGAATGTAAATATTTTACTACACCAGTTTAACCAAAGTGTGTATGCGCTTGATAAAGCGCAGAATTGTTCATGCATGTACTATACAAAGAGCCAGGTTTTATTGTGTCAGTCAATGGAAAAGTGTTTATTTGGAAAATGTATATTTTTCTATGCATAGGGAATTTTATTTTAGAAAATATCATAGCCTTTTGTTCATGAATACAAAATAAATTGCCCTTATCGTTAACATTTTACCTGAATGTGTAACATTTAACTCTGATAGACTATGCACATAGTTATAATAAATATTTCCACTTAAAAGGGTTTGTTTCGAATAGGTTTCGAATAGGTGGAGGGAGATTAGGTATGAACAGGAGCCAGGCGCTGTGTAGTTTTGTGATAAAAGTAATACACCTTGTATGGAGGTGTGCCTTTAATAAGTCATATGGTAAAACAATAATAAATAACCAGCCTGTGGCTTTAGGAAGCCAGGTTCCAAGATGGACGGCCCGTCCGCTCAGAGGGAAGCAGTGGAGTAGAATGCCAGTCAGTGCAGGGACCACGTTTACCCGATGTCCCAGCGTCCTGGATGATGTCACCACGATGTGGAGAGACGGAGGGGGGGAACTCTTGCTGGAGCCGCAGCTTTAGAAGGAAGATGCCGGTTGCTGGGGGAGATTAGGGAGCCCTCTGAGTAATGTTAGACCAACCTGTGGAGTCTGCTTTGAATATTCCTTTCAATGAAGCTCCTCTGTTATATTTCTTTCCTTAACCACTTCTGTGCCACCCTATAGCAGAAATACTGCTACAGGGCAACACAGGTGCACAAAATCACTTGTATATACGTGATTTTGCAGTTCCAGGTAGGGGCCCCACCGCCATTCGTGGCCACGGTTGTCAATCACCGGGTCCTGGCCAGTGATTCCCCACCAGCAACCAGCAATCTCCGATTATTATAAACAATACAGATCTCTCCCCTGTCAGCTCCTGCACAGCCATACAAAGCAGTGTGCTTATAGTGTAAAGCACACAGTAAAACCGCACACAGTTAATCCTTTGATCGCCCCACATGTTAACGCCTTCCTGCCCAGTGTCATTAGTACAGTGTCAGTGCTTTTTTTTTTTTTTCTTTAGCACTGATCACTATATTGGTGTCACTGGGGATGTCAGTGACACCAAGTCAGTTCCCCCCAGTTTCAGAATGCCCACCACAGCCCCGCAGTCCTGCTATAAGTCGCTGATCGCCACCATTACTAGTAAAAAAAAAAAAAAAATTTCAGTATATATACCTCCATTTGTAAATGCTATAACTTTCATGCAAACCAATTAATTTACACATCTTGGGAGTTTATTTTTAGCAAAGACAAGTAGCAGAATATATTTTGGCCTAAATTTATGACGAAATTTGCTTTTTTTTTTTTTTTTTTTTTTTTTTTTTTAATTTTTACTGGACATGTTTAATAGCGAAACGTAAAAAATAGTTTGTTTTTTTTCAAAATTGTCAGTTTTTTTTGTTTATAGCGCAAAAAATAAAGAATGCAGAGGTGATCAAATACCACCGAAAGAAAGCTTTATTTGAAGAAAAAAAAAAACGTAAATTTCATTTGGATGCAGCATTGCATGACCGCGCAATTGTCAGTTAAAGTAACGTAGCGCTGTATCGCAAAAAATGGCCTGGTCAGGAAGGGGGGTAATTCCTCAGGAGGGCAAATAGTTAAAGTTCTTTTTACTGCCAGAATTGTGTCTTCTTTCATAATCAAATCTTCTATCTAGAAAGGAATGAGATTGTGGAAAATGTCAGTGTGGTGGAGCTCTGCAGGAAACCAGTCATGTTTAACTATACACGTGAATAGTGTATATTCACATAATTCCCATAAAATATTTTAAATGTATCTGTTGTAAGTTTGGAATTGTCATATGGGTATATCATACTGGTTAACATGGTAGCTATATATATATATATATATATATCTCAATCGATCGATAGATAGCAAGGGCTGCTTCAACTGAATAAAAGCGAGCTACGTACCAGATAACAACAGCATTTATAGCACTTATTTTTCTACATTATTTTTAGAAGGCAAATCAAACAAAAATGTTTGATTTGTACAATAAGTGGAGAAATCAACTTTATTCTGATAATAAGCAACAGAAATTTGTATATTTATATAAAGTTTGGCCTTAATGTATGTGTTTGTGGTGGAACCCTAAGATGCCCAACGTGGCAATGCACTACGGTCTCTACTTTTGTATTTTCATCTGCTGAATGTAGCCCTTATCAGTTTCTACATGGAGATCATTTTATAGGGCAGGCTTTATCATTTTAGGAGTAACCTACTGATGCCTATATCAGTAACAAGCAGTGGGTATGCCCTAAGAGTATTAGACATTTACTGCCTATGAGATAGACTTTATGATGTCACTGCCCCTCCTCTCTATTTCATCCAATCCTAGAATGCCTTGTATTTTGGGATGAGGGGATGGGCCATATTTTGCAAATGGCAGCCTAGTGAGCTATCAGTTACAGCAAATGGCAGCATGTGCCATCCTAAACAGCATGACATGCATGCCTGAGAACACATGTCAAGGATTGCCAACACTTGCTGTATGACCTAGTTAAGCACCAGTTCCATGTGGATGCTTGACTTGACATGCTTTGTGGCAACCTCTGGTTTAATTATGGACATAAAAGAGTGGAGTTCTCATTTTGTTTTTATTTTTTTTCCATGATAATACAAATGTATACCGTGAATGGTATGTATCCCAGTTTTATTGGTATTCTAGTGAAACAGGTAATTCTGGTCTGCAGAGATGTTCCTTTTTTTGTTAGGCACAGGAATAAAGCTGCTGATGGACTCCTGGTCCTGAACTTCCACCCAGTCCTCTGAGGTGATTCATGTTAGTGCCTCTTGACATTATTCATGTGTTTGTGGATGCTTCTGATGACCTCCAATGTGGGGAATGTCTTCACAAGACACGTTCCTCAAAAATTCACTTTAATCTTTATGGGTTTCAACTTCATTTATTGCCTTTGCTTTGTAAAATGCCGGGAAAAACATGTACACAATCAGATGTTATTTAGAATCAAACTAATGTCTGTCAAGCCTCAACATTCTATTTTTTCTGATCCTGTCCTAGTTGGAGGCTGTCCGCTACATCTTGGGTTTATGCTTTGATAAAAGGAACCAAGATATCAAATACATAGCATGTGCCATGTGCTTTCTTGCTAATATTCCACAACTTATTGATAACTGAATTTTAGAAGCCATAGCTTTATCTTCTGTGCTGCTATGACTGTGCGCTTCATTTATTTTCTTGCTGTCACCATAATTAAATATAATTACCACACCTTTTACACATATTCTCTTACATCATTGTACAACTTACTTATGAAGGGATGGACGCTGCTCAACCTACCTCAGGAGTCCAATGTTAAGGAATGGCCTCATCTGCTGTTCTGGCCACGCCCTTTGATGCTTTCCCCCCGCCCACTTGGGCTTGGTCACAGAGGTCAACTTACTTATAATGTTCATTGTGCTTCAACATCATTGCTACTCCTCCCATTTACAATTATGTTAGTCAAGCTATTCACACTAAGGCTATGCAGCTTGCATTAAAGTGGTTGTAAAGGCTGAAGGTGTTTTACTGTAATACATTCTATGCATTAAGGTAATAAACCTTCTATTGTCCGCTCCCTCCCTGCCCCCCCCCCCCAAATACTTATCTGAGCCCGCTGTTGATCCAGTGTTGTGCTTGAGAGCAGCAGCACTGCTCTGTCTCTCAGTGAGAGCAGTGGGAGTCATTGGTTTCTGATGCTGTCAATCAAATCCAGTGACGTGGGAGTGGGGCTAAGCCATACTGTGTGTCAGCAAACACACAGAACTCGGCTTGGTATTCCTTCCAGTGGTAGAACACAGAGAAGAGGAGGAGCACAGAGTCCCGACAGGGGACCCCAGAAGAGGAGGATCAGGGCTGCTCTGTGCAAAACCATTGCACAGATCAGGTAAGTATGACCTGTTCATTTATTCAGAAAAAAAAAAAAGTTTACAATCGCTTTAAAGATTAGTTTGAGATGCTTCTGAAATAATTTACAGTTTCTTCACCTGTGCATTGGACCTACTCCTGAACTGAACTTTCTATGCTGCACCAACCTGCTTTAAGCCACTTTTGAGTTCCTAATGACTTGCATGGAGAGAATAAGCAGTGCTGATGCAAATACAAGGCCTAATCTGTGTGTTCTCTTAGGCCATTATTGTTATAGTGATGGCAAATATGAGGAATTACAGATTTGACTATAGGCAGATTTAAGCAGTCATTTAGGCACACACTGTATATTAGGATGCCAATCTGTTTTATAGTATTAAAAAAATCTGTTAAAAATGACCGATTATGTTTTCAGGTTTTTAGATCCCTCACCTTTTTTTTGTCATAATATCATAGGGCTATTTATTAATATACAGCTTTATGCAGTGCAGATGGACATTTTGTCAGATAATATGCAAAAGCAACAAATATATTCATCTTACAGCTAGTTCTATTGTAGGATTATGGATGATGCCTTAATATCAGCCGGGTATTGGCATGGAGGCAGGTGTCTCTTCATTTACTCTTGTTATTGCAGATAATGACTGCATTTAGTCCTTCACTGTTGCACATGCTTAGAAAACCCAGGAGGGATTGATTACCGTGCAGTACATACCATCTTTTTTATTTGTTCGATTTATGTCATTGCTTCATATACAGTAAGTCATAACTGAAGAAAGCATTTCAAATTTTTAAGAGGAAGAAACAGAACTCCTGGAGGATAAAGCTGTTCTATTGTCATGGTCATTAATCCCTATATTAAATTTGTCCTCCTGATTTCTTGTTGGCGTTTGTGTAAACCATATATTCATCTACTGTAGATTGCTTACATATTCCCTGAAAAAACAGCCTTTCACTATGATGTACACATTATAGTGGTGAATAAACAGATATCTCAGAGGACCGCTTAGCTGATCCACCTGGAATTCACAAGGGTCACTGATACAAGCAGTGTTGGTTTCTTGAAATGGTGGTGTTTAAATGCACAGGTAATAAAAATATATGCCACATAATTCCTAAAGTAAGCACGTGTAGGCTTTCCCACGCTGGTGTCATACAATTACCTAAGTAAGCACATGAGTTATACCTCCACATTGGTTGTATCTCCCAGCTGGCTGTGGAAAAAAAATGGAAACCAACTTTTTTTTTCTTTTTTTGTCTAAAACACCCGCATTTTAAAATGTAGCACCTTTTTTCTCTACTAATGGAACTGATTTTTAAAACACTGTGTAAATCTTAGGACCAATATCATTGACCTACATGTATTTAGTTAAGCAGAGATACGAATACTCATTTTGAATGCTATGTTGTGAGACTTAAAAAAAAATAAAATAAATAAATCACCTATGAGCAATTATGGTGACACATTTATTGCCAGGCATATAAAATCTCAAATGATCCAACAGGTGGTGAATCTTCAAAGGGCCACGTTATGTTAGCTGAGGACCACACATACTTATTTTCAGTAAAAGATTACAGCACAGAACAAAACATCAGTCTGATATGTTTTATATTATATTGGATATTCTTGATAATACACAGTCTTGCAGAAATAGTTATAAATGCATGCTATCATATTGTCACAGTGATTGCAGGTAGTTCTGTGAAGGACTGATTGCCAGTTACACCGCAATGTATTCAGAGATTAAGGCTACATGCACATGACTGTCTGTGGCCCTACAATGTAATGGTTGAGCATATTTTCCCATCAGGGAGCCACAGGTGCTGCATACAGTTCCCCCATGATTTGTCAGTCCGCCCCTGGCAGCAACTGTGACTGCTCAGCAGGAAAATACACCTGACCACACATGGCCATGTGCCTGTACCCCTCGTGCATCATTGTACCCTAGCAAATATTCTACCAGTCCACAGTAACTCTCAACAGATCAGGGTTTTAGGATTTATCCCTAAGAGTGATTCTAAAAACGTGAACTGTAGGAAGAGGATTACAATGTACCAAGGCTCTGAAAGGTGAATTTGTAGTTTATGAAAGACTTCCCCCTGCTGGAATGACATTATATTGCATCTCAACAGTTGCTCTATATCAGGGCAAAATGAAAAAAAAATTGCAGTTCTACACTGCAATATATTTCCACATGTTTCATCATTTTCTAGACCCTGGGATTTCTGAACAATACCTGTTACTATGCCAGGAATGTACTAAGCTCCTAACTCCTGTTGTGGGCTGAGAACACACAGCATTTTTGTGGACTGAGTATTGTCAGCCCTGCCCATTTCTTTTTCTGAACTACTCAGATCCACCCTGTCTTCTATCTCCACAACATAAAGGCTAATCATTTTGTAGACTAATTACTCTCTATGAAATAACACAGGAATTGTGCACAGGGTAGCTCTGAATTTCTGACTTGATCAGCATGAATTTTTGCATTTTGTATTTAACAGTCCAAATAGAAGCAATTTAGAGAAGTGTATTGTTTGGGTTTACTTTTCACATTCATTCCGCACCCTTTGATACCTGAGACATACAGTACCTCTTCTTAAAGTGGTGTTAAACCTAAAAAGCAAATATGTATTATATCGCAGATTACCAATTCTTAGATGTGATGGCTGTATTGATTTTCTTTTTTAGGCTCTTTCTTCAATTCTCACCTGGTGATCCTGCCAGTAAGTCTGTTGTTTTTCAACAGAACAAGCTGTCCTGCAATTGTATCAGAATGTTGAGACAAACCATTTACTGCTAACAGGGGTGCTTACAGTGAGCAGCTTTTATTTATTTATATAAAACCCTTAATCTGAAAAAAAAAACCTGTTGCTGTAACAGCGTGTGTAGCTGCAGTGGATGCTGGAGTTTGGATTGAATTCTTTAAACTGACCATACGTGCATCGAAATTCAGCTGGTTCAGTGGGGACTGGCCGAATTTTGATCCATGTATGGGCAGGGTGGTTGTACACAAGTCAATCTATCAATTGATTTCAGCACAACCAGCCTGTTGGAAATTTTTATTTCGATCAGCATTGGCAGTGCTGATGAGTGTATTTTGACGACAAGGAAATCTCCCTACTGTCAGAATTCAATAGCGCAGCAGGAAGATTCCTGTATCCACTTTGGATGTGTGGATGAGGGAATCATGTCATTTTCTTTCATTCAACTCGCTGCTTGAAGGAAAAAAAAATGACGTGTATGGGCAGCCTGAGGTCGTATTCACACATGTGCGTTTTGAATCGTGGGCAGAATTGCCTCAATTCTGCCCACGATTTCAAAATGCTCTGCTAAAATGACTAATCACAGAACTGCGTGTTTAGGTACAATTTATTTTAATGTCACCTGAAAATGCGTTACGGATGTGTCGCAATTGTTGTGTGATAAATTGTGCTGCAGTTGCAGCAAACCGCATTGCGTGAAGCGTGTCACCCAAAAGACTGTTTTCTTTTGGGTGACAGGCTTCCCACGATATGGTTTGTAGTGATTGCAGCACAATTCATTGTGTGACAATTGCGCAGAACCGCAATGTGTTTTCAGGTGACATTAAAATGAATGGAACCTAAACACGTGGTTCCACAATTTGTCATTTTAGCAGAGTGTTTAAATTGCAGGGAAAATCGCGGCAATTCTGCCCAAGATTCAGAAGACCCTTGTTTAAATGCACCCTGAAGCCCCATTCACAGCTGAGAGGTTTTTATAGCTCAAAGGTTAAAAACACTCAGCAAGCAAAAACCTATTGTATTCAGTAGCCCTTGTTCACATCTGAGCGTCCTGCTGCTTGAAGCTCAACACCTGTTGCTGAAAAAGTACATGAGTTACTTTACAGGCAGAATTACGAGTTTATGGCCCCTTAGACTTCAGTGGGAACGCCTGAAAACTTTTGATTTTAGCTTTTTGTTCAGGCTTTTTAGCCTATATTAACTGATCTGCTCCCCCAACTGATTTTCATTGGCTAAAAGAAGACGCTTGAATGCACACGTAAATCGTCTGTATACACTTACAAAAACGCTCAAAAAAGCTCAAATAAAAACTCCTGGTAATCGCTCTGCTCAGGTATGAATGCAGCCTCAGTGTATCTAAATCTGCTACATCTAAGACAATGCTGCTGTCCAAAAGTGCCCCTGTGCGCCTTCATCCAGAGTGAGTACACTCTAATACAGAAGTGTTAAAGGCCAGATTACCAGGTAATAACAGAGGGAAAAGTATCTAAAAAAGGAAAAAACTAATGTAGCCACCACATCTAATGATTGGTAAGCTGCAGTATAATTAAATTTTTGGTTTTGGGTTTAATCCTGCTTTAATTCAACATAAATTTCTATATTTAAGGATCCTTAAATGATATCAATTCAATTTTTCAACAGAGTAAAAAGGAGAATATTCATATTAAGATGGCTTTCTTTTCAATAAAAAGCATTACAATGCTGTGGTTAAAATGCTGCCAAATGTATGGCTTTTGACAAGCCTAGAAGAATTCAGTGTTGTAATATGCATGTATGTGTATATTTGTTAAAATCTACTGTGACAAAAAGAAAAAAATAGATCTATTGTATAGATTGGAAGGTTATGCACTTTATAAATGAAAGAAAAAATATATATGATTCTATCTATACAAATGTTGTAATTATAGAAAGATTACTGATTTTATTTTCTTTCCAGCTCATGACTCTTGTAATGGTTGAAGCAAATATGTGAATGTGACATGTTCTTTCAAAGCCTAAACAAATAGCAGCAGGGAATCACATGCCTTTGTTTGTATATTGATGTTTATAATAAATTGTGTTTAGTTTTGTGGCTTTACTGTATACTGTCTTTTTTTTCTTTTTTCAAAGTTACAGTATATATGCTGTTACTACTGGATGAACTGTATGCATGCCATGGACCAAACTATATAAACTGCAATGTTTTCATCCCTTGAATTAAAACCTGTTACCCAGCAATGCCTAAATGCTTTGGCTTTGTTAATGAGGAAAAATCTAATAGTTCTGATACTTAGAATGATTGCAGTGCAAATATTTAAAAAAAAAAACCCACTAAAATCTCATATAAGGAGTTTTATGGAGAGACTCACATCGCCGGTCACCTCCCCAGTCATTACTCATCTGGATTGGTATGTCAGTGTACCCTTGCCATTAGCACAGCTCATGGTTTTTGCCTGCTCATATCCTATGCTATATACAGCCCCTCCATTGTTGGAGAGTTTATTGCTGGACAATATATTATACATCCTCAAAGTGTTATTAAAATATTTTTTTTATGGTTTCAATGTGTTTATATATATATCACTGGGTCTACATACTATATATCTCAGTCTGACTACTACCATTTCGTGGTCTCCACCTATAGCGCTTTTCTTCAGTATGTATAAAAATACAGAGTACATAGAGCCTTTAGGTGAGCTCCGGTCTCTGTGGCAAAATGCATACAAAATTGACATGGTCTAGAAACATTTAGACAAAATAAAGGTAAAAAAAAGCACCTGAACCACTTGCCCTCCAGAGGACTTACCCCCCTTCCTGACCAGGCCATTTTTTGCAATACAGCTCCTTGTGGTTACTTTAACCACTTGCCAACCAGGATATAGCCAAATGACGGCTACAGCTTGGGTACACTCTAATACAGAAGTGCTAAAAGGCCAGATTACCAGGTGATAACGGAGGCTACAGCGTGGTTTTCCAGTTCTGGCAGGAACGTCCTATGACATCCTCCTGTGCGCCCCCAGCGATCTCCATGATCACTGTGTCCTGCGGTCACAGCTGATCATGTGATGTGATCATCCAATGACACAGCAGATCACCGGTAAATGCAGTTGCCAGTTATCGGCTGCACTTTCCTCACGCTGTCAGTGTGAAGAAAGTACTGCCGATAACAGGCAATTGTCAGGATAGATCGGCACTGATGATCAGTGCCCAGCAGTGCAACCCACCTCTGCCCATCACTGCCTAGTAGTGCCTCCCATCAGTGCTGCCAGTCAGTGCCCCTCATTGTTGCATATCAGTGCAACCTCATCAACGCTCATCAGTGAAGGAGAAAAATTACATGTTTGCAAAATTATATAATAGAAACAAAGAAAAACTTTTTTTTTGCATTTTTTTTGTTTATAGCTCAAACAATAAAACCCCTGGTGGCCATTAACCTCCCTAGCTGACTGATTATTTCAGTATTTCTGTGCTCAAAGCAGTACATTGTTTTCAATGGAAATAATGTTTTTGTTATTGTAGGCCTGCAATTCTTAGGAATAGTCTAGTAAACATCCCGGGTATGATACAATTTGAAACACAAAATCATAAATTATAATAAATAATCAAAAAATAATAATAAATGTAATTCAATAATGTAATCAAACAAAAACACTGAAATTTGAAATATAGCAAATTAAAAAAGAAGAAAAAAGCGCCACTTACAAAAAACACCAAAGTGTCAGCAGCATATCCCACCCAAAATAAATTTTGGCAACAATAATCCAAATTAAAAGGTATGCGCTAATAACAAACTTATACAAAAGTGTATGTCATCATCCAAAAAACATTAGTGTTTTAAATAAATTAGAGTGTCCAAACATAAATTAGTGTCCAAAAAAAAAATATATATCTTCAGTGACTTGAACCAATTGTGAGAAATCCACCACCAAAGGAGATTAAATGAACTCACCAGAGCTAATGGCTGGTCAGATTATAAACCAGCAACAGCGCTTGTGCTCTGGGAGCAATGAACCCGATGTCCAAATAGATATGGTGATGTTTCAGACACTTCCAGATAATAATAATCACAGCCAAACAACTTTGCAGCCCAAGCTCTTATGATGAACTTCTCCACTCTGTCTCATACCTCCATGAGAGCATGCAGTACACTCAGGGACAAAAAAGAGAACATAATGGTGCAATACGTTTTTTTCATTTATCTCTTTAATAAAAAAGGTATAAGGAAACTCACAAACAAGGTGTCCAACAGACACCAGCTTCAATCGCAAAAAAGGGTTGAGATACAGTTAACGCTCACCGCAGATCTCTCCCATACAGCACAGACCAGCAAGGCTCTCTAACGTCCACATCAAATAGGCTACGCCCAACCGGTTTCGTCACACCGACGCCCCTTGATGACGTCGGTGTGACGAAACCGGTTGGGCGTAGCCTACTTGATGTGGACATTAGAGAGCCTTGCTGGTCTGTGATGTATGGGAGAGATCTGCGGTGAGCGTTAACTGTATCTCAACCCTTTTTTGCGATTGAAGCTGGTGTCTGTTGGACACCTTGTTTGTGAGTTTCATTATACCTTTTTTATTAAAGAGATAAATGAAAAAAACGTATTGCACCATTATGTTCTCTTTTTTGTCCCTGAGTGTACTGCATGCTCTCATGGAGGTATGAGACTGAGTGGAGAAGTTCATCATAAGAGCTTGGGCTGCAAAGTTGTTTGGCTGTGATTATTATTATCTGGAAGTATCTGAAACATCACCATATCTATTTGGACATCGGGTTCATTGCTCCCAGAGCACAAGTGCTGTTGCTGGTTTATTATCTGACCAGCCATTAGCTCTGGTGAGTTCATTTAATCTCCTTTGGTGGTGGATTTCTCACAATTGGTTCAAGTCACTGAAGATATATATATATTTTTTGGACACTAATTTATGTTTGGACACTCTAATTTATTTAAAACACTAATGTTTTTTGGATGATGACATACACTTTTGTATAAGTTTGGTATTAGCGCATACCTTTTAATTTGGATTATTTGAAATATAGCGCCAAGTTCGCACATCACTGAGCTTAGTTGCAAAATCGTTTTCAGTGTCTGACGAATTTCCCCACAAATCATTATCACTCAATTCTGCAAGTGGTTCTAATTTACTATCGCTGTTCTCTAGCTGGTCTAAAACCGCTTTTGACCTAAAGGGATGCTTTTTGGACGCCATGGACGTTTCTCAGTTTCCAGGCAGAAAGAACAGTAAAAATGCAGGCAGGGCACAGGACAAAGCATTAGGGACAAAATGTATGTGAAATGCTTTGATACAGTAATGTAATACTATCAGATTTTAGTATATTGAGTGAATGTTACATTTTTGAAATTCCCGCCAGTTCCGTCCCCCGTACGTCCCGACGCTCACAGGGAACGGAACCTGGAAGACGGATGCCGGCATCGGCCAGAGGACATGGCTGGGGACGCTGCAGGGGGGACATCATGGGAGGGCAGGACAAGGTAAGTGCTGGAGGGATCCCTGAGCAACGCTGCAGGTTAATCCCTAGTGTAGCTCGGGGTTACCGCTTCTGGTACTGAAAGTTAACCCTGAGCTACATTCGGTAATACCGCCAGGGGGGTTAAATAACACCAAAACAAAGCTCTATTTGTGTGAAACAAATGATAAAAATTTCCTATGGGTACAGTGTTGCAGGACCATGCAGTTGTCATTCAAAGTGCGTCAGTGCTGAAAGCTGAAAATTTCCCTGGGCAGGAAGAGGGTGAAAGTGCCCAGTAGGCAAGTGGTTAACTGACAACTGCGCGGTCATGCAATGCTGCACCCAAATTATATTTATGTCATTTTTCTTTCGATTGCAATTGTTCGGCTCTGCGTTTTTTAGTTTTTGCACTATAAAAAAAAGACAATTATGAGATACAAAACTATTGTTGGTTTTTTGCTTTTAAACATGTACAGCAAAATTTAAAAAAAAAAATCACATTTCATCATAAATTTAGGCCAAAATGTATTCTGGTACATGTCTTTGCTAAAAAAAAATCCCAATAAGTAAGTTATAGCGACTACAAATGACGGTATAGATACTGGAATATTTTTTTTAATACTAGTAATGGCGTCGATCAGCGACTTATAGTGGGACTGCTGTGGGCATTCTGACACTGGGGGGAACTGTCACTGACATCCCCAGTGACACCAATACAGTGATCAGTGCTAATAAAAAGCACTGACACTGTATTGATGACACTGGGCAGGAAGGGTTTAACATCTGGGGCGATCAAATGGTTAACTTTGATGTGTGCTGTTTTACATAATGTGCTGTGTGTGTTTTACTAGGGAAACATGCTGCTGTGTATTTATCTGCTGTGCAGAGAAAAACACAGCAGCATGTGTTTGCTGGCAGGAGAGAGACCTGTGTTGTTTACACACAGGTCCCCCCCCTGTCAGTTTTACTCAGCAATCGCTGGGTGCTAGCGGGGAATCTGCGGCCAGGACCCGGTGATTGACATCTGTAACCGCCAATGGTGACACGGGTAGGGCGTTGCGTGCGTGCCCCCTACCCGGAAATGCAAATCACACACACATATATATATATATATATATATATATATGTATATATATCCAGGCATACCTTGGTTTACAAATTTAATTCATTCTGTGGAACTTTTCATATTGCAAACAATTTGTAAACCGTAACGCCGTTTCCCATAGGAATGCATTGAAAACCAATTAATCCATTCCTGAGGTCAGAAAAAAGTAAACTAAAATACTGCATGAGTTATTTTATCAATTCATGCGTTTTTTTAGTAGTGAAAACCATGTGTTAAGGTTCCCCACTGACAGCTGAATGTAAAAGAATTACCAGCATTGATGTCACATGGGGTGGGGTCATATTTTATTTATTTATTTCAGGTACTTATATAGCGCCGTCAATTTATGCACCACTTTACATATATATTGTACATTCACATCAGTCCCTAACCCTCAAGGGGTGTACAATCTAAGGTCCCTAACTTACATTCATACATATCCATACTAGGGCCAATTTAGACGGGATCCAATTAACCTACCAGGATGTCTTTGGAGTGTGGGAGGAAACCGGAGTACCCGGAGGAAACCCACTCAGGGAGAACATGCAAACTACATGCGTGATGTCCCCGAGTTGCCCCGCCCCTTACCTATTTAAGAACTGTCAAACCACCGGAGCAGGCAGATGGCTGGAAGCCATTGTCGAAAGCGGAGCCTTTTTTTTAATTCTTTTTTTTGGGTTTGTGGCAGCAGCGGCAGGCATCGTGATTAACGTTGGATCTACTGCGGGGGACATTCTTTTAGTTTTTTCTTTTAATAAAGGACTTGTCAAAGACCGTGTCCTGTCTTTTTTCCACACTACAATTTTTGTTTTTTGTGAATGAGTAGTGGTACCATGTACCCCAAACTCATTCACATAGGGGGGGCCGGGATCAGAGTGGGAGGACGTCATATGAAGTCCTCCCAGAATGAGAGAACCGCCGCCTGTCTGTCATTTCCTTATATGACGGGCGGGAGGCGGTTAAAGGAGTAAACTAATAACTCAGGTGCGATACATAAATTGATGTTAAACATAAAATTGCATTACATAGTTTAATAAAACATAAAATATATTAAAACGTTAAAAAATAAAAACATATACTGACATAAACCTTCTGGGGGGAGGGGAGATAAAATTCCATATTCTCAAAAATACATTTAGTAAGGAATACAAATAAAAACAAAAATTTTGCTGGAATTGATAAAACAATTTATATCCCAATCCACATTTAAACCTAATGGGGCATAACATTTTAATTCATACAACCATTTCATCTCAAGTTTTGATATTTCTCTTCTATGGTGGCACCCTCTCCAATGGGGTTGTAATTTATCAATTGCCGTAAATTTGAGGCTCCCAGAGTTTCTATTGTGACATTGATGAAACTGTGCTGACAGGCTATGTTTTTTAAAACCTTTTTTTTTTTATATTATAAACGTTCCCTAAGGCAGTCCCTCAACCTTCTGGTAGTTCTTCCCACTTACTGTTTCTGACATGGGCATTTCAGTAAATACACAATATATTTAGATTCACATGTAATACATGTATCAATAGAACATTGTTTATTGGTAACCGTTGAAGTAAAAGTTAGTATTTTTTTTCTTTCTAACAATATTAACCATACAAATCAAGCATCTATTACAAGCATAAAATCCCTTAGATGGCATGAATAAAGAAGGTGAGGGTTTTTGGGGATCAACTATATTTGGAGCCAATTTATCCCTCAAATTGGGGGCTCTCCTAAAAATAAGCTCTGGCTTAGACAGAATCTCTCTAAGTACCAGATCCATTTTCAATATATTCCCCTTCTCCTCCTAAGGATCTGTTTAATCGGTTTACTGAACAGAAAAATTAGTAATAAAAAGGGCAAAACATATTTTTCTCTTTTTTTTCAGGAGAGCCCAAGAAAGACTGTTCATCATTGCTACCTTCCAAATCGTGTTATCTTAGGTAGCTCCCTTATAACCTTTTGCTAAAAATCTATTTTTGAGTAAATTTGCTTGTTCTACATAATCTTCCATATTGTGGAAAAATAGTCCTTTTATGGACATTTCTGAGCCAATGTGGGTGGTGGCAACTTTCAAGGGGAATATAACTATTCCTGTCAGATGTTTTGAAAAAAGACATAGTATAAATTTCTCCATCTACAATCCTCAAATTCAGTGATGACTCATCCCCCTTCCAAAGAAGCAAAATGTCATCAAATGTATAAAAACATATTGCCATAGTTTACCTTCTTCCCACACAGCCTGTTGTACAATGTCAGCCAAGCAGGAACCCTTGCCCAGAGTAGTACAATGTTACTATGGTAACACTGTATTTCTCTGGTCACAGGAGTAGAAAAAAACACTAAAAAAATGGAATAAAAAAAGTAAAAACATTTTATAAAACGAATCTTTTTTTTTTTTTTTTTTTTTACATACTGTCACCAGTTAGTGTCCCTGATCACCAATACGCCATTTATATGATGATGTTGTACTGCATTGGTGACAGTATGCGGAAAAACAAATTGTGAAAATGTTATTTTCATTTCTTAATCTTACACAAAATTACGACAAATAATTACAACTTAAAAAAATTATTAAATACCTCAGACTGTCTACTTTCTGAAAAGTGGTCATTTTGGGGATATTTGACCTGTCCCGGAGTTTTTGGTCCTCAAGAAATGAGATCAGCAGTCAGTACATCAGCATTTATCATTTTTTGGATATATACCATAGCTTTTGGAGTCTATAACTTTCCTACCAACTAAATAATAAACACTGATTTGTGTTATTTTCACCAAAGACATGTAGCAGAATACATTTTGGCCTACATTTCTTTAGAAAGATTATTTATTTGCAAAATGTTATAACGGAAATGAAGATAAATTTTATTTTTTTCATAAATGTCAGTCTTTTTTCGTTTACAGCGCAAAAAAATAAAAAAACCAGTGGTGAATAAACACCACCAAAAGAAATCTCTATTTGTGTGAAAAAAAATCATAAAAATGTAATATGGGTACAGTGTTGCATGACCGCGCAATTGTCATTGAAAATGCAACAGCACTGAAAGGTGAAAATTGGCCTGGGCATAAAGTAGCCTGGGACAGATGGACTAAAAGCCTGTTGGCTTTATTGAAAGAGACCTCTGGAGCAGACACGATTTATCTTGTGCTAAATGGATGGACTACAGAGCAGCTTGTAGACAAGGGATCACTTGCTGCTGCAGATGGTATCCCTCACAAAATGGAAGGGCCAAGTGAGATTGAGCACATAGTAGAGGTTGTGCCCACAATCCAAAAAGGATCTAATGATATGGTAAGAAATAATGTGATGCCAAATGAGCTGGTGTTGGTAGAAGTGGATGGCACAAATCAAGTGATTGGGGTCATCAACCCAAATGTACAATTATTTAATGATGGCCAGGTGTCAGGACAGTTGCTGGAAGAGGGTCATGTGCCAGTAGAGTTGGTGGATAGTGACGTTGCCAGGGGAGACGACCACTCCGCTGTATGTGATTCCTCTCCAGACCCTGCCTTGTCAAATGATGAAATTAGTTTTGAAAAATGTGTTGGTAGTGTTGACAATGAAGAAAAAAGCTAATTTTGATGGTTGGTTACCACATGTGACAGCAAAAATAATGGTAGTCCTGAAGTTCAAGTGGACATGGTTACTGCTAACCCTGAAAAATGTGATGAGATGGGTAATGACATGACAGACACAACAGGGATAAAAGGTGCAGTAGAATTAGCCCCCCTACAGGTTCAGGAGGGTAGTCTAGCTTAGCTGCCCAGGGGAAAACTTGAAAAAGATGGAATCTTTAAAGGGGTCCCCTGATTTAAAAATGTCTGAATGGCAGGACAATTGTTCTGTCCTTCAGAAAGAGAATCAAACATTGCTGTAATCATATGGGAATGAAATGGACAGAATGAGGCATGTAAAAGTGAAGCTTATATCAGAATGTAAGAGAGTGCCCATACATAGAATGCAGAGACGGACCATTGCAACCCCAATAAAAAAGCCCACATTTTTTGTGTTTTTGCATTCAGTTTTTATATAGATTTAAAAGTGTCCAAACCTTTTTTGGGATCCGAGTTGTACCTATGCCTGGATTTACGTGCGTATGTTCCCAATGTATTCCAATAAGCTCCTCTCCAATCACAGGTTTGGGCAATTTTCTTGATGCTGAATGTTGCTTTAAAATACAAACGCCATGCCATGGACACATTGGGGTAGATTTACTAAAACCGGAGAGTACAAAATCTGGTGCAGCTGTGCATGGTAGCCAATCAGCTTCTAACTTCAGCTTGTTCAATTAAGCTTTGACAAAAGATCTGGAAACTGATTGGTTTCTATGCAGACCTGCACCAGATTTTGCACATTCCAGCTCTGGTAAATCAACCCCATTGGCTAAAAAAAGCTGCGTTCAAAGGAATAAAAAGTGAAAAATCCCTCTAAAGCACTTTTTCTGCCTATGTACATGAGGCCTAAAGGAGTTCTATTTATTTATTCATTTATTTATTTATTTCAGGTATTTATATAGCTATGGTCACAGTGTACATTTTGATCTCTTCCAACAACTTTCTGGATTCCCTGCATGCTTTGCAGCTTCTTCTCTGCTGTCTACTTTCATTTTCTAAGGACTAAATATCCCAGGTACCTTGCTGCCTGAGGGAAGTGATTCCTGTACTGACTCCACCTCCTGAAACTCCTCCTCTCAGCACCTCTGTAGGTCAGAATGCAAACTCGGTGAAATGTGTGACACAGCAGTGCCTACTCACATGTCATAGTAAATACACGTCACAGAGTGTGAAGGAAGGATATGTGTGTGGAGCTTCACAAAGTAAGTTTTACAAACTTCTAGATCATTCAGATTAAAATGTTTAGACTAGAAATATTTAAAATACAATGTGAAAATTAAAAGAAAAGTATGGGTTGAAGTTAAAAAATAAATTATACTCACCTAGGTGGATGCAGCATCAATGTGATGCTGTCCCCTACCAGCTCTAAGACTGAGAACTGAGCGATCAAACATTGCTGAACACTCAGCTCTCGGTCTTCAGGCTGCAGAGAGCTGGTGGCTGTCAGTCACCATCTATATGCTTTGCCCCTCCAGCACTCACTAGAGCACTGGGCTATGGAGGGGGCGGGAGCTGCTTGCTCAGACTATCAGCAACTTGCAGAGAGGCTGAGCCAGTTGCTGGTCCAGCTCTTTTTTTTTCTCTCTCTCTTTCTTTATTCTCTCTCTCTCTCTCTTTCTTTCTCTCTTACTTTTTTCTATCTCTTTTTAATTTTCTCTTTTCTTCCTCACTCTCTTTTTCTCTCTCATTTGGGGGGCACCAATTTTTGTGTTGCCTAGGGCAGCACAAAAACAAAATATACCACTGAGAGGAAAAAAAAAGAGAAAGAGAGAGATAGAAAAAAGTAAGAGAGAAAGAGAGAGAATAAAGAAAGAGAAAGAAAGAAAGAGAGAGAGAGAAAGAAAGAAAGAAGAGAAAAAGAAAGAAAAAAAGAAAGAAAGAAAAGAGAAAGAAAGAAAAAGAGAGAGAAAGAAAGAAAAGACAAAGGGTGAAGGAAAGACAGAGAAAGAGAGAGGGAGAGAGAGAGATGTTGTACAATTGTTACCCCCACATGGCAGTCATAGAGAAGGATGAGCTGCCAGGATCCACTCCTCCAACCGCAGCCCCTTCTTAAACTCCTGTCATAGGAGATGGACTCCCGTAAGATCGGCCCTGGTGATCAGTCACTTGCTACATGAGTACCTTCTTCCAGGGGGCGACACCGCCCCCCTTAAAAATGCTGCCCTAGGCAAACGCCTTGTTTGCCTCGTAGTAAATACGCCCCTGGCTATACTTCTCCTTTAATATATGATTCTAAATGGAAATCATAGATCCATAGATATGCTTTCATTTTGTCAAAGGCCTCTCTATTAGCATAAACAAGCATGAACGTTCCTTCGCAGATCAAATATTTATATTGCTGCCAGCTGAACAAAAAAAAACTTGTGTGTGTTATTCAGCACACAAAAAAATGAAACTCTTTGGTATCCCATTGAACTCTGTTGCTCTAATAAACTTCTTGTTGGAAGATGTCATTTTGTGTTCAAGCTCAAACACAAACTCAGTGAACTGATCTTTTCTGCAGCACAGTTTATCATTTTAAAAAAAGCAATTGTTTTACCTCAGCTCTGCTTTTAAGCCATACACTCAATGACTTTGAAAATCAAAATCCTGCTGAAAATCCTATGCCCCATTCAACTTTGTTACTCTAATGAACTTCTTTTTGGAAGATTTTGTCTTTAGTACTCGTGTAAACCCAGTAGCTCAAATAAACTTAGCGAACTCATGTTTTCCCTGGAGCGCAGAGTGAGCTTGTGTAGTATGTCTGCCCAAGTATAACATCATTTCTTCTTTTCTGAATGACTGAAATTATTTTTTTTTCTTTTGGCTCTTGTTTACTGTCATGGCATACCACAGTCAGCTGTCAGCCAACAGAAAAAAAGAATAATGACATCCTTCTATGGAAAGAAGGGTTGATGGCATTGTATCTAGGTCAACTTATAACTATAAAATTCAATTTTATATTACACGATTATGGCTGTGAATCAAAGATAATGTGGATTTAACAGATGAATTTCCATATGTCTAATGGTTAGGTTAGAGTCCCCAATTTAGATCCATTGAATTGCCGTGATGGGATCTGAAGCAGCACATTAAAGGAAAACATTTCAAAGATATTAATGAACTGAAACATTAAAGAGAAGCTCCAGCCCCCCCCAAAAAAAAAAATGAAATATAGCAGCTACAACTACTGTAGCTGCTGACTTTTTCTATGACACTTACCTATCCAGAGGTCCAGCGATGTCCTCACCCGAGCTGATTCTTTAGTTGGCTTTGGGTGCAGGCGCCAGCATCTTAGGTAAGGGAAACCGGCAGTGAAGTTTCACAGCCAATTTCCAGCTGTACATGCGTGAGCCATTGTTGCTTTGTGAATGGTCCCGCAGTCTTCTGGGACCTGTAATGTGTCCCAGAAGACTGTGGGGGGAAGTAGGTGGGGCCGGACATTGCTGTGCCGATCTGACCGGAAGTGAGAGTGGGTACCTGTCAGCCTCCGCCCAACGGGATCTCTAGTGGTCCACAGCACGGGGTTTCCCAGGACGCGGAGTCTAAGTCTAAGCTGTGAAGTGGATGACAGGTCCGATCCAAGCGGGATGGATGGGATGACAGATCCCGATCCGAGCGGGATGGATGGACGACTGCTAGGAGTGAGCGAGGTCAGACTAGCCGGGTCAGTATCGTGCGGGCAGCGTGGTACAGGGGGAGCAAGCGGAGAATGGTCGGGGTCACAAGCCAGGTTCAGCAGGTAGCGGGCAGCGCGGTACCGAGGGTCAGGCAGAAGGATGGTCAGGAACGAGCCGGGGTCAGAGCAGGAGAGGGTCAGCGTAAATCAGAACAGGCAGAGTTTGGCAACAAGGAAACATACGTACAGGAACAAGACCATGCGGCAACTTGGATATGCACAGGGCAGTTTAAATAGAGCGCCCTGTTCTTCCATTGGTGCGGCCGTGATCGCTAGTGCGCATGCGCGGCCGCGATCACCGAGGACTCTGTGCTCGCCAGCTTGGACGGATCGGCACTCTGCGCATGCGCGCACCGCCGCGAGCCCGGGATCCCTGACATTGCCCCCCCCTATGGGCAACCTCCGGATGCCCAACCGACCCCTTCTTAACGGCTGGTTCCGAAAAAATTCCTGCATAAGTCTTGGGGCGTGCACATTTTTGGCCGGCTCCCATGAATTTTCCTCCACCCCATATCCCTTCCATTTAACCAGAAACTGAGTTTGGCCTCCCCTTTTCCTACAATCTAAGATAGCTTCAACTTCAAATTCCTCCTCCCCATCCACTTCTACTGCCTCCGGTGGTTTAGACCGGGAAGGGGTCTGGAGTTGCTGGTTTCAACAGGGACACGTGGAAGACCGGATGAACGTTCATAGACTCGGGCAGTGCAAGCTCGTATGCTACCTTGTTGATCTTACGTTTGACCCGAAAAGGCCCCAAGAATTTGGGAGCCAATTTTTTCGAAGGGCAGGACATTTTTAAATTTGTGGTGGACAACCAAACCTGGTCCTCTGGCCGCAAACTTAATTCCCCTCTTCTTTTCCTATCAAATGCCCTCTTATTGTCACCCTGGGCCTTTGCCATTGCTTCCTGCAATACCTTGCTATTGGTTGACAAAAAGGTCAACAAATCCTGCGTGGCTGGGACTGCGACCTCTGGGATCAGATCTGGCAGGAATACAGGGTGGAACCCATAGTTTGCAAAAAACGGGGACTGTCTAGTAGCAGAGTGACTCGCATTGTTATATGCGAATTCCGCAAGCGGCAGGAGAGTAAACCAGTCATCTTGGAGGAAGGTGGTATTGCACCTGAGGTACTGCTCTAGGGTCTGGTTTGTACGCTCCGTCTGGCCATTGGTCTGTGGGTGATAAGCTGAGGAGAATGATAGCTTAATTCCCAGGGTTTCACATAGAGCTTTCCAGAACCTAGATGTAAACTGAACCCCTCTGTCAGATACAATATCCCTGGGAATTCCGTGGAGTCTTACCACTTCCTTATTAAACACACGTGCTGTCTCAAGGGCCATAGGTGTGTCCTTTAGAGGTACAAAATGGGCCATCTTGGACAGGCGGTCTACAATCACGAAGATTGCTGTGTGGTCCTGAGAGGGTGGAAGTTCCACAATAAAGTCAATGGAAATCATTGTCCATGGTCTGTCGGGTATTGGTAATGGACGCAAGAGACCCCAAGCTTTATTCCTAGTGGGTTTGTTTCTCTGACAAACGGGACAGGTCTTTACGTAAGTTTCGCACTCCCTGGCCATATTAGGCCACCAGAAAGTACGCTGCAGCAGCTCCAAGGTCTTACGTACCCCAAAGTGCCCGGCCAGCGGGTGATCGTGGCAGTATCCTAATACCAATGTATGGGCTTCCTCAGGGACCACAATCTGATCCTCCTTCCAGAGAAGTACCTCTCTATTTAGTAAGGGGACACCGGGTGGACCTTGCATTCCTATGGACGCGCTCTGCAATTTAGAATGAAGCTCCGATTGGAGGACTAGGAAATTTCTTGGGGACAGGATAGTGTCTGGCTTAGGACTCTCTTCGGGATCCCCAAACATGCGGGAGAGCGCGTCTGGTTTCATGTTCTTAGACCCTGGCCTATAGGTTATATGGAAAAAGAACCGTGAAAAGAACAGTGCCCACCTGGCTTGACGTGGTCTCAGACGTTTAGCTGTTCTCAAATATTCTAGGTTCTTGTGGTCCGTGAAAATCAATATTGGGTGTACCGCCCCCTCTAACAAGTATCTCCATTCCTCTAGTGCCACCTTGATCGCCAAGAGTTCCCAATCCCCGATATCATAATTCCTTTCAGCAGGAGTTAGTTTCCTGGAGAAGAAAGCCACCGGGTGCATAAGCTCTTTGATGCCCTTCCTCTGGGACAGGATCGCCCCGACCGCATTCTCGGATGCGTCCACCTCCAAGATATATGGCAAGGACGAATCAGGGTGGCTCAAAAGGAGCTTAAAACAATTCTTTTAAGGCTTCGAAAGCCCTCTGTGCCTCAGGTGTCCACTGGAAGCGAACCCCCTGCCTGGTCAGCTGGGTGATAGCGGACACTAGGCCCGAAAAGTTCTTAATGAACTTTCTATAAAAGTTTGCGAAGCCAATAAAGCGTTGGACCGCTTTCTTATCGGTGGGTGCTGGCCAATCTAAGATGGCCGAAACCTTTTGGGGATCCATGGCTATTCCCGTGGGAGAGATGGGTAGACCCAGAAACGAAATACTCTGTTCAAAGCAGCACTTGTCTGCCTTGGCATATAAGCTGTGTTGGCGGAGTCGTTCTAACACGCGCCTCACGTGACCTCTATGGTCCTCCACGGTTGGGGAAAAGATAAGGATATCGTCTAGGTATACAATGACGAAGATATCCAGGTAGTCCCTGAACACATTGTTTATGAAATGCTGGAAGGTGGCAGGAGCGTTGCATAGGCCGAAGGGCATAACCAAATATTCAAAGTGTCCGAATCTGGTACGGAATGCTGTCTTCCACTCGTCCCCCTCTCTGATACGGACTAAATTATAGGCACCTCTCAAGTCTAGTTTAGTGAAGAGAGATGCTGACTTCAGCCTCTGAAAAAGTTCGGGGACTAGTGGTAGCGGGTAACGGTTCTTTACCGTGACTTTATTCAAGTCCCGGTAATCTACGCAGGGCCGGAGGGACTTGTCCTTTTTTTCCACAAAGAAAATGCCCGCCCCGGCTGGTGACGTGGAG
Organism: Staurois parvus; assembly: GCF_062004578.1. NCBI lineage: Eukaryota > Metazoa > Chordata > Amphibia > Anura > Ranidae > Staurois > Staurois parvus. Next base: position 1,031,807 of record NW_028318358.1, read on the forward strand.
GGTCTAATAAACCCCTTATGGAGGTTTTCATCGATATATTCCTTTAGCACCCCTAACTACCGTTCGGATAAGGGGAATATCCGCCCAAATGGGATTTCCGGCCCTGGGAGGAGATCAATTGGGCAGTCATAACCTCGGTGCGGGGAGTGTCCGCCCCCCGCTTGCTAAACACATCCAAAAAACTATGGTAGGCCGAAGGAATGACTTGCGCCAGCTCCGCATCTGTCTCAAGACACAACAAAGTAGGCGGAATCGGGGAGGTCTTAGGGAGGCAATGCTGCTGGCAGTATGTGGAGAGGAACTGGATAGAACCCGTCTTCCAGTCCACCTGGGGATTGTGGGCTCATAACCACGGGAGCCCCAAAATAATTGGAAATAATGGGGATGCTATGGCGTCCAACCGAAGGAGTTCTTCATGATGGGTCGATACGGTAGTACGGATAGGTGGGGTCTCGTGGTCCACCACCCCTGACTTAATACGGGATCCATCTGCTAGAAAAATATTCAATCCCACCTCCTTAGTTTGTAGGGGGATTTGTTGCTGAACTGCAAAGTCCAAACCTATGAAGCAACTACACGCCCCAGAATCCACAATTGCCGTGGTCACCACTGTTCTCCCCAGCAGCTGAAGTGACACAGGTACCGCTAGATAACTAGTGTTCCCCATACTGTTAGAAGTGACCGTAGAGAAAACAGTGGAACACTTACCCCTCTTGGCTGGACAGGTACGTACCACATGGCCTGCTCCCCCACAGTAGAGGCAGAGATGGTTGGTAAGACTCCTCTGGCGTTCCTCAGGTGTAAGTGTCGGCCGTATCCTTCCCGATGGCCCGGTCTTGGGTGTATCCATAGCATCCTGATTCTGGCTTGCCGGATGCGACTGGGTTGAAGCCTGAGGGGGTGTTCCAGTTGGTCCTTGTCCTTGGTTGCACCTTTCCTGCCTGCGCTCCCGCAACCGGCGGTCAATTCGAATAGTCAGAGCTATTAAGGCCTCCAAAGTGCTAGGTATGTCTATTCGGGCCAATTCGTCCTTCAGTGATTCAGCTAACCCTACGCGGAACTGGTAGTGCAGGGCCTCCTCGTTCCATTGGCTGTCACTACGCCAACGCCTGAATTCGGCGGCATAGTCCTCCACTGTCCGGTGACCCTGCCTGAGTGTATGTAGGGCCTTCTCGGCTATTGCGGTGCGCAGCGGGTCGTCATACAAGAGGGCCATGGGCTCAAAAAATACTGTCACTGACCTCAACAGTGGGTCTCGATTCTCTAGGAGCCGGTAGGCCCAGTCTTGGGGTCCACCCTGTAGTAGGGAAATGATGAACCCTACCCTCACCGATTCAGAGAAAAAGGTCCAAAGCTGGAGGTTAAAGTATAGCTGACAGGAGCTACGAAAGGCCCTGAATCTACTTTGGTCTCCAGAAAAACGTTCTGGCACGGGTAACAACCCCGGTGTCTCCCTAGTGGGTTCCCCAGACCCCCTGGTAGATGTAGCTAAGGTCTGCATGCGACTGTCCAATTCCGTATAACACTCCTGTAGGCCCCTAATTCCTAGTGTAAGGGTCTCCATCTGTTGGCAGATGTCATCCAGAGGGGAAGTTCCCCTTCCAGGCTCAGTCATGGCCGCAAGGTACTGTCAGGCTCCGCCCAACGGGATCTCTAGTGGTCCACAGCACGGGGTTTCCCAGGACGCGGAGTCTAAGTCCCAGTCTGCCTTTTCACCAGGGCTCCTGATGGTGGGGATGGACTTGGTGCAAGACTGGAACCAGGTCGCATCCCTGGGCACCCCTGGTGGTGGCAGAGGGGTCCTGCTGAGGGTATGTGCCCGGGATGAGCCTGCTGTGAAGGGGATGAGAGGTCTGATCCGAGCGGGATGGATGGGATGACAGATCCCGATCCGAGCGGGATGGATGGGCGACTGCTAGGAGTGAGCGAGGTCAGACTAGCCGGGGTCGGTATCGTGCGGGCAGCGTGGTACAGGGGGAGCAAGCGGAGAATGGTCGGGGTCACAAGCCAGGTTCAGCAGGTAGCAGGCAGCGCGGTACCGAGGGTCAGGCAGAAGGATGGTCAGGAACGAGCCGGGGTCAGAGCAGGAGAGGGTCAGCGTAAATCAGAACAGGCAGAGTTTGGCAACAAGGAAACGTACTTACAGGAACAGGAACAAGACCTTGCGGCAACTTGGATATGCACAGGGCAGTTTAAATAGAGCGCCCTGTTCTTCCATTGGTGCGGCCGCGATCGCTAGTGCGCATGCGCGGCCACCGCCGCGATCGCTGAGGACTCTGTGCTCGCCGGCTTGGACGGATCGGCACTCTGCGTATGCGCGCACCACCGCGAGCCCGGGATCCCTGACAGTACCTGTCAAAACCAGATTAAATCTTTTGTAGAATTCCTCTTTCCACCAAGACATGTAAGATGAAGCCAATTATAGATATGAGATTGATGGAGTGGAAGCCAATAAAGGCCAATTCACACCAGTGCGTTGATCTACGTTTTAGTGCAGTTGTAAAACGCAGAGCAATGGAAGGACATCCGGAAAACAATAATTTCCAATGTGTCCTATTTACACCATAACACTGCGTTGCACTAAAATGTAACGTTTGCATTTTAGCACAACAAATGTAAATGGATGTAAGTGGATGCAAGTGGATGTAAGTGGATGCCAATACAAGGCACAGGATATGCTGTGAAAATGCAGTACTCTTTAACACACGCTAAAATGCATGTCAACGGACATCAAAAATGTATGTCAATGAATGTTAGCGAGTGACTAAAATGGATTGAAATGTACATCCATTTTCTATACGTTTTAGTGCAAGGCAATGTGAATTGGCCCTAAGAGAGATTCCTGTGGACTATCTTGCAAAGTTCTAAGAGGTAGCTGCTGACTTTTAAAATACAGACACTTACCTGTCCCTCAGTCCAGCAGTGTCCTCGCCATGGTTGGTTTCACCGCCGTCTTTTCTCCCTGGTTCTGGCATCTTCAGTGTGTGCTACCGGATGTGACAGCTTGCAGCTACACAGCTGGGTGCCCACTGCGCATGCGCGAGTATTGCTGCACTTTGCAAATGGTTCTGTAGTCTTCTGGGACCTGTTATGTGTCCCAGAAGACTACAGGAAGGGAGGGGGGAGGACAACTTCCGCTTCTGTTTGCCTAGGCGATCGCACCAGAAGTGGAAGCGGGTACCTGTCAAATTCAGGTACCTGCTCTACAAAGGTGCCAATCCTTAATGGGGAGCAGGGGACAAAGCCTTAAAGTGGAACTTCCCCTTTTGGGTGGAGCTCCACTTTAAGCCAGAGTTCTGAGGGGAAGTAGTTATGTCTGTTTAAGGGGAGTAGAGGTGAATTACAAGTGAGATTACATTTTCATGTCCCATAACAATAAAGTGGTTTTGGTTAAATCGACATGCTTGCATGTGAGGTACCTAGGTTTACAGCACTGGTACATACACTTAATGGCCAAAAGATTCAGAGGGACAATTGTTATTATTAATTAATTAATTTATCCTTACTGGGGGGCACAACTGTTCACATGAGGAGGTCTATTGGGGGGATTTACTAAAACCCGAGCACTCAGAATCTGGTGCAGCTGTGCATAGGAGCCAATCAGCTTCTAACTTCACCTTGCTCAGTTAAGCTTTGGAAATAAAACCTGGAAGCTGATTGGTTTCTATGCAGAACTGCACCAGATTTTGCACTCTCCAGTTTTAGTAAATCAACCCCCATGGGAACCTACTCAAACAATAATTCTCAGTAAAAGGAAATCCCTCAGCCTTGGTCCATGAAACTTTTTCTTGTTATTTCGGCATTGGAAACATTAGTGACACTCAGACCTCTCCCACTACCAGTGCACCAACTCTGAGGTTCACAATCCAATTTCATACCCATTTCCTTAAAATGGAACACATTATTCATAAGCATTGGGCAATACTTCTGGAAGACCCTCACCTCAAATCTTCGCTTACTACCATATATTTCTTACAGGAAGGCGTGTATTCTCATAAAGCAGAGTAGCCCCCAGTAAGGTTAAAGTGGAAGTAAAGTCCACGTTGTAAGTTGTACCTGCAGGTAGGCCTATCATAAGGCTTACCTGTAGATACAGCGACTATCTCCTAAACTTGCACCGTTTAGGAGATATTCACACAGCATGCAGCCAGTGATGTCCCCGGCAAATGCACTGTGAAGGGAAGGCACAGTGTGTTCAGAGCTTTGTGCTGCAGCTGAGTGACATCATCGCAGCTCTGGCCATTCATACTGCCACAGCCCGAACCTAAAAGGAAGACCGGGTGAAGATGCTGCCAGGGAGCCGTAACAGCGCAACGCTGAAGGGCTCCATGTACAGGTAAATCTGTCATAATATACTAGTATGCGGTGCATACTAGTACATTACGGCCTAAATCTGCAGGGGGCCCATTATTTTGGGTGGTTTAGTACCGCTTCAAATCGATTAATAATAAAAGTTGTCCCTCTTTTACTTTTTCGGCCATTAAGGGTATGTACCAGTGCCGATAACCTAGGTGCCTCACATCAAGCACGTCCAACATGGACAGAGAGAATTTTCCACCAAAGGAATAACTTAAGCACTGGACAAGTTTTACAATTGCTACTCAAAATTTGTCATTTATGGTCTCTTTTGTCTGTGCGGCTTGCTTTATGTGGGGAGCACGATTAGAACTCACAGTAAGCTATATGCATTCTGTGGAAGACAGGGCTGATATGTTAAGTGTCCTCAAACACATTTTGGAATTCCATCAAAAATCCTCAGTTGACCTGAAAGTTTGGGTTATAGAATCAGTTCCTCGCAGTCTCCCTAGAACAGAGTGCTTTAAACTACTCTGTGAAAAGGAGACTTTTTGGATTTATTCTGTAGGTACCTTGGCTCCAGGGGGGCTTATTAAAGAGCTGAAAGTTCATACTGTCCTTTGAGTAGCATTACATCACATGCATGTTTACTCCTGTATCATTTTTGACATGCCCTCATTGCACTCCTTCGAACCTTTTTTCAATTAGCGCTTCTTCTAATGACTCTGGGTGGACTTTGTTATTGTTTATTACTCGTAATTTATTTTATTCTATTATTTTTTATTATTCTTTACTTTTCAGCTCTTATTTTTTTATTATATAATTATTTGCCCCTATAAAAATATTGATTCTGTTGTTGTTCATGGTGAGATTATATGTACCATATTTCACCTCTATTATGCCATACCTTATTTCTATATTTTTCTGTTTTCTTCTTGCTGTGACAAATGTGGTGCCCGACCCCTGCCCTTCTCACCAACTTGTGACAAAGGACTAGCCGATCTCACACCGCGCTGTCACTTGTGTAACAATGCCACTCTCAGCTGCACCCTGCACAAAGATTTTCCAGCTCACCGGACCACGATCTATGTGCCAGCAGGCTGATATAGATTGTCACTGGGTTAGTTAATTAAGCAATTAACTCTTTAACTGCTACCTCCTTTTTACAGAGAAGGAGGAAACTCACAAATTTTAGCAATAATCCTATGATTTTAGCATAAACGTCTGCAACACATACTGTCACCACAGACAGGTATATTCAGAGGATTATTACATACAGTAGCACTCTTCAAGAGACAGGGATTCTTTAGTTTGCATTAAAAGCCTTAGAGATAATTTTAACACTTTTCAAAATAGGGTTTATTAATGAAAAGGTCAAATGGTGCAATTGAATACTTACAGAAAAGGATATTACAAAGAAATAAAGAGAACGCAACAGAAAAATAAAAGAAAGGAGTTAAGAAGCCGGAATACTTGCAAAGCAATTGGTTTTAGCAGAGCCTAATTGTCCAAGCAAAAACTGTGCCGTGACTCTCTTGGATGTTCCTTGGTTGATGTTAAACGAGAGCTCCAACTTAAAAAATCCTGTCAGTCCCTCTTCTATGATATCAAGGGAGTGTGGACAGAGACTAACTGATCAATAACCGGGTTTAAGGGATGGGTGCTGGGAGCCCACTACATTTACGACCAATTCCCAAATACAGTTTTACACTACTATTAATAACCTCCAATATGTGTAAATGGTGTTCTAGCAACTGGCAGATTATTACTCAGAATTATGTTTCGAACCCAGGGATACCATACACAGTGTACCTTGTCACCTAGGAGGAAGGAGACTGCTTTCACCCTTCCCTATATGCTAACATAGTCATGTATGACCTTGACTTGTTCAATATGATATTCCCTATTCAAATATATACCTAATATTAATGTGCCCTGTTCTTGTTGAATTCTATGAATTGTATGTGGAATTGTTAGATTATTATATTATTATTATTATACAGGGTTTATATAGCACCAACAGTTTGCTCAGCGCTTTACTATATAATGGGAGACAATACAGCAACAATACAGTTCAATACAAGAGGGATAGGAAGGCCCTGCTGCTCGGAGCTTACAATCTAGGACATTGTGGAATAGACGTTTTATGGCACGGTCTGCATTCCTAGAGCCTTAATGGCGTTACAGGTCATGTGTTACGACTTGAGTTATTATTGTTTTACGATAGGGTAGAGGAAAGTGTTTTCCATGGTTCGTGGAAACAGACATCCTGCCAAGACTAATTAGCTGTTTACAGTTCAGGCCAGCTCTGTGTTTTAATTAAGAAAAGAGGTTCTTTTGAAGTTTGTTAAAAGTTACAGCTACAAATTCCATAGTTTGCAAAGTGGGGGGAGAATAGGAACACTGCTCATGAAAAACAAAAATGGCTATCGCATACAGGTTCCATGTCTCTACTGTGCACAATCGTTACAGCTGCTCTCTCAGGTGGCTGCATGGGAGGGAACTACAATTTCCCTCCTTACGCAACCAACTCCTGCTGCCGGTTTGGCTTGTCATGACACAGGTCCATTTTGCCCAGATGTTCACCTTTGTGTTATCTGGTACAACTACACTGCTGGAAAACCAGGTTCCTTCTGGGAAGGGTGCTGTTCTCCCTAGCAACACTGTTGTGCCAACAAAGTGGGTTGTGAGGAGTGAATGCCAGTTTGCTATAACCACACGGATATCGCAGCAGCTTCCGTGGTGCCCACCTGATCACAAGACACTTCTGTTCATATGCTAACTTACTGAGATGTAGCTTCCTGTCTACGTAGAGGATGAGATGTCCCTCTCTGGTCTCATTCCTCAGGCCTAAGACTACACCTGACCCAAAGGTAGTGGTGCCTGTGTGCGCCAGAACTGGACAGGTGAATTCCGGGGGAACCCTCACAGGTGTACCGACAGGTACCTTTGTCCAGGTTGAACAATCCTCTTTACATGCTGGCATCAAGGATGCCATTTTCATCTGTGTCCTGTTTGTTCGGTCAGCCACAGGTTCAGCTGAGCCATGATAGTTGCACTCAGGCGTCCTACTGTAGCCAGCTGTACCCAAGAATGATGTAACCTGATTTTTGGCCTGGGGAGTAGGCCAGACCATAATTGCCTCAGCCTCCCCAGTTTCAGATTTCTGGGGATCTCTTCCTACCTGTGGTTCCCAGTGCTGAACCTCTGACATGCATCTCTTAGAGTTATAGGGTTTGACTGTCAGACTAGGCACTGGCAGTTTGTTCATGACTGGTGACAGTCTCCCCAGAAAGGGTCGAACACTGCAAGGCCCCTAAAGTAGGCAACTGCATACAGGTTCCACTCCATACCATAGGTTATTTATGAACCCTGGGTAGTTGACTGGTGCATTCTCAGCCCCAACTAGCATTACCATAAATTCAGGCAAGCCACATGGGGTGGTGAAGGCTGACTTGTCCTGAGCCTCCCGTGTTAGAGAGGCTGGCCCATACCCTCTGCTCAGGTCCATGATTGTTAGACAGTGGGCACCTGCCAGCTGCTCCATTACCTCATGGTTCCTGGGCATGGGGTAGGCCGCAACCGCAGAGCTGTCGGTCAATTTTCCAAGGTCCTCACAAAGCCTGGCCATCTGATCCCTTTTGGGGATGGGACTACTGGTGACACCCAGACCCTGCAGGACTTCTGAACCCCTGACTGCGGCATTCCCCCCGTCTCTTTGGCCCATTCTGTCTGTGCCTCCTGTGAGACGAGGTGGGCCGAAGCCATGAGGGAAAGATAATCCCTGCTGTTTACCTCATAAACAGCATGGTGGGCCCTCCCAAGGTTTCCCTGAGCCCAGACACCATAAGCACTGCCAGCAGCTGCTGTACCTGGAAGGAAAGGAAGGGTAATTGGAGCTGAAGGCCTAAGCTCCCTTCCTAAGGGCTGGCTATCAACGCCAATAGGGCCCCTCACACTTTCAATCCAGGTGTACTGCCACTGCCCATGCATAGTGCTGGTTGGTTGTGTAGGGTTCTATTTAAGCCAGAAATAATTTTGTGTGACTTCCTCCCTGGCTTTAGGTTTTTCCTGTAGATCTTGACAGGCCATATCTGGTGACACTCTCAATACATGTCTCCTAGGCTGACTGGACACAATGGGCAGCTGGTTAACTCTTTCAGTCTCCAAGCCCCTTTCCGGTAGACTATTCATTCCTAGCATCTCACTGTCCCAATCAAGCTGTTTATCTTTCTCAGCAGGGAAGCTCACAGCTAGCCTGCTGATGGCTTAAACACTTTGGTCACTCCCCAGTGCTGGCTTAGTCGTGGGACTACAAGTACCACCCAGCTATCCAGTACCATACAAAGACAACTGCTGGGGGGTTATTGAGGAAGAATCCTCTGGGCTGGAGCAAGGAAATGGCCTATCCAGACCATTCCTGTGCTCAGCACCCAGAGACTGTACTTCTGCCCACTTCACAGCACTGTGGGTGACCCCCAACAATGAAAAAACATCATCGTTACATTCAGTAATTACATTGTTAATATCAACTACACACGCGTTTAATACCTGCACATGCAAAGGGGTCTCATCTCCTGCCCTAAGAGATGGAGAACTCTGTACCGCAACACTTTCCTCACCCTTCCTCTGTCCTTCCACAGGTGGCCCAGATATTGACCCAACATCTGCACACATTACCTTGGTATATCCAGAGAGTTCCGTGGGGGCATCCAGGGTGTTCTTAGCAGGGGCATAAAAGGAAACAAGAGTACCTAAATCGGCACCCAACAGAATGAGTGTGGGCATTTCATCCAAGACTCCTACCTCTCTCATCCCACTTCCTGCACCCCAGTCAATGGACACATTATCACGGGGTATGCGTGAACGGGTTCCCCCTACTCTGGTGAGAGTAAAGAACTTTCCTGGGATGATGTCCATTCTTTCAATCACTTCTGGTTTGATCAAGGTGACCACTGTGTCACGGAAACCAGTTACGGTCCGGTTGCCCATGGTGGCTGCAAGTTTGTGGTGGTTACCTGAGTTTTCCTGTGGATGAACAGCACAGAAAAGAGTTGCTGGCCGGCTGGCAAGGTGATGTTAGCTTCTTCTGCTCAGGGCACTGCATCCTGAGATGTCCAGATTTCCCACAGGTGTAACATCTGCGGGTGTCAGTGGAGATTGGTGGGACACCCGGGACTGCAGGTGCTGGCTGCTGGAAAACTTGACTCACCAATGTAGGAGGGTTTGCTATGGGTGATTTTCCTCCTTTTCAGCCATTCAGAGGAGCCTTGCGGTGATCAGATACCCGAGTGCTGACATAGGTATCTGCCAGTTCTGCTACAGATGCTGGTCCTCTCTCCAGCACAAACTGTCTGACGTCTGCTGGTCAGAGGTGCAGCAGCCGATCTTGGATCATGAGATCCTCCAGGGACTCAAAGGAGCAGCTTTCAGGCCTCTGGTCCACTGCCGGAGTGTGGTGCAGTCCCCAGGTGCCTTTTGCAAGGACCTAAAGCGCTTCTGGTACACTTCCAGTGTTAGCTGATACTTCTGGACGATTGCGTCCTTTAGAGCTTCATAACCATTGTCTTGCTCCGCTGGCATCTCGACATAAGCATCCAGGGCCTTGCTGCGCAGCCTTGGTGTCTGGTACTGACCCTATTCTGCTTGGGGCAAATGGTACTGATGGCAAGTTTTTCAAAAAACAGTAAATACACTTCAGTGTCACTGTCCTTTTCCGATACCGGAAATTTGGCTGCTGGGCTCACAGGCAGAGAGGTGTCCCTGTGCTCTAGGGACCCGAGGTTCTGAGCTGCTGCTGGGGACTAGCCATGTCCACGTCGTGCCAGTGATCAGACTTCCTCTGCGCAGTCTCTCTGTCAGCCGCTGCCTGGCGTTCAAAGAACTGTAGGTACGCTAGAGGATCCGTCTCCATAATGCGTTTCAGGGCCTCCTGCATTTGGGGAGAGTCTATGTCAGTCTCTGTTTGCCCCTCCCGCAAGGTCATATCTGAACCACTGGGCTCAAAGATAGAGGGAACCCCTTCAGTCTCAGGTTCCCCTGGGTTCTGGTTTGCCCGGATATCATACTACTGTAGGGCATGAATCAAACTTTCACGATTCTTGCCACCAATGTCATTTCCTCTTGCTTCACACTCAGCACATTCATTATTTTTGCTTAGTCTCTTGTAATCTGATAAACTAGGCATAATTGCAAGACGAAAAGATAGAGCAGAAAGCAGAGATAGGAATTTCTGCATGTCTCTTTAACAAAAACAAAACAAAAATATGCACCGTTTGTCTCTAAGGACTGTTTCCACAAAGGTTTCAATCCTTCATTGCAGAGCTACAGTGGGGCAAAAAAGTATTTAGTCAGCCACCAATTGTGCAAGTTCTCCCACTTAAAAAGATGAGAGAGGCCTGTAATTGGCATCATAGGTAGACCTCAACTATGAGAGACAAACTGAGAAAACAAATCCAGACAATCACATTGGCTGATTTGGAAAGAATTTATTTGCAAATTATGGTGGAAAATAAGTATTTGGTCAATATCAAAAGTTCATCTCAATGCTTTGTTATATATCCTTTGTTGGCAATGACAGAGGTCAAACGTTTCCTGTAAGTCTTCACAAGGTTGGCACACACTGTTGCTGGTATGTTGGCCCATTCCTCCATGCAGATCTCCACTAGAGCAGTGATGTTTTGGGGCTGTCGCTGGGCAACACGGACTTTCAACTCCCTCCAAAGGTTTTCTATGGGGTTGATATCTGGAGACTGGCTAGGCCACTCCAGGACCTTGAAATGCTTCTTACGAAGCCACTCCTTCATTGCCCGGGCGGTATGTTTGGGATCATTGTCATGTTGGAAGACCCAGGCATGTTTCATCTTCAATGCCCTTGCTGATGGAAGGAGGTTTGCACTCAAAATCTCACGATACATGGCCCCATTCATTCTGTCCTGTACATGGATCAGTCATCCTGGTCCCTCTGCGGAGAAACAGCCCCAAAGCATGATGTTGCCACCCCCATGCTTCACAGTAGGTATGGTGTTCTTTGGATGCAACTCAGTATTATCTCTCCTCCAAACACAACGAGTTGTGTTTCTACCAAACAGTTCTATTTTGGTTTCATCTGACCATATGACATTCTCCCAGTCCTCTTCTGGATCATCCAAATGCTCTCCAGCAAACTTCAGACGGGCCCGGACATGTACTGGCTTAAGCAGGGGGACATGTCTGGCACTGCAGGATCTGAGTCCCTGGCGGTGTAGTGTGTTACTGATGGTAGCCTTTGTTACGTTGGTCCCAGCTCTCTGCAGGTCATTCACTAGGTTCCCCCCGTGTGGTCCTGGGATTTTTGCTCACCGTTCTTGTGATCATTTTGACCCCACGGGGTGAGATCTTGTGTGGAGCCCCAGATCGAGGGAGATTATCAGTGGTCTTGTATGTCTTCCATTTTCTAATTATTGCTCCCACAGTTGATTTGTTCACACCAAGCTTCTTGCCTATTGCAGATTCAGTCTTCTCAGCCTGGTTCAGGTCTACAATTTTGTTTCTGGTGTCCTTCAACAGCTCTTTGGTATTCACCATAGTGGAGTTTGGGGTGTGACTGTTTGAGGTTGTGGACAGGTGTCTTTTATACTGATAACAAGTTCAAACAGGTGCCATTGATACAGGTAATGAGTGCAGGACAGAGGAGCCTCTTAAAGAAGAAGGTACAGGTCTGTGAGAGCCAGAAATCTTGCTTGTTTGTAGGTGACCAAATACTTATTTTTCACCATAATTTGCAAATAAATTCTTTCCAAATCAGCCAATGTGATTGTCTGGATTTTTTTTCTCATTTTGTCTCTCATAGTTGAGGTCTACCTATGATGCCAATTACAGGCCTCTCTCATCTTTTTAAGTGGGAGAACTTGCACAATTGGTGGCTGACTAAATACTTTTTTGCTCCACTGTAATTCCTAACGCTGCACTGAATGCTCTAATGCAGAACTATTCCACGTATGCTGCCAGGCAATATGTGATGAACGCGGTGCCCGACCCCTGTCCTTCTCACCAACTCATGACAAAAAAACAGCCAATCTCACACTGCGTTGTCACTTGTGTAACAATGCCACTCTCAGCTGCAACCTGCACAAAGATTTTCTCGCTCTCGGGACCACAGTCTATGTGCCAGCAGCCTGATATAGATTGTCACTGGGTTAGTTAATTAAGCAATTAACTCTTTAACTGCCATCTCCTTTTTACAGAGGAGGAAACTCACAAATCTTAGCAATAACCTTATGATTTTAGTATAAACATCTGCAACACACACTGTCACCACAGACAGCTATATTCAGAGGATTATTACATACAGTAGCACTCTTCAAGAGACAGGGATTCTTCAGTTTGCATTAAAAGCTTTAGAGATAATTTTAACACTTTTCAAAATAGGGTTTATTAATGAAAAGGTCAAAATGGTGCAATTAAAATATTTACAGAAAAGAATATTATGAAGAAATAAAGAGAACAATAATGCAGCAGAGAAATAAAAGAAAGTGGGAGTGGGTACCTGTAAAAAATAGGTATCTGCTCCCTCCCCCCCCCCCCAAAAGAAGCCAAATATGCAAGCAGAGGGGCGGAGGCAATTAAGCAGATTTCCGCTGTTGAGTGGAACTCCACTTTAAGGTCTCACATATTTATTACACTGATATGTAAATACATGTTTTAGTGTCATATATTGTTGTAATTGTATTATGTCAAGCTGTCTTCTTGTGTGGTGAGCCTTCTTGTGTGCAGCAGTGCCGGTTTGCTGGTTTATGTTGTCCGCTGGTTCTGCAGCCCATAAATACTGACAAACATAATACACATATTCTCAGGACTGAAAGGTTATCTGTACCTCCAAACAGATAAGTAATCCACTTGCTAAGAGGTTAATGTAGATGTTGACATGCACTTGAGACACGTTATCAGATTTCCATTTACTTCAATTATACTGTGTGTATTACAGTTCTGAGACTGGGTTTGACCTGCTTTGCATCACATTTGATTCAACACAGCATGTTCTAATAGAATAAGTTTGAACTGTAGTGACTATTAAATCACTAATAAGATGAAACAAGTCAGAGGAGAAGGACTGGAGTCTGGCCGAAGGCATTATCCTCTAAGAACAATAAAGCTTTTCTCAATCAACAATAAAGGTTTGAGTGGTGTGTGGCTATTTTGTATACTTTGGGAACATATCATGCATTGCAGGCAATAATGAGAACAAATGTTCCCAGCTACTCAGCAAAGCAATCACTTTACATACGGTACATCTTCCATATAGTCTTCCCATCAGAGTGGGGTGACCATGGACATCTTTTTGTAAAATTACACTCCTGACTCAATATCATTTTCTAGTGTATCCCAATAGTCACCAGACTTAAATTTACACTACACTAGCTGGCATTTGGTAACCCAGAAAATGGTGCTAAATGTATACACTAGAACCACCTGGGGGCAGTATTGTCTAAACTTTGGATAGCAGGCTTAGGCTATTTAAAAAGTCTATCTTGCTAGCTGCATCATTTTATAATGAAATGTTCTCTTTTATTTGGTTTGTAAAAATGATGTGTATAGTTTTGCTTAAAGTAGCTATATACAGTGCAGTACTATGATATAACACAATTAAATTTGAGCAGGCACTTACATCCACATTAATAATTCATATTATCTCTTTTATTTAAAATATTTTAGTAACGTTATTTCTGAAGATAGATGTGGGAAAAGAAGGTGGGGGTTAACCCTCCTCCCCACAACTACAGGGACAAGTTATTCTTCAATTAGAGAGGTGCTAGCAGCAGGTGAGATCTGCTTACCAATCCCACTATCCTGTTAAAGCAGAACTCCAGCTCCAATGCTTTCTACAAAAAATAAATATCTATGTATTTATTATTTTTTAATGGACAGCAAATGCACCACAATACTTAAATAAATGGACACAATTATTTTCAGTGAGCCCAACAAAATGCATAGTTGGTTAACGTCTGTGCATTATGGTATGCTACAAGTCAAGCTCTTTGTAGTGAATGGCACCACGATGCACTACACTGTTGCCACAAGTCGCTTTTTACTGTACCTTACAGCTACTACTGTGAATAGGCCCTTAGAAAGAAAGAGAGCAGAGGGCTGACTTCATCAATATGCTTTCCCTACATCACTGTCCAATCACAGGCTGAGGCAGTCTGGTGACAAAGCGGTTTTGCTTGACGGCAGAGGAGAACAGATAGGTCACCAACCTAGTCTCACACAGGGCCTAGAACACAATACTGGCATGTGACCAGTGGTGTATTTAGGTTTTGTGCTGCCCTAGGCAACACAAGAATTGGCGCTCCCCCCCCACAGAAAGAACCTGACATTGACCAAAAGCACCCCTGCCCTCCACCCGAGCCTTCCACTACCACTGCCCCCCACACCATTCCCCATGGTGAGAGAGAGAAAGATACTCACCTTCACAGCTCTGGACATCCCCAGGAACGAGAATCGGGCTGTGCAAACACCATGATGAAACCCACAGCATCTCTCGGAACCCACCAGGTCCCCATGCTGTGTGTGTCCCTTTTTCCGTCCCTTCTTCCAAGGGGCAGTGCTCCCCGCCTGAAAAATGCCACCCTATGCAAATGCCTTGTGGTAAACACACCCCTGCATGTAACACAGCTCACTTATGTTTTTCAATTGTGTAATTAGCTTTTTGCCTGGAGTTAAGCTTTATGAGATTTTTATTTGGAAACAGTGTGTGGGAGGATGATAGGCTGGCATCATTTAAAAGGATGAGGCCCTGGCATCAGCTGGATTTTTTACAACTAGTTGCCATGATTATAAAAAATATTTGAAAATGTTTTTATCTAAGAAGTTAATCCAGCTGATTTTTTGTGAGAAGTTTGTTGTTCCCAGATAGTCAATTGTTCAGTTGCATTTCTCTGGACCCAGACTACAACAGACAGTGACAGCCTTTACTTTCTTTAACCTAGTTTAAAAAAAAAAAGAAATATTATCTGCTTCTTCCAACCTTTTTTTTTACACTTTTCTAGATGTAAAAGTTATCACCCAGGTTATTACAATAAATAAAAGATCTAGGCTGGGGGGTTTTAGGCACCAACAAATACAAGTTATTCTAAAAAAAATACAATACCATATTAAACATCACTTAAGAAATAATTATTAGTACATAGACTGGTACATTCACCACAATTTTGTAAATAAGCTCCAACACATTTTGACTCAGAACAAATCTTCATCGGGGTGAGGCAATGGTCAATATAAAGTATGAGACATCATCAGCTTTGTTCAGCCCAATTATGAAATGTGTACTTATGTCCTCAGTCATCCATCAAGGTTTACAGCCAGGGGAGCACAAAGTGTGCTGACAATTCCTTTAGGGACTCCAAACTAGCAAAGCAGAGGAGTGGATTGATGTAATTAAGTGAGCCCCATCCAAAGGTATCCAAAATCAACATAATAAAAGGTCCATATTCTGACTAGCAACAACCTAAACCACCAAATAGGTGTCCTCCAAAATTTCAAATGGAAGAGGTACCCCTCAAAGAAATTAAGTGGACTGAAGGATCAGCTTATGGGCATGCCTCAAAAATCCCATCCAAGAACGTTCCTCCTCATCTCCTGCAGAGCAGCATATTCCTTAACAAAACAGACACCTCCGTTGCTTGATGGTGCAGTTTGATGTAGTCTGTGCAGTTATAATGGGTTGCAGTGATCTGCATTGTGACTCGTCTGTGCCAAGGAAGTCATAGGCACTGACAGGATCAATGTGTCTTTTTAGGATGATAGGAAAGGCAACATTACAGGCCATCCCTACATCTTTAATGCAGGGGGGTCTGAGTCCGGTTCCCCAAAGGACGTGCTTTGGTGCAACCAATCCAAAAGCTGCAATCCTATTGCCCCAGTGGCACTGATACAGCCAGGAAGAAGGGATTTCACTGTGTGAGAAACCAAAGTCTTCAATCTTCCAATATAATTAGAATCATAAGCCAGAAACCTGATCATTAGAGAAAAGTCATCAGTCACCATAGCAAAAACAATTAGTTACTTGGAGCAGGAGGGGTTATATGGGCTCCCCTAAAAACTTTGCCATTTTCCACACCTGAATGTGGCAACATATAACCCATGGGCAAGGCTTAAAGGAGTCAGCTTCCTGCAGTGTACAATTAAATTAAAATTCCCCTTAACTGTATGCAGTTCAATGGTTCTGGAATCATTTTTTAAAACTGGCTTTAAAGCTAATATAGCACCCACTAGGTGGTGCTATGGCAAGGTAAATTTATTTTTGGCTCATGGTAGTGAGTGAGCCAGAATTTTTGTGAGTTCATTGTGAGGTCAGGCTGGATGACTCAGCAGGTTGGGACTGTATCACCTCCTGGTTCTGGAGGTCCATGGAAGTTTCCAGAAGCCAGTAGGCACAAGTGTGAAGAGCTCAATCTGTATATTCATGGGAGTCTGACCAATCCCAGTATAAAAGGCCCCAGTAGTGTGGTAGACTAGCCCAAAAATATGAGAGAGCAATCCTAGCAGCAGAGTGAGGTGGAAGATGGATTGAGGAGTGTGTAGCCTTGGAGGGTGCCCCAGGGACAGAAACCTACCTACAGGCCAGTTGCTGGAGAAGAGGATCTCACTGTATCATCATCTCCCAGGGAGGGCATCCTGAGCATAAGGGAAGGAGCCTGCCCAGTGAAAGGCCTGAAGGCATCCACTAACCCACCAAGCTGACAGGAAAGGACAGTGTGAGTACTCTTACACCCCCTGGGCCAGATAAGGGGAGAGGGCAGTCAGGTGCAATACCTAACTAGCTTCTCATCTGGGACTGTTCTAAATTGATAGCTCTGAGCCCCATTGCCCAGGGAATATCCTCAGTGCAGCTGGGTGAAGAGGAAGACTCATCCAGGGTTGAGGAGGTACACCAAAGGGTTTTAGTGCTCCTTAAAGAAAGACTGTTGCTAATCTGCATTTTTGTACATAGTTGCTAAGAAGTTGTCCTCAAGTTGTATAATTCCCTGTACATCCTATATACCCCTAGACCCTAGTCAAGTTTAACCACTTAATAAAATCACAAAACCAGGCTCAAGGACTGTTTACTGACTCCAGTGTGCAAACTATTGGAAATGCATGTTGCCTGGCTGTGCAGAGCATAGGAGGACCCATTCAAATCCAGGGGTCCCTAAGGGGGTAATGCTGCACTGAGATCCAGCCTTACCTTCAGTCTTGCACTGCTGTATATGCTCCTCTTCTGTACTGAAATTGCTTATTTGCTTACTTTATTGCACACTGTGAGTTTCTGATGGAACGGAGGGGCATTTAATCAGAGAACACCTTGAATTAAATAATAATAATAATAATAATAATACAAAGTGCTCAGTGAATGGCTGCAATGCCACCATTGGGAAGCTGCTTGGCACATGACCCAGAAGATAGTGGTATCAGTGTAGTAGCCCTGACTACTACAGTGATTGTCATCTTCCCCAGTGGACCATCAGGTATGAGTCATGCCTATATAGATAATTCTACACTGCAGAGAGCCCCAGGATTCATTTAAATTTATGCATGGATTTTTAACCTGAGCTATGGACCTTCAGGCACCTTACTAAGTACTGTACTAAGAATTACCTATGTAATATGAGAACATCAAGTTTATATATATTCTGTTCTCAATCTTTCTGTGGGATAGGTAATCTCCTGTGGCACAAGTATATGTCATATATATCAGAAAACAGATATAGCACAGGAATTACAGTTCCAGATATAAACAAAATATCTTCCCATGACACAGTATCTGCAGTATCAGCATGGGGAGTAGTAGTTTGATTTAATATGAGCTGTGATGGTTTAAAAAACCATTGGATGCACTACAAGTTGAGACTGTCTAGCAAAGCAAACAAGAATAGCTATTTTAATTGTCTAATGCAGAAGAATGTCATCAGACGCCAGGAAAGAGACGCTTCACATGTTCTAAATTATAGCAGTGATTAATTAAAGAACATCTTATGCAATTAATTATATTCCCTAATTTTTAGCTTTTGTGGGTTCTGTGTGGTTTTCATCCAGTCTATGGTACACATCAATGTGGGAGATCACAGTGCAGGGGGCACTGCAGGAAATGAGCTTAGAAAGGCCCACACACAGATTTACTAACCATGAAACAAATTTACTACAATGCACATTGTGAAATACAGAATTTATCTCCATTCTTCCTATATTGTTGGGCTTCAGTAGTTGAAACAGGATAGTAAATTACACTGATAATGTGCAGGATGCAGAGATGCAGCAACCAACAGATTTACGTCTACTATAATACCAGTAGATAATGAATTATTTTTGGTTGCTGTAGGTTACTAACTGCATCACTTCTCTCTGCCCTGATTTTTACTGAAAAATTAATGGAATCAGATCCATCAAAATCTACTGGACTGCAGCCTTAACCTTTCACCTTTACAAGAGGTTACAGATTATTAAAACAAGGTCTCACCAAGCTTTCTAAACCTAATTACATTGCTTCGACCATTATTATTAATATTATTATTATACAGGATTTATATAGTGCCAACAGTTTGCTCAGCGCTTTACAATATAAAGGGAGACAATACAGCAACAATACAGTTCAATGCAAGAGGGTTAGGAGGGCCCTGCTCCTTGGAGCTTACAAACTAGGAGGGACCATAAATCATTTTGATGCCAAAGGCCACCACCTAAATCATTTTAATGAAAACAAATCAAAAACCAAATCATAATATTCTAACAATTATGTCACAAGCACCCCTACCGCTCTATATATGTGCAGCTGGCCCAGGAATGACAGCTAACATCTGGCTTCAGACTGAACCCAACTCAGAGAGGCCACACATAATGAGCAGGGGTAGTTGGGCAAATGATGATCTACAGCCAGGTGGGAGACCCTTCACTGTTAGAATTGTCATGCAGGCCGCTGGCCTACAGACTAATAACACACCACCTCTTCAAAAAACCCAACTACAGTTGGGAGCACCCCATGGAGTCTAAGGCCCGGTTCACACTATTGTGGGCTGTGTGGCCCGTGTTTGCTTGGGCATGACAGCCCATTCATTAGTTTCCGGCAAAAAAGGTGCATGCATGGAAACCGCATGGTCTTTGTGATCATGTGGTTTCCGCACCTACAATTGCCCTGCAGGCTGAGATGCATGGGGGTGCCATTCCTGCAAGAACAGCGAGATTTGGTTGCAGGCATGAAAACAGGTGTGATTCCCGCACCCGCTTTGAGCTCGCAAGTGTGAACCTGGCCTTACAGAGACTAAAGCCAGTCATGGATAGATTGAATTTCAGCTGGTTCGACAAGGACCAGCCGAGATTCAATCCATCTACAGTATGGGCATGCTCATTGTACCCAAGTCAATCCATCAATCCACTTGGGTACACAATAGCTCTGCAGGTGGGATTCCTCCATCAACACTGACTGTGACCTTCCAATTCTGCTGGATTTTTACTTTCTTTCATTGCTTGTTCAAGGACATCACCATCCCATCTCTCCACTGCATACAAATAGAGAACACATCTCGTCACGGGACCCAGAAGCAAGTGAGGATCATTAGAATAGCAGTGTTTACAGTGATTTCCCAGCTTCCAGGGGCATCAGCCTGATATGGTAAATACCTAGTTACATTGGTGCAAGCTGGATAATTACATATGTGTAAATGTAATTATGTGTAAAATATCCATACTTGTTCTGTCTCTCCAATCTAAGCATTGAAAGCGTGATCTCTGTAACTTACAGTTGTGATGAGATAGTGATAACTCCAATCTTAGTTGAATATCACAGGCAGTGACTCAATACAGAAGACATCTTGCAGATCTTGTGAAGTTCATTCCATAAACTGAGAGAATCTTACAACAATGAACATCTGATAGGTCAAAAGATCATAATGTGACCTGCTTCATGACATGAGGCTAGAAGCTGCAATGCCTTACTGGGAAAAGGGTGCGCTATCTATACAGCATTAACTAAAGCAAAGGAAAGGGAGGAGCAGAGACAAAATATAGAGAAGGCATATGACAGTCATGTGAAACATGACAATAGTACTTTGAGTGGAATTTATCAGAACTGTAGCAACTAGAATCTGGAGCATCTATGCATGGCAACCAATCAATATCTTTCATTTTCAAAGCTTAACCGAACAAACTAAACATAGAAGCTGATTGGTTGCCATGCATAGCTACTCCAGATTCTGTCTGCTCCAGTTTTAATAAATTTTCCTCATTATACTTTAACACCTATTCACTGGTGCATTTAGCTGGATTTTCCAATCTGTTGGATTCCTACTTTCTTCCATTGCGTGGTCAAGGACATCACTGTCCTGCCTCTCCTCCGCATGAAAATCAGAGAATGCTTTGTGCGGCACCCATGCTGAGCGGCTGACCTCCTGTGTTCAGAATGCAGCAGGCCAATCGCTCAGCACAGGACTCGAAAGCAAGTGGAAATCATTGAACTAGCGGTGTCTACAGTAGTTTCCAGCTCCCTGCTTCGGACAGGTATGGCCAGGGGCAGACTGACAACTCATGGGGCCCCCAGGCAATAGGGGATCATGGGGCCCCTGTATCCTCATCCACACTCAAACCACACCCAAAAAAGTCTATGAAAGGTACCAGGAACATCTCATAGGGCCCCCTACTGACCCCAGGCCCTCGGGCAGTGCCCGAGTACCCAAATGGTCAGTCCGCCCCTGAGTATGGCATATAAATATTTACATTGGTCTTAGCTGTACTAATGTAACTATGTATAAATTTCCATACCTGAAATTCCTCTTTAATGGAAGGCATGCAAGTATACACATATGCTATTACATTGAGCATATAACTGCAGGAGGCGGCACAATAAATATTAAACAGGAAAGTTGGGACTGATTCTCAATGACCATGGCAAGTACACCAGACTAGGAACTTACGAGCCGAGAATTTACTACTGGTGTACCAGTGTCTGGATGAGAATGGATTCCCAGTCACCCACATCTCCTTGGATACTGACACCCCACATCCCAGGAGACCTCTGGGGACATGCTCTGCTGCATGTCATCAGTGGGCTGAATGTTTTTTCTGGGCCCTTGTAGCCAACTCCCTCATGGCATGCTGCAGCACATACATGTTATCAGGGACTGGCTGCATGAACCTAGAAGTGACAGCCAGTTCCTGATGATGTAAGCAAACAAGATGGCAACACAGGACATGCCATGCAGGATAATACTAGGTTCACTGAATGTGTGTATTTTGACAATAACCCAGCAAACAAGGCAAGAAAGGATAAAAAAAAAGCAATGATCAGGTGAAGTTCCTCTTTAAAGACAGGTTTATATTACTAAAGTGTTTTCTGTCTCAATGCTAGTGTATTCACTTTTTTTTTGCATAGCTTATGTGTTTATGTTGTGCACGTCTGTAAATTCAGTTAAAATCTTGCTACTAGGGCTTCTTGTGAACCTATGATAAGTTGAAGTTATTGATAAGCATGAAGGGGGTTAGGGATGGTCCTTTTCACTTCCTTTAAGATAATAGGAATGTCTAACACACCCTGTTCATCTTGACTGTCAACATTCTCTGTGTACAGCTAATTGTGGTTTTCATGGTCTTCAGTATAGCCACAAACTGTAATAAAATCCAGAAAAAAATGTTTTAAGTCCACAGCAGTTGTATGTTTACTGCATATCTATGATGGGTAAGCTGTGTGTACCTCTATATTGTATGATGCACCACATATCATGCTTCACTTATATTACAGTTTTTATTAATTTTACACACTGGACCTATTTATCTGACTATTGGGCACTGCTTTATCAGGTTCACAGCAGGTTACAATTAGAGATGAGCGAATCGAAGTATCCGAAGTGGAATTCGAGTCGAATATCGGAAAAATTTCGATTCGTGCCGAATCCGAAAAACAGCCTAATTCGGACGCGCGAATCGAAATTTTTCCGAAAATGGCGGCTGACATGTGCGGCGACGGAGCGGGGATGTCGGGGAAGGCGCGCAGACAAGGCGCGCTGCCCCATAATGCATTCCTCAACGACATGTGATCGCATCAGCCAATCAGCAGCCAGCCAGCCAGCACTGTGTAATGGTCGAGGTATATATAGCGGCCATTTTGGAAATCTTCATTTGCCTGCAGTCATTGAACAGAGGCAGACCGCTCTGTACTAGGGACAGGGACAGAGTTAGGGCCACAGAAACGAGAATTGGGGACAGAGAGAAGTTACTTAGGGACAGAGAACCATTACTCAGGGACACAGACTTGTTAATGAGGGCCACAGAATCGTTATTTAGGGACAAAGAAACGCTAGTTAGGGCCACAGAATTCATACTCAGGGACAGACAGAATTGTTACTCAGTGCCAGAGAATTGTTACTTAGGGCCACAGAAACGTTATTAGGGCCACAGAATTTTTACTCAGGGACAGACAGAATTGTTACTGAGTGCCAGAGAATTGTTACTCAGGGACAGACAGAATTGTTACTGAGTGCCAGAGAATTCTTACTCAGGGCCACAGAATTCATTCTCAGGGACAGACAGAATTGTTACTCAGGGACAGACAGAATTGTTACTGAGTGCCAGAGAATTGTTACTCAGGGACAGACAGAATTGTTACTGAGTGCCAGAGAATTGTTACTCAGGGACAGACAGAATTGTTACTGAGTGCCAGAGAATTGTTACTCAGGGACAGACAGAATTGTTACTGAGTGCCAGAGAATTGTTACTCAGGGACAGACAGAATTGTTACTGAGTGCCAGAGAATTGTTACTCAGGGACAGACAGAATTGTTACTGAGTGCCAGAGAATTGTTACTCGCACAGACACAAAATTGTTACTTGCACAGACACAGAATTGTTACTCGCGCAGACACAGAATTGTTACTCAGGGCCACAGAATTCATACTCAGGGACAGACAGAATTGTTACTGAGTGCCAGAGAATTGTTACTCAGGGACAGACAGAATTGTTACTGAGTGCCAGAGAATTGTTACTCAGGGACAGACAGAATTGTTACTGAGTGCCAGAGAATTGTTACTCGCACAGACACAAAATTGTTACTTGCACAGACACAGAATTGTTACTCGCACAGACACAGAATTGTTACTCAGGGCCACAGAATTCATACTCAGGGACAGACAGAATTGTTACTGAGCGCCAGAGAATTGTTACTCAGGGACAGACAGAATTGTTACTGAGTGCCAGAGAATTGTTACTCAGGGACAGACAGAATTGTTACTGAGTGCCAGAGAATTGTTACTCAGGGACAGACAGAATTGTTACTGAGTGCCAGAGAATTGTTACTCAGGGACAGACAGAATTGTTACTGAGTGCCAGAGAATTGTTACTCGCACAGACACAAAATTGTTACTTGCACAGACACAGAATTGTTACTCGCACAGACACAGAATTGTTACTCAGGGCCACAGAATTCATACTCAGGGACAGACAGAATTGTTACTGAGCGCCAGAGAATTGTTACTCAGGGACAGACAGAATTGTTACTGAGTGCCAGAGAATTGTTACTCAGGGACAGACAGAATTGTTACTGAGTGCCAGAGAATTGTTACTCAGGGACAGACAGAATTGTTACTGAGTGCCAGAGAATTGTTACTCAGGGACAGACAGAATTGTTACTGAGTGCCAGAGAATTGTTACTCGCACAGACACAAAATTGTTACTTGCACAGACACAGAATTGTTACTCGCACAGACACAGAATTGTTACTCAGGGCCACAGAATTCATACTCAGGGACAGACAGAATTGTTACTGAGCGCCAGAGAATTGTTACTCAGGGACAGACAGAATTGTTACTGAGTGCCAGAGAATTGTTACTCAGGGACAGACAGAATTGTTACTGAGTGCCAGAGAATTGTTACTCAGGGACAGACAGAATTGTTACTGAGTGCCAGAGAATTGTTACTCAGGGACAGACAGAATTGTTACTGAGTGCCAGAGAATTGTTACTCGCACAGACACAAAATTGTTACTTGCACAGACACAGAATTGTTACTCGCACAGACACAGAATTGTTACTCAGGGCCACAGAATTCATACTCAGGGACAGACAGAATTGTTACTGAGCGCCAGAGAATTGTTACTCAGGGACAGACAGAATTGTTACTGAGTGCCAGAGAATTGTTACTCAGGGACAGACAGAATTGTTACTGAGTGCCAGAGAATTGTTACTCAGGGACAGACAGAATTGTTACTGAGTGCCAGAGAATTGTTACTCAGGGACAGACAGAATTGTTACTGAGTGCCAGAGAATTGTTACTCGCACAGACACAAAATTGTTACTTGCACAGACACAGAATTGTTACTCGCACAGACACAGAATTGTTACTCAGGGCCACAGAATTCATACTCAGGGACAGACAGAATTGTTACTGAGTGCCAGAGAATTGTTACTCAGGGACAGACAGAATTGTTACTGAGTGCCAGAGAATTGTTACTCAGGGACAGACAGAATTGTTACTGAGTGCCAGAGAATTGTTACTCGCACAGACACAAAATTGTTACTTGCACAGACACAGAATTGTTACTCGCGCAGACACAGAATTGTTACTCAGGGCCACAGAATTCATACTCAGGGACAGACAGAATTGTTACTGAGTGCCAGAGAATTGTTACTCAGGGACAGACAGAATTGTTACTGAGTGCCAGAGAATTGTTACTCAGGGACAGACAGAATTGTTACTGAGTGCCAGAGAATTGTTACTCGCACAGACACAAAATTGTTACTTGCACAGACACAGAATTGTTACTCGCACAGACACAGAATTGTTACTCAGGGCCACAGAATTCATACTCAGGGACAGACAGAATTGTTACTGAGCGCCAGAGAATTGTTACTCAGGGACAGACAGAATTGTTACTGAGTGCCAGAGAATTGTTACTCAGGGACAGACAGAATTGTTACTGAGTGCCAGAGAATTGTTACTCGCACAGACACAAAATTGTTACTTGCACAGACACAGAATTGTTACTCGCACAGACACAGAATTGTTACTCAGGGCCACAGAATTCATACTCAGGGACAGACAGAATTGTTACTGAGCGCCAGAGAATTGTTACTCAGGGACAGACAGAATTGTTACTGAGTGCCAGAGAATTGTTACTCAGGGACAGACAGAATTGTTACTGAGTGCCAGAGAATTGTTACTCAGGGACAGACAGAATTGTTACTGAGTGCCAGAGAATTGTTACTCAGGGACAGACAGAATTGTTACTGAGTGCCAGAGAATTGTTACTCGCACAGACACAAAATTGTTACTTGCACAGACACAGAATTGTTACTCGCACAGACACAGAATTGTTACTCGCACAGACACAGAATTGTTACTCAGGGCCACAGAATTCATACTCAGGGACAGACAGAATTGTTACTGAGTGCCAGAGAATTGTTACTCAGGGACACCTAATCGTTGAATTAAATAGTATGTCAGACAACATGCAGAGGAGTGGCAGAGGAGGCAATGTTTTAGGAGCGAGCAGACGTGGCAGCAGAGGAAGGGGTCGAGGCAGCAGTATTCGCAGCCAGAGGCCAGTGCTCCCGGTGTCATCCAGCGGTCGTGTCTCCACCGACAACCCTGCCGTCATTGATTGGTTGGCTCGGTCGTCTTCCTCTTCCCAGGTCACCTCTGACACCTACAGCCAACGGTCGGTGGGTACGTCAGACACAACCGTTAGTTGGCATGGCCCGGGACCAAGCCCACTGAAATCACGTGTCCTCTACCTGCCCCTGTCCTTTGCTGTTCCCTCACCAAGCGAAGTATCGCATGCTGTGGGCTCAGCCCCACTGTACAGTGAGGAAGAGCTAACAGAGGGCGGTCAGGAACGGGGGGAGACATCGGCCTTTTCAGCAGCCAAGCGAACAAGTACTGGCGAGGAGAGTGGCTCGGTAGCCGGTCTAGAGACAGGTCTGTCTCCTGACCCAGACGCAGCCGAGGGGGCTAGTAGTGAGGCGGAGACCCTACTTGATGATGAGGAGGTTGATCGCACTTGGCAGCCTCGTCGTCATCAGGCAATTTCTTCCGCATCATCAGGAGAAGAGGGTGGCAGCTTGGCAGCGAGCAAAACAGTCGGTGGGTTGCCCAGGAGACAGCAGCAGGGTCGCATCAGTGTCAGTGGAGCCAAACGTCCACGGAGTAGAGCACCAGCTCCACTGCAGCCTACCACCACGGCCAGTAGTGGTGCCGGTGCGCACGGAGGAAGTAGCAGTCAGCCAGTGAAGAGTAGCGGGGGCAAAGTTTCCTACTCGGTGGTGTGGCAATTTTTCCTCAAGCCGCCCGAGGAAGTAAACGTAGCCGTATGTCGACTATGTGGCCAGAAATGCAAGCGTGGCCAGGGGGCCCATGTTGGGACTACAGCGTTGCGTCAGCATATGCAGCGTCACCATTCGGTGGCCTGGGAAAACCGTGATAAACATACGGCGGTTCTGCCTGCCCCAGCCCCCGCTCCATCACCCGCTCCGTTACTTGCTCCGTCACCCGACGTCGTCAATCGCCCTCTATCAGCCAGTCAAGGCTCCAACACCTCTGCTGAGGGGAGTTGTCGCTCATTGGCATCTTCCGCTCGTTCAGATGCTCCTTCTCCTGCTACTCCTCTTCTCGGATTCCGTCAACAGTCTTTCTTGGAATCCGTATCCAAGAGACAACAGTTTGCGAGCACGCACCCGACGGTGCAAAAGCTGAACGTCCTCCTGTCCAAGTTGCTGGTGCTGCAGTCCCTCCCTTTCCAACTGGTGGACTCAGCACCTTTCCGAGAAATGATGGCTTGTGCCGCGCCGCGGTGGAGAGTGCCAAGCCGTCATTTCTTTGCCCAAAAGGCAGTGCCAGCCCTGCATTCACATGTAGAAGAGATGGTGGGCCAGTCTTTGAGCATGTCGGTCTCTGCCAAAGTGCACGGCAGCGCCGACGTGTGGAGCTGTAACTACGGTCAGGGACAGTACATGTCATTTACGGCCCACTGGGTGAACGTGGTGCCGGCACAGCCGCACCAGCAACTTGGACAGGTCACGACGCTTTTGCCTCCACGTTTGCACGTCCTTGGTCCAGCAAGCATGTCCGCCTCTACCACCTCTTTTTCCGCCGTGTCCTCAGCCGCCACCCCCGTGCCAAGTCCCATTACCCGACCGGCATATCACATGTGCAGGGCGCAACGGTGTCACGCTGTGCTGCACCTGGTATGCCTTGGCGAACGTAGTCACACAGGGGAGGAACTGCTGAGTGTAATGAACAGAGAAATCGACAGATGGCTGTCTCCGCGCAAACTAAAAATCGGAACCATGTTGACTGACAACGGAAAGAACATGGTGTCTGCTCTGCGTCAAGGAAGGTTGTGCCATGCGCCATGCATGACTCACGTGTTCAATCTGGTTGTCAAGCGGTTCCTAAAATCCACCATCCCACTGCAAGACATCCTTAAAATGTCACGTAAACTGTGCATGCATTTCAGCCATTCCTACACCGCAAAGAACACCCTCATTGAGCTGCAGCGGCAGAACGGAATTCCACAGCATCGCCTGATCTGCGACGTTGCAACAAGGTGGAATTCAACCCTACACATGTTAGACCGCCTTTACGAGCAGCGAAAGGCCATCACCGATTTCCTGATGTTACAAGCGGATAAAGGTACTCCCCTGTGTAACTTAGATGTCAGCCATTGGCAGCTCATGCGTGACACCTGCCGCTTGCTCAGGCCCTTTGAGGAGGCCACGCTATTCGTGAGTCGGCAGGACTATGGGATGAACGACGTCATTCCTCTGTTGCACGTCCTGGAACAAATGCTGTTAACAATGGCTGGTCAGGGTGCGGTAGACGTGGCGCACAGATCTCAACGCCACATGACCCCTGTGGGGGCAGGACAGGAAGAAGAGGAGGAGGTAGAGGAGGACATTTGTGCTCAGGAATTATTGAGTGAAATGGGTGGTTTTTCCACTCAGCGGACAGGAGTGGAGGAGCAGGAGCATCTGGTAGAGGAGGAGGAGGAGGAGACAGAGGACCCAGACGCACCGTGGCAGTATGCTGTGGAGATGGAGGCAGGGAGTCCCTCGCATTCCTTGGCACAAATGGCCCATAGCATGCTCGGTTGCTTGCGTAGCGACAGCCGAATAATAACCATCAGACAGAGGGATGACTTTTGGCTGTCCACCTTGTTGGACCCTCGCTACCGGTCCAAAATGGTGGCCTTTTTCACACCTGCTGAGAGGGAGGCCAAAATTACGTACTATAAAAACCACCTATGTAGTCAGTTGGTCTCTGCCTTTGTGCGCCATCGTCCATCCTCAGACACTGTGGGCCCTGTGCGCTCGCGTTCCGCTGGCATGGCAGCAGGGGAGGGGTGGGGTGGTAGGAGCAGTGGCAGCTCCACCAGCAGCGGCTGCCTCAGTCTGCAGTCGATGATGAGTAGCTTTCTTCACCAGCGCAGTGAGGAAACTACTAACCAGCCGCAGCAGCAGCAGCAGCATCAGGTGGACCTGGAGCAGGAGCTCAAACAACAGGCTTGGGCCTACTTGGACAGCACCCTGCCAACCGAGGTAGACAATCCCCTTGACTACTGGGCAACGAAACTTGACCTTTGGCCCCAACTAGCTGAATTTGCCCTTGAAAGGCTGTCATGCCCGGCCAGTAGCGTGGCATCGGAGCGCGTGTTTAGTGCGGCAGGAGGTATTGTAACTCCGCGGAGGACACGACTGTCCACCCAAAGTGTGGAGAGACTCACGTTTGTGAAAATGAATCAGGCGTGGATTAGTCTGGATTTCAAACCACCAGTTCCTGACACAACTGACTAAATCCGCCATGAATCATGCCTCAAACATGTGCCACTTTCAGGTCTCCTCACACTGCTGGTGTGTTGAATTTTTTGACATAGGGTGCTGGCAGATTACGGGCCTCCTATAGCTGCTGCCAGGCCCCTAATCTGCCATGGGCCCCTATATACCGCCTCCTCATGCTGCTGCCAAGTCCAGAGTCTGTCATGGTCCCTGTACGGCCTCCCATTGCTGCTGTCTCCATCGCCACACTCTGCTGCCATGTGCCACTTTCAGGTCTCTTCACACTGCTGGTGTGTTAAATTTTTTGACATAGGGTGCAGGCAGATTACGGGCCTCACATAGCTGCTGCCAGGCCCCTAATCTGCCATGGGCCCCTATATACCGCCTCCTCATGCTGCTGCCAAGTCCAGAGTCTCTCATGGGTCCCTGTACGGCCTCCCATTGCTGCTGTCTCCATCGCCACACTCTGCTGCCATGTGCCACTTTCAGGTCTCTTCACACTGCTGGTGTGTTAAATTTTTTGACATAGGGTGCAGGCAGATTACGGGCCTCACATAGCTGCTGCCAGGCCCCTAATCTGCCATGGGCCCCTATATACCGCCTCCTCATGCTGCTGCCAAGTCCAGAGTCTCTCATGGGTCCCTGTACGGCCTCCCATTGCTGCTGTCTCCATCGCCACACTCTGCTGCCATGTGCCACTTTCAGGTCTCTTCACACTGCTGGTGTGTTTAATTTTTTGACATAGGGTGCAGGCAGATTACGGGCCTCACATAGCTGCTGCCAGGCCCCTAATCTGCCATGGGCCCCTATATACCGCCTCCTCATGCTGCTGCCAAGTCCAGAGTCTCTCATGGGTCCCTGTACGGCCTCCCATTGCTGCTGTCTCCATCGCCACACTCTGCTGCCATGTGCCACTTTCAGGTCTCTTCACACTGCTGGTGTGTTTAATTTTTTGACATAGGGTGCAGGCAGATTACGGGCCTCACATAGCTGCTGCCAGGCCCCTAATCTGCCATGGGCCCCTATATACCGCCTCCTCATGCTGCTGCCAAGTCCAGAGTCTCTCATGGGTCCCTGTACGGCCTCCCATTGCTGCTGTCTCCATCGCCACACTCTGCTGCCATGTGCCACTTTCAGGTCTCTTCACACTGCTGGTGTGTTAAATTTTTTGACATAGGGTGCAGGCAGATTACGGGCCTCACATAGCTGCTGCCAGGCCCCTAATCTGCCATGGGCCCCTATATACCGCCTCCTCATGCTGCTGCCAAGTCCAGAGTCTGTCATGGTCCCTGTACGGCCTCCCATTGCTGCTGTCTCCATCGCCACACTCTGCTGCCATGTGCCACTTTCAGGTCTCTTCACACTGCTGGTGTGTTTAATTTTTTGACATAGGGTGCAGGCAGATTACGGGCCTCACATAGCTGCTGCCAGGCCCCTAATCTGCCATGGGCCCCTATATACCGCCTCCTCATGCTGCTGCCAAGTCCAGAGTCTCTCATGGGTCCCTGTACGGCCTCCCATTGCTGCTGTCTCCATCGCCACACTCTGCTGCCATGTGCCACTTTCAGGTCTCTTCACACTGCTGGTGTGTTAAATTTTTTGACATAGGGTGCAGGCAGATTACGGGCCTCACATAGCTGCTGCCAGGCCCCTAATCTGCCATGGGCCCCTATATACCGCCTCCTCATGCTGCTGCCAAGTCCAGAGTCTCTCATGGGTCCCTGTACGGCCTCCCATTGCTGCTGTCTCCATCGCCACACTCTGCTGCCATGTGCCACTTTCAGGTCTCTTCACACTGCTGGTGTGTTAAATTTTTTGACATAGGGTGCAGGCAGATTACGGGCCTCACATAGCTGCTGCCAGGCCCCTAATCTGCCATGGGCCCCTATATACCGCCTCCTCATGCTGCTGCCAAGTCCAGAGTCTGTCATGGTCCCTGTACGGCCTCCCATTGCTGCTGTCTCCATCGCCACACTCTGCCATGTGCCACTTTCAGGTCTCTTCACACTGCTGGTGTGTTTAATTTTTTGACATAGGGTGCAGGCAGATTACGGGCCTCACATAGCTGCTGCCAGGCCCCTAATCTGCCATAGGCCCCTATATACCGCCTCCTCATGCTGCTGCCAGGTCCAGAGTCTCTCATGGGTCCCTGTACGGCCTCCCATTGCTGCTTTCTCCATCGCCACACTCTGCCATGTGCCACTTTCAGGTCTCCTCACACACTGCTGGTGTGTTGAATTTTTTGACATAGGGTGCTGGCAGATTACGGGCCTCACATAGCTGCTGCCAGGCCCCTAATCTGCCATGGGCCCCTATATACCGCCTCCTCATGCTGCTGCCAAGTCCAGAGTCTGTCATGGGTCCCTGTACGGCCTCCCATTGCTGCTGTCTCCATCGCCACACTCTGCCATGTGCCACTTTCAGGTCTCCTCACACACTGCTGGTGTGTAGAATTTTTTGACATAGGGTGCTGGCAGATTACGGGCCTCCCATAGCTGCTGCCAGGCCCCTAATCTGCCATGGGCCCCTATATACCGCCTCCTCATGCTGCTGCCAAGTCCAGAGTCTGTCATGGGTCCCTGTACGGCCTCCCATTGCTGCTGTCTCCATCGCCACACTCTGCTGCCATGTGCCACTTTCAGGTCTCTTCACACTGCTGGTGTGTTAAATTTTTTGACATAGGGTGCAGGCAGATTACGGGCCTCACATAGCTGCTGCCAGGCCCCTAATCTGCCATGGGCCCCTATATACCGCCTCCTCATGCTGCTGCCAAGTCCAGAGTCTCTCATGGGTCCCTGTACGGCCTCCCATTGCTGCTGTCTCCATCGCCACACTCTGCTGCCATGTGCCACTTTCAGGTCTCTTCACACTGCTGGTGTGTTAAATTTTTTGACATAGGGTGCAGGCAGATTACGGGCCTCACATAGCTGCTGCCAGGCCCCTAATCTGCCATGGGCCCCTATATACCGCCTCCTCATGCTGCTGCCAAGTCCAGAGTCTCTCATGGGTCCCTGTACGGCCTCCCATTGCTGCTGTCTCCATCGCCACACTCTGCTGCCATGTGCCACTTTCAGGTCTCTTCACACTGCTGGTGTGTTAAATTTTTTGACATAGGGTGCAGGCAGATTACGGGCCTCACATAGCTGCTGCCAGGCCCCTAATCTGCCATGGGCCCCTATATACCGCCTCCTCATGCTGCTGCCAAGTCCAGAGTCTGTCATGGTCCCTGTACGGCCTCCCATTGCTGCTGTCTCCATCGCCACACTCTGCCATGTGCCACTTTCAGGTCTCTTCACACTGCTGGTGTGTTTAATTTTTTGACATAGGGTGCAGGCAGATTACGGGCCTCACATAGCTGCTGCCAGGCCCCTAATCTGCCATAGGCCCCTATATACCGCCTCCTCATGCTGCTGCCAGGTCCAGAGTCTCTCATGGGTCCCTGTACGGCCTCCCATTGCTGCTTTCTCCATCGCCACACTCTGCCATGTGCCACTTTCAGGTCTCCTCACACACTGCTGGTGTGTTGAATTTTTTGACATAGGGTGCTGGCAGATTACGGGCCTCACATAGCTGCTGCCAGGCCCCTAATCTGCCATGGGCCCCTATATACCGCCTCCTCATGCTGCTGCCAAGTCCAGAGTCTGTCATGGGTCCCTGTACGGCCTCCCATTGCTGCTGTCTCCATCGCCACACTCTGCCATGTGCCACTTTCAGGTCTCCTCACACACTGCTGGTGTGTAGAATTTTTTGACATAGGGTGCTGGCAGATTACGGGCCTCCCATAGCTGCTGCCAGGCCCCTAATCTGCCATGGGCCCCTATATACCGCCTCCTCATGCTGCTGCCAAGTCCAGAGTCTGTCATGGGTCCCTGTACGGCCTCCCATTGCTGCTGTCTCCATCGCCACACTCTGCTGCCATGTGCCACTTTCAGGTCTCTTCACACTGCTGGTGTGTTAAATTTTTTGACATAGGGTGCAGGCAGATTACGGGCCTCACATAGCTGCTGCCAGGCCCCTAATCTGCCATGGGCCCCTATATACCGCCTCCTCATGCTGCTGCCAAGTCCAGAGTCTGTCATGGTCCCTGTACGGCCTCCCATTGCTGCTGTCTCCATCGCCACACTCTGCTGCCATGTGCCACTTTCAGGTCTCTTCACACTGCTGGTGTGTTAAATTTTTTGACATAGGGTGCAGGCAGATTACGGGCCTCACATAGCTGCTGCCAGGCCCCTAATCTGCCATGGGCCCCTATATACCGCCTCCTCATGCTGCTGCCAAGTCCAGAGTCTCTCATGGGTCCCTGTACGGCCTCCCATTGCTGCTGTCTCCATCGCCACACTCTGCTGCCATGTGCCACTTTCAGGTCTCTTCACACTGCTGGTGTGTTAAATTTTTTGACATAGGGTGCAGGCAGATTACGGGCCTCACATAGCTGCTGCCAGGCCCCTAATCTGCCATGGGCCCCTATATACCGCCTCCTCATGCTGCTGCCAAGTCTAGAGTCTCTCATGGGTCCCTGTACGGCCTCCCATTGCTGCTGTCTCCATCGCCACACTCTGCTGCCATGTGCCACTTTCAGGTCTCTTCACACTGCTGGTGTGTTAAATTTTTTGACATAGGGTGCAGGCAGATTACGGGCCTCACATAGCTGCTGCCAGGCCCCTAATCTGCCATGGGCCCCTATATACCGCCTCCTCATGCTGCTGCCAAGTCCAGAGTCTGTCATGGTCCCTGTACGGCCTCCCATTGCTGCTGTCTCCATCGCCACACTCTGCTGCCATGTGCCACTTTCAGGTCTCTTCACACTGCTGGTGTGTTTAATTTTTTGACATAGGGTGCAGGCAGATTACGGGCCTCACATAGCTGCTGCCAGGCCCCTAATCTGCCATGGGCCCCTATATACCGCCTCCTCATGCTGCTGCCAAGTCCAGAGTCTCTCATGGGTCCCTGTACGGCCTCCCATTGCTGCTGTCTCCATCGCCACACTCTGCTGCCATGTGCCACTTTCAGGTCTCTTCACACTGCTGGTGTGTTAAATTTTTTGACATAGGGTGCAGGCAGATTACGGGCCTCACATAGCTGCTGCCAGGCCCCTAATCTGCCATGGGCCCCTATATACCGCCTCCTCATGCTGCTGCCAAGTCCAGAGTCTGTCATGGTCCCTGTACGGCCTCCCATTGCTGCTGTCTCCATCGCCACACTCTGCCATGTGCCACTTTCAGGTCTCCTCACACTGCTGGTGTGTTCCATTTTTTGTCATAGGGTGCTGGCAGATTATGGGCCTCCCATAACTGCTGCCAGGCCCCTAATCTGCCATGGGCCCCTATACCGACTCCTCATGCTGTGACGTTGCAACAAGGTGGAATTCAACCCTACATATGTTAGACCGCCTTTACGAACAGCAAAAGGCCATCACAGATTTCCTGATGTTAAAAGCAGATAAAGGTACTCCCTGTGTAACTTAGATGTCAGCCATTGGCAGCTCATGCGTGACACCTGCGCTTGCTCAGGCCCTTTGAGGAGGCCACGCTATTCGTGAGTCGGCAGGACTATGGGATGAACGACGTCATTCCTCTGTTGCACGTCCTGGAACAAATGCTGTTAACAATGGCTGGTCAGGGTGCGGTAGACGTGGCGCACAGATCTCAACGCCACATGGCCCCTGTGGGGGCAGGACTGGAAGAAGAGGAGGAGGTAGAGGAGGACATTGGTGCTCAGGAATTATTGAGTGAAATGGGTGGTTTTTCCACTCAGCGGACAGGAGTGGAGGAGCAGGAGCATCTGGTAGAGGAGGAGGAAGAGGAGACAGAGGACCTAGACGCACCGTGGCAGTATGCTGTGGAGATGGAGGCAGGGAGTCCCTCGCATTCCTTGGCACAAATGGCCCATAGCATGCTCGGTTGCTTGCGTAGCGACAGCCGAATAATAACCATCAGACAGAGGGATGACTTTTGGCTGTCCACCTTGTTGGACCCTCGCTACCGTTCAAAAATGGTGGCCTTTTTCACACCTGCTGAGAGGGAGGCCAAAATAACGTACTATAAAAAACACCTATGTAGTCAGCTGGTCTCTGCCTGTCTGCGCCAACGTCCATCCTCAGACACTGTGGGCCCTGTGCGCTCGTGTTCCGCTGCCATGGCAGCAGGGGAGGGGTGGGGTGGTAGGAGCAGTGGCAGCTCCACCAGCAGCGGCTGCCTCAGTCTGCAGTCGATGATGAGTAGCTTTCTTCACCAGCGCAGTGAGGAAACTACTAACCAGCCGCAGCAGCAGCAGCAGCATCAGGTGGACCTGGAGCAGGACCTCAAACAACAGGCTTAGGCCTACTTGGACAGCACCCTGCCAACCGAGGTAGACAATCCCCTTGACTACTGGGCAACGAAACTTGACCTTTGGCCCCAACTAGCTGAATTTGCCCTTGAAAGGCTGTCATGCCCGGCCAGTAGCGTGGCATCGGAGCGCGTGTTTAGTGCGGCAGGAGGTATTGCAACTCCGCGGAGGACACGACTGTCCACCCAAAGTGTGGAGAGACTCACGTTTGTGAAAATGAATCAGGCGTGGATTAGTCTGGATTTCAAACCACCAGTTCCTGACACAACTGACTAAATCCGCCATGAATCATGCCCCAAACATGTGCCACTTTCAGGTCTCCTCACACTGCTGGTGTGTTCCATTTTTTGTCATAGGGTGCTGGCAGATTACGGGCCTCCCATAGCTGCTGCCAGGCCCCTAATCTGCCATAGGCCCCTATACCGCCTCCTCATGCTGCTGCCAAGTCCAGAGTCTCTCATGGGTCCCTGTACGGCCTCCCATTGCTGCTGCCTCCATCGCCACACTCTGCCATGTGCCACTTTCAGGTCTCCTCACACTGCTGGTGTGTTCCATTTTTTGTCATAGGGTGCTGGCAGATTACGGGCCTCCCATAGCTGCTGCCAGGCCCCTAATCTGCCATGGGCCCCTATACCGCCTCCTCATGCTGCTGCCAGGTCCAGAGTCTCTCATGGGTCCCTGTACGGCCTCCCATTGCTGCTGTCTCCATCGCCACACTCTGCCATGTGCCACTTTCAGGTCTCCTCACACTGCTGGTGGGTTCCATTTTTTGTCATAGGGTGCTGGCAGATTACGGGCCTCCCATAGCTGCTGCCAGGCCCGTAATCTGCCATGGGCCCCCGTACCGACTCCTCATGCTGCTGCCAGGCCCGTAATCTGTCATGGGCCACTGTTGTCGCTTGTTGGCATATTCCGCTCGTTCAGATGCTCCTTCTCCTGCTACTCCTCTTCACGGATTCCGTCAGCAGTCTTTCTTGGAATCCGTTTCCAAGAGACAACAGTTTGCGAGCACGCACCCGACGGTGCAGAAGCTGAACGTCCTCCTGTCCAAGTTGCTGCTGCCAGGCTCGTAATCTGTCATGCGCCCCTGTACCGCCTCCTCATGCTGCTGCCAGGTCCAGAGTGTGTCATGGGCCCCCGTACCGACTCCTCATGCTGCTGCCAGGCCCGTAATCTGTCATGGGCCCCTGTACCGCCTCCCCATGCTGCTGCCAGGTCCAGAGTGTGTCATGGGTCCCTGTACGGCCTCCCATTGCTGCTGCCAGGCCCGTAATCTGCCATGGGCCCCTGTACCGACTCCTCATGCTGCTGCCAGGCCCGTAATCTGTCATGGGCCCCTGTACCGCCTCCTCATGCTGCTGCCAGGTCCAGAGTGTGTCATGGGTCCCTGTACGGCCTCCCATTGCTGCTGTCTCTATCGCCACACTCTGCCATGTGCCACTTTCAGGTCTCCTCACACTGCTGGTGGTTTCCATTTTTGTCATAGGGTGCTGTATGGCCTCCCATTGCTGCTGCCTCCACCGCCACACTGTGGCTCCACACTCTGGTTTTGGCCCCGTGACTGCCCAAATGAGTGAAGTGTGCGGTGATTCTAAGATCGACGGCACTCATCTGCATGTCATACTGACTGACAGTATTATTTCTCTTCCCCAGCAGACTCCAAGGGCATTTAAATTAAAGGTACAGTGTTCTGCACTAATATTAAGTCTCTCTGAAGCCTAGAAACACCCTTTTTTAAGTTAAATTCACAGCGAATTTATTCGACTCGAATCGAATATTGTCCACGAATTCGCCGAATCAGTCGAATCGAATTTTTCATTTCTTCGCTCATCTCTAGTTACAATGACAAAAATAAAAAAAGTGGGATAAACCTACGATATGGGTGCCATATGCTATTTTATCACCTACACATCTCCACTCTCTTCATTAGTGTTACAGTGTTTTTTGTATATATCTTATGGGAAGAGGCTTAAGAACCTGAATAGGGTTTGCAAAAATATTTCTGAATCAAAGTGGGGTGCAGTAAGGCAGAAAATGGAAGTAGATGTAAAACTTAACTGACCCTAGGTTCATACCTAAGCATTTTCCGAAACGTTTTGCATTTTACAGAAACACAATACAGTCCATTTAACATGATTTCCTATGGGACATGTTCACATCTGCGCATTTTTTGGAAAGGGTCAAGGATTTTTTTTAATGCAAAAAAGTTGTGTTTTTGGTTCTATAGTCTTCGATGGAAATGCTGCAGAAAAGCATGTAGTGCGTTTTTGCTGCGTTTTGCATTTTAAATCTGCCTCGCAACAAGTAAAAAAAAATGAAAAAAAATAAATGCAAAACGCATCAAAAATGGTGCAAAAACACAAGGCAGAAACGGCTCAAACGCAACCTGCATAGGTGGGAACCTAGTCAGAAAGACATTTAATTGGCTAAAAATCATAAACAACTGCCATTTTTTTAAATTAAAACTTGTTTTCCCTTTTTTCCATCCTTTGTTGCATCTTATTGCTGCAGATCTCCCACAGCCTCTTTACAGCTGTTGCATGTCACCCTAGAGAGAGCTGCATGACATTTTAAAGGCTGGCTTACTGATGGTGGCAGCAGTGAATTGTGCATGAGTAATGTGTGCCAAAATGCTGGCCCATATGACAGGGTAACAATGCAGAAGCTCAACTCAGTGACAGAGCATTATCACCCTTGTAGCACCCTCTTCTTTTTTGGCTACTCGGCTAAATTTAGTTTTTGACCTCACTGTAGTCACTGGAGAACTTATTGATTGGATTTGTCTGGTCTGGGTTTCCCAAGCTGGGTGTCTGATTTCTCTCACCTGCTTCTAGAAGAAGCTTCCAGAACATAGGACAGGGAGAGTCAAATTATCAGCATGATTATTTATCATGCTCCGGCCAATACCTGGAAGGAGATATCCAGAAGGTGGCTGGGGAGGTGATAAATGCTTGGGAGGTTTTTTCAGAGGGTTCTTTCCTCTGAAGGAAGTGTTTCAGTTCTCCTGGGGCTCCTACCCCTGGGTGTAGCTGGCCAGCTAAGACCAGTCCTAGGTTGTTAATATGGTTCACATATATGTGTATACCAAACCTGCCAATAACCTCAGTACAGTATATATGTGCATATGTTAAAGCCAAAAGAAGAATCATTGCTGTAATTTATGTCTTTGATTGTTATATGACATTTTTGTATTCATTGTGTTAGCAGAAGCAGAAAAGGAAAATATGCCTTTAAGAGTTAGTTCAAGATGAGCCAATCACAGACAGCCTCATACTGTACAGAGCCTTAACCAATCCCAGCCAGTTTCACATTTATGCCTGTGTAAAACTCCCTGCTAGGATTTTCTAGAGACACATGCTCACCAGACAGAAGAGGAAACAGACAAAGTTCCAATCAGAAAAGCTTTATGGAAGCAGAGAAGGCCAAATAGGTATTTAATGCACTTGTGTGTTCCTCTGTTGTTTAGTAATGCAGGTAGATCTGTATGTAAAAACTGTTGTGTGTTTACTTGTAGTTCCACCGAATTTACGAATATACCGAATCAAGTCACTGTAGAGTAATCATAATCCAATCGAACTTATCGAATATAACGAATTTATAAATCC
This sequence comes from Staurois parvus, assembly GCF_062004578.1. Taxonomy (NCBI): domain Eukaryota; kingdom Metazoa; phylum Chordata; class Amphibia; order Anura; family Ranidae; genus Staurois; species Staurois parvus. The sequence continues at coordinate 1,070,801 of NW_028318358.1, forward strand.
AAGTGAATTTATCAATCTATCGAAATATACAGAACAAATTTATCGAATCTATTGAACCTATCGAGATAAGCTATCAAATCAAACCACTGTAATATGAAAGAAATAAGCTACTGTATGATAAATGAAACAAGCCATTGTAAGCAGTTATATGAAGAAGATTGAAGTTATTAAAGAAGTTAACTAAGGTATTCAGTGTGCTCTTTAAACCTACTGCATCCATAGAGAGGCATTAGAGGAATTACAGAGTAAAGTCAGTCTAATCAACAAAGAAACAGCAATTGCATCATTTTTCTAATGCCACAGCGCACAAGGCACCAAAGGGTGCTGTGCCTGCCACACTGGGAGACACCTAATGAGACAGGAATCTCAGTATGGGTCTCAGCAGGGGCTTAGCTGAGGGCCTGGAGGGGATTGCTAATGGATTTGCTGGAGGGCACTGTCCTGAAGTCCTGGTCTGGAGAAGGCTCTTTTACCTTCCTCACTGAGGATCTACCTGTAGATGCTGGGTGGAAGACAGTTTCTGGGACATTGTGAGTAGAGATGAGCGAATCGAAGTATCCAAAGTGGAATTCGAGTCGAATATCGGAAAAATTTCGATTCGTGCCGAATCCGAAAAATAGCCTAATTCGGACGCGCGAATCGAAATTTTTCAGAAAATGGCGGCTGACCTGTTGCGGCGACGGAGCGGGGATGTCTGGGAAGGCGCGCAGACAAGGCGCGCTGACCCATAATGCATTCCTCAACTACATGTGATCGCATCAGCCAATCAGCAGCCAGCCAGCCAGCACTGTGTAATGGTCGAGCTATAAATAGCGGCCATTTTGGAATTCTTCATTTGCCTGCAGTTATTGAACAGAGGCAGACCGCTCTGTACTAGGGACAGGGACAGAGTTAGGGCCACAGAAACGATAATTGGGGACAGAGAAAAGTTACTTAGGGACAGAGAACCATTACTCAGGGACACAGACTTGTTAATGAGGGCCACAGAATCGTTATTTAGGGACAAAGAAACGCTAGTTAGGGCCACAGAATTCATACTCAGGGACAGACAGAATTGTTACTCAGTGCCAGAGAATTGTTACTTAGGGCCACAGAAACGTTATTAGGGCCACAGAATTTTTACTCAGGGACAGACAGAATTGTTACTGAGTGCCAGAGAATTGTTACTCAGGGACAGACAGAATTGTTACTGAGTGCCAGAGAATTGTTACTTAGGGCCACAGAAACTTTACTTAGGGCCACAGAATTTTTACTCAGGGACAGACAGAATTGTTACTGAGTGCCAGAGAATTGTTACTCAGGGACAGACAGAATTGTTACTGAGTGCCAGAGAATTGTTACTCAGGGCCCCAGAAACTTTACTTAGGGCCACAGAATTTTTACTCAGGGACAGACAGAATTGTTACTGAGTGCCAGAGAATTGTTACTCAGGGACAGACAGAATTGTTACTGAGTGCCAGAGAATTGTTACTTAGGGCCACAGAAACTTTACTTAGGGCCACAGAATTGTTACTCGCACAGACACAGAATTGTTACTCGCACAGACACAGAATTGTTACTGAAGGCCACAGAACTGTTACTTAGGGCCACAGAATTGTTACTCGCACAGACACAGAATTGTTACTCGCACAGACACAGAACTGTTACTGAGGGCCACAGAACTGTTACTTAGGGCCACAGAATTGTTACTCGCACAGACACAGAATTGTTACTCAGGGCCACAGAACTGTTACTTAGGGACAAAGAAACGCTAGTTAGGGCCACAGAATTCATACTCAGGGACAGACAGAATTGTTACGGAGTGCCACAGAATTGTTACTCAGGGCCACAGAAACTTTACTTAGGGCCACAGAATTTTTACTCAGGGACAGACAGAATTGTTACTGAGTGCCAGAGAATTGTTACTCAGGGACAGACAGAATTGTTACGGAGTGCCAGAGAATTGTTACTCAGGGCCACAGAAACTTTACTTAGGGCCACAGAATTTTTACTCAGGGACAGACAGAATTGTTACTGAGTGCCAGAGAATTGTTACTCAGGGACAGACAGAATTGTTACTGAGTGCCAGAGAATTGTTACTTAGGGCCACAGAAACTTTACTTAGGGCCACAGAATTGTTACTCGCACAGACACAGAATTGTTACTCGCACAGACACAGAACTGTTACTGAGGGCCACAGAAACTTTACTTAGGGCCACAGAATTGTTACTCGCACAGACACAGAATTGTTACTCGCACAGACACAGAACTGTTACTGAGGGCCACAGAACTGTTACTTAGGGCCACAGAATTGTTACTCGCACAGACACAGAATTGTTACTCAGGGCCACAGAACTGTTACTTAGGGACAAAGAAACGCTAGTTAGGGCCACAGAATTCATACTCAGGGACAGACAGAATTGTTACGGAGTGCCAGAGAATTGTTACTCAGGGCCACAGAAACTTTACTTAGGGCCACAGAATTTTTACTCAGGGACAGACAGAATTGTTACTGAGTGCCAGAGAATTGTTACTCAGGGACAGACAGAATTGTTACTGAGTGCCAGAGAATTGTTACTCAGGGCCCCAGAAACTTTACTTAGGGCCACAGAATTTTTACTCAGGGACAGACAGAATTGTTACTGAGTGCCAGAGAATTATTACTTAGGGACAGACAGAATTGTTACTGAGTGCCAGAGAATTGTTACTCAGGGACAGACAGAATTGTTACGGAGTGCCAGAGAATTGTTACTCAGGGACAGACAGAATTGTTACTGAGTGCCAGAGAATTGTTACTTAGGGCCACAGAAACTTTAATTAGGGCCACAGAATTTTTACTCAGGGACAGACAGAATTGTTACTGAGTGCCAGAGAATTGTTACTCAGGGACAGACAGAATTGTTACTGAGTGCCAGAGAATTGTTACTCAGGGCCACAGAAACTTTACTTAGGGCCACAGAATTTTTACTCAGGGACAGACAGAATTGTTACTGAGTGCCAGAGAATTGTTACTCAGGGACAGACAGAATTGTTACTGAGTGCCAGAGAATTGTTACTTAGGGCCACAGAAACTTTACTTAGGGCCACAGAATTGTTACTCGCACAGACACAGAATTGTTACTCGCACAGACACAGAATTGTTACTGAAGGCCACAGAACTGTTACTTAGGGCCACAGAATTGTTACTCGCACAGACACAGAATTGTTACTCGCACAGACACAGAACTGTTACTGAGGGCCACAGAACTGTTACTTAGGGCCACAGAATTGTTACTCGCACAGACACAGAATTGTTACTCAGGGCCACAGAACTGTTACTTAGGGACAAAGAAACGCTAGTTAGGGCCACAGAATTCATACTCAGGGACAGACAGAATTGTTACGGAGTGCCAGAGAATTGTTACTCAGGGCCACAGAAACTTTACTTAGGGCCACAGAATTTTTACTCAGGGACAGACAGAATTGTTACTGAGTGCCAGAGAATTGTTACTCAGGGACAGACAGAATTGTTACGGAGTGCCAGAGAATTGTTACTCAGGGCCACAGAAACTTTACTTAGGGCCACAGAATTTTTACTCAGGGACAGACAGAATTGTTACTGAGTGCCAGAGAATTGTTACTCAGGGCCCCAGAAACTTTACTTAGGGCCACAGAATTTTTACTCAGGGACAGACAGAATTGTTACTGAGTGCCAGAGAATTGTTACTCAGGGACAGACAGAATTGTTACTGAGTGCCAGAGAATTGTTACTCAGGGACAGACAGAATTGTTACTGAGTGCCAGAGAATTGTTACTCAGGGCCACAGAAACTTTACTTAGGGCCACAGAATTTTTACTCAGGGACAGACAGAATTGTTACTGAGTGCCAGAGAATTGTTACTCAGGGACAGACAGAATTGTTACTGAGTGCCAGAGAATTGTTACTCAGGGACAGACAGAATTGTTACGGAGTGCCAGAGAATTGTTACTCAGGGCCACAGAAACTTTACTTAGGGCCACAGAATTTTTACTCAGGGACAGACAGAATTGTTACTGAGTGCCAGAGAATTGTTACTCAGGGCCACAGAAACTTTACTTAGGGCCACAGAATTTTTACTCAGGGACAGACAGAATTGTTACTGAGTGCCAGAGAATTGTTACTCAGGGACAGACAGAATTGTTACTGAGTGCCAGAGAATTGTTACTCAGGGCCACAGAAACTTTACTTAGGGCCACAGAATTTTTACTCAGGGACAGACAGAATTGTTACTGAGTGCCAGAGAATTGTTACTCAGGGACAGACAGAATTGTTACTGAGTGCCACAGAATTTTTACTCAGGGACAGACAGAATTGTTACTGAGTGCCAGAGAATTGTTACTCAGGGCCACAGAAACTTTACTTAGGGCCACAGAATTTTTACTCAGGGACAGACAGAATTGTTACTGAGTGCCAGAGAATTGTTACTCAGGGACAGACAGAATTGTTACTGAGTGCCAGAGAATTGTTACTCAGGGCCACAGAAACTTTACTTAGGGCCACAGAATTTTTACTCAGGGACAGACAGAATTGTTACTGAGTGCCAGAGAATTGTTACTCAGGGACACATAATCGTTGAATTAAAGAGTATGTCAGACAACATGCAGAGGAGTGGCAGAGGAGGCAATTTTTTAGGAGCGAGCAGACGTGGCAGCAGAGGAAGGGGTCGATGCAGCACTATTCGCAGCCAGAGGCCAGTGCTCCCGGTGTCATCCAGCGGTCGTGTCTCCACCGACAACCCTGCCGTCATTGATTGGTTGGCTCGGTCGTCTTCCTCTTCCCAGGTCACCTCTGACACCTACAGCCAACGGTCGGTGGGTACGTCAGACACAACCGTTAGTTGGCATGGCCCGGGAGCAAGCCCACTGAAATCACATGTCCTCTACCTGCCCCTGTCCTTTGCTGTTCCCTCACCAAGCGAAGTATCGCATGCTGTGGGCTCAGCCCCACTGTATAGTGAGGAACAGCTAACAGAGGGCGGTCAGGAACGGGGGGAGACATCGGCCTTTTCAGCAGCCAGGCGAAGAAGTACTGGCGAGGAGAGTGGCTCTGTAGCCGGTCTAGAGACAGGTCTGTCTCCTGACCCAGACGCAGCCGAGGGGGCTAGTAGTGAGGCGGAGACCGTACCTGATGATGAGGAGGTTGATCGCACTTGGCTGCCTCGTCGTCATCAGGCAATTTCTTCCGCATCATCAGGAGAAGAGGGTGCCAGCTTGGCAGCGAGCGAAACAGTCGGTGGGTTGCCCAGGAGGCAGCAGGGTCGCATCAGTGTCAGTGGAGCCAAACGGCCACGGAGTAGAGCACCAGCTCCACTGCAGCCTACCACCACGGCCAGTAGTGGTGCCGGTGCGCACGGAGGAAGTAGCAGTCAGCCAGTGAGGAGTAGCGGGGGCAAAGTTTCCTACTCGGTGGTGTGGCAATTTTTCGTCAAGCCGCCCGAGGAAGTAAACGTAGCCGTATGTCGACTATGTGGCCAGAAATGCAAGCGTGGCCAGGGGGCCCATGTTGGGACTACAGCGTTGCGTCAGCATATGCAGCGTCACCATTCGTTGGCCTGGGAAAACCGTGATAAAGATACGGCGGTTCTGCCTGCCCCAGCCCCCGCTCCATCACCCGCTCCGTTACTTGCTCCGTCACCCGACGTCGTCAATCACCCTCTATCAGCCAGTCAAGGCTCCAACACCTCTGCTGAGGGGAGTTGTCGCTCGTTGGCATCTTCCGCTCGTTCAGATGCTCCTTCTCCTGCTACTCCTCTTCTCGGATTCCGTCAACAGTCTTTCTTGGAATCCGTTTCCAAGAGACAACAGTTTGCGAGCACGCACCCGACGGTGCAAAAGCTGAACGTCCTCCTGTCCAAGTTGCTGGTGCTGCAGTCCCTCCCTTTCCAACTGGTGGACTCAGCACCTTTCCGAGAAATGATGGCTTGTGCCGCGCCGCGGTGGAGAGTGCCAAGCCGTCATTTCTTTGCCCAAAAGGCAGTGCCAGCCCTGCATTCACATGTAGAAGAGATGGTGGGCCAGTCTTTGAGCATGTCGGTCTCTGCCAAAGTGCACGGCAGCGCCGACGTGTGGAGCTGTAACTACGGTCAGGGACAGTACATGTCATTTACGGCCCACTGGGTGAACGTGGTGCCGGCACAGCCGCACCAGCAACTTGGACAGGTCACGACGCTTTTGCTTCCACGTTTGCACGTCCTTGGTCCAGCAAACATGTCCGCCTCTACCACCTCTTTTTCCGCCGTGTCCTCAGCCGCCACCCCCGTGCCAAGTCCCATTACCCGACCGGCATATCACATGTGCAGGGCGCAACGGTGTCACGCTGTGCTGCACCTGGTATGCCTTGGCGAACGTAGTCACACAGGGGAGGAACTGCTGAGTGTAATGAACAGAGAAATCGACAGATGGCTGTCTCCGCGCAAACTTAAAATCGGAACCATGTTGACCGACAACGGAAAGAACATGGTGTCTGCTCTGCGTCAAGGAAGGTTGTGCCATGCGCCATGCATGGCTCACGTGTTCAATCTGGTTGTCAAGCGGTTCCTAAAATCCACCATCCCACTGCAAGACATCCTTAAAATGTCACGTAAACTGTGCATGCATTTCAGCCATTCCTACACCGCAAAGAACACCCTCATTGAGCTGCAGCGGCAGAACGGAATTCCACAGCATCGCCTGATCTGCGACGTTGCAACAAGGTGGAATTCAACCCTACACATGTTAGACCACCTTTACGAGCAGCGAAAGGCCATCACCGATTTCCTTATGTTACAAGCGGATAAAGGTACTCCCCTGTGTAACTTAGATGTCAGCCATTGGCAGCTCATGCGTGACACCTGCCGCTTGCTCAGGCCCTTTGAGGAGGCCACGCTATTCGTGAGTCGGCAGGACTATGGGATGAACGACGTCATTCCTCTGTTGCACGTCCTGGAACAAATGCTGTTAACAATGGCTGGTCAGGGTGCGGTAGACGTGGCGCACAGATCTCAACGCCACATGACCCCTGTGGGGGCAGGACAGGAAGAAGAGGAGGAGGTAGAGGAGGACATTTGTGCTCAGGAATTATTGAGTGAAATGGGTGGTTTTTCCACTCAGCGGACAGGAGTGGAGGAGCAGGAGCATCTGGTAGAGGAGGAGGAGGAGGAGACAGAGGACCCAGACGCACCGTGGCAGTATGCTGTGGAGATGGAGGCAGGGAGTCCCTCGCATTCCTTGGCACAAATGGCCCATAGCATGCTCAGTTGCTTGCGTAGCGACAGCCGAATAATAACCATCAGACAGAGGGATGACTTTTGGCTGTCCACCTTGTTGGACCCTCGCTACCGGTCCAAAATGGTGGCCTTTTTCACACCTGCTGAGAGGGAGGCCAAAATTACGTACTATAAAAACCACCTATGTAGTCAGTTGGTCTCTGCCTTTGTGCGCCAACGTCCATCCTCAGACACTGTGGGCCCTGTGCGCTCGCGTTCCGCTGGCATGGCAGCAGGGGAGGGGTGGGGTGGTAGGAGCAGTGGCAGCTCCACCAGCAGCGGCTGCCTCAGTCTGCAGTCGATGATGAGTAGCTTTCTTCACCAGCGCAGTGAGGAAACTACTAACCAGCCGCAGCAGCAGCATCAGGTGGACCTGGAGCAGGAGCTCAAACAACAGGCTTGGGCCTACTTGGACAGCACCCTGCCAACCGAGGTAGACAATCCCCTTGACTACTGGGCAACGAAACTTGACCTTTGGCCCCAACTAGCTGAATTTGCCCTTGAAAGGCTGTCATGCCCGGCCAGTAGCGTGGCATCGGAGCGCGTGTTTAGTGCGGCAGGAGGTATTGTAACTCCGCGGAGGACACGACTGTCCACCCAAAGTGTGGAGAGACTCACGTTTGTGAAAATGAATCAGGCGTGGATTAGTCTGGATTTCAAACCACCAGTTCCTGACACAACTGACTAAATCCGCCATGAATCATGCCTCAAACATGTGCCACTTTCAGGTCTCCTCACACACTGCTGGTGTGTTGAATTTTTTGACATAGGGTGCTGGCAGATTACGGGCCTCCTATAGCTGCTGCCAGGCCCCTAATCTGCCATAGGCCCCTATATACCGCCTCCTCATGCTGCTGCCAAGTCCAGAGTCTCTCATGGGTCCCTGTACGGCCTCCCATTGCTGCTGTCTCCATCGCCACACTCTGCCATGTGCCACATTCAGGTCTCTTCACACTGCTTGTGTTTTCAATTTTTTGACATAGGGTGCTGGCAGATTACGGGCCTCCCATAGCTGCTGCTAGGCCCCTAATCTGCCATGGGCCCCTATATACCGCCTCCTCATGCTGCTGCCAAGTCCAGAGTCTCTCATGGGTCCCTGTACGGCCTCCCATTGCTGCTGTCTCCATCGCCACACTCTGCCATGTGCCACATTCAGGTCTCTTCACACTGCTTGTGTTTTCAATTTTTTGACATAGGGTGCTGGCAGATTACGGGCCTCCCATAGCTGCTGCCAGGCCCCTAATCTGCCATGGGCCCCTATATACCGCCTCCTCATGCTGCTGCCAAGTCCAGAGTCTCTCATGGGCCCCTGTACGGCCTCCCATTGCTGCTGTCTCCATCGCCACACTCTGCCATGTGCCACTTTCAGGTCTCCTCACACACTGCTGTTGTGTTGAATTTTTTGACATAGGGTGCTGGCAGATTACGGGCCTCCCATAGCTGCTGCCAGGCCCCTAATCTGCCATGGGCCCCTATATACCGCCTCCTAATGCTGCTGCCAAGTCCAGAGTCTCTCATGGGTCCCTGTACGGCCTCCCATTGCTGCTGTCTCCATCGCCACACTCTGCCATGTGCCACATTCAGGTCTCTTCACACTGCTTGTGTTTTCAATTTTTTGACATAGGGTGCTGGCAGATTACGGGCCTCCCATAGCTGCTGCCAGGCCCCTAATCTGCCATGGGCCCCTATATACCGCCTCCTCATGCTGCTGCCAAGTCCAGAGTCTCTCATGGGTCCCTGTACGGCCTCCCATTGCTGCTGTTTCCATCGCCACACTCTGCCATGTGCCACATTCAGGTCTCTTCACACTGCTGGTGTGTTGAATTTTTTGACATAGGGTGCTGGCAGATTACGGGCCTCCCATAGCTGCTGCCAGGCCCCTAATCTGCCATGGGCCCCTATATACCGCCTCCTCATGCTGCTGCCAAGTCCAGAGTCTCTCATGGGTCCCTGTACGGCCTCCCATTGCTGCTGTCTCCATCGCCACACTCTGCCATGTGCCACATTCAGGTCTCTTCACACTGCTTGTGTTTTCAATTTTTTGACATAGGGTGCTGGCAGATTACGGGCCTCCCATAGCTGCTGCCAGGCCCCTAATCTGCCATGGGCCCCTATATACCGCCTCCTCATGCTGCTGCCAAGTCCAGAGTCTCTCATGGGTCCCTGTACGGCCTCCCATTGCTGCTGTCTCCATCGCCACACTCTGCCATGTGCCACATTCAGGTCTCTTCACACTGCTTGTGTTTTCAATTTTTTGACATAGGGTGCTGGCAGATTACGGGCCTCCCATAGCTGCTGCCAGGCCCCTAATCTGCCATGGGCCCCTATATACCGCCTCCTCATGCTGCTGCCAAGTCCAGAGTCTCTCATGGGTCCCTGTACGGCCTCCCATTGCTGCTGTCTCCATCGCCACACTCTGCCATGTGCCACATTCAGGTCTCTTCACACTGCTGGTGTGTTGAATTTTTTGACATAGGGTGCTGGCAGATTACGGGCCTCCCATAGCTGCTGCCAGGCCCCTAATCTGCCATGGGCCCCTATATACCGCCTCCTCATGCTGCTGCCAAGTCCAGAGTCTCTCATGGGTCCCTGTACGGCCTCCCATTGCTGCTGTCTCCATCGCCACACTCTGCCATGTGCCACTTTCAGGTCTCCTCACACACTGCTGTTGTGTTGAATTTTTTGACATAGGGTGCTGGCAGATTACGGGCCTCCCATAGCTGCTGCCAGGCCCCTAATCTGCCATGGGCCCCTATATACCGCCTCCTCATGCTGCTGCCAAGTCCAGAGTCTCTCATGGGTCCCTGTACGGCCTCCCATTGCTGCTGTCTCCATCGCCACACTCTGCCATGTGCCACATTCAGGTCTCTTCACACTGCTTGTGTTTTCAATTTTTTGACATAGGGTGCTGGCAGATTACGGGCCTCCCATAGCTGCTGCCAGGCCCCTAATCTGCCATGGGCCCCTATATACCACCTCCTCATGCTGCTGCCAAGTCCAGAGTCTCTCATGGGTCCCTGTACGGCCTCCCATTGCTGCTGTCTCCATCGCCACACTCTGCCATGTGCCACATTCAGGTCTCTTCACACTGCTTGTGTTTTCAATTTTTTGACATAGGGTGCTGGCAGATTACGGGCCTCCCATAGCTGCTGCCAGGCCCCTAATCTGCCATGGGCCCCTATATACCGCCTCCTCATGCTGCTGCCAAGTCCAGAGTCTCTCATGGGTCCCTGTACGGCCTCCCATTGCTGCTGTCTCCATCGCCACACTCTGCCATGTGCCACATTCAGGTCTCTTCACACTGCTTGTGTTTTCAATTTTTTGACATAGGGTGCTGGCAGATTACGGGCCTCCCATAGCTGCTGCCAGGCCCCTAATCTGCCATGGGCCCCTATATACCGCCTCCTCATGCTGCTGCCAAGTCCAGAGTCTCTCATGGGTCCCTGTACGGCCTCCCATTGCTGCTGTCTCCATCGCCACACTCTGCCATGTGCCACTTTCAGGTCTCCTCACACACTGCTGTTGTGTTGAATTTTTTGACATAGGGTGCTGGCAGATTACGGGCCTCCCATAGCTGCTGCCAGGCCCCTAATCTGCCATGGGCCCCTATATACCGCCTCCTCATGCTGCTGCCAAGTCCAGAGTCTCTCATGGGTCCCTGTACGGCCTCCCATTGCTGCTGTCTCCATCGCCACACTCTGCCATGTGCCACATTCAGGTCTCTTCACACTGCTTGTGTTTTCAATTTTTTGACATAGGGTGCTGGCAGATTACGGGCCTCCCATAGCTGCTGCCAGGCCCCTAATCTGCCATGGGCCCCTATATACCGCCTCCTCATGCTGCTGCCAAGTCCAGAGTCTCTCATGGGTCCCTGTACGGCCTCCCATTGCTGCTGTCTCCATCGCCACACTCTGCCATGTGCCACATTCAGGTCTCTTCACACTGCTTGTGTTTTCAATTTTTTGACATAGGGTGCTGGCAGATTACGGGCCTCCCATAGCTGCTGCCAGGCCCCTAATCTGCCATGGGCCCCTATATACCGCCTCCTCATGCTGCTGCCAAGTCCAGAGTCTCTCATGGGTCCCTGTACGGCCTCCCATTGGTGCTGTCTCCATCGCCACACTCTGCCATGTGCCACATTCAGGTCTCTTCACACTGCTGGTGTGTTGAATTTTTTGACATAGGGTGCTGGCAGATTACGGGCCTCCCATAGCTGCTGCCAGGCCCCTAATCTGCCATGGGCCCCTATATACCGCCTCCTCATGCTGCTGCCAAGTCCAGAGTCTCTCATGGGTCCCTGTACGGCCTCCCATTGCTGCTGTCTCCATCGCCACACTCTGCCATGTGCCACTTTCAGGTCTCCTCACACACTGCTGTTGTGTTGAATTTTTTGACATAGGGTGCTGGCAGATTACGGGCCTCCCATAGCTGCTGCCAGGCCCCTAATCTGCCATGGGCCCCTATATACCGCCTCCTCATGCTGCTGCCAAGTCCAGAGTCTCTCATGGGTCCCTGTACGGCCTCCCATTGCTGCTGTCTCCATCGCCACACTCTGCCATGTGCCACTTTCAGGTCTCCTCACACACTGCTGTTGTGTTGAATTTTTTGACATAGGGTGCTGGCAGATTACGGGCCTCCCATAGCTGCTGCCAGGCCCCTAATCTGCCATGGGCCCCTATATACCGCCTCCTCATGCTGCTGCCAAGTCCAGAGTCTCTCATGGGTCCCTGTACGGCCTCCCATTGCTGCTGTCTCCATCGCCACACTCTGCCATGTGCCACATTCAGGTCTCTTCACACTGCTTGTGTTTTCAATTTTTTGACATAGGGTGCTGGCAGATTACGGGCCTCCCATAGCTGCTGCCAGGCCCCTAATCTGCCATGGGCCCCTATATACCACCTCCTCATGCTGCTGCCAAGTCCAGAGTCTCTCATGGGTCCCTGTACGGCCTCCCATTGCTGCTGTCTCCATCGCCACACTCTGCCATGTGCCACATTCAGGTCTCTTCACACTGCTTGTGTTTTCAATTTTTTGACATAGGGTGCTGGCAGATTACGGGCCTCCCATAGCTGCTGCCAGGCCCCTAATCTGCCATGGGCCCCTATATACCGCCTCCTCATGCTGCTGCCAAGTCCAGAGTCTCTCATGGGTCCCTGTACGGCCTCCCATTGCTGCTGTCTCCATCGCCACACTCTGCCATGTGCCACATTCAGGTCTCTTCACACTGCTTGTGTTTTCAATTTTTTGACATAGGGTGCTGGCAGATTACGGGCCTCCGATAGCTGCTGCCAGGCCCCTAATCTGCCATGGGCCCCTATATACCGCCTCCTCATGCTGCTGCCAAGTCCAGAGTCTCTCATGGGTCCCTGTACGGCCTCCCATTGCTGCTGTCTCCATCGCCACACTCTGCCATGTGCCACTTTCAGGTCTCCTCACACACTGCTGTTGTGTTGAATTTTTTGACATAGGGTGCTGGCAGATTACGGGCCTCCCATAGCTGCTGCCAGGCCCCTAATCTGCCATGGGCCCCTATATACCGCCTCCTCATGCTGCTGCCAAGTCCAGAGTCTCTCATGGGTCCCTGTACGGCCTCCCATTGCTGCTGTCTCCATCGCCACACTCTGCCATGTGCCACATTCAGGTCTCTTCACACTGCTTGTGTTTTCAATTTTTTGACATAGGGTGCTGGCAGATTACGGGCCTCCCATAGCTGCTGCCAGGCCCCTAATCTGCCATGGGCCCCTATATACCGCCTCCTCATGCTGCTGCCAAGTCCAGAGTCTCTCATGGGTCCCTGTACGGCCTCCCATTGCTGCTGTTTCCATCGCCACACTCTGCCATGTGCCACATTCAGGTCTCTTCACACTGCTCGTGTGTTGAATTTTTTGACATAGGGTGCTGGCAGATTACGGGCCTCCCATAGCTGCTGCCAGGCCCCTAATCTGCCATGGGCCCCTATATACCGCCTCCTCATGCTGCTGCCAAGTGCAGAGTCTCTCATGGGTCTCTGTACGGCCTCCCATTGCTGCTGTCTCCATCGCCACACTCTGCCATGTGCCACATTCAGGTCTCTTCACACTGCTTGTGTTTTCAATTTTTTGACATAGGGTGCTGGCAGATTACGGGCTTCCCATAGCTGCTGCCAGGCCCCTAATCTGCCATGGGCCCCTATATACCGCCTCCTCATGCTGCTGCCAAGTCCAGAGTCTCTCATGGGTCCCTGTACGGCCTCCCATTGCTGCTGTCTCCATCGCCACACTCTGCCATGTGCCACTTTCAGGTCTCCTCACACACTGCTGTTGTGTTGAATTTTTTGACATAGGGTGCTGGCAGATTACGGGCCTCCCATAGCTGCTGCCAGGCCCCTAATCTGCCATGGGCCCCTATATACCGCCTCCTCATGCTGCTGCCAAGTCCAGAGTCTCTCATGGGTCCCTGTACGGCCTCCCATTGCTGCTGTCTCCATCGCCACACTCTGCCATGTGCCACATTCAGGTCTCTTCACACTGCTTGTGTTTTCAATTTTTTGACATAGGGTGCTGGCAGATTACGGGCCTCCCATAGCTGCTGCCAGGCCCCTAATCTGCCATGGGCCCCTATATACCACCTCCTCATGCTGCTGCCAAGTCCAGAGTCTCTCATGGGTCCCTGTACGGCCTCCCATTGCTGCTGTCTCCATCGCCACACTCTGCCATGTGCCACATTCAGGTCTCTTCACACTGCTTGTGTTTTCAATTTTTTGACATAGGGTGCTGGCAGATTACGGGCCTCCCATAGCTGCTGCCAGGCCCCTAATCTGCCATGGGCCCCTATATACCGCCTCCTCATGCTGCTGCCAAGTCCAGAGTCTCTCATGGGTCCCTGTACGGCCTCCCATTGCTGCTGTCTCCATCGCCACACTCTGCCATGTGCCACATTCAGGTCTCTTCACACTGCTTTTGTTTTCAATTTTTTGACATAGGGTGCTGGCAGATTACGGGCCTCCCATAGCTGCTGCCAGGCCCCTAATCTGCCATGGGCCCCTATATACCGCCTCCTCATGCTGCTGCCAAGTCCAGAGTCTCTCATGGGTCCCTGTACGGCCTCCCATTGCTGCTGTCTCCATCGCCACACTCTGCCATGTGCCACTTTCAGGTCTCCTCACACACTGCTGTTGTGTTGAATTTTTTGACATAGGGTGCTGGCAGATTACGGGCCTCCCATAGCTGCTACCAGGCCCCTAATCTGCCATGGGCCCCTATATACCGCCTCCTCATGCTGCTGCCAAGTCCAGAGTCTCTCATGGGTCCCTGTACGGCCTCCCATTGCTGCTGTCTCCATCGCCACACTCTGCCATGTGCCACATTCAGGTCTCTTCACACTGCTTGTGTTTTCAATTTTTTGACATAGGGTGCTGGCAGATTACGGGCCTCCCATAGCTGCTGCCAGGCCCCTAATCTGCCATGGGCCCCTATATACCACCTCCTCATGCTGCTGCCAAGTCCAGAGTCTCTCATGGGTCCCTGTATGGCCTCCCATTGCTGCTGTCTCCATCGCCACACTCTGCCATGTGCCACATTCAGGTCTCTTCACACTGCTTGTGTTTTCAATTTTTTGACATAGGGTGCTGGCAGATTACGGGCCTCCCATAGCTGCTGCCAGGCCCCTAATCTGCCATGGGCCCCTATATACCGCCTCCTCATGCTGCTGCCAAGTCCAGAGTCTCTCATGGGTCCCTGTACGGCCTCCCATTGCTGCTGTCTCCATCGCCACACTCTGCCATGTGCCACTTTCAGGTCTCCTCACACACTGCTGTTGTGTTGAATTTTTTGACATAGGGTGCTGGCAGATTACGGGCCTCCCATAGCTGCTGCCAGGCCCCTAATCTGCCATGGGCCCCTATATACCGCCTCCTCATGCTGCTGCCAAGTCCAGAGTCTCTCATGGGTCCCTGTACGGCCTCCCATTGCTGCTGTCTCCATCGCCACACTCTGCCATGTGCCACATTCAGGTCTCTTCACACTGCTTGTGTTTTCAATTTTTTGACATAGGGTGCTGGCAGATTACGGGCCTCCCATAGCTGCTGCCAGGCCCCTAATCTGCCATGGGCCCCTATATACCGCCTCCTCATGCTGCTGCCAAGTCCAGAGTCTCTCATGGGTCCCTGTACGGCCTCTCATTGCTGCTGTTTCCATCGCCACACTCTGCCATGTGCCACATTCAGGTCTCTTCACACTGCTTGTGTTTTCAATTTTTTGACATAGGGTGCTGGCAGATTACGGGCCTCCCATAGCTGCTGCCAGGCCCCTAATCTGCCATGGGCCCCTATATACCGCCTCCTAATGCTGCTGCCAAGTCCAGAGTCTCTCATGGGTCCCTGTACGGCCTCCCATTGGTGCTGTCTCCATCGCCACACTCTGCCATGTGCCACATTCAGGTCTCTTCACACTGCTTGTGTTTTCAATTTTTTGACATAGGGTGCTGGCAGATTACGGGCCTCCCATAGCTGCTGCCAGGCCCCTAATCTGCCATGGGCCCCTATATACCGCCTCCTCATGCTGCTGCCAAGTCCAGAGTCTCTCATGGGTCCCTGTACGGCCTCCCATTGCTGCTGTCTCCATCGCCACACTCTGCCATGTGCCACTTTCAGGTCTCCTCACACACTGCTGTTGTGTTGAATTTTTTGACATAGGGTGCTGGCAGATTACGGGCCTCCCATAGCTGCTGCCAGGCCCCTAATCTGCCATGGGCCCCTATATACCGCCTCCTCATGCTGCTGCCAAGTCCAGAGTCTCTCATGGGTCCCTGTACGGCCTCCCATTGCTGCTGTCTCCATCGCCACACTCTGCCATGTGCCACATTCAGGTCTCTTCACACTGCTTGTGTTTTCAATTTTTTGACATAGGGTGCTGGCAGATTACGGGCCTCCCATAGCTGCTGCCAGGCCCCTAATCTGCCATGGGCCCCTATATACCGCCTCCTCATGCTGCTGCCAAGTCCAGAGTCTCTCATGGGTCCCTGTACGGCCTCCCATTGCTGCTGTTTCCATCGCCACACTCTGCCATGTGCCACATTCAGATCTCTTCACACTGCTGGTGTGTTGAATTTTTTGACATAGGGTGCTGGCAGATTTCGGGCCTCCCATAGCTGCTGCCAGGCCCCTAATCTGCCATGGGCCCCTATATACCGCCTCCTCATGCTGCTGCCAAGTCCAGAGTCTCTCATGGGTCCCTGTACGGCCTCCCATTGCTGCTGTCTCCATCGCAACACTCTGCCATGTGCCACATTCAGGTCTCTTCACACTGCTTGTGTTTTCAATTTTTTGACATAGGGTGCTGGCAGATTACGGGCTTCCCATAGCTGCTGCCAGGCCCCTAATCTGCCATGGGCCCCTATATACCGCCTCCTCATGCTGCTGCCAAGTCCAGAGTCTCTCATGGGTCCCTGTACGGCCTCCCATTGCTGCTGTCTCCATCGCCACACTCTGCCATGTGCCACTTTCAGGTCTCCTCACACACTGCTGTTGTGTTGAATTTTTTGACATAGGGTGCTGGCAGATTACGGGCCTCCCATAGCTGCTGCCAGGCCCCTAATCTGCCATGGGCCCCTATATACCGCCTCCTCATGCTGCTGCCAAGTCCAGAGTCTCTCATGGGTCCCTGTACGGCCTCCCATTGCTGCTGTCTCCATCGCCACACTCTGCCATGTGCCACATTCAGGTCTCTTCACACTGCTTGTGTTTTCAATTTTTTGACATAGGGTGCTGGCAGATTACGGGCCTCCCATAGCTGCTGCCAGGCCCCTAATCTGCCATGGGCCCCTATATACCGCCTCCTCATGCTGCTGCCAAGTCCAGAGTCTCTCATGGGTCCCTGTACGGCCTCCCATTGCTGCTGTTTCCATCGCCACACTCTGCCATGTGCCACATTCAGATCTCTTCACACTGCTGGTGTGTTGAATTTTTTGACATAGGGTGCTGGCAGATTACGGGCCTCCCATAGCTGCTGCCAGGCCCCTAATCTGCCATGGGCCCCTATATACCGCCTCCTCATGCTGCTGCCAAGTCCAGAGTCTCTCATGGGTCCCTGTACGGCCTCCCATTGCTGCTGTCTCCATCGCCACACTCTGCCATGTGCCACATTCAGGTCTCTTCACACTGCTTGTGTTTTCAATTTTTTGACATAGGGTGCTGGCAGATTACGGGCTTCCCATAGCTGCTGCCAGGCCCCTAATCTGCCATGGGCCCCTATATACCGCCTCCTCATGCTGCTGCCAAGTCCAGAGTCTCTCATGGGTCCCTGTACGGCCTCCCATTGCTGCTGTCTCCATCGTCACACTCTGCCATGTGCCACTTTCAGGTCTCCTCACACACTGCTGTTGTGTTGAATTTTTTGACATAGGGTGCTGGCAGATTACGGGCCTCCCATAGCTGCTGCCAGGCCCCTAATCTGCCATGGGCCCCTATATACCGCCTCCTCATGCTGCTGCCAAGTCCAGAGTCTCTCATGGGTCCCTGTACGGCCTCCCATTGCTGCTGTTTCCATCGCCACACTCTGCCATGTGCCACATTCAGGTCTCTTCACACTGCTGGTGTGTTGAATTTTTTGACATAGGGTGCTGGCAGATTACGGGCCTCCCATAGCTGCTGCCAGGCCCCTAATCTGCCATGGGCCCCTATATACCGCCTCCTCATGCTGCTGCCAAGTCCAGAGTCTCTCATGGGTCCCTGTACGGCCTCCCATTGCTGCTGTCTCCATCGCCACACTCTGCCATGTGCCACTTTCAGGTCTCCTCACACACTGCTGTTGTGTTGAATTTTTTGACATAGGGTGCTGGCAGATTACGGGCCTCCCATAGCTACTGCCAGGCCCCTAATCTGCCATGGGCCCCTATATACCGCCTCCTCATGCTGCTGCCAAGTCCAGAGTCTCTCATGGGTCCCTGTACGGCCTCCCATTGCTGCTGTTTCCATCGCCACACTCTGCCATGTGCCACATTCAGGTCTCTTCACACTGCTGGTGTGTTGAATTTCTTGACATAGGGTGCTGGCAGATTACGGGCCTCCCATAGCTGCTGCCAGGCCCCTAATCTGCCATGGGCCCCTATATACCGCCTCCTCATGCTGCTGCCAAGTCCAGAGTCTCTCATGGGTCCCTGTACGGCCTCCCATTGCTGCTGCCAGGAGGCAGCAGGGTCGCAGCAGTGTCAGTGGAGGCAAACGGCCACGGAGTAGAGCACCAGCTCCACTGCAGCCTACCACCACGGCCAGTAGTGGTGCCGGTGTGCACGGAGGAAGTAGCAGTCAGCCAGTGAGGAGTAGAGGAGGCAAAGTTTCCTACTCTGCGGTGTGGCAATTTTTCGTCAAGCCGCCCGAGGAAGTAAACGTAGCCGTATGTCGACTATGTGGCCAGAAAGTCAAGCGTGGCCAGGGGGCCCATGTTGGGACTACAGCGTTGCGTCAGCATATGCAGCGTCGCCATTCGGTGGCCTGGGAAAACCGTGATAAAGATACAGCGGTTCTGCCTGCCCCAGCCCAGGGTTCCATTTTGTCATAGGGTGCTGGCAGATTACAGGCCTCCCATAGGTGCTGCCAGGCCCCAAATCTGCCATGGACCCCCGTACCGCCTGGTCACGCTGCTGCTGGGCCCACAGTGTGACCTGGGTCCCTGTACCGCCTCCCATTGCTCCCACTCTGCCATGTGCCACTTTCAGGTCTCCTCACACTCCTGCTGGTTTCCATTTTGTCATAGGTTGCTGTATGGCCTCCCATTGCTGCTGCCTCCACCGCCACACTGTGGCTCCACACTCTGGTTTTGGCCCCGTGACTGCCCAAATGAGTGAAGTGTGCGGTGATTCTAAGATCGACGGCACTCATCTGCATGTCATACTGACTGACAGTATTATTTCTCTTCCCCAGCAGACTCCAAGGGCATTTAAATTAAAGGTACAGTGTTCTGCACTAATATTAAGTCTCTCTGAAGCCTAGAAACACCCTTTTTTAAGTTAAATTCACAGCGAATTTATTCGACTCGAATCGAATATTGTCCACGAATTCGCCGAATCAGTCGAATCGAATTTTTCATTTCTTCGCTCATCTCTAATTGTGAGTTAGATTTGAATGGGACTGTAGTGTGTACATGCTCATTTTCTACAAAGAAGCTTGTCCTCCCATTGATTGCTATTGTTGTTTTGAAGTATCCCATGACCCTAAACCCCTCTCCTGTTCTTTCAGTTATTTAGAAATGAATGCTAAAAAGACCACCTAGACTAAGCATGTATTGTCAATGTGCATGGAACTGTGTCTGTGGCAGGCAGCCTCTGTACTAGCAAGGGAGACCTGGGTCGTATTCTGTGGCCCCTCCAAAGGTGAGCAGTACACCCTATACAGCAAGTGTTTGAACAAGGACCTTCATGGCAGGATCACTAAGTATTACTTAAATGAAGCTGCAGATTTAAAAGACTTGAAAATAACTTTTAATATAGAATAAACAAAAAGCTTGTTTGAGATTTTATTAATTGGGTTTGGATGTACTTTAAAGAGAAAGTGCACTTTTGGAGCATGAAGTTCAATACCTCCTTCCTTCTGCCATCCTACTATCCTAATGTAAAAGGAACCTCAATTTGAAAACCAGTATTTTAGTCCATATTTGCCTTGCTTTAACAGAAAATAAAAACAGAATGTGATTGAATGACTCTAGATCTGTGAGCAATAACAAAATGTCATATTATTCCCTCTTTAGAAAATGAATTTGACAGTCTGGAATGCTTTCTTTATGTCTATTTTTAAAACCTGCCAGAAACGTCATTCATGTCCCCAAGGGCGTATTTGGATGACATTGAGGGAAACTATTTCTAACCATTTTTTCAGACTTCAGACATTTCACTCTGATAATGATACACAACATGGTTACAGAATGTAGACTTGCTCTACAGCAGTGATTCCCCAACAGTAAACTGAAAATTCATTCTGCAACATGACACCCAGATGTAAGTGTGACATTGAAAATCCCACTAACCATTTCTGAAGATACCGAGGCTAAAGAGAAAAAGACATCCCGGAACAGGCTCTTGAAGAATCCGTGTCCAGTGAGAGGCCATAAACCATGAACCTGCCGCCACTGGGTTTCAGCTGTCCCGTTGACGATAAGAATGACCTGAACAGTCACTCGACTGGCAGGAGACTGGACATTGATGGTCTGCCCACAGGTATACGGCTGGGATTCCCCATACTGTCTGAGCTGCAAGGCCTGCTCTAACTCTCCAGAGTGGCCAGCCCCCTCCTCTCAACCTCAGGCAGTGATCCCAAGAGAGCTAACTTTTCCTGGCCCTGGCTATATATACCCTCCTCCAGCATTCCCTCCTCTCTCCAGTTGACTGGACCTTGTAGTTTACTGCAGCAATAGCTCCATGTAAAGACCCGGCTCTTTGGACTACATGTCCCACAATCCTCTGCTGGGAAAACATGTGGAGTAGATTTATCAGCATTCACACAGTCATTATTCTACCTCAGCAGCACTGAATGTAAAAGTGAAACACCTGTCTTTGGCATTATACACTACGGTGCAGCTGACAAAACCCAGTAAGCATGCAAGAATTTGTTAATGTTAACATTTCAAATAATCCCCAAACCCTTTATGTTCATCCCATCCACCTGTTAGCTGATTTGTTACTCAATGTTCAGCCAAATCTTGCTTGCTTACATTTTGGTTGATTGTAGCTTTAGTAGTGCTTTAGGTAAATGTAAACTTAATCACTAAAATATCATAAATGCTTTGACAAGTTCATGTAAGTCATTTTCAATATTTTCAAATATTATATATATATATATATATATATATATATATATATATATATATACAGTTGCAAGAAAACATATGTGAACCCCTTGGGATTACGTGGAGTTTTGCATGAATTAAGCATAAAATGTGCTCTGAACAGCATCTAAGTCACAACAATAGAAGAACACAGTCTGCTGAACATAATACTACACAAACATTAGATGTTGCCATGGTTTAATTGCACATAACATGTAAACATTCACAGTGCAGGGAGGAAAAAGTATGTGAGGCCCTAGCTTAATGACTTCTCCCAGAGCTAATTGGAGCCAGGAGTGAGCCAACCTTGACTTCAATCAGTGTGATGATATTGGATGTGTTGCTGACAGCTATCCTGCCCTTAAAAAACACACACCTGTTTTGGGTTTACTGGTTTCAAGAAGCACTGTCTGATGTGAACCATGCCTCGCAGAAAAGAGCTCTCAAAAGACCTACGATCAAGAATTGTTGACTTGCATGAAACTGGAAAGGGTTACAAAAGTATCTCCAAAAGCCTTGATGTTCATATGTCCACGGTAAGACAGACTGTCTACAAATGGAGAAAGTTGAGCACTGTTGCTACTCTCCCTAGGCGTGGTCGTCCTGTAAAAATGACTGCAAGAGCACAGCGCAGAATGCTGCATTAGGTAAAGAAGAATCCCAGAGTGTCAGCTAAAGACCTACAGAAATCTCTGGCACATGCTAACATTTTTGTTGACACATCTACAATAAGGAAAACATTAAACAAGAATGGAGTACATGGGAGGACACCACGGAGGAAGCCATTGCTGTCCAAAAAGAATATTGCAGCACGTTTGAAGTTTGCAAAAGAGCACCTGGATGTTCCACAGTACTACTGGCAAAATATACTGTGGACAGATGAAACCAAGATTGAATTGTTTGGGAAGAACACACAAGACTATGTGTGGAGAAAAAAAGGCACAGCACACCAACATCAAAACCTCATCCCCACTATAAAACATGGTGGAGGGAGCATCATGGTTTGGGGCTGCTTTGCTGCCTCAGGGCCTGGACGGATTGTTGTCATTGATGGGAAAATGAATTCCAGAGTTTATCAAGACATTTTGCAGGAAAACGTACGACCATCTGTCCGCCAACTGAAGCTCCGCAGAGGATGGGCGATGCAACAGGGCAATGACCCAAAGCATACAAGTAATTCAACAAAACAATGGCTGCAACAGCACAGAATACGCCTTCTGGAGTGGCCCAATCAGAGTCCTGACCTTAACCCGATTGAAATGCTGTGGCATGACCTTAAGAGAGCAATTCACACCAGACATCCCAAGAATATTGCTACACTGAAACAGTTTTGTGAAGAGGAGTGGTCCAAAATTACTCCAGATCGTTGTGCAGGTCTGATCTGCAACTACAGGAAACGTTTGGTTGAGGTTATTGCTGCCAAAGGAGGGTCAACCAGTTATTAAGTCCAAAGGTTCACATACTTTTTCCTCCCTGCACTGTGAATGTTTACATGTTATGTGCAATTAAACCATAGCAACATCTAATGTTTGTGTAGTATTATGTTCAGCAGACTGTGTTCTTCTATTGTTGTGACTTAGATGACACATTTTATGCCCAATTCATGCAAAACTCCACGTAATCCCAAGGGGTTCACATACTTTTTCTTGCAACTGTGTATATATATATATATACTGTATATATATATATATATATATATATATATATATATATATATATGTGTATGTATATTTCAATATCCTTCAGATTTTGTTAAAGTATTGCTTAGTGAGCCTACCCTTTTTCAGACACTTCTTCCTATAGAGTTGGCAACACACTGTCACTATTTCCTAACTGTGATCCTGCGTTGTAATCCTCTCACATGGGATTTCGATGGCGACTACAAGTGGTTATTTCATCATATCCCTAGGCATGGTTCACTGTTGTTACCTTCCCTGAGAAAGACCATGCAGACATCCCTAAAGTGCATGTGGACAGGAAGTGGATGAAAAGAGGTTACAGGATATCAGAAACACTTTGGCATACACCAGTGGTTCTCAACCTTCCTAATGCCGCGACCATTTAATACAGTTCCTCATGTTGTGGTGACCCCCAACCATAAAATTATTTTCGTTGCTACTTCATAACTGTAATTGTGCAGTGGGAGGAGTAGTGCCCCATCATTGGTGTCAGTGAGAGGAGTACTGTCCCATCGTTGGTATCAGTGGGAGGAATAGTGTGCCATCATTGGTATCAGTGCGAGGAATAGTGCCACATTGTTGGTGTCAGTGGGAGGAATACTGCCCCATCATTGGTGTCAGTGGGGGGGGAATAGTGCCCCATCATTGATACTAGTGTGGGGGGGAATTGTGCCCCATCATTGGTGTCAGTGGGGGGGGGATAGTGCCCCATCGTTGGTGTCAGTGGGGGGAGGAATAGTGCCCCATCATTGGTGTCAGTGGGGGGAGGAATAGTGCCCCATCGTTGGTGTCAGTGGGGGGAGGAATAGTTCTCCATCGTTGGTGTCAGTGGGGGGGGAGGAAATAGTGTCCCATCATTGGTGTCAGTGGGAGGAATAGTGCCCCATCATTGGTATTAGTGACACCAATGATGGGGCACTATTCCTCCCACTGACACCAATGATACTTACCTTGCTGACTCCTGCTCCAGCCTGGGCTCGTTCCCTCCCTCTCCCATCTACAGCCAGCATACCTGACTGCAGCAGCACCATCTGCACAGTATAGACACTTACCTGTCAGCTGTCTTCCTTCTCCGGCCGCTCCCTCGCTCGATCTTCTTTGATCTTCGCGCTGCTGCTTGGCTCCTCCTCCTCGCTGGTGATTGGCTGCCTGTGTACTTCTCCTGAGCTACAGTTCCGGTGGCCAATCACTCGCAAGGAGGCAGAGCTGTTGAGTGATCCCAGGGATGTGGCCAGATGACAGGGGCGGCATGTCATCCCGCGCACACATCGTGGTCCAGGGAAATGTGGATGTATCTGGATGTGGGCGAACCCGCCTAGAGAGTGATAGAGGAGCGGTGTCTCGGTTCCTAAGACCATCGGAAATATGTGTTTTCCGATGGTCTTAGGAGACCCCTGTGAAAGGGTTGTTCGACCCACAGGTTGAGAACCGCTGGCATACACCAAAGGATGAATATTGGTAAACATTATACACAACAGTAGCAAAAAAAATGCCATTCAGCTAAGATTTAAGTGGCCCCATGCCAAATACACTTTGCTTTAGAATACATCTGGCTGCTGTCCCTTATGCTCTTGCCACATTCTCTTCCTACCAGCAGGGGGAAAGCCAAGCTAGCCTAAGGACTTTGATACCAAGCACTTGGGGTGCTGGGACATGTAGTCCAAGGTGACAAGTTTATAGTACAACGGCTACCCTGAACTACAAATTCAAATGGCCTGTTTAGCAAGAGGAGCCAGGGGAAACTTTTCACATTCTCTGTCTTGGAAAAGGCCTCGCTGTTGGCACCATGGGAGTCAAGCAGTGCAAACCTATTGGAGTGAGCAGACCTGTGTGGAGGCCGAAACTGTCTGGGTCCAGAAAGTTCTTATGCAGTCCATCGATTTATGTGGTTACCATGTGGTCACTACATTCACCATATCCACTGCCCCACCTCCTGCCTAGAGACTTGCTTAACTATCAATCAGGTCACCATTACCGCGAACACCATCTTGGAGTTTGCCCTTGAGGGGGGGCGTTTTCATTGCAAGACTACTCCTGGGGAGTTGGTGAGTGTGCTCCCCCCCCCCTTACCTGTACCTAACATTTAACATCTGATATACCACTGAGAGCCAAACATTGACTACCTACCCTCTCGTGTATAATTAGATCATTACTACTGTTGTCCCTATTACTTGACTTAGTTTCATACGTTACTATTGTAGAGTGCAGTTCTAATACAGTTCGCAAAACCTTCTTCTGGATAATGAGTGTTGGAACAGGAGAGCGAAAGGAGAATAATATTGCATCTCTACTGTCTGCAGGATAAAACCACCATCATTAGTGCCCCAATGGTCACCTAGAGGGTCTCAACATTAGCTGGTGAAGATCCACTTTAGAGCCCGCCCCTCTTACTCAGGTTATAATTTCCTTTCTAGGTTGTTCATGTTGTTCTATTCTGATTAAATCATTCTAACCAGTCTAGGCCTAGCACAGCCACCTGTAGCTTTTGCGGGCAATATACAGTGGGGATCGAAAGTTTGGGCACCCCAGCTAAAAATTTGTATTAATGTGCATAAAGAAGCCAAGGAAAGATGGAAAAATCTCCAAAAAGCATCAAATTACAGATTAGACATTCTTATAATATGTCAACAAAAGTTAGATTTTATTTCCATCATTTACACTTTCAAAATAACAGAAAACAAAAAAATGGCGTCTGCAAAAGTTTGGGCACCCTGCAGAGTTAATATCTTGTACTGCCCCCTTTGGCAAGTATCACAGCTTGTAAACGCTTTTTGTTGCCAGCCAAAAGTCTTTCAATTCTTGTTTGAGGTATCTTTGCCCATTCTTCCTTACAAAAGTCTTCCAGATCTTTGAGATTTCTGGGCTGTCTGTCACGCACTGCTCTTTTAAGGTCTATCCATAGATTTTCAATTATGTTGAGGTGAGGAGATTGTGAAGGCCATGGCAAAACCTTCAGTTTACGCCTCTTGATGTAATCCCCCGTGGATTTCAAGGTGTGTTTAGGATCATTATCCATTTGTAGAAGCCATCCTCTCTTTAACTTCAGCTTTTTCACAGATGGCATCAAGTTACCATCCAAAATTTGCTGAAATTTTATTGAATCCATTTTTCCTTCTACTCGTGAGATGTTCCCTGTGTCACTGGCTGCAACACAACCCCAAAGCATGATTGATCCAACCCCATGCTTAACAGTTGGACAGAGGTTCTTTTCATTAAATTCTGTGCCCCTTCTTCTCCAAACGTACCTCTGCTCATTCCGGCCAAAACGTTCAATTTTAACCTCATCGGTCCACAGAATTTGTTTCCAAAATGCATCAGGCTTGTCTATATGTTCATTTGCAAAGTTCAAACGATGCTTTTTGTGGTGAGGACGTAGAAGAGATTTTCTTCTGATGACTCTTCCATGAAGACCATATTTGTACAAGTATCTCTTTATAGTGGAATAGTGTACCACAACTCCAGTGTCTGCCAGATCTTTCTGGAGGGATCGTGCAGTCAAACGTGGGTTTTGAATTGTTTTTCTCACAATCCTGCGAGCTGTTCTGTCTGATATTTTTCTTGGTCTTCCAGATCTTGCTTTAACTTCCATGTTCCTGATGACTGCCATTTCTTAATTACATTCCGAACAGAGGATATTGACATCTGAAAACGCTTTGCTATCTTCTTATAGCCTTCTCCAGCTTTGTGAGCGTCAACTATTTTCAGTTTCAGTTTTCTAGACAACTGCTTAGAAGAACCCATGGTGCTGATTGTTGGGGCAAGGTCAGATGAGTCTGGGCATTTAAAACCTTTGAGATTGACATCACCTGGTCTTCCCAGACGATGATTGAGAACAATCCATGACACTGGCAGGTCTCAGCTTTGCAAAGGGAGCAGTGCATGCTATAAATTCTGCAGGGTGCCCAAACTTTTGCAGACGCCATTTTTTTGTTTTCTGTTATTTTGAAAGTGTAAATGATGGAAATAAAATCTAACTTTTGTTGACATATTATAAGAATGTCTAATCTGTAATTTGAT
This sequence comes from Staurois parvus, assembly GCF_062004578.1. Lineage (NCBI taxonomy): Eukaryota > Metazoa > Chordata > Amphibia > Anura > Ranidae > Staurois > Staurois parvus. Next base: position 1,097,531 of record NW_028318358.1, read on the forward strand.
GCCTTTTGGAGATTTTTCCATCTTTCCTTGGCTTCTTTATGCACATTAATACAAATTTTTAGCTGGGGTGCCCAAACTTTCGATCCCCACTGTAATTCTGTTTCCTTGTTATGAAAAGAGAAAAAAAACCACTTTAGTCACTCAAGGTGATGTTGCTACTGCTTATGCTGATCTGGGCGACAGTATTACCTGGCTACCTATAGTATGTGTTCTGTGTTTCACTACTTTTGTCATGACTATTGCTCACCCAGAGTGGAAACTTGGATGGAATAATAGAAATTGATTTGGATAGCATTTGCCTGCTGATCACTGCCAACTAAAAATCAGTGTTGAGAAATTAGTGTGTGTTCAATCTCCCATTAAAAGAAAAAAAAAGCATCACTGGGTGTGATAGTAGGGTAGATGCCCATGAAATGAGTGGCAAAGAACAGAGAAGCCATCTTTATCTGTAGCTCATTCCTGGGTGGCACTACATTTACATATATTTAAGTTAGACAGACCATAGAAATATCTTAGTTTATATGGAAAAAAGGTATTTATCTACTTTTATTACTGGTTTATTAAGCTTAATAGGCTTGATTTTTTTAAACAAAGGTGGGGTTGTCCTTTTATTTCTGTTAACTAGGTATACTGGCAAGCTGACCTCTGATTAGATGATTCCTTAGTCCACCTCTTTTGATGTGCTGACAGGGCCTTGGAACCAGTCCTGAAATTTGTGAGTGGGGGAAGGTGACATATAGTTGGTTTTCCAATGTGAGGTTTGCTAGACAGGAGAGAACCAGTATGGAGCAGGTGTCTGATCTGAGGTCTAAAAAGCAATGGAAGCTAGACAGCATTAATAAGCCCAGAGATTTAAATATGGAGGCCATTCTAAAAGCTATGGACCTTTAACAGCTATGCAGTATTCAGAACCCCAGAGTGAACCTACCTTGGCAGGTAATAATACAATGTACACAAACAACATAGTTAAATTGAGAATGTATTTTACACCCCCTACACACACATAAATATTACATTCACAAGCAGACTTGAGTCCATTTCTTCATCAGACACCTCAATTTGCAGATGATATTAGCATAAAGAAATGTTGCAGTTCCACTCTTTCCTTTTTAGACACCCAGATATATTTTTGGGGCTTGGCATAGATTGTGTTTATGTACGATGAACTCCCGACTTGATCCAGCTCCAAGCATACAATTGCTTCCAGGCGTACAGGCAGTCAAAAGAACATAAGCACGCAGCTTATCTTTTCTGAGGCATTTAGCAAATCTTTGCACTACAGCCTGGCCTTTCTTTCAAGTCGGACACAGCTTCCTTCGCAATCCCAGATGACAGCAGTTCTTGGTGACAAATGTCAAGTCACAGAATGAATCCATTTTTATGTTTCTCCATCATAGCAACACAAATAAGCAACATGCTGTAATTCTCAGATGTTTTCTTTTACAGTTTTCGGCATATTTAATTTTCTTCAGAGCCAGACAAACAATTCTGTTTGGTTTATGAATAAAACAAAAGCGACCGGATCTTCCCTCAAATAGTTTCCATAGTATCCAAAATAGATGGCGATGTTTAGTGGAAACAGGAAGTTGCTGTCCGCCTTAGCATTAATGCTCAAGCTGGGTGGGAAAGTCACAAGAATCAGATGTTTTTTATTGTTACAAATTATTCCGAGTACAGTGGATTTTCTAATTGCATCCAAATACAAAGGCATTGTTTCATCATTCAGTTTTCAGGCTTAGAAATCTCTTATTTTTAACAATAATTAAAATAATATGCAGTGGCAAGATGTTGCAAATGGAAGCCAGCCATGTGAGGGCTTGCCAATCCCCTATCCTTGTGCAATTGCAAAAGAGGAGGAGTTGATAAACACAACGGTGTGCATTTCATCAGAACATAAGTGTAGATAAACAATGGGAAAATGATCACCCTATGTTACCACCTACCAATACTAATCCAAGACTACAACTGTTTGTCAATCAAATCTCAATGCTTCTGAAAGTGCCTTTTTTTGTGCTTTTTATTGTTATTGTTAGTTGAATTAATAAAAATATGGTACTGCTATCGGTTAAAATTGGTCTTAAAGGGGACCAGCTGCAATAGAAAAAGGAAACTACAATTGCTGCCTTGAACAGGCCTTGGGACTATCATCCTTCTTTTTTGGCTTCACTCACCTCCCTGGCGGTATGATTATTTCTGAAAGCGGTACCATTATTTTGCATGGAAATATGTAGTTTTTTTTATTGTAGGCCTGTCATTTTTAGGAATAACTCACTGAAATCTGTCCGAGCAAGAGTCTAGTAAACATTCCGGATATGATAAAACTTGAAACACGAAATCATAAACTATAATTTAATAAATAATCATACAAAATAATAATATAATAATAATAAATTTAATTCAATAATATAATCAAACCAAAAACACTGAAATTTGAAATATAGCGCCAAGTTCGCAGATCGCTGAGCAAAGTCGCAGAATCGTTTTCAGTGTCTGATGACGAATTTCCCCACAAATCATTATCACTCAATTCTGCAAGTGGTTCTGATTTACTATCGCTGTTCTTTAGCTGGTCTAAAACCGATTTTGACCTAAAGGGACGCTTTTTGGACGCCATGGACTTTTCTAAGTTTCCAGGCAGAAAGAACAGTCAAAATGGGCGCAGGACAAAGCAGTAGGGACAAAATGTATGTGAAATGCACAGTGGCTTAGTGGGCGGCACAGTGGCTTAGTGGTTAGCACATTTGCCTTGCAGTAAATGGGTCATGGGTTCGATTCCTCACCATGGCACCCCCTGAATGGAGTTTGCATGTTCTCCCTGTGCTTGCGTGGGTTTTCTCTGGGTACTCTGGTTTCCTCCCACACTCCAAAGACATGCTGGTAGGTTAATTGGATCCTGTCTAAATTGGCCCTAGTATGTGTATGTATGAATGTAAGTTAGGGACCTTAGATTGTACACCCCTTGAGGATTAGGGACTGATGTGAATGTTCAATATATATGTGTGTAAAGCACTGCGTAAATTGAAAGCGCTATATAAGTACCTGAAATAAATAAATGCTTTGAAACAGCAATGTTTTGCTATGTAATAATCGTTTTCAAAAAAATGACATTTTTTAAAACTTTCAAATTTGCCACCCGTTCCGGCGCCCGTACGTCTCGTCGTCACAATGACAAGAACACGGAAGTCGGATGCCGGCATCAGCCGGAGCAGATGGCGGGGGCGCTGCAGGGGACACATCGCAGGAGTGAAGGACAAGGTAAGCACTGCAGGGAATCCCTGAGCAATGCCGCATGGTAAGTCCAAGTGTAGCTCGGGGTTACCGCTTTTGGTACTGAAATTTTACCCCGAGCTACACTCGGGAATACCGCCAGGGAGGTTAATTAGTCAATGACCTAAAACAAATAAGGATACATGTTGGGATTTTAGTCTTCATAGACCTGTACTTACTGACTCAATAGGGAGAGACGACCAACATGATATGCTTATAGCCTGCAGCTTTAAAAGCAAGTCAGAAAGAGCAGTGTTCATATTCACCACAGGTTCACATTAAGACCAGCTTCCACCAAGTGAAATACACAACTTCTTTTTATTGATGCAAAGAGCCATCACCCTGTCGGGATTGGGGGCACTCTATATATCATACACATGAGGGGCACATGCAGCAGACTATCTCACCCAATAAACAGAGCTGATAATAAACATGACCATTTTTTCTCCCCAGCTCACAATTTAACACAAGCATGGATACACCACCCCCCAGCAGTCACCACTGCTTAACCACCATTCATGCCCAGAGCACTCTCTTGCACAGACCTATGACTTTTCCTATGCTTCAAGTAGAACCATAGGCAAAACTTTCACTTTCAATTTGGATAGAGTACGGGAGGGTTATAACCCCCGTTAGATTTTTTTTCACCATCTGTGTCTCATAGCCAAACAGGAAGTAAAAGGAAACTAATGGCATTCCTTGGGGACCCGAGACCACCAGAACTAGTGTCCCCATCATAAGATTTACCCTCTATTACTTTTCTGGGGACAACCCACAATTTTGGGTTTCTTTAACTTTCACTTTCAATGATAATGGTAAACCGGACATATAGAAAGCAGGGGCGGACTGACCATTTGGAAACTCGGGCACTGCCTGAGGGCCCGGGCTCAGTAGGGGGCCCCATAAGATGCCCCTGGTACCTTTTTCATAGGCTTTTTTGAGTTTGGGCAAGGACACAGGGGCCCCATGATCCCCTATTGCCCGGGGGCCCCATGAATTGTCAGTCTGCCCCTGATAGAAAGGGTGACTCTCCCTAACAGGGGCACAGACAGCAACAAAAATGATAAGCGTTCTAATCCATCTTCGCTCTATTCAAAACTACAAAAAATGTTTTGCTTTTATTTACACTTTCAGGTTAGAGTTTTAAAAGTCAATTTGGACATTCAGGGTCCATGTTGCACAGGGGCCCAAGTAACCTGACACGTGCTACCTGTGGGGTCATTTCTTACCACCAAGAGGGTGACTCTGACCAATACCCACTTTGTGGCCAACCAGATTTACACCAAACACTTCACAGTTAACCTGACTCCAGTCTTACCTGAATTAAAGGATATGTTCACCTTTCAAAAAATAATAATAAATGGACATATTTTTGCAGGTAAAAAAAAGTGCATTTATTTTTTGTTGTAGGAGCCTGGAAGGCATGGCACCAGCGATCAGCAGATCGCTGATGCAATTCAGGACTTCTGCAGGCCTCTCAGTGTGTCTGCTTGCTCATACCTCTTATTTACTGACAGGAAGAATCAATGAACCACCACAGTGCTCACAGCAAAGTTTCTAGAAGCCAGTAAGTGGAGGTGCTGATCTTCATATTTAGGGGAGTCTGACCAATCCCAGGCAGGATGCCTGGCAGTGTGGAAGATTAGTCCATAAATATGAGAGAACCTGGCCAGCAGGGGAGTTGGGTGTAAGATGGAGTGAGGAAGTGCTGCTGGTGTGGAGCCTGAGAGGGGGTTCCCGGAGGAGCCCCCTCCCAGTCTACAGACTGGGAGCTGGAAAGAGGGACCTCCACTGTTCTACAGTCTGCCAGGGAAGGACAGCCTGTCAGAAAGGAAAGAAGCCAGCCCAACGTAAGGCCTGAAAGCAGCTTTACCTTTTAAAGCTACAGGAACAGGACAGTGTGAGTAGCTCTATACCCCCTGTGCCTACAACAGAGAGGGCAGTCAGGTGCCATATCCAACTAGTTCTCCATGGGACAGCATTCTCATGTGTCTCAGAACCCCTGCCCTGGGATACTCTTCATGACAGCCAGGTGGATGAGGATATTTTTACCTGGGGTCTGAAGAAGGTCCATTTAAGGGGACTGAGTGCTCCTAGTAAAGACTGTATGCTGATCCGTTAAGAGACAAGAACCACTCCAGAGGGAGTAGAAAGTCCAGGATTGAATTTTTCTGCTTTTTGTACATAGGACATTTGTCCTCCAAGTTGTCGCAGTTCCATTGGGCATCCCATATACACCTAGACCCCATCCAAGTTATTTAACCTCTAATAAAACAACAAAACCAAGCTCATGGACTGTTTACTGACTTTGGATGCAAAAGTGTAAAATGCGTGTTGCCTGGCTGTGTAGGAACATAGGGGGACCCAAAACCAGTGGCCCTCAAGAGGGTAGAACTACACATGTAACATGTTATGAAAGGTGAACTTATACTTAAACTCTCACTCTCCACCTTCTGTAATGGAGTACTTCACTTTACTGACACACAATAAGGAGGCACCAGGATTTGCTTTTTAAACTTTACTTGTCAACTTGTAGTAAACATATTACAAACATCCACAGTTACAGTATACGCCGGGTACACACTGGCTGAATATCAGCCAAAATCAGCCAGTACAGTAGAATCTGGCTGACTTTCAGTCTGTTGATAAAGTATATGACATTTTTTGACCATGATATGAATATTTAATTTATGTGAGTTAGCCCACAATAAAGTTATCCATATGAGTAGCTTGATTAACTCTGAATGAGAATTTCATTTGAAGCAGTCATGAGCAGCACCAGGTGCCATGTATTTGTATAACTTTCTTCTGTTGCAAACCCAGTCTTCTGGTTTCCCATTTTCAGCACGGATATTTCTTTTTCTGCCCCCCTATTTAGGAAATAATGTAAACAGACATTGCTTTGCAATTGTACGTTTGGCATCATAGACATGGAACAAGTATGCAGATAAAAACAATAAATAAACACAAAACCAAAAATAGAAAAACATATAAGTGGAAAAAGCGCCAAAAGATTTTCTTATATATACCAGATTAACACAAGCTACTAAACTTTACCCTTAAAATAAAGGTTACAATAATAAAACAGAAGGTAGCGCTACTATCAAATTAAATGTACAAATTAAATTGTGAAATTATATGTGACCAAAAATGTCTCTGAGAATTTTTTCCTTCCATCAACAGTGAACAATGTCCATCACCACAAAACCAATTTGTGCAAATCCACCACCAACAGAAATGAATAAACTCACCAGAGCAATTTGCCAGTTAAATTATAAACCAGCAATTGCACTTCTTTGCTCTGGGAGCAATACTCTGCAGGCAGACTCAGCAGTGACCAGTTTATCAAATCATTTCACTCTCAGCTTATTGGTATAATACTCTGCAGGCCAGGGAGACCCAGATATCCAGACACTTATTTATATGTATCCTCTGTGGGAGCAATACTCTGCAAATCTATGAATTCAGCAGTGAAATCCTCTAAACAGTATTCCTAAAAGTCTATGCACAGGGTCAGAAAGGAAAGAGAGAACAAAGCAGACGATCATGTGATACCATATGACATATTTATTCATAAAAACGCATCATAATCCACTCACATGGAAGAGCGTCTAATCAAACAAGCGATCTAGAATCCTTACATATAGCATGTAGGCAGGTAGAGGTTAAGGCTGCCCAGGTGGGAAGGTTGGGGGTTGTGTTTTCTCAGTCTTTCTTGGGTTTGGCCCCCTGGTCCTGCGCTCTATACACTTGGCCAGAGGCCCAGGCCCTAGGTGTTTTTCTTTACTAAGGAGAGACTAGGCCTTGCTTGCTTACTGCGGGTCCGCTGTAGCTGGAGTCTGGATTACCAATGTGATGCCGAGGTTGGAGTTTCACTGTCAAGGGGGATTGTTGGGACTTGCAGTCCTCCCTGAAGAAACCTAGCATGGACTTTGGCAAGAATTAATTTTTCTCTATGCAGGTATGCTGGGGCAGCAACAAGTCTAGTTAAGGAATAGGGATATAGGAAAAGACTGCACTTTAGTCTAATTGTTGTGGTAACTTACTCTTCAATAAAAGTTTGAAACTTTGCTTCTGCCTGGTCTGAAGTTACTAAAATGGGTGTAATGTAAGTACTCGGAACATTCTACACATAGTCTACAGCATGGGTCAGTAAGGCACATTGGGGTATGAAGACACAAGTGGTTACCAAGGGTAACAAAGGTTTCTCTAGCATTCTGTCATAAGTGTGTACCTGTGACAGGGAAGATAGCCTCTTTCAGCGAGGGAGATGTTGTTGGTACTCCATCTGTAGCTGTCTCCCATAGCAACAGGAGCAAATCTGCACTGCTGTGGCCCTCAGTCTGCACATAGGTACAGGAAGAGTTAAGAAGTGAAGTGCAGGCATGGAGTCTGTGGTAGGTTCACAGCAGGACCAGCTGTCATCAGTTGTGAGTGAAGTAGCAGAGATACGCTGGACAGGTGGAGAGGGAAAGGGTTCTCCGTGTCCCTCCTAAATGCACAAGCAACCATGGTGGTGTGTAATATATCGAGAGAGTTTATTAGAATTCAGTTGTCTGTTCCAGCAAAGGTACTCCATGTGTAATGCAAGTGACCCTGTCCAAGGTGCCTAGCATAACCCAGAAGAACCCACCCCAGGGTAGGCCTCCTATATGATCCACACCTGGCATGCAACGAGGAGAGAAACATGGAGGGTGTACCACCCACCTACCATTGCAAGCAGTGTGTTAACTTCAGTTTGTGAACACCTCTATAAGGTCCCCCTCTTCATACAAACAGGAGTATGATTCTAGCGCTCAGACAATTCCTCTACCAAACTGTGTGGCAGAGTGCTCTGCCATTCCAGGCCTGTATTATTCTCAGAAAGGAAATCCCAGTGCAAAGCTGTGTAGTGTTTTTGTGGTCCACACATGTTTTTGTTTTATCACACCCACGCTGCTGTCCAGCTGTAATCAGTTGGGAATCCTGTCACCACACACTTGCATAATGGGGCCTGCAGAGTACATGAATGAATTTCATGTCTTTTAGAGGGATCAAGCACCAAAGTGTGAATAAAAGGGTCCAGCTAAGCTATTTAATAAGAAACTAGTTGCAATCGGTAAAGTGCACATTACATATAGAGTTCTACATATTCATTATATAGGACTGTATTTTTTTTATTATAAATGACAGTTATAAACCTCACAACATATTATACCAAAAAACTCTGGACCCTAAAGACAATGAGCGGAGCAAACATTCCCTGCATAATATTGGTTGACAGACGAGGTCTGCATCCCACAATCTGGGACTGATAAAGGAGACATTGAAGATATATCTCTGAAAAGGACAACAGAGGAAAGAATCACATAAACACAAACTGCCCTACTGTCCTTTCCCAGATACAACTCTCTGACTTCACAAGGAGTGCAGTCATGCTGTTAGATCAAAATTTTGGGTCCATGAGCTCTCCTCTTCCTGTCCATGCTATGTTCTGAATGGAAGAAGTTATTGCAAATGGCAGCCCAATAGACTTTATTTGCAGCTATTAACTCCATACAGAAATAAGGAGGGACTGGAGTATAGAACACACAGACCAGAAGGGTTAATGCTCAACTCCAGGCAGATATAAAAGACACAAATAATGCAGATCTTAATTTATTAATACATAAATGAGGGCCGGTTCACACTACATGTTTTTTTTTTTGCATCCAAAATGCACAGAAAGTAGGTTATATGATTGTCAATGTCATAGTTCACATCAGTGCTTGCAGTTCCAGTTGCAGAACAAAAAGTAGAACAGGCTGCATTTTTCCTGCACAGAACTGTACTGGAACGCAGTAAAACACATAAAAAATGCACTGGAATGTACCAAAAATGCACTGGAACGCACATGTTCCTATTTAAATTGAAGAAAAAGAGTGGGGGGGGGGAATGAACCGGAAAGCTTAAAAATGCACCAGAATGAATCAAAAACACACCGGAACGCATAACAAATGCACGAAAAATGGGCATTCAGGAACGTATTCAGAATGCATCTGGACTGTGTTTCTATACTGTGAACCACCCCTAAATATTTTTTTTATTAATGCAAGCAGTGTAAGTTTCTGAATTCAGCTAGATATCAGCCTGTTGTAGTAAGCAGAGCTAAAACTGGGAGAAGAGTGACAGAGAGATGCACCTATCAATGGTTCTTTTCATTTTACTGTGCTTGGAGCACACTCTCAGCATAAAAACCTTACCTGTTATGTCAGAGCATTCAGTATGATGTCTGTTTAAAAACCAATGTTGACACTGACTCTGGCCCCTTTAAGCACTGAGAATGGCACTGGCTCTGTGATACATGCAGGCAACACTGTCCCTCTTTTGTTAAAGTGTAAAGTAGATTTGGCCAGCAGCCTCTCCAACTTCTTGTGTTCGCAGATGCTATCTCTCTGTGTACTGGGTGAAACATATCCAGTCTGTGTATGCAGTGTCCTTTCCCCTTGATTGGGCAGCAAGCTCTATCAGCATCCACAGCATTCTCTGATGTCCCAAGATGTCTCTCTCCCTCTCAGGTACAACAGTGAGCAGTCTGCTAGCAGCCAAAGGTGCAATCAATCATCTCAGAACAGCCTCATTACTTCTTCTCTCAGCCCGGGAAAACAGCAAGGAACCACCTTTCCTCATTGTCCCAGTGCTTTGTGGAATCTGCATTTTCCTCTTTCCAGCTCACCAAGCTAGCGCAATCTGCTAGAACTACATCTCCCACAAACTTGCAGTCCACATCCTATGTACGTCTTTATTTGGTAGAGGCAGGTTTGACACTGGCTGCACAGTTTCACAAGAACTGTAGTCTCCTCATTAAAAACTGTATACAATTCTCTTCTCCAGCACAGACACAGAGTTATTTTCTTGCCAGAGCTGCAGACTGGGCTACACAAAGGTTGGTGGAACACAAAAAACCTGTCCTGTGGAAAGAGCAAAGTGGTGACGGGAGATCTTTTTGTTGCCCCCAGACCACCAGACACCAATGTGAAACGTCATATTATTTTGAAAGTTGCAAGTAGAGTAACAAGACGATAAGACTGTAATCATGCAATAGCAATGTCATACTATACATAGGAAATTGTACTGCAATACTCATTATGAATCTTTTAAATATCAGAACTGGGGCCACTTTAGTAAATAGGTGGGCCCGTGGTAATGATAAAACCAGTGGTCTCACATTTATATATCTAAAAAGCATTTGTACACTAGATAAATATTTATTAAACTTCCAGACAGTATGAGAAATAATATACTATATGTAATTATGTGAAAATTGTGCTCTTCTTAAATTCCTTTTTGGAAATGTGTGTGGGAAGATCATTATTATTAAGGATTAGCAAAATGTCTGCTTTAGGTCTGCACTAGAATTAAACCTTTATATGCAGAAGGAATGCAATGGAAGTATTATTAAAACAATTAATAGACTAAAATAGGTTTCCTAGTATACTGAAATGTATAGACATTATCTATCACTAAAAAGGATTAATGTTCTTTGTTTCAAATGTGAATAACATTCCCTATTACTGTTAAATGTACATCAAATGTTCATATATTTGCATGCATTATCTGTATTAAGTGACCTTAGAGACCTTAGAATACTGGAGCAGTAAAAATAGATTAGAATGTGTTTCCCATATGTACAGCAAGCCAAAGAGATGTTTAGAACAAAGTGTATCTGCAGCCAAAACAATATTTTCTCTTGGAGAATGTAAGGAATGATTAGACCCCCTGTCACTTTTTTTTTGAGTAGGGTTACGGTCTTTGTACCATTGTGGAGATGTCCCTTCAATTCCTGTCTTGTTGCCACACCAAGAAGTTAGAAGTCTCTCCAGGAACAAATTTCCACCTTATACAGTTGTCATCAGAACAAATGTGCCCATTGAAAGATTGGCAAGCGTACATCAGAGGAAGCCTGCAAGGACAAACACTAGGCCATTTTCCACCCTATCCATACCAGTCTGCCAATAATAGAACAAATCCAAACATGAGTGGGGTTAATTGGCCATAGCAGCCCTTACTATAAAATTCCAAACAGAAACAATAAATAACAATATTTAAAAAAAGAAATACAACGAAAATCATTGATAAATTGTTCCAATGGTCTTTGAAAACACTTGTGGGATAAACATTCAATAAGGACACTGTATCTGCAGCCCAAATTCTGCATTGTGCTATGCCCCCAGCCAAACTACACTTGGGGATTATTACAGAAAACCTCAGTGGAATATGCACACTATTCCAGAATCACAACAGCTGAACTATGCTGAAAAGGGGCACCAGTTCCAGATCCACTTTTTTGATACAATAATAAACATGTTTGAAGATCCTGCAGGCGATCCAAGGACAAAGGGCCTCCAAACTGGAACTGAAGTATTCTGGTAAAAATTGTGAAGGGGTTCCACACAGTAGATGGGTCTTCTGGAGAAGCTGCAATCAATCTAGCAGACCCTTAGGGGTTTATTTACTAAAGCTGGAGAGTGCAAAATCAGACTCCCTTCTGCATAGAAACCAATCAGCTTCTAACCTCAGCTTGTTCAATGAAGCTTTGGCAATGAAACCTGGAAGCTGATTGGTTTCTATGCAGAAGTGAGTCTGATTTTGCACTCTCCAGCTTTAGTAAATAAACCCCTTAATGTCTCCTCTGTACCTGGCTTAAACAGAGTACAGATTGTGCTTGATCTGCTGATCTGCCCTTTTCCCCTCTGCACAAGGCAAGGATCTGCCCTTTTCCCGTCGGCAAGGATCTGGCAGCTCTGAACCTGGAGGTGCTCAGAACTGAGCACCTCCAGATTTGTGCATTACAGTGGAGGACGGGAAACTGAGGTTCATCATCTTCCGCTCTCCATTCTAAATGGTGCCATGGATGCCCCAGGCTCCCACAAGACACAGATGAATGTGTGACACACAGTAGATGAGGGTGATGTCAGTGTTACACCTGACTGACTTCTGTTAGACAGCCAACATTCTGGAGAACAAAATGTAAACAAACTCACACATTGCAACCCTAAAATCTAAAAGAAAACACCCTATTTTTGCCTTACCAATTGACAAAAATGCTTTTTATCAAAATGGCAAAATTTGATTTTCATTGTCATTCATTCCTAGGTACTATATGTAAATGTTTCAGAACATACAATTTTTAGATTTCATAAAATGACAAATTAATTGGCCCCATATATATTTTTTGAATGCATTTAAATCAATTTCATATAAATAACAAGTCTATCAAAAATTAAAATCTGTTTGCTTGTATCTAATCCTTTTCATATCACCAATTTAAAAGCAAAATACTTTTTCTTACAATTTTGGATATGTATCTGGAAATTAAGCTTGTCTCTTAAAATGTTCCATTTGGTCTGTGGTCAGCAAGGTAACTATAACTGTCAATGTAGTCTGACCCAACAAATAACCATCCCCTGGTTCCTTATTTTGTAACTGACTATTTATTACTGGGTGGAATAAAAATGCATACTAGGCTTTCCTTGTTAGAAAGCCCTGCACTACCTTCATGCTTTCAGGCAGAATGAGTTTATCCACTAGTGGAAGCATTGCTTTTTTTTATCAGAATAAAAGAAGGGGCAGTGTGTCCCCATCTGACTTATTTATTTAGGTCTACTTTCAAGAAGAAGAGACTCAAAAGAAAACAGACCTGACACAGAGATATGCCTGCTGGCAATTAGAAATAAATAAAATATATTTAGTACTGAGGAAAAAAACATTCTGTATATATAAAATTGGAGCAGGTAACTCCTGTTGTGTTGCAAATCTTAACTGTTTGGGGATCTCATTAACAATGTGCTCCCATGATTCTATCCATATAAAACATCCAAAAACAAATGAGAACAAGATCTCCAAGTTGCAAAAATTCTTTCTTTACTTCAAGTGTACCGTCATACAAAAATTAGCGAGACTGCGCAGTTACAAGCATAACACTGCTCTTCATCAAGCTACAATTGTATTGCTAGACATCATAAGATCACTCTATATACCTAAACACAGGGTGTGGTTGCACAGGTGCATCTCATCTACACCACTATAGTAGAGTTAGAGCATTACTCTCATATTAGGAAACACTGTAACCTTATAACAAATGAAAACAAAAATAAACAAATCATTTCTCATATGTTATAGCATATTATCAACATACTGTAGTTCCAACAGGGGTGTATTTACCACAAGGCAAACAAGGCATTTGCCTAGGGTGGCATTTTTCAGGGGGGCAGCAGCTGTCCCCTGAAAGAAGGAATGGAAGAAGGGACACACCTAGCACGGGGATCAGGTGGGATTTGAGAGAGGCTGTGGGCTACTTGATGGTGTATGAAGAGCCTGAGCCTTGTTCCCGGGGTTGTCCTGAGCTCTGAAGGTGAGTGTCTTCTCTGTTGCCAAGTTGGGGTTGCCAGTGTATGGGGGGCAGTGATAGTGGAAGGCTCTCTTGGGTGGGGGGCTGGGGTGTTGTTGGTCAATGTCAGGTTCTCTTCATTTGGGAGGGTCAGGGTCTCTCCGTGGGGGGGGGGGGATTTTTTGTGTTGCCTAGGGCAGCACGAAACCTGAATACACCACTGGTTCCAACTATAAAAAAATGAAACTTGAAGAATTCATTAATCATCACCATAAATCCAAACAAACTGATACAAAAAATTATTTCACCCCAGTGTACCATTCCATTTCTCATGGGTCTGAAAAAAATCATGGAGAAGCAACATAAATATAATTATACTACATTACAAAAATAAATCATAATCCCTATTCAAACCATATCCCTATAGTACTGCTATAGTGGTGTAGATGAGATGCACATGTGCAACCACACCCTGTGTTTAGTATATAGAGTGATCTTATGATGTCTAGCACTATAACTGTTGCTTGATGAAGAGCAGTGCTATGGTTGAAACTGCACAGTTGCACTAATTTTTATATGAATATACACTTGAAGTAAAGAATTTTTTCAACTTGGAGATCTCGTTCACATTTGTTTTTGGATGTTTTATATATATATATATATATATATATATACATAAACACACACAAATACATGTATATACATATACACATATACATGTATATAAATATACAGTACACAACATTGCCAAAAGTATTGGGACGCCTGCCCAGTCTTAGTCTGTAGGGTTCAATATTGAGTTGGCCCACCCTTTGCAGCTTTAACAGCTTCAACTCTTCTGGGAAGGCTTTCCACAAGGTTTAGGAGTGTGTCTATGGGAATGTTTGACCATTCTTCCAAAAACGCATTTGTGAGGTCAGGCACTGATGTCGGATGAGAAGGCCTGGCTAACAGTTTCCACTCTAATTCATCCCAAAGGTGTTATATCGGGTTGAGGTCAGGACTCTGTGCAGGCCAATCAAGTTCCTCCACCCCAAACTCACTCATCCATGTATTTATGGACCTTGCTTTGTGCACTGGTGCGCAGTCATGTTGGAACAGGAAGGGGCCATCCCTAACTGTTCCCACAAAGTTGGCAACATGAAATTGTCCAAAATGTCTTGGAATGCTGACACCTTAAGAGTTCCCTTCACTGGAACTAAGGGGCCAAGCCCACCCCCTGAAAAACAACCCCACACCATAATTTACACTTGGCACAATGCAGTCAGGCTAGTACCATTCTCCTGGCAACTCCCAAACCCAAACACGTCCATTCAGGGGCGGACTGACAACTCATGGGGCCTCCGGACAATAGGGGATCATGGGGCCCCTGTGTCCTTGCCCAAAGTCAAAAAAGCCTATGAAAAAGGAACCAGGGGCATCTCATGGGGCCCCCTACTGACCCCGGGCCCTTGGGCAGTGCCCTAGTTTCCAAATGGTCAGTCTGCCCCTGCGTCCATTGGATTGCCAGAGAGAGAAGCATGATTCATCACTTCAGAGAACACATCTCCACTGCTCTCGAGTCCAGAGGTGGTGTGCTTTACACCACTGCATCAGATGCGTTGTATTGGTGATGTAAGGCATGGATGCAGCTGCTCCGCCATGGAAACCTATTCCATCAAGCTCTCTATGCACTGTTGTTGTGCTAATCTGAAGGCCACAGTTTGGAGTTGCTGTTGTCCCCAGTTGCTTCCATTTTGCTATAATACCACTAACAGTTGACCATGGAATATTTAGTAGCAAGGAAATTTCACGGTTGGACTTATTGCATAGGTGGTAACCTATCATGGTATCATGCTTGAATTCACTGAGCTGCTGAGAGTGACCCATTCTTTCACAAATGTTTGTAGAAGCAGTCTGCATGTCTAGGTGCTTGATTTTATATATCTGTGGTCATGGAGGTGACTGGAACACCTGAATCCAATGATTTGGAGGGGTGTCCCAATATATACGCTCACCAGCCACTTTATTAGGTACACATGTTCAATTACTTGATAACACAAATTGCTAATCAGCCAATCACATAACAGCAACTCAATGCATTTAGGCATCTAGATGTGGTGAAGATGACTTGGTGAAGTTCAAACTGAGCATCAGAATGTGGAAGAAAGGGTATTTAAGTGAACGCGGTGTGGATGTTGGTGCGAGACAGGCTTTTCTGAGTATTTAAAAAACTGCTGATAAACTGGGATTTTCCCGCACAGTCTTCTCTAGGGTTTACAGAGAATGGTCCGAAAAAGAGAAAATGTCCAGTGAGGGCAGTTGTGTGGACAAAAATGCCTTGTTCATGTCAGAGGTCAGAGGAGAATGGGCAGACTGGTTCAAGATGATAGAAAGGCAATAGTAACTCATGTCAATATGGACCAAAATCTCTGAGGAGTGTTTCCAACCCCTTGTTGAATGTATGCCACAAAAAATTAAGGCAGTTATGAAGGCAAAAGGGGGTCCAACCCAGTACTAGCAAGGTGTACCTAACAAAGTGGCCGGTGAGTGTATATATTAAAGAACTTTTTGCTCATGGACACTATGCAATTCTGGGGCTGTGACTCACTGAATATGTTTAAATGTTTCGCACATTGGTCAGGGAATGAAAGCTTGCACCGAAGCTACAGGTGCCTGGTCTTGAATTATCACATGTCTATAACAGACTGGTATTGAGATTATAAAAAAAAAAGACTTCTTCAGTACAAGCCTGGAAATGCCAGGAAACCTAGCACGATAATCATCTGACTGAAGTTCTAAAACATGTATGTTACACTGAGCCAAGGAATAATGTGCACAGTGTGAACTCTGGGTATATGGTAATGCTCTACCACAGTCTTACCACACATAGCTTTTCACATACGTTCCTTATCATAATGTTCAGAGCTGCTGTGCACACCTGGAGGATACATCTCTGGTTATCAGATGAGAAAGTCTCATCTACTTGGCACAGAGCAGCTGCTGTGGTCGGGATGAATACTACAAGGCAGGACTTCAAACGTGACTTAGGGGGTGTGGAAGATGAAATAAACAAAACATTTCACTATAACAAAAGCAAAACCCGTTTTATGTTTTGGAGCTGAAATATGGTATAAAAAAAAATTATTTTCATCAATAATTTTTTTTTCCTGGATAGTTCTTGCAAATAGAAAGAAAATTACATTTTATGATATAGTGCTCTGTCATATAAAAGTTATATATTTTTTTGCAAATGGCTGTATTTCTACCTTCTTTTACTGTGTGCAGTTCAAGAATTGAAATGTAAAGTGATTGTAAACGTACATTGTTTTTTTTTTTTCAATAGCAAAAATACTGCTCTGTGCAATTGTTTTGCATAGAGGATCCCCCAACTTCCTCTTCTTGCTTCCCCCCCTGGCACTCTTGGCTCCACCTCCCTGCTGAGTGCCTACTATAGCAGGTGGCTTGCTCTGAGGGCACTTGTAAGTGCTTGCTCCTGAGCCAGCTCTGTGGCTCTCCCCCCGCTCCATCCTCACTGGCTGTGATTGACAGTAGGGGGAGCCAATGGCTCCCGCTGCCGTGTCCCAGCCCATGAGGAGTGAGAGAGCAGAGAGAGACTCTGCTCTTGTGCACATTTCTGGATCAAGATCAAGGATCAAGATCAAGCTCAGGTAAGTATGTTGGGGGCTGCATACTGAAGGTTTTTTTTACCTTAATGCAGACAATGCAGTAGGTAAAAAAAACCTTCAGGCTTTAGAACTACTTTAATATCTTGGGAAAAAAGGCACTAAGTTTAAAGCAACTTAGATGTTATTTGTAAAAAATCAGGTCTGGTAGAGGTCTTGGCAGTCAGTAGGCTAGGGAAAAGTCAGATCCAGGCAAGGGTTGAGGCAGGCAGCAGGCTAGAAAGCAGTCCAGGCAATGGTCAAGGCTGAGAGCAGTTGAGAGAGCAGTCAAGATTGGCAACAGACAGGCTGCTCACAGACACATATTAAAGCCCTTCAACTCTGGGGTAGATGGTAAAAAAAACAGCATCAACCACTTCAAAAACTTGTGCTAAAATACCCTTCCGGTCAGGGGACACATTCAGCTTCATTTCATGGATGTCCTGGAGGTAATGGAGGTCATAGGAATCCTAAAAGTCCTGGAAGACCCAATGGGGATCCCATGAATACTGGAAGCCCTGGAAATCTTGGAAGATCTAGCAAGAATCCTATGTGTACTGTAAAAATGTATATGAAACTCCAGGTACCCGCATTTTACTACCTTCAACCTATAAATAGCTGTCAACACAAATTAATTTTCAAGTGATATTAAAGTTTTATTTTTTTGCTAAGAAAAAAAGATGATGTACTTGTCTGCTCTACAAACTTACCTACTCTTTGGCAGTCCCCCACCGGTGCTGTCTGCTCCTTCTTCTTGCGCCTGTCCTCTCAGCAAGCGAGGGGTTAAGGGAGAACCCATGTAGGCATGCTCCCCAGCCGGGCTGTGTGTGTCCATAGACACACACAATGCCAGTAAGCCACGCACTTCTCCCTCCTCACAGGACTCCCACTGCTCTCAGTGTCTCCTGCGAGACCAGGAAAAGAGGAGAGCAGTGCTGCAGCCTTGCCTAATTTGACTAACACAGATATTAAAGCGGAGTTCCATTCAAAAGCGGAGTTCCCCCCCCTTCCACTGCCATATTTGGCAACTTCTAGGGGGGAGGAGGGAGCGGATACCTGTTTTTGACAGGTACCTGCTCCCACTTCCGGCTCAGTTCACCACGGCAAAGTGAGCCGGAAGTTCAGCCCCCTCCTCCCTCCCGCAGTCTCCTGGGAACTTTCACAGGTCCCAGGAGACTGCCAGACGAATTAGTAGGCACAGTGCGACTTGCGCATGCACAGTGGGCGCCAGGCTGTGAGGCCGCAAGCTGTCACAGCTTGGTGTCCATAGTTGAGATGACAGGGACAGGTTCCAGTGTGTGTTTATTAACCAATTGCCCTCCTGAGGATTTGCTCCCATTAATGACCAGGCCTCTTTTTGCTACTCGGCGCTGCACTAATTCCACTGATAATTGCTCGGTCATGCAATGCTGCACCCAAACGAAATTTACGTCCTTTTGTGTCAGAATGCCTGCCGTAGTCCTGCTATAAGTCGCTGATCATCGCCATTACTAGTAAAAAAAAAGTCCAGTATATACAGGTGAAACTCGAAAAATTAGAATATCGTGCAAAAGTTCATTTATTTCAGTAATGCAACTTAAAAGGTGAAACTAATATATGAGATAGACTCATTACATGCAAAGCAAGATAGTTCAAGCCGTGATTTGTCATAATTGTGATGATTATGGCTTACAGCTCATGAAAACCCCAAATCCACAATTTCAGAAAATTAGAATATTACATGCAATCAATAAAACAAGGATTGTACATAGAACAATATCGGACCTCTGAAAAGTATAAGCATGCATATGTACTCAGTACTTGGTTTGGGCCCCTTTTGCAGCAATTACTGCCTCAATGCGGTGTGGCATGGAAGCTGTCAGCCTGTGGCACTGCTGAGGTGTTGTGGAAGACCAGGATGCTTCAATAGCGACCTTCAGCTCTTCTGCATTGTTCGGTCTCATGTCTCTCATCTTTCTCTTGGCAATGCCCCATAGATTCCCTATGGAATTCAAGTCAGGCGAGTTTGCTGGCCAATGAAGCACAGTAATCCCATGGTCATTGAACCAGGTTTTGGTGCTTTTGGCAGTGTGAGCAGGTGCCAAGTCCTGCTGGAAAATGAAGTCAGCATCCCCATAAAGCTCATCTGCGGAAGGAAGCATGAAGTGCTCCAAAATCTCCTGGTAGACGGCTGCGTTGACCCTGGACTTAATGAAGCACAGTGGACCAACACCAGCAGATGACATGGCTCCCCAAATCAACACAGACTGTGGAAACTTCACACTGGACCTCAAGCATCTTGCAGTGTGTGCCTCTCCATTCTTCCTCCATACTCTGGGTCCTTAGTTTCCAAATGAGATGCAAAAGTTGCTCTCATCAGAAAAGAGGACTTTGGACCACTGTGCAAGAGACCAGGTCTGTTTTTCTTTAGCCCAGGTAAGACTCTTCTGACGTTGTTTGTTGTTCAGGAGTGGCTTGACAAGAAGAATACGACATTTGAAGCCCATGTCCAGGATCCGTCTGTGTGTGGTGGCTCTTGATGCACTGACTCCAGCCTCAGCCCACTCCTTGTGAAAGTCCCCAACACTGAATGGCCTTTTCCTGACAATCCTCTCCAGGTTGCGGTCATCCCTGCTGCTTGTGCACCTTTTTCTTCCACACTTTTCCCTTCCACATAACTTTCTATTAATGTGCTTTGATACAGCACTTTGGGAACATCCAACGTCTTTTGCAATTACCTTTTGAGGCTTTCCCTCCTTATGGATGGTGTCAGTGATGGTTTTCTGCACAACTGTCAGGTCAGCAGTCTTTCCCATGATTGTGATTCCTACTGAACCAAACTGAGAGACCATTTAAAGGCTCAGGAACCCTTTGCAGGTGTTATGGCTTAATTAGCTGATTAGAGTGGGACACTTTGAGCCTAGAATATTGCACCTTTTCACAATATTCTCATTTTCTGAGATTGTGGATTTGGGATTTTCATGAGCTGTAAGCCATAATCATCACAATTATGACAAATCATGGCTTGAACTATCTTGCTTTGCATGAAATGAGTCTATCTCATATATACGTTTCAGCTTTTAAGTTGAATTACTGAAATAAATGAACTTTTGCATGATATTCAAATTTTTTGAGTTTCACCTGTATACCACCATTTGTAAACTCTATAACTTTCACATAAACTAATTAATTCAGACATATCGGGATTTTTGTTTAGCAAAAACATGTAGCAGAATACATTTTGGCCTAAATTTATGACAAAATTAGATTTAAACATTTTTTTACTGGACATGTTTAATAGCACAAAAGTCAAAAATATTGTTTTTTTCTCAAAATCGTTGGACTTTTTTTTTATAGCACAAAATATAAAAAACGCACAGGCAATCAAATACCACTAAAAGAAAGCTCAATTCATGGGGAAAAAAAGGATGTAAATTTCATTTGGGTGCAGCGTTGCATGACTGCGCAATTGTCAGTTAAAATAACGCAGCGCCGTAACGCAAAAAATGGCCTGGTCAGGAGGGGGGTAAATCCTCAGGAGGGCAAGTGGTTAAGGAGGAGGGATTGTTTTGTTGGTTTCTTGTACAGGCAACATTGATTCACCTTTACATAGGAATAGTCAAATCTGCAGAATTGCCTGTTAATCGCAATTTGATGCTTCCGAATACTGTATCTAACTGCATGTAAATCTACCTGATTTGCACAGAAACATGCAAATTAGGAATACAGGCAGCCATGCTTCATGACTTGTACAATTCTATGCAGACTGGACACATCTGCATATATATGTTTAAGAGAACAAACAAAAGCAATGAGCACATTTTCCACTTTGCCTGGTTATTAAATCAATTTGCTCAACACTCATCTGTTTATTTTCTTGGCTACACATTATTTTGCAATAGAGCCACCCACATCATTATCGGTAGCTCATATTTCCTGCAGGACAATGAAATAAACAAACTGGCCACCTCCAGTTCTTTCACTGAGAATTTCGTATACTGCCACTAGGTGGAGCTCACATTCAAAATACTGATTACCTGTGGCCATCTGGTAAAGAATTTCAGAAATTCCAGAACAATGATATATTTAGATTTCTGCATTGCTGCACAGCAAAGTGAGCCAATTTCTCTCTCTATTTCTCTCTCTCTATCTTTCTCTCTCTGTTTTTATTTTAAGTATCCAAATAGAGTCTGAGCAGAGCAGTAACTTATCAGAAGGATAGATTTCCCCAGTCGTACATTATCCACTAGTGTATTGCGAATTCTTTGACTATATTATTGTGTGAATTCCTAGTGTATTCATACATTTTGGAAGTCACTTCCAGTCTTAGTATTATCGTTAATTAGTTAAACAATGAAATGTTGCTCCATGAGTATGTGATAACTGAATGAAACAAGTTTACAGAAGGTTGAGAAGAGAAACTATAATCTTTTGAAGTTAATACATGTATATGCATCTATGCAAAATTTTGTGGCAGGTGAGAAATTTGCTGTAAATCAAGAATGCTTTCAGAAATAGAAGTATAAATAGTTTATTTTTATCAATTAACAAAATGGAAAGTAAATGAACAGAAGAGAAATCCAAATCGAACAATATTTAGTGTGACCACCAGTTGCCTTTAAAACAGCATTAATTCTTCTAGGTACACTTGCATACAATTTTTGAAGGACCTCTGCAGGTAGATTGTTCCAAAGAACTTGGAGAACTAACCAAAGATGTAGCTGTTCCTCCAGTGGAATACAGTCCTTCGAAACTCCAGCTGCCTCCACGCCTCACTTCTCTAGAGATCCCAAAGCTTGTTGGGGCTTCATCAATCAGTGCTCAATTCACTTTGAGCTAGCAGCCCACCATTTTTCTACTGACCATTGCAAGGTGGCATACATGATTTCCCTCCTTTCTGGTGAAGCACTGGCTTTGGCCTCTCCACTGTGGGAGCATCAAGATCCTACTATTTCCAGTCTCTCAGCCTTCCAGCAGGCTTTCCATAAAATCTTTGATGTACCTGGCAAGACTTCATCTGCTGCGGGAGCTCTTCTTCGACTTTGTCAAAGGTAGCATGACTGTTGGTCAATATGCAGTTCGGTTCCGCACCTTAGCTTCGGAACTGCCATGGAATAATGAGGCCTTTTCTGCAACCTTTTGGGAGGATCTAGCGGACTGTACTAAAGATGAACTAGCTGGAAGAACCATACCCACCACCCTGGATGACTTGATTACTCTTAGCATCCAAATCGATGTCCACTTCCAGGAGCGAGATCTGGAAAGGGCTGGTCCATGTCACCCCCCAGTGGGTTTGTTAGCTCCTCTTTTCCAGAAATCCTCTGACCAATCTACCTCTGCAACTGTACCGGCATCTGAAGAGTCTATACAGTTAGGCCAAAAACACGCCTCACTCTACAATAATGATCGCATCACCTAAGACTTGGTCTATGCCTTTACTCTAGGGCTGAAGGTCATATAATTAAGTCCTGTTCTGTCCGCCCGGGACACTCTCGGGTCTTGGTCACTCTGAAGGAGGTTATCTAGACCAGAACCTGAATTCTGCCACCTTCCCTCGATTTATCATACCTGTCTCCATTCATCGGGCCCTGAACTCAGATCAGGTTTCTGCTTATTGGACTCTGGGACATCCAGGAACTTCATCGAGCAATCATTGGCCGCTGAATTGGGCATTTCTCTTGTCCCCTTGATGACGCCCCTATCAGTATCTGCAGTTGATGGCTCTACCTTGGACTTAGGACCTCTACGGTTCTAAACTAACTCCATAACTATGAATGTTGATGTTCTTCAACGTGAGGAAATTTCCTTCCTGATCCTTCCAAAGTCTTCAAGTCCCATCATTCTTGGACTTCCATGGTTGCAGAAACACTCACCCTATCTAGACTGGAACTCTGGCCAAGTATTGTCATGGGAGTCACAATGCCATCAGATTTGTCTCCCTGAAGTGCTCCCACCTCTCTGTGTAACCTTGGCTGAGGTCACCACCTCTCCGATCCTCCCTTCACATTATCAGGCCTTCCGAGATGTCTTTTGTAAGAAAGCTGCTGACTGTTTGCCTCCTCACCATCCCGACAATTGTGCTATTGACCTCCAACCTGGGACTTCTCCACCACGAGGGAAAGTCTACCCTCTCTCCATTCCTGAGACTCAAGACATGTTGGGCATGTGCAGGAATGTCTAGGAAAATCTGCACAAAGGATTTATCCATAAGTTCAATTCTCCTGCTGGGGCTGGCTTCTTCTTTGTGGAGAAAAAAGATGGTATGCTCCAGCTCTGCATTGATTATAGAGGTCTCAATGCTATCACCGTTAAGAATCGTTACCGCTTACCTTTGATTTCCAAACTCTTTGACAGGCTCTGTGATGCTCAAATTTTCACAAAGCTAGAGCTCCGTGGAGCATTCAATCTGGTTAGGATCTGTGAAGGGGATGAGTGGAAAACAGCTTTCAATACCAGAGACGGGCATTATGAATATCTTGTGATGCCCTTTGGCTTGTGTAATGCCCCAGCTGTCTTTCAGAACTTTGTTAATGACATTTTTTCTGATCTTCTATATGTTTGTGTCATTGTCTATCTGGACGACATACTCATATTTTCACCAGATTTAAATACTCACCGTCAGCATGTGTGTACTGTTATTCTACGTCTTCGGAACCACCGCCTGTATGCAAAGTTGGAGAAGTGCCTCTTCGAACAAACCCAGGTTCCTTTTCTAAGCTACATAGTCACGGATAAAGGGCTGCTTATGGATCCTGCCAAACTCCAAGCCACCTCCAATTGGCCTCAGCCCTCTGGATTGAAAGCCATACAGCGTTTCTTGGGATTCACCAACTTCTATCGTCAGTTCAAGCCTGACAATTCCTCACTGGTGGACCCAATCACTTCTTTAACCCGGAAGGGTTCCAATGCCAGAACCTGGCCTCCTGAGGCAGTCAAAGCATTCCACAAACTAAAATCCACCTTTCTCTCTGCATCTATTCTCGTAGGTCTGGGCATTTTCAAGCCTTTCTTTTTGGAGGTAGATGCTTCATCTTTGGAAGTGGTAAGCTTCGTCCTTGTGCCTTCTTCTCTAAGAGGTTTTTGGATGCCGAAAAGAATTACACTATCGGGAATCGAGAATTGCTAGCTACAAAACTGGCCCTGCAAGATTGGCAACATCTGCTGAAGGGATCTCCACATCTTATCTTTATTTATACTGATCACAACAACCTCTAGTATCTGCAATCCACCCAGCGTTTGAATCCCAGACAAGCACGATCGGCTCTCTTCTTTGACAGATTTAACTTTGACACTACCTTCAGACCTGGTTCCAAAAATGCCCATACAGATTCCTTGTCCAGATCATTTGACATTGCTGACTGAGTGTCATGTTGAGCTGGAACCTATTATTTCTGCCAGTCGTATCCTGCCAATCTTCTTCAGCCTAAACACATCCCACCTGGAAAGATCTTTGTGGGCCCCGCTCTTTTCTCCAAGCTACTCAAATGGGCACATGACTCTAAACTCTCTGGACATCCTGGTGTGCAATGCACCTGTGCCTTCCTGCAGCGTCATTACTGGTGGCCCTCACTGTGGAAGGATGTTGACGATTACGGTCAGGCTTGCTCCATTTGTGTGCAGTCTAAGTTCTCCACGTCTGCTCCAGCAGGTCCTCTTTTACCTCTACCTGTTCCAGATGAACCTTGGCATTGCATTTCCATGGACTTTATTTCTGAACTACCTCTCTCAGCAGGTTCCACCATTATCTGGGTGGTTGTGGACAGGTTTTCTAAAATGTGTCACCTAACTTCACTTCCAGGATTACCTTCTGCTGTCACTTTGACTTCCAACTTCATTAAGGAAATCTTCTGTGTTCATGGTATGCCCTTGCACATCGTCTCTAAAAGAGGTGTTAAATTTACAGCTCGCTTCTGGAGGGCTCTGGCCACATCCTTCGGAATCAAGTTGGACATCTCCTCAGCCTTTCATCTGCAGTCTAATGGCCAAACCGAAAGGGTCAATCAGAATGTTGAACTGTATATTTGTGCCTTCATTTCGGCCCATCAGGATGATTGGGTAGACCTTCTACTCTTGGAAGAGTTTGCCCTTAATAACCATGCCAGTGCCAGCAGTCTCCCTTTTTCATTCTGTATGGTCATCATTCTTCTGTGCCATTTCTCATTCCTATCTCTTCTGCGGTGCCCGCGGCTGCAGAGACACAATGATCATTCAATTCTATCTGGGCAGAGGTTTCCAAGAATTTACTTCTGGCAGCTTCCAAGTACACAGTAGCTTCAGATCGTCATCACCATGTGAGTCCCAAATTTCTCCCTGGTAACAAAGTTTGTCTCTCTACCAAGAATATCCATCTAAAAGTACCCTCTATGAAATTTGCTTCTCATTTCATTGGTCCCTTTACCATCCTCCGCCAGGTCAATCCTTTCAAACATCGCCTCCCTTCATATCTGAGAATCCCTAATATTTTCCATGTTTCTCTTCTGAGACCGTACATCATCAACAGGTTTTCTTGCCCTCATCATCATCCTTCGCCAATAGTGAGTACCACAAATCAGTATGAAGTCAAGCAAATCTTGGATTCCAAATTCATCAGAGGGCAGCTTTTGTATCTAATTGACTGGAAGGGATATGGTCCTGAGGAGAGGTCTTGGATTCCTTCTACTGATGTTTCTGCACCCTGTCTGGTGGAAATTTTTCATCAGAGGTCTCCTCTTAAGCCTGGCCCTAAAAAAGTGGAGAGACCTCGTAAGGGGGGAAAGGGGGTGGGGGGGGAGGACTGTCACAAGTTAGCCTACAGTTTCTTGTTTGTGTATTCTTACCTCCTTGCTGCAGTGCTTTCCTGATTCCTTTCACATGTGTGTTTGTCTGTGTTCACCTATGGACATCACCTGCTATTCTCTGGGTTTTATTTCCTTCCCTTCCATCACTTCCTGGCCCGCCTCCTAGTTTGCTTGTCTATATAAGACATGCTCAGTCTTTGGTACTACATTTGAGCATATAAAAATTAGGTTTATGGTTTTCTGTAAAGTGTGATATAGTGCTCACCTGTGTATATGATACACTAAATTGACCATAAATGAGAGTTATGTTTCATAGTGGGTGATTTAATAAACAATGGAAGGGTTACATGTGAACCTGTGTAAGCAGCAGATATGAAATCAGAAGCAAAAATTGAAAAAGTCCTGTTGTGTCGAATGCTGCTGTAAGGCCAACATTCCACACAAGACCTCTCTCCAGGAAAAACCATAAAAAATCATGGGCAGTTATACACTGCTGTGCTTCAACACCCAGGGCCTGATTTTTGCTTAGCCAACATAGGCCGTGGCCTAGGACATTAGGGCTACAGGGGCTGTATACAGCCAACCATATATTTTGTGGCTGTAATAACCATCTCCCTATGAACAATTAGACGTTCCAAACTGTCTTCTGAGCACAATGCTGCTGTCCCTGCACAGTTTAAGTATTTTTTGTACAGTTCACCCACTTTATGTCCTCCTAAAGTGAAACTGGTAGCTGGATAGGATTTGGACTTTTCCAATGGTTACTTCTGTAATGATGCAAAGTGGCCAGCTGTATCTTGCCTGCTTCCATTTTCGGTGTGCCTTGTGTCACTAAGACATTTTATCTAGTTAATGTCTTAGTATGGCTAGCCAGGTGACTAGGGTAGGTCGGGACAGCACAAGGCAGGCAGGAAAAATTTGGCCATGGCAAACCCTATAGTAAAGTGTGAACTGAATAGTTTAGTGCACACTTTTACTCCAGTCAGTACATTTGGGAGGGGTCCAAACATCCATATACCATGACTGAAGGAGTCGGTGAAGTTAACTGTTTGTTGGCTAGCAGACATAATTCCAGTAAATCACCATGTAATTGTTGAATTTTGCAACTTTAATAATTTACAAAGTTGGTACAGTCCCTGTCAGCTCAGTAGTCTCCATAGCAAACTGTGTTTATCATTTTAACAGATGCTGTGGTTGCTATGAAGTGTGTGGGTTCTTGACGCACCTGCATTATTAAACGTAGAAGATTTGAGACACGCAGAATAAGCTCTCCATGTGTAGCTTTGATCCTCGGATAACACGTGTTTTTGAAATTATCCATGGGAGCTGCTGTCTTTATACAGCATATTTTAGCTTATCAAGTGTCTCTCCTCCACACATAGATATCTCCTATTTGGAGGCTGAGGGATCTGTAATGTATCACTCAGCAGTGCATTACACAATCCACTGAAAGTGTGGACTACACATTGCTTAGATTAACTGCTTAATGACTGCAGGAGTACCACCTCCCACTCATTCACACCCCATCAGTTTTAGCAGTATGGAGCCAGTTACATAGAATTAAAAAGGAAAAAATTATATTGATATAGAAAAAAATATTTAAAAACAAATTATGTCAATATACTGTAACTTGATAAACCCATTTTAATATTAACCACTTGCCCTCCAGAGGATTTACCCCCCTTCATGACCAGGCCATTTTTTGTGATACGACACTGCATTATTTTAACTGACAATTGCGCGGTCATGCAACTCTATTTTCCCCACAAATAGGGCTTTATTTTGGTGGTATTTGATCACTTCTGCGTTTGTTTTTTTTGCGCTATAAACAAAAAAGACCAACAATTTTGAAAAAAAAAAAATTCAAATATAAAAAAAAATTCAAATACAATTTCTTCATAAATTTAGGTTCTGCTACATGTCTTTGCTAAATACAAATTCAAAAAATTGCATATTGCTTTACGTGAAAGTTATAGCGTCTACAAATGGCTGTATATATACTGCAATTTCTATTTTTATACTAGTAATGGCGGAGATCAGCAACTTATAGCGGGACTGCGGGACTGCGGCGGGCATTCAGACACTGAGGGGGAACTGACTAACTGCCACTGACAACCCCAGTGACACTAATACAGTGAGCAGTGTTAATAAAAAGCACTGACACTGTACTAATGACACTGGGCAGCAAGGGGTTAACATCTGGGGTGATCAAAGGGTTAACTGTGTGCTGTTTTACATTGTGTTTTACATTGTGCGCTTTTATTTGGGAGACATGCTGCTTTGTATCTCTCTGCTGTGCATGTTTATGCTGACAGGAGAGAGACCTGTGTTGTTTACACATAGGTCTCTCCCCTGTCAGCTTTGCCGAGGATCACTGAGTGCCGGCCGGGAATCACTGGCCGGGACACAGAAATTGACATCCCTGCCGACAATAGTGGCGCTGGTAGGGCGGTGCACGCCCCCTACATAGAAATGCAAATCACGTATGTATATGTGATTTTGTGTAGCTGTGCCACCTGTAGCAGTACTTCTGCTATAGGGCAGATAATAAGTGGTTAATTGTTAAAAAAAAAAATCACTATTTCTTTTCATTTTTTTGTAAAACATTTATAGTGCAACACAGGTCTTTTTGTTGTGAAAAAGTGCTGAAGTGTTAGAACCTCTGTCTTGGTTTTCTATTTCTATTGAGGCAATTGCCCCCTCACTTCCTTTTTGACCGAGAGACAGGAAAAAAGCAAAATGGAGCACATAAGGTAAAAGAAATACTGGGGACTATTGTCAGGTTTGTACTGCTGTATTTGGCCCCACTGGTGAGATCGGATTTCCTGTTTGGTCACCAGTGAGGTGAAATCTAGAAGCTAGAAAACAAATTTGACAGAGATTCTAACTCTTCACTGCACTAACCAAAAGGAAAAAACCTTTGTAGTATATCAGCTTCTCAAGTATATTATATATCAAACATATTTTTTTGGTCATGTCCTGGCATTGTCATTTCAGAGCAAAGCTTCCAATGCCAATTCATATCTTGTGGATACTACAGGTGAAACTCGAAAAAATTTGAATATCGTGCAAAAGTTCATTTATTTCAGTAATGCAACTTAAAAGGTGAAACTAATATATGAGATAAACTCATTACATGCAAAGCAAGATAGTTCAAGTCGTGATTTGTCATAATTGTGATGATTATGGCTTACAGCTCATGAAAATCCCAAATCCACAATCTCAGAAAATTAGAATATTGTGAAAAGGTGCAATATTCTAGGCTCAAAGTGTCCCACTCTAATCAGCTAATTAAGCCATAACACCTGCAAAGGGGTCCTGAGCCTTTAAATGGTCTCTCAGTCTGGTTCAGTAGGAATCACAATCATGGGAAAGACTGCTGACCTGACAGTTGTGCAGAAAACCATCATTGATACCCTCCATAAGGAGGGAAGGCCTCAAAAGGTAATTGCAAAAGAAGTTGGATGTTCCCAAAAGTGCTGTATCAAAGCACATTAATATAAAGTTATGTGGAAGGGAAAAGTGTGGAAGAAAAAGGTGCACAGGCAGCAGGGATGACCACAGCCTGACGAGGATTGTCAGGAAAAGGCCATTCAAAAGTGTTGGGGACTTTAACAAGGAGTGGACTGAGGCTGAAGTCAGTGCATCAAGAGCCACCACACACAGACAGATCCTGGACATGGGCTTCAAATGTTGTATTCCCCTTGTCAAGCCGCTCATAACAACAAACAACGTCAGAAGCATCTTACCTGGGCTAACGAAAAACAGACCTGGTCTGAGAGCAACTTTTGCATCTCATTTGGAAACTAAGGACCCAGAGTATGGAGGAAGAATGGAGAGGCACACACTGCAAGATGCTTGAAGTCCAGTGTGAAGTTTCCACAGTCTGTGTTGTTTTCGGGAGCCATGTCATCTGCTGGTGTTGGTCCACTGTGCTTCATTAAGTCCAGGGTCAACGCAGCCGTCTACCAGGATATTTTGGAGCACTTCATGCTTCCTTCCGCTTTATGAGCTTTATGGGGATGCTGACTTCATTTTCCAGCAGGACTTGGCACCTGCCCACACTGCCAAAAGCACCAAAACCTGGTTCAATGACCATGGGATTACTGTGCTTCATTGGCCAGCAAACTCGCCTGACTTGAATCCCATAGGGAATCTATGGGGCATTGCCAAGAGAAAGATGAGAGACATGAGACCGAACAATGCAGAAGAGCTGAAGGTCGCTATTGAAGCATCCTGGTCTTCCATAACACCTCAGCAGTGCCACAGGCTGACAGCTTCCATGCCACACCGCATTGAGGCAGTAATTGCTGCAAAAGGGGCCCAAACCAAGTACTGAGTACATATGCATGCTTATAATGTACTTATCTTTTTCCAATATTTACTGGTTTTCAATGCTTTAGCACTGTGCCAAGCTCCCTGGGCATATGTATATTCCCAGCTGACAGCAGATTGTAAACAAAGGAGCCCATCATTAAAAATAAAACAAATAGCACGGGGATCCCTCCACAATCCATACTAGGCCCTTATGGTTTGGTATAGATTTTAAGTGGGACCCAACTCAAAAAAAAAAAAAAGGGGAGGGGGGGGGGGGGCAAGCATGTGACCCCCTGAACCATGCCCTCAAAATGGGTCCCCTTCTGGCAAAGTACCTTGTCCCCATGTTGATGAGGACAAGGGCCTCTTCCTTCTTCCATCTTGCCCACTATACACCGATGTCACTCTACAAAATCACATTGAAAATCGGATCAAGTCACAGCTACACTAGTGTGAACCTAGCCTAATTGCAAAACTGCACATGTGCATCAAGACCAGTACATTCATATTAGCAAGCTCTGTATGTTCAGTTGGGCAAACCATGCTTGAACACGTCTCCCCTTACACCAATACGTGGACCTTGACCTGCCTGCTAAATTTGCTGTTTGGTGCTATTTAAAAAATTCTCAATAGTCAATAGGAAAAGGGTTGCTCATATTATTTCCAGAACCAAAGAAGAGTGCAATCTAAAGTAAAGATTGCAACATACTCATAGTGGTCATGTTGCTGGGTATGTCTATTCATTAACACACATAGAAAAATAGTGAATAAATTAGTTGCAGGTTGATAAATAAAACATGCAGATATTGTCAAGAAATTCATTTGTTTGAACAAACATTAACCACTTGCCTACCGGGCACTTATACCCCCTTCATGCCCAGGCCAATTTTCAGCTTTCAGCGCTGTCGTATTTTGAATGACAATTGTGCGGTCATGCAACATTGTACCCATATGAAATTTTTAGCATTGTTTTCACACAAATAGAGCTTTCTTTTGGTGGTATTTAATCACCACTGGGTGTTTTATTTTTTGTGCTATAAACAAAAAAAGAGCCAAAAATGTGGGAAAAAAAAGTTTTTCTTTGTTTCTATTATAAAATTTTGCAAATAGGTAATTTTCTCCTTCACTGATGGGCACTAATAAGGTGGCATGGATAGGCAGCACTGATGGGCACTGATGAGGTGGCACTAGTGGCATTGATGAGGAGGCACTGATGATGCTGCACTGATAGGCGGCACTGATGGGCCCTGATAGGTGGAACTGATGGGCAGCACTGACTGATGGCACTTACTAACAGCCTTGACTGGCTGCACTGACTGATGGCACTGACCAAAGACACTGCTGGGCACTAATAGGCAGCACTGATGGGTGGCACTAATGGATGGCACTGCTGGGCATTGATGGGAGACACTGGTGGGGGGCACTGCAGGGCACTGATCATCAGTGCCTTGAGGATCAGTGCAGATCTCCTCTGTGACAGCTGTCGATCATCAGCAGTACTTTCCTCATGCTGTGACAGCATGAGGTAAGTGCTACCGATAACCGGCAGCTGTATTTACTCCATAATCTGTTGTGTCATTGGACACAGCTGATCACGTGGTAAACGGCCACTGTGATTGGCCTCTTATCTAATTACATTATCAGCTGTGTCCGTAGGAAACAGCGATCATGGAGATCGCAGGGTGCACGCCGCTGGTGGTGCGCGGAAGGTCATGTTCTGGGAGGACATCATATGACGCCCTCCGAGAACTGGGTAACCTCGCTGTAGCTGTCATTCGGCTATAGCGTGGTTACCAAATGGTTAAAATGAAGATGCATGATATAGGCAGCTTTGATGTTGGAGTGATTCTTGGTGCCAGACCTAGTGCTTACAGCATCTCAGAAACTGCAACTGAACTACAGTCTATCTAGTGTCTAGTGTAAATACGTTGATAAATGGCAGTTTTGTTGGGCAAAATCACCTTGCTAATGTAATGCCCTCTAGTATAAGATAGGTTTTTTTGTGTGTACATAGATAGACGCTTGCAAGAAGCCTGGGTATGAGTCAGCCTGGGAGTGAGTCAGTGAGCTTACTTGAGGTTAAGGCTGAAGGGCTCTCCAGGTCAGTTCTCTGATACCTCCCTCTGCTGTAGAAACTTGGAGAAGTTTCTAGAAGCCATTGGACAGGGGTGAGGAAAAACTCAGCGTTCCTCAAGAGAGTGGCGCTACACTAATGAGAGAGAGGAAAAATGGGCAGATATGTTTAAACTGACAGGCAGTATTCAATTGTTTAAAACATCTTTTGTTCAGATAAGACCTTTGAATGGACAACAAATCAAACTTTGTAACAGATGGTGTTGTAGCAAAAGACAACACCTTTTTGGAACTGTGGTAGCATGGCTCAAAATCTTGAAGGAATGTTTTCAGAGAGCAAAAGTGGTCCTACACTAGCAGATAGGTATACCTAAAAAGTGGCCATTGTATGTATTCAGTAAACCTGGGTGGTATGTTTTTAAACAGGTGAAGTTTCCCTTTGATATTCACAACTCTTGTAAGTAAATCTACTAGCTGTAAAATGGAATGCTCCCAAGGTTCTCCATGGCTGATTCTAATTACTGTTTTAAAAAGGCATGAATCAGCTGGTATAAGCTCACTAATTAATAATGCCAGAAAAACTTTCAAAAATCTTAGTAGTTGCTAAATGCTAGGAAATGAGGGGGGGAATTTTCTTCGTACCTTTAAAAACTCCTTTTGTTGAATGTACATTCAGAGGGCAGGGGCAGCTTGCATCTCTGAGATTTCACCCTCTTAATAATTGTTTACCTATTAAAGTGTAACTAAAGGCACCTAGTGAGCGATTAGAACACCTGTCAGTTTTTTATTGCTGTCTTTGACCCTGTCAGGGAGATTCACCCTATTTGTACTGTTTACAATTATCATTGTCAGTTAAAATAAAGAAAATCTCAAAATATTCTGTTGTACCCAAAACAGTAATATAGGGGAAAGCTCCAATGGCACACTAGTTCTGGTGACCAATTGGGGTTAGAGTGTGCAGCTCTGCATAGAAACCAATCAGCTTCCAGTTTTTTTTTTTTTGTCAAGCTTACTTGAACAAGCTGAAGTTAGAAGCTGATTGGCACTCTCCAGTGTTAGTAAATCAACCCCATTTTGACAACCAGGGATTCCCTCTAAAGGGATTTCCTGTCACTTCCTGATTTGACTATAGGAAAAGCAGTGGAGGGAAAATTTCCCAATGGGACACAGATAGCAAAAAACCTGCCAGGGGTTATAATCCTCCGTTACTCTAGTCAAAATTTTTAAAAATTACCTTTGGTACTTTAGATATGAGACAGCTTACAGTAAATCTAAACCCAACCACCATACTCTCACCTAAGCTTTAACATGTTAATATAATTTCAAAAATTGATTTCACCCTGTTTAAACCTGCAGGTTTCACTAAAATGATACCTAGTGATCCGGCCATGTGATCTTTGTTCAGGCATTTCCTGTTATCTGTTGACAACTGTCTCCCAATTGTACTTTTGCATTGCCAGCCTGTCACATATCATGCACCCCTAAAGGAGACCACAAGCTGTCATTATAACACATATTGCACAGTTAAGGTCAACTGTTGTCACTATCAGGAAGCCAGTCTAAACTAATGATGTGCATCTGACACTGAGAAAAAAAAGGAAAAAATAGCAGTTGTTTTTTTATACAAAATGCTAAACTGTTACTAAATCCACAACAGTAAAATCAGTCTGTATATGCAGTAAAGCATTCTTGTTATACTAACTGTGGAACCTAAGAGGTTAATCTTATGCACTGTGTAAAAAGGCCATTTGATCCTGTCTTCTCTGCCCCTCCTCTTGTTCAAATGTCCAGCTGATAGGACAAACTGAACCCGTAGTCACATGTACATGCTCACTTTAGTGTGTATTGCTAGAGAGTTTTTTTTTTCTTGAGAGAGTGCATGTGATCAGCACAGGACCAATCAGCACTATACAGACAGAGGTCAGGGGTTTTGAATCCTCCTAGAGCAGAAAGAAAGCCTCTCCTATAAGCTTTAACGAGTGCTCTGCTGAAGTAACAAGACTGCTCTAACTGCTGATGAGAAAAGGTATTTAGCAGTTTATATTTTCTAAAATAATTGCACTTCTATGTTGTGTGTACTGTGGGAGACCAGATACAGTGAATGCAGGGTCCTGGGTTTAGTAACACTTAAAGGTTTACATCTACTATCATAGGAATATATACAGTATATATAGGAACATATATCATAGCATTTGCTGCTATGGCTGAGCCTATACTATATTCTACAGCCATAGACTGTACCATATGAATGGATTACTTGGGTATGGAATACCTCTGTAAATGATGTTTCTTTTAATATTTTGAAAAAAAGTAGAATTGTAAGAAAAAAAAAACATTTGGAAAGCCCATTTGGGAATTTTTTTCCTCAATTCCTATTCCAAGAACCAGCAAGCTAAGAAGAATCTTCCTAAGGAACCCAGACAAAGACAGAGCCCATACAAAGGTTCTTGCCCTTCTCCACCCTACTGAAATAGTTTATAAGGCTATCCATATTCCTGATGAATGGAATCAACATTGGCAGTCCTTCCCAAAAGGACAAATTACAGAAATAAAAACATGTCAGTGGTTTAACATTTACCAAGACTATCCATAAGTATCAGAAAGTTTTGAGAAGTGTCGCACTTTTTTTGGCCATGGTAGATCCAGTGAACAGGACATGGCTGCCACATAAGCTATTTTGATTGTTTCTTTTCTAACCAACCAAAAACATACAGGTGAAACTCAAAAAATTAGAATATCGTGCAAAAGTTCATTTATTTCAGTAATGCAACTTAAAAGGTGAAACTAATATATGAGATAGACTCATTACATGCAAAGCAAGATAGTTCAAGCCGTGATTTGTCATAATTGTGATAATTATGGCTTACAGCTCATGAAAACCCCAAATCCACAATCTCAGAAAATTAGAATATTACATGCAATCAATAAAACAAGGATTGTACATAGAACAATATCGGACCTCTGAAAAGTATAAGCATGCATATGTACTCAGTACTTGGTTTGGGCCCCTTTTGCAGCAATTACTGCCTCAATGCGGCGTGGCATTGCTGAGGTGTTATGGAAGACCAGGATGCTTCAATAGCGACCTTCAGCTCTTCTGCATTGTTCGGTCTCATGTTTCTCATCTTTCTCTTGGCAATGCCCCATAGATTCCCTATAGGATTCAAGTCAGGCGAGTTTGCTGGCCAATGAAGCACAGTAATCCCATGGTCATTGAACCAGGTTTTGAAGCAAAACAGCTGCCATCTTTTCCCCAGGATTACATAACTCAAAAGTAACATATCCAAAGAACTATCTGTATATTCGTTTTGTTAACATAGTAAGAAGCATGAAAAAAGATGAACCTTAGATTGTACTTTGAGGATTAGGGGTTTATGTGAATGTACTATATGTATGTAAAATGCTGCATAAATTGATGGCGTGAAATAAAATAAAGATAAAAAAATATTGGAAATTACAGCAAAGTTAAAGTCCAGCTCATACAACTTTTTATTACTTATGTGTAGCAAATGTAGGTTAAAAAAACATATCTTGCAGGATATAATCTTACTTTAAGCCTGTTTGACAGCAATTCATATTTCTGTCAAGGAATACAGAGGGTATTTCCCCTATGTAAATATATATTCAATGTTTTGAATCCTTGTACCATGCACTGTGTGATTCATACCTTTCTGTGTTCTGAAAAAAGTTACTTACCTAACCTGAAGAGTGACCCCAGTGCCTGAAGAGAAAATATGCACATAGCTGTAAAACAAGTCACTGGAATGCCTGGACTGAAAGAAAAATAGTTTGCTATCAAAATAGTATTGTTCTTGAAATCTATTTAAAGACTGAAAAGATGCCAAAGGAATAGTTGATTTTACCAGGTCTTTACCGGCCATCAAAATAGATCTGTTAACCTGCTGTGAGCTGTGTGTGCATAGTAAATCCCTTTTGCCAATCTGACGGTTTTAGAGGATGTGTCATTTTTGTAAAAATATTTTAATCGTTGTCAGATGATATGAATTTCCCTGACAAATGCTGGTTTCTAGAAGTGGCTGTTTTCCAAAAAATTAGACTTTCTTCAGAAACTCTCCTCCACATTAGTAGCTTGCTGTCTCTTGCTATGTGCAGTAAGTAGTTTTCCATATAAACTCCCCCATCCTTTTCTGCAAAGTCACCTATGCCACTCCACCTCTGTATGGCATTAGTTTAACCACTTACCCTCCAGAGGATTTACCCCCCCTTCCTGAACAGGCCATTTTTTGCGGCACAGCGCTGCGCTACTTTAACTAACAATTGACCGGTCATGCAACGCTGCACCCACATGTCATTTATATCCTTTTTTCCTCACAAATGGAGCTTTCTTTCAGTGGTATTTGATCGCCTGTGCATTTTTTATTTGTTGCACTATAAAGAAAAAAAGACCGACAATTTTGAAGAAAAAAAACACAATATTTTTTATTTTTTGCTATAAAACATATCCAGTAAAAAAATTTAAAAAGTCCAATTTAGTTATAAATTTAGGCCAAAATGTATTCTGCTACATGTCTTTGCTAAAAAAAAATCCTATTACGTGTAAATTAATTGGCTTATTTGAAAGTTATAGCATCTACAAATGGCGGTATAGATAATGGGATTTTTAATTTTTTTTTAATACTAGTAATGGCGGCGATCAGCGACTTATAGCGGGACTGCGGCGGGCATTCTGACACTGGGGGGGAACTGACTAACTGCTATTGACATCCACAGTGACAAAAGTCCAGTGAACAGTGCTAATATATATTGTAAAGTGCTGAGCAAACTGTTGGCGCTATATAAATCCTGTATAATAATAATAATAAAAAGCACGGACACTGTACTAATAAGACTGGGCAGGAGGGGTTAACATCTGGGGCGATCAAAGGGTTAACTGTGTGCTGTTTTCCTATTTTGTCTGTTTGTGCTTTACTGTGTAAGCATGCTGCTTTGTATTGCTCTGCTATGCAGAGCAATACAAAGCAGTGCACTAGTGCTGGCAGGGGAGAGATCTGTATTGTTTACATACATACCTCTCATCTGTCATTGTTCCTTGGCGATCGACGGGTGCTGGTGGGAAATCTCCAGCTGGGACCCGGTGATCGATGGCTGTAGCCGCCAATGGCGGAATGGGCAGGGCAGCGTGCATGCGTGCGTGCCCCCTACCTGGACATACAAAATCATGTATATATACGTGACTTTGTGGATCCCTGCCGCTCTGTAGCAGTACTTCTGCTATAGGGTGGTCGGGAAGTGGTTAAGAGGAGTAGACAAGGCGAAAGGGACATAATTATGTAGCGCTACCCCCGTAGGAGCTGCTGGATGATGCTTATCCTGCTCTGTCTTGGCCCTGGAGGTTCCTCAACCCTTCTGACACTAGGTTCAGACATAGACCAATAATGCTCACCAATAATAACCAGCACAGAATAAAAAGGCAATGGACACAATAATTCAATAGCCACAGTTGTATTGTACATCAATGATGGTTCAGGTAAGTATTTAGGGGTTACACACTATTTATAGCTGTGCCCACAATCTGACAGAATAAGCAGTGTTCACTCAAATGAATATCTATAATGAGTGTTAAGCAGACTATGTATACCTACTGTGCATCAATGGTCCCCACACTGGTTGTGGGGGAGAAGCTTCAGAAAACTGCCAGCTCCCTTGTGACCACTGACGCACTGAAATAGGACCAAATCAACACCTCTTGA
Organism: Staurois parvus; assembly: GCF_062004578.1. Taxonomy (NCBI): domain Eukaryota; kingdom Metazoa; phylum Chordata; class Amphibia; order Anura; family Ranidae; genus Staurois; species Staurois parvus. Next base: position 1,135,647 of record NW_028318358.1, read on the forward strand.
TGAGTATTTTGTATGAGGGTAGCGTTCCTCTTTAAGTAAATGATAATTAATCAATGATCTGGGGTAGAGCCCAAATTTAGGAATGTGATCTGCTAGCAGGTTTGGACCCTATTAATGATGAAGAGGATGGTAATGTCAGGGGCCTGCAGATGAACAGAGGTGGTAGCAGCAAAGATTTCTCTATTGGCTGGGTCACAATGATGTCTGCTAGCAGTGTCTCTGTGCAGAAAGGTGGGCAACTGCCTGCTCACAAATCCCAGTACAGATGCAGTCTCCACCAGTGCAGAATGAGCTGTGTAGGACCGTGGGTCTCTGCTGAGAGAGCGATGGTCATATAGCCAGCTGTTATTGCTCTGACAGCTGTAGCGGATGAGTGGAGACGAGGTGGGATGGGTGCTGGATGATGGGGAGTGACCACCGACACCTGACGTGGCAATCTGTGACACGGCTATGTAATGCACTGGATGAGCATCACTGTCCCTGACTAGGCCACTGAGTCCAGCTGTAGCTGAGTGCGGAACAGCAGCCTCAAATTGTCCTGTCTGAAGTCCCTGGGCCCAGAGAGCAAGCCCGCCAGAAGCAATCAAATATATAAGCTCTCCCATCATCCTTTGCTGGATCATCTTTCTGGGATTTGTAGGTCCGAAGGAGCCAAAAAATACAGTGAGAGTTGACTGGGGGCTTCAGGACCGAAGATCCTCTGCTCCTCCCAGGAAGAGTAGCTGCCTTGCTTTATCGACGGGAAGTGATGTAACAGTCTGGGGCCCTAACACTAGGAGGCAACTAGCTAGTCTATGGTTCTGTTGGCTGATGTCCTCCTGATTCATCTTGCAGTATAAGACACCTGTCTACAGTTAAAATGTTTTCATTTATTTTACTATTGCATGAAGGTGTATTTTATTTTAATTACCTGTTTTTTATCAGACTGATTTAAAAATAAACTATATTTTAATGAGTCTGGCAAAGTCAGGTACACTTTAGATGCCAGAATTATTTGCTTTTATGCAAAGGTTGTAGAGCAGTGTTTAAAGGATGCCTTTCTTGTAGATCTATTCTGTACTTTTGTTTAATGGATCATTGGAGTCCACAGTTATTTTCTAGACCTTGTATATGCATCCCCACAAAAACACCTCAAATAATGAAATAGTTTACTAGGTTTCAGAAATGGAAGCAATTGCATCACATTTAAAATCAATATAAAGTCTATTAAAATGTGCATTTAAAAAGTGATTGGACATCTCATATCTGTTATATTTTCCCCTTCTGTCCAATAAACATTTACTTTTGAGTAAACCTGATTTTTTTGGAAATCCTAGTCCCAAATATTTCTAGATACTCTCAAAAAAACGTCCATGTACTCCATTCACCCTACCAATCAAAAATTATATGTGTAAACACAGACCTCATACTTCTGTGGTAGGTAGGTTACTTCACTTTGTTCTGTATAATCACAAAATCCAGTAGAATACAGAATAATGGCCTCCTCCTTCTGTCACAGTATCTACAATCTTTGTATAAAGTTAACTCACAACAGCTCCTTCAATGCAGAACAAATCTAACATGTCTGTGTGACTCCCCTCTTTCTGTGTATCTCACTGGAAGCAGCCAAATATTACGAAATCAGCTAAAACTTTGCATCTCTGCAAATGTAAATCTTCTTTCCTTGACACTCATTGGTGCTGTCCACATAGAAAGTATATTATTCCTCCAAACACTTCCTAGAGATGATAAGATGCTGGAATTCACATATCTCCTTTTCTTCATCTCCCTAGAGTCAAGCCTGAAAGGTCTCATTTGTATACTGAAGCAGATCACTGCATGCGCAAAATTATTTTTCTACAGTGTATTCTATATATAGAATATTTATAGCATGGTTATGAAAATACATATTGCTTTTCTGAGTCTCAATATTTTTCTTCAAGCACTGTGTACATCTAAACTACACTAGAAACTGTTCTGTTCTATGAAATTTCAATGAAAGCAGTTTTGAGGGAACATTTTAAGGTAGTTTTGGTTGTTTATGAGGGAGCAATGGGCTCTAAATGTCTCCTTTCAAATATCCTGGTCCTATTTTCATGCCAAGAAAAGACAACTCATTAGCCCTATTATTTTAAGTTTTTTTCCAAAGATAGAAAGAACATTTAAAGCAGCATTACAAAAAAAAAATATACATAACAAAAAGGGAGAAAAATACACATACAAAAGAAAACCAAAATTATACTATCAATGCAATTCTCCTCCCCTAAGAAAAAAAAACACAATCACAAGATAAAGGAAAAAAAGCTAATTTCCCAATACATCCCAGAGAAACCAGTTCTTGCCAAAATCAGTCTACCCTCCCGTAGCATAAACTGAACACTTAAACACAACCAAGATGTTATGTCAGAAAAATAACAATTCTGAGAAGCAAATTCATGTTTACAGTATCACTATGAACTAACAGACATTTACATTTGGACATTATTTTTAAGTTTGGACATAAATGCATTTATTGCTTCTCAGCATCTGAACTTTGCCTTTCTCTGCAAAGAGGAATAGAAAATTATGGCTAAACGTAAAGTGATACTAAACTAAAGTGTGATACTAAAAATACTGTAAAACTAAAAGTAATACTAAAGTGTTAAATGTCATAACTCATTTACATAAATCATATATTTCATGCCATTGTATTTTCCGTTTTAAAAAAAATCCCCTAATTCCTGCAGCACTATTGTGTGGTCACACGATTTTTTGTTGTTCTTTGGCATCTGCGGTAAAAGATCCTTGGGAGAGGCTCCTATTACTACAGTATGAGTCTGTTTGCACAGCTCTGATTGGTATTGTGCCAGTCACATGACTAAAAAAATGTTTCAGAAGAGCAATTCAAATGTAATTATAAATATATTATAAATATTATTATATTATAATTATAAATATAAAAAAAAACAGTTTTATTGCTTCCTATACATCTTTATTAAACATCAGATGTGTATTTTTGTGTGTGTTAACATTGTGTTGGTAGAGTTAAAGGCAGAGTAAAAGTGGATTGACACCAGCTTTCATTTTGTTCAGACAGCATCTCTTTTCTACTTTACAGGTATTGGCTATTGCATTTGATATATTTATTGCTGATTTACATTAAAACCTAGCTCTTTTGTGAGTTTCTTAGTAATTGTAATAAATCAGCATACTATATCCTGCCCCCATAGTGTTTAGCAATAGAAGAACATGGAGGAAGAGAGAGGGAGGGGAGTGTCATTTACCACTGTGTATATGTCTGTGTGTGACTCTATAGTTATGTGGGTTGCACAGACAAGAAAACGGAGGAAATAAAGGCTTAGAAAGGAACTGAAATATAAGCGTGGGCGTAGATGGGGGGGGGGTCAGGGGGGTCTGAACCCCCCCCAGAGGAGGGATGTCAACCATCCCCGGCTGCAGGCTGCAGCCCTTGAAATTTGGGCTGGGACGTGAGAAGAACACAGCGGCGGGAACACAGCAGTGGTGTTGGCGAGGGGGGGGGGTCAGACAGAAAACTGTTCTGTGCAGTAATGGAGGCGGCAAGCAGCACTGGGGCTAGGGGTGTGTGGGAGGGGTGGTGGTGGTTGTGGTGACAGGCAGCGATCTCCTGTATGGCTTTCAATGAAGCAGCTGGAAGCCACTGGAGGGAGAGGAGGAAAAGCAACTTTCAGCTGCTTCGTTGAAATCCCTACAGACGATCGCTGCCTGTCACCACAACCACCGCCGCCTCTCCCACACACCCCTAGCTTCGGCGCTGCTCGCTGCCTCCACGCTGCATAGAACGGTTTTCTTTCTCCCACCTCCTCTGTGTTACAGCTGCTGTGTTCTTCTCACTGCCAGGCAGCCCAGCCCCTCCCTCCATCCTCCGCACCAATAGAAGAGGGGAGAGAGGCTGGATCTGCTCTGCCTCCTCCTCTGCCCGCTCACACTACAGTCTGTGCAGCTTCAGAGGAGGTGTGGCGAGAATATGAACACAGCAGCCGACAATCACAGCTCTGATGCATCTGAAGGAGTCATGGTGAGTTTGACCTAACTTTCCATCCTTCCACTCCCCCTCCCTCCCCTCCATCCCTCCACCCCAGTCCCTTTCATCCTTCCACCTCAATCCCTCCCCTCAATCCCTCCACCCCCCCTCCCTTCCATCTCTCCACCCCCCTCCCTTGCATCCTTCCACCCCCCCTCCATCCCTCCACCCCCCTCCCTCCCTTCCATCCTTACACCACCCTCCCTTCCTTGCATCCTTCCACCCCCCTCCTCTCCTCCATCCCTCCAACCCCCCTCCCTTCCTTTTTTCCGCCCCTCCCTTCCTTCCTTCCTTCCTTCCTTCCTTCCTTCCTTCCTTCCTTCCTTCCACCCCTCCCTCCCTTCCTTCCACCCCTCCCTCCCTTCCTTCCACCCCTCCCTTCCTTCCACCTACTCTACCTTCCTTCCTTCCTTCCTTCCTTCCTTCCACCCACCACTCCCTTCCTTCCACCCACCCCTTCATTCCTCCCACCCCTCACTTCCTTCCTTCCACTCACCCCCCCTTCCTTCCTCCCATCCCTTTCTTCCTTCCACCTACCCTCCCTTCCTTCCTTCCACCCCTCCCTTCCTTCCACCCCTCCCTTCCTCCACAAATTCCTTCCACTTACCCCTCCCTTCCACCCATCTTTCCTTCCTTCCTTACACCCACCCCCCTTGCTTCCTTTCACCACCCCTCCCTTCCATCCACCCACCTCTTCTTTCCTTCCTTCCATGCACCCCTTCCTTCCTTCCACCCACCCCTCCTTTCCTTCCTTCCTTCCTTCTCCCACCCCTCCTTTAATTTTGTTCCATCCCACCCCTTCCTTCCACCCACCCTTCCTTCCTTCCATCCACCCCTTCCTTCACCAATCTATTCCTTCCTTCCTTCCACCCACCCCTCCCTCCACCCCTTCCTTCCACCCACCCTTCCTTCCATCCACCCCCTCCTTCCTTCCACCAATCTATTTCCTTCCACCCACTCCTTCCTTCACCTACCCACCTCTTCCTTTCACCCACCCACCCTTTCTTCCTTGTACCCACCCCTCCCTTCCATCCATCTCTTCTTTCCTTCCTCCATTCACCCTTTCCTTCCTTCCACCCCTTCCTTCCACCCACCCCTTCCTTCCTTCCACCCTTCCTTCCACCTACCCCCTTTCCTTCCTTCCATCCACCCCTTCCTTTCTTCTTCCACCTACCCCCCCCCTCCCTTTCGCCCTCCCTTCTTTCACCCACCCCTTCTTTCTCATGCTTCCTTCCACCCACCCTCCCTTCTTTCACCAACCCATCTCTTCCTTCCACCCATCCTTCCTTCCTTCCTTCCACCCCTCCCTCCCTTCCTCCCTCCTCCCTTCCTTTCACCCCTCCCTTCCTTCCACCTACTCTTCCTTCCTTCCTTCCACCCACCACTCCCTTCCTTCCCACCCACCCCTTCATTCCTCCCACCCTCACTTCCTTTCCTTCCACTCACCCCCCCTTCCTTCCTCCCATCCCTTTCTTTCCTTCCACCTACCCCTCCCTTCCTTCCTTCCTTCCTTCCACCCTCCCTTCCTCCACAAATTCCTTCCACTTACCCCTCCCTACCACCCATCTTTCCTTCCTTCCTTCCTTACACCCACCCCCCTTGCTTCCTTCACCCACCCCTCCCTTCCATCCACCCACCTCTTCTTTCCTTCCTTCCATGCACCCCTTCCTTCCTTCCACCCACCCCTCCTTTCCTTCCTTCCTTCCTTCCTCCCACCCCTCCTTTAATTTTGTTCCATCCACTCTTCCTTCCACCCACCCTTCCTTCCTTCCATCCACCCCTTCATTCCACCAATCTATTCCTTTCTTCCACCCACCCCTCCCTCCACCCCTTCCTTCCACCCACCCTTCCTTCCATCCACCCCCTCCTTCCTTCCTCCAATCTATTCCTTCCACCTACCCACCTCTTCCTTTCACCCACCCTCCCTTTCTTCCTTGTACCCACCCCTCCCTTCCATCCATCTCTTCTTTCCTTCCTTCCATTCACCCTTTCCTTCCTTCCACCCCTTCCTTCCACCCACCCCTTCCTTCCTTCCACCCTTCCTTCCATCTACCCCTCCTTTCCTTCCTTCCATCCACCCCTTCCTTTCTTCCTTCCACCCACCCCCCCCTCCCTTTCGCCCTCCCTTCTTTTCACCCACCCCTTCTTTCCATGCTTCCTTCCACCCACCCCTCCCTTCTTTTCACCCACCCATCTCTTCCTTCCACCCATCCTCCCTTCCTTCCTTCCTTCCACCCCTCCCTCCCTTCCTCCCTCCCTCCCTTCCTTCCACCTACTCTTCCTTCCTTCCTTCCTTCCTTCCTCCAACCCTTTCCTTCCACCCACCTCTTCCTTCTTTCCACCCACCCACCCCTTCCTTCCTTCCTTCCACCCACCCCTCCTTTCCTTCCTTCCACCCACCCCTCCCTTCTTTCCACCCACCCCTCTCTTCCTTCCACCCATCCTCCCTCCCTCCCTTCCTTCCTTCCTTCCTTCCTTCCTTCCTCCAACCCTTTCCTTCCACCCACCTCTTCCTTCTTTCCACCCACCCCTTCCTTCCTTCCTTCCACCCACCCCTCCTTACCTTCCTTCCACTCACCCCTTCCTTTCTTCCACTCACCCCTTCCTTCCTTCCTTCCTTCCTTTCACCCCTTCCTTCCTTTCACCCCTTCCTTCCTTCCACTCACCCCTTCCTTCCACCCACCCCTCACTTCCTTCCTTCCACCCACCCCACCCTTCTTTCCACCAACCCCTTCCTTCCTTGACAGTATCAACCAGGTATATTTCACTCTACACAAAATTAATGCTTTAGTGGCTTTGTGAGTACTTAATAAACACACTGTTATATAACGTGTAATGATAGTTTTTCATAGTCCAGGTCTAATGACACTTAAAGGTTTTTGTTGTAACATTCTTGTGGGCTGCTTATGAATCTGCTGAGGTGAGTATATCATATACTACAGTAAACTTTTTGGAAGCAGTGTCAAAAAGAGTGTGAACCTTTCAAAACTGACCTGTTGGGTTACTTAGCAGAAAAAATGTTAGCATCCTTACCTTCAAGGACATTTTACGAGATTTACAACTTGAAAATGCCAACACATTTCTAGAGCTTTGCACCTTTTCATCAGAGCTAAATGGAATACCATACAATTAATAGATTGTTAAGCTCATTTTTCTTAAAATTATTTTTCATTTCAATGAGAATGAGTGTGTGGGAATGAGAGAAGAAGGCAAACTTGTTTTCATTCTATCTAGGATGCTGAAGTCATTGTCATTGTCTACCCTATCTTTATGAGAACATGTTGTTTCTATAACTTCAATACACCAGGTCATTGCTATGCCAACACACCTCTTGTGGAAAAGTTACAAGCCTGCTTAAGTCCTGAACTCATCTCCAGTTTCTCTATGGTCAAGTTGTAGACAGTCTCTATTTGGAGAAGTCACCGTCCTTCCTGAAGCATTGCTCTCTTAATCTTCACCATTACATTTATATACTGTGGGTACCGCCAAGAGTATGGATGGAGGCAGCATGGAATATCACATTTATGCACACCTATGGCAGTAGTATATGTTATTCTTCAATACCAAATTTTCGGCAAACAAATAGTGTCTCCCTTTTCTACTTATTTCACTTAAAATAATCCAATTGGCACAAATCAGAAAGGTTAAACATTTCCGTACTTGTTTGGCCAGCAATAGATCAGTTTGCAAAAGGAATGGCAAATCTGGGTCCAGCCCAAATGGATTCTATATCACAGACTCCTAAACAGCAAAAGACTGCTGGCTTTGCCCCCAATTGCTTGTCTCCTGCTGGCCTCCTTCTTTAGGTATTGTGGGTATCCCCACCCTTATAACAGTCTGGCCCAAACCTCAAATGGAGATCCCCTGCTCAGAATATTTCCTTCCTAATCTCCACTCATATTCTAGGCTATCTGCCATCTCTTTAGGGGGTAGGAATGTTTTTCACTAATCTTTGTCACATTAATTCTATCTGTCTTTGCCGTTCCAGGTTTTTGTTTTCCCAGGGAGAAATTGGCTGCAGAATGTTAAACACGGATGGGGGAACACTGCAGGAAAACACAGACTAGTTTTCAACTATTCTGCAGTTTACAGAGAATGACATTGTGATCAAACACATTCCTGAACTTTCTCTGCTTTACACTTACTGAAAAACTGAAAACATGTTTTTACTTGTAAACAAATGGATCATATGTATATATTATAAGTATTGATTATTTGATTGCAAAATGATTGCTTCATCCTTTGGATGTTCAGATCGTAGTTCCAGATTTATGTAACTTTTTTTAAAATAGTAAACCCAAAGTAAATCTTAGTTTTTTCCATAATGTGCAAGTATGCACAACTTGTTTGTAACAAGTGTCTAATAGCTGGAGACCACTGAGAATCTGTGCCGCTATATGAAAGTATTTTATTTCTTCTTCCACCATTTCTAAAGTACAACTTGTATAGTCCTGTTTGTGGTAGCCTTTCTTTAGATTAGTCTGGTATAGTTTTCTAATTGATTGCAGTTTATTGCTAAGATTTGCTCTCTTTTATATTGCAACTTTTTACTTTCAAATGTGCATAATTTGATCATCCTCCATGATCAGGGATATAGTACTTTGAGCTTTTGTATCCTTCTCTGTCCACATATCTGTAGGTGGATTTGTTAGGGGTTTGGCATACACTTCTATGTACTTTTTCTTCTCATCAGTATCTTCATTTTACATTTTCAGGACTATTATTTTTGCTTTGTCAGATTAGCAACTGGAAACTTTGAAGAAGCACTATTAGCAACAATAATATATACTTTCTGATCTTTCTATTTTTCAGAGACCGTTTTGCTGTAGCTCTGAGCTGTGTCTGTATTTGTAGCGATGTTTAGTACTTTGGCTGTAGCTGGGTCCAACACCTGGTTGAAAGCTGCTGCAATCAAGATTTTGTTGGAGATAGGAAATTGCATCATAACCATGTAGATCAAAAAGAAAGAACATTGCATTAAAATACTAACACCTAGAGGCAAATATACTAATCACAGTATTTGTGCTGTTAAACTTGTATTAAAATATAATACAAATCATAGTCATGGTTAATTTTTCATACTACTGTGAATTGAGAATTTATATAGGTAATTTCCTTCAGCCATTGTTTGTTGACCTCAGTATAGTTGGTTAATATAATGCCATCTTGTGGTCATTTTGGTTATTGCACCATCCTTTTCTGAGTTCCCTCCCATTTTTTGATGTATTTCCTCTTCCTTCTCAAATTGCCTTTGTGGGATAACAAATGCTGCTTGTTTCATGACCAGATGCTAATCTGCTTGCATGGGGAAACACATTACCATGTTTTGACCTGCAAATATCGTCTTTTTAATCATCTGCCACATCCTGTTGTTTGCTGTAACCTGCTGCATTCAATAAAGATCTTTATGGATGACAAAAAGGTGTTTGGTGAGTTCAGCTATCTGACAAAGACTGTCCGCAGTGATTGTATCTGCTTATACAGGCCAGGCATAGAGGTCTCAGCAAGTGATAAGCTGCTAATACAACAGTTGGAGTCAGAATAGTCAAACTGAAAACATGCTAGAATTCATACAGTCTGCTGTGTACATGTATGTGTCCAATCTGCAATCATCTTGGGAAAGTAAATGATCGCACAAGCTTACTGCATTTCATCTGTGAATGTTGAAAACTGTTTCTCTGCATTGGATTATATTATCCCACCTGTCTAAGCTGGTGTTTGTCTTCTTAAAGAGACAGTAACCATTTTTGCAAACTTGAAAAATGTCTAGACATACATACATATAGAAGCTCACATTAAGCTGCAAGTTAATAGAGGCCTGCGCTAGTCTGGAAGCAAATAAAGTGCAAAGCTCCTTTCCCAGAAAGAAAGCTGAAATAGAAGCTCAGAGCAAAGCTCACCAAGCAAAGGCGGAGTCCCAAATATAGATTCTGCAAACGGAAAGGGAGGAAGCAGCTGCCCTGGCTTACGGTCCATGAACAAGCAATGAAAGAACATATTAATTTGGACTGTTCTATTCAGGGCTTTCTTTCTGCCGGAACGCGGCGGTACTGCGTTCCGCCACCTTTTTCTTCTTGTCCCCGCTCACCGACTGCCTCTGCAGAGCTGACAAGCTATGCAGAGCAGCGAAAGTGACAGGTGCCGGACGCGGCTTGTTTATGTCATGCTTGCGCGTGCCCGGCACCTGTCACTGCCGCTGCTCACAGCCGGTGAGCGGGGACATGCACGCTTCACCCCCCCCCCCTCTACCGCCAGCGTGTAAACATCGGGGGCGCGGACGATGGGCGAGGACACTATGCACGCTTCACCGCCCCCCCCCCGCCGGCGTGTAAACATCGGGGGCGGCGCGGCGACATCAACGGCAGTGACAGCGTGGACGCAGGGGCCGTACAGCTTGGAGTAGGTAAGCTGCGCTCGGCTCCCTGTCACTGACTGCAGTATCATGTATTGCTCTAAATTTTTACTCTCTCCCCAGCCTGTGCCCACCTAAACTATCCCAACCACCTGTGCCCACCTAAACTATCTGAGCCCACCTAAACTATCCTCACCCACCTGAGCCCACCTAAACTATTTCAGAACGCAATTGCTCAGCGCTCAGCGGCGCCGATCGAGAGCGCCCCTCCTGTGCATGAGGAACAGGAAAGATAAATTCAGTGATGGACGGTATTTTTTGGAGGAAAAGGTGGCAACCCTAGGGGAGCCTGTAGGAGCAGGCACATCTACCAGACAGGGTACACATGCATGCTAGACTGATTTTATATCTATGCTGGACGTTTACAAACGGCCTGCCATGATTTTATATCTATGCATGTGTTCCTGGTGTCAGTACGGTACTGATTTTATATCTATGCGTGTGTTTCTGGTGTCAGTACGGTACTGATTTTATATCTATGCATGTGTTTCTGGTGTCAGTACGGTACTGATTTTATATCTATGCGTGTGTTTCTGGTGTCAGTACGGTACTGATTTTATATCTATGCATGTGTTTCTGGTGTCAGTACATTAGTCATTTTATATCTATGCATGTGTTTCTGGTGTCAGTACGGTACTGATTTTATATCTATGCGTGTGTTTCTGGTGTCAGTACGGTATTCATTTTATATCTATGCATGTGTTTCTGGTGTCAGTACATTAGTCATTTTATATCTATGCATGTGTTTCTGGTGTCAGTACATTAGTCATTTTATATCTATGCATGTGTTTCATGCAGATCATGCAAGAGGCAGCCGGGGGTCCGATGACATCATTTCCCTTATATGGTATGTACGGGAAATGATGTCATCGGAAGCCCCTCCCAAATTTTACTTGCATTCCTGTTCTCTAAAGGGGTGGTCCTAGGGTTTGATGGGGGCGTGGCCAGGTTTGGGTGGGGGAGTTCCACCACCTTTCCTCTGAGAAAAAAAGCCCTGGTTCTATTCCAGCAGAACTGGAAGATCCAGTTGAACACAGCAGTGAATATGTACTGCATGGGAAAGACTTGAACAAACCTATGGTAGCCCTAAAGCCATAGAAAGTGCTCTATTCAAAAGACTGCAAAACTTTCCAAAATTTGGTAACAAAGATCATCAAAAGCTTCAAGAACTAAGCAACTTCCTCACGGAGGTAGAGTTGACAAAGGCAGACCCTCGTCTACCTGGCCAAACCTATCTGGACACCACTCATGGCATGAATCCAATGGTGTCTAAACTGCCATACAACTTGCAAGAGAAATGGGCACAAAAGGGCTCAAAATATAAAAGAAACTATAATGCATCTTTTCCTCATTCTCGTATTTTTGCAGGTTCATCAGTGAACAAGCCTGGACGAGAAATGATCCCAGCTTCAACTTCAGTGAATCTAGCTTGCCTGCTTCATCATCATCAAGATATAATAACAGGGCAGCTAAACATGGAGACCTAAATAGAGCAGTATCTGCTAAAAAGATAGACATCTCAAGTCCCAAATCTTCTCCTGCTCACCAGAGTGATTTGAATAATAGAGATAAAGATCCTAATCGTCAGTGCCCTATTAACCACTTGCCTACCAGGCACTTATACCCCCTTCCTTACCAGGCCAATTTTCAGCTTTCAGCGCTGCCGCACTTTGATTGACAATTGCGCGGTCATGCAACATTGTACCCATATGAAATTTTGATCATTTTTTTCTCACAAATAGAGCTTTCTTTTGGTGGTATTTAATCGCCACTGGGCACTTTACTTTTTGCGCTATAAATTAAAAAAGTGCAAAAAATTTGAAAAAAAAAAAAGTTTCTTTGTTTCTATTATAAAATTTTTCAAACAGGTATTTTTTCTCCTTCACTGATGTGCGTTGATGAGGCAGCACTGATGGGCACTGATAGGCGGCACTGATGGGCACTGATAGGCAGCACTAAAGGGCACTGATAGGCAGTACTAATGAGGTGGCACGGATAGGCAGCACTGATAGGCAGCACTAATGAGGTGTCACGGATAGGCGGCACTAATATGCAGCACTGATAGGCGGCACTGATAGGTGACACTGATGATGGGTACTGATAGATGGCACTGACTGGCATCACTGCTGGGCACTGACTGGCACAACCCCTGGGCACTGACTGGTGGCACTGACTGGCAGCACTGCTGGGCTGCACTGGTGGGTGGGCACAGGTGGGTGGCACAGGTGGGTGGCACTGGTGGGCACAGGTGGGTGGGCACAGGTGGGTGGCACTGCTGGGCACAGGTAGGTGGCACTTCTGGGCACAGGTGTGTGACACTGCAGAGTGGCACAGGTGGGTGCACTGCTGGGCACAGGTGGGTGCACTGCTGGGCACAGGTGGGCGGAGCTAGTGGGCGCACTGCTGGGCACAGGTGGGCGGAACTTGTGGGTGGCACTGCTGGGCACCGATCATCAGGGCACTGATCATCAGTGGCCCTGATGATCGGTGCCGATCCTCGCTCTGACAACTGCCGGTTCTCGGCAGTACTTTCCTCACGATCTGACAGCATGAGGAAAGTGCAGCCGAGAACCGGCACTTGCATTTCCCTGTGATCAGAGTGTCATTGGACACCGCTGATCACGTGGTAAAAGGCCGGTATGATCGGCCTTTTACCACATCTCGTGATCAGCTGTGTCCGTAGGACACAGCGATCACGGAGATCGCCGGGTGCGCGCCCCCTGGGGCGCGCAGGAGAGCGCGTTCTGGGGGGACGTCATATGACGTCCACCCAGAACTGGCCGGCCGCAGTGAAGCCGTCATTCGGCTATCTGCGGTCGGCAACTAGTTAATAAAAAACCTCACCCTCTTAAGAAATGACGTGGGCTTAGGGCAAAGACTGTAGAATATGCCATAAGTGTTGTGTTTCCTATGACCATTTTGCTAAAAATTGTAAAGTTGTCACCTCATGCACAGACTTCATTTGTGACAAATATGTTACAACTATGCATCCTGCTCCACTTCGAGAAAATCCATAGCAGCCATTTACATCGAGCACTGCTTCAAATCATGGCAGAGAGCAACAAAGCCATGCTCCAGGCACAACAAATGTTTCCTCTTCATGTACTTCTGTGGACAAGGATTAAACCACAAATGCTATGTTAAGGTACTGTATGTCAAGTCAAAATATATCCAAAGGAAAGCTAATAGGATGTATGCCATGATAGATGAGCAGAGCAACAGATCCCTGGTTAAACCTAAACTCTTTGAGATTCTTGGTATAAAGGGACATGCAACACCATACACTCTCAACATAAGTTCCTACTCCAGAAACTGTGCATCACCATCCCCAATTAAGGCACCTGGTTACTGAGATTCCTCCAATGGGCATGGATGCTGAAATCTTAATCTTGCGGGGAAGAGACATTCTCAGAGTACATAAAATACGGCAGCAGTGTAATGGATCTGCTGGCCCCCCATATGCACAAAGACTTAATCTAGGCTGGGTAATAGTTTGGTGATGTATACTTGAATAGAATGCGCGCGCCAATTGTGATCAACTCCTTTAAAACTCACGTGTTAAGAAATGGGTGTGCATCTAACCTCAGACAATGCCCTCATTATTATGAAGTAAAGGAGAAGCCTCTTGACATCATCCAGGTATCTGATGTTACTTCCATCCTCTGTCATGGCAACTTAGGTAGTACAGTGCAGGGGCGGACTGACCATTCGAGCACTCGGGCACTGCCCGAGGGCCCGGGGTCAGTAGGGGGCCACATAAAATGCCCCTAGTACCTTTTTGTAGGCCTTTTTGGGCATGCTTTGAGTGTGGGCAAGGACAAAGGGGCCCCGTGATCCCCTATTGCCCCAGGGCCCCATGAGTTGTCAGTCTACCCCTGGTACAGTGTTTTGTACTACACGTGATGAAAACAGAATAGCCTTGTTAGTTGAAGATAGAGAGTTCATCACAAAAAAGGATGATGAATTCTTCAAAGATAAATTTAACAGCTGGGTTGCACCATTCCTTCTTCGTGAAACAAAAGTAAGACTTTCAAACAATCATGAACAAGCTTTATCCAGATTCAACTCTCTTCAGCGAACACTAAAGAACAGGCCTGAAATGAAGGACCATTTCATTGCCTTTATGAAAAAAATCTTTGACAATGATCATGCTGAGCCAGCTGTACCTCTTCTAGAACATGACAAGTGCTGGTATCTGACTTTCTTCAGAGTGTATCATCCAACCAAAACAAATCAGGGTAGTATTTAACTCCACTGCCAAGCATCAGGGCGTATCCCTGAATGATTTGTTTCTCAAACTTATAGGAGTAGTTATGAGGTTCAGAAGAGAGCCCGTTTCCATAACTGCTGACATTGAACAAATGTTCCATTGGTTTATAGCAGTGGTCTCCAAACTGCAGCCCAGGGGCCGGATGCAGCCCCACTGTCATCAACAATGGAGCATAGTTCCTGCCCTTGACACCTATAATAGGGCATTATTCCTCTCACTGACACCAACAATGGGACACTATTCCTCCCCCTAATACCGAAAAGAGGACACTGTTTACTCCCACTGACACAATACATTTTCTACTCTTGCTGGCCACAGTCTAAAGTTTGAAGGACAGTAAACTGGCCCTTTGTATAGAAAGTTTGAAGACCCTTGGTTTTTAGTAAGAGAAGACCATAGGAACTTCCTTAGGTTTCTGTGGCACCATGACGTCAATATAAACAATAACGTGTTTGAATACCACATGATAGTACATGTCTTTGGAAACAGTCCCACACCTGCTGTTGCAACATATGGTCTACGAAGGACTGCTCTTGATGGTGAAAAGGAGTATGGTGCAGATGATCAACACTTCATTGAGAGACACTTCTACATGGAAGACTGAATCAAATCTTTACCTACAGATGAAGAAGCCATAGACCTGCATCAAAGTATGCTTTCTGAGGCCAACCTCAGACTCAATAAGATTGCTTCAAACAGTGCTACTGTGATGAAGCCTTTCAAGCTGGTGATCATGCAACAGGATGTAAATGTTGCCTGCCTCAAGGTAAGAGACTCTCTCAATCAAATCTTTGTAGGGTTTCTGTTTGGCAAAAGCTAAGTTAGCACCTAAGCCAGAGCACACAATTCCCAGGCTTGAACTTTGTTAGACTGTGCTAGCCGTTGAAATTGAAGATTTTATACTGCATGAGCTAGACATTCAGATAGATTACGTCAAATTCTACACAGACAGAAAAGTTGTTTTGGGGCTACATACAGGGGTGTATTTGCCACAAGACAAACAAGGCAGCACTGACCCCTGGAAGAAGGGACATATGCAGCATGGGGACTAGGTGGGATCCGAGAGAGGCTGTGGGCTGCTTGATGGTGTATGCAGAGCCCAACTGTCATTCCTGGGGATGTCCAGAGCTGTGAAGGTGAGTGTCTTTCTCTCTGACCCCCTCTGGAGGTGGGGGAGAGTGGGTGTTAGTGGAAGGCTCTCTCGGAGGATGGGCCAGGGGTGTTGTTTGTTACTCTAAGATAAATAGTGCAGCGCTAGATGATATATGACTGCACCAGTATTTAAGGTGGTGCAATATCCCTTAATCTAATGTCAACTGGTGTAGGCCGCATATATTGTATGTGACCTTCCCAACAAGTGAAAAAAGGAAGTAATGACGTGTACTCCACACGGCTTCAAAAACGCAAAAAAAAACGCACAATATGAATGCACAATATAGTCCAATAATAGTCTAGTAATCAAAAAAGCACAGATAGATGTATCTTGATAAGATCCTTGTGATGCATATAGTCCGGCGTTGTGCAGAAAAAATGAATAAATTGCGCACTCACCGGAAGCACAATTAAATTGTGCGTTTATATCTCATACACCAAGGATCACTCCGGCTGTAGATGGAAGGAAGCTTTGAACAGGTGATTCCATGATGGGGGGTAACACATCTGGGGGTTCCTTATGGTAGACCAGGCTCTAAACAGGATCAGCTGAATATTACTCTGGGCCTTGGGGTAGTCGCCTGGTGGTCCTGAGGGATTAAATGCTCGATGTGGAGCAAAAAGGAATACCCATAGTGTAGTATTTAAATCAAATTTAAAACGGATTTATTGAATATTATAGCAAGAAACACTTAACATGAGTATGAAAGTAAAATCAATCCTTGTGCACAAAGGATGTCATGAAATACACACTGACCAGCTGGTATAGAAGAGTGGCCGCCGGACCTCCTTGATCCGGCGGCTTGACGTCACGGCTAGCAGGGGCTCCTCCTTGACGTGCGTTTCGTATCACACGTACATCATCAGAAGGAATAAGAGCCATACTACATTTGTTACTGTCAGGTTCTCTCCATGGGGGATGAAGGGGTAGTCTGGTGTTGGTCGGTGTCAGATTCTCTCTCTGCCAGGGAGGGGAGGCATCTGATTTTTGTGTTGCCTAGGGCAGCACAAAGCCTAAATACACCACTAGCCACATATACAATATACATATATTATATGTCTATGTCAGCAACCTTGTAGAAAGAATAAGAGAATTCTTAAGGTCTGAACAATGACATCGTGTTTCATCAGAGTTTATCCTGTAGATCATGCCACCAGGCCAGTGTCTGCAAGTGTATTTGCAAATTCTTCTTGGTTAACAGGACCTGAATTTCTGCTGGATCATACAGAAGAAACTACAGCTGAGGTTTTTAGTTTTCTAGATCTAGAAGTGGGCAAGGCTTGTATGCACTATTGCAAGGTTGATCCATATTGCTCAATGCTATCACACTAAGTCTAATGATGCTGACTGTCAAGGCTGGCACTTATGCCAAAAACCTCTTTCTGCAAAGGACATTGCCGAAAGCGAACTGATCATAATACGCAGTGAACAACAGAATGTCTTTAGCACAGAAATGAAATGTATCCATGACAAGCAGGGCATTTCAAAAAGCAGTCCAATTGCTAAGCTGAACCCATTCATTGACAGTCCTGGCATGCTAAGGGTTGGTGGATGTTTAAACAATGCTAAGTTGGGAGACTAGGAACAGAATCCTCTTATTATACCTGGTCGCCATCATCTCTCCACCTTGCTCATACGGCACTACCATGATAAGGTTAAGGACCAAGGTAGGCATTTCAGAGAGGGAACCATAAGAGCCGCAGGCTTTTGGATTGTTGGAGAAAATATACAGATTGCAGCTATACTGCACAACTGTGTCCAATGCTGTAAACTAAGAGGCACACATCAGCAACAGCAAATATCAGATTTGCCAGCTTACAGGTTAAGTACTGACCCGCCTTTCACTCACGTTGGTTTAGATGTTTTTGGGCCATGGATGGTATCAGAATCCAAGGTAGCCAAGCAAATAGCAAATGTTGGGCAGTGCTGTTTGCCTGCATGAGTGTGTGTACGATACATATTTGTTGCCATCAGAGGACCAGTGAAGTCATTAATCTGACTATAGATCGATCTTAACTGGAGCCTGCCGAGAGGTACAGCTCAACTCTAGGCCAATCCAAGACCTTTTTAGCCAAAAAGGCCTGTACATGGATTTTCAATCTTTCTCATTCTTCCCACATGGGTAGCTTATGCGAGAGAATGATAAGCATCACATGTAGGATAATAAAAGACTCTATGTTGATGGACTTGAACCCTGCAAGGCTTACTCATGAGAGTTATACCACCTTACTGGCAGACGTGTCTGCCATAATCAATTCAAGACCACTTGTTCCAGTGTCTATAGATCCAGAGTCCCCATCCATCCTTACTTCAGCTACTCTTCTTACCCAGAAGCTTTACTCTGTTCCATCTGGAGACTTTAAAGCAGGGAATCTATGCCATGATCAATGGAAGTGAGTACACCACCTCACCAACTGCTTCGGGAATAGTTGGAAGATGGAATATCTTTCTCTTCTGCAAGGATGCAGAAAATGGCAACACCTGAAACCTAATCTCCAAGTTGGAGACCTTATTCTGTTCAAAGACCAGCAAGCTGAAAGAACTGAATGGCCCATGGGGCTCATTGTAAAGACTATTCCAAGTGGTGATGGTAAGGTACATACTGTAAGGTAGAGGCAAAAGTTGCCAGACAAAGTACTGTAAAGACTTTCATCAGACCCATCACAGAACTTGTTTTGCTCTTGCCTTTTGGGGACTGAACTTGTTTACCTTGGTTTGTTAGGTCATGTTTCTGACTTAAAGCAGAATGTACCTTGAACTTTAATTACACTACTTGATGCCTTATATTGCAGTTATTAACGTTGCATATATACACTCACCAGCAACTTTATTAGGTACACCTTGCTAGTACCCCATTTTGCCTTCAGAACTGCCTTAATTCTTCAGGGTATAGATTCAGCAAGGTGTTGGGAACATTCATCAGAGATTATGGTCCATATTGACATGAGTTACTGCTGTCTTTCTATCATATTGAAGCAGTCTGCCCATTCTCCTCTGACCTCTGACATCAGCGAGGCATTTTCATGCACACAACTTCCACTATATGGATATTTTCTCTTTTTCACACCATTCCCTGTAAACCCCAGAGATGGTTGTGCGTGAAAACCAGCAGTTTTTGAAATATTCAGACCAGCCCGTCTGGCACCAACAACCATGCCATGTTCAAAGTCACTTAAATCCCCTTTCTTCCCTTATTTGATGCTCGGTTTGAAATTCAGCAAGTCATCTTCACCACGTCTACATACCTAAATGCATTGTGTTGCTGCCATGTGATTGGCTGATTAGCAATTTGTGTTACCAAGCAAAACAATTGTACCTAATAAAGTTGCTGGTGAGTGTATATGCATGATTTTATGATGTACAGTCAGGTCCATAAATATTGGGACATCGACAGAATTCTAAAATTTTGGGCTCTATACACCACCACAATGGATTTGAAATGAAACGAACAAGATGTGCTTTAACTGCAGACTGTCAGCTTTAATTTGAGGGTATTTACATCCAAATCAGGTGAACGGTGTAGGAACGACAACAGTTTGCATATGTGCCTCCCACTTGTTAAGGGACCAAAAGTAATGGGACAATTGTCTTCTCAGCTGTTCCATGGCCAGGTGTGTGTTATTCCCTCATTATCCCAATTACAATGAGCAGATAAAAGGTCCAGAGTTCATTTCAAGTGTGCTATTTGCGTTTGGAATCTGTTGCTGTCAACTCTCAAGATGAGATCCAAAGAGCTGTCACTATCAGTGAAGCAAGCCATCATTAGGCTGAAAAAACAAAACAAACCCATCAGAGAGATAGCAAAAACATTAGGCGTGGCCAAAACAACTGTTTGGAACATTCTTAAAAAGAAGGAACGCACCTGTGAGCTCAGCAACACCATAAGACCCGGAAGACCACGGAAAACAACGGTGGATGACCAAAGAATTCTTTCCCTGGTGAAGAAAACACCCTTCACAACAGTTGGCCAGATCAAGAACACTCTCCAGGAGGTAGGTGTATGTGTGTCAAAGTCAACAATCAAGAGAAGACTTCACCAGAGTGAATACAGAGGGTTCACCACAAGATGGAAACCATTGGTGAGCCTCAAAAACAGGAAGGCCAGATTACAGTTTGCCAAACACCATATAAAAAAGCCTTCACAGTTCTGCAACAACATCTTATGGACAGATGAGACCAAGATCAACTTGTACCAGAGTGATGGGAAGAGAAGAGTATGGAGAAGGAAAGGAACTGCTCATGATCCTAAGCATACCACCTCATCAGTGAAGCATGGTGGTGGTAGTGTCATGGCGTGGGCATGTATGGCTGCCAATGGAACTGGTTCTCTTGTATTTATTGTTGATTTGACTGCTGACAAAAGCAGCAGGATGAATTCTGAAGTGTTTCGGGCAATATTATCTGCTCATATTCAGCCAAATGCTTCAGAACTCATTGGACACAGTGCAGATGGACAATGACCCAAAGCATACTGCAAAAGCAACTAAAGAGTTTTTTAAGGGAAAGAAGTGGAATGTTATGCAATGGCCAAGTCAATCACCTGACCTGAATCCGATTGAGCATGCATTTCACTTGCTGAAGACAAAACTGAAGGGAAAATGCCCCAAGAACAAGCAGGAACTGAAGACAGTTGCAGTAGAGGCCTGGCAGAGCATCACCAGGGATGAAACCCAGCGTCTGGTGATGTCTATGCGTTCCAGACTTCAGGCTGTAATTGACTGCAAAGGATTTGCAACCAAGTATTAAAAAGTGAAAGTTTGATTTATGATTATTCTGTCCCATTACTTTTGGTCCCTTAACAAGTGGGAGGCACATATGCAAACTGTTGTAATTCCTACACCGTTCACCTGATTTGGATGTAAATACCCTCAAATTAAAGCTGACAGTCTGCAGTTAAAGTACATCTTGTTAGTTTCCTTTCAAATCCATTGTGGTGGTGTATAGAGCCAAAAATGTTAGAATTGTGTCGCTGTCCCAATATTTATGGACCTGACTGTATTTCCCCTTCTTTCTCACATCGCCTTCATGGCATAAAAATGGCTGCTTGTCTCATGGCCACATGTTACTCTGCTTGCATGGGGGAAAATATTACCATGTTTTGACCTGCAAATACAGTATTTTCAATCATCTGCCACATCCTGTTGTTTGCTGTAACCTGCTGCATTCAATAAAGATCTTTATGGATGACAAAAAGGTGAGAAATAAAGATATTCCTAGGTGAGAAAAGGTGTTTATTGAGTTCAGTTATCTGATAAAGACTGTCTGTGGTAAGTGTATCTGCTTATACAGGCCAGGCATAGAGGTCTCAGCAAGGGATAAGTCACTAATACAACAGTTGGAGTCAGAATAGTAATATATATGAGAATGGTGATTGCACATATGTGTGGATAGACAGCATGCAAACAACTCCTTAGGGGTCCCTGGCAAGTTACTCCCGCCCCCCTCATTATGGCTTGGTATGGTTTAGGTGGGAGCACACGCCTATTTTTCCCCCTTTCCTATCCTGCAAAACTGCATACTGTATGGAATTTGGGGGTTGACATCCATATCAGACTTTCATCAAGAATAAAGGGCCGGTATACATGTTAATAGTATGTAAATTTTTTTTTGGTATTTTTATGGACATGTACTTTTAGGGGAGCCCTATATTGTTTTTTTTGGGGGGTCCCCCATTAAAATCTATACCAGACCCTTATCTTTATTTACAAAAAGCAGTAAGATGTGGAAGCTGTCAATTGTTCAAAAATGTAAACAGGATTTTTGTTTTCTTTGTAAATGCCAGGTTTGCAATAGTAGGCTGTATTTATTGTACAGTTGTGCTACTCCACCAGCAGGTTAATGGCATTCCCCAGGCATTCCTCAGGCATGTCATTTTAAGGAATCTTGCATTTTTCATTTTTTCCACTGATCTCTTGTAGGTATTTGGGATCTGGCAGAGACCGGTGACACATCTGCACACGTGCAGTGGATTTCCCATGCATACGCATAAATACCGTCAGCTTCTGTAGATGAGCACTAAAGTGCACTTCAGCATTTGTGCACATGTGCAGAAATGCATTGCACGTTCCTACATGCTGCAGCTTAATAGCAGCCTATTCTAATAGTTGTGACATAGCAATCCCATGAAACAATGGGACGTGGCCTAGGCCAGAAACCCAGAAGTGATGCCTTTCAGCACACAAAAGCAACCCATAGATCAAAATTACCTAAAATTAGGCTGCATTTATTTAGCATTTGTGTAAGAGATAGAGGAAAGGACAAAATAATAAATAGTTGTTTTATTGAATTAGGTTCCACTTTAAGCACTATTAAAAATGTTGCTCTCTGCCAGAATTTTTAAAAGTTTTTCTTTTGTACATGTTTGCCAGGGCAGTGCCCAGCTCCCCATGTTATTTGTATACAATCAGCTGGCCGTTAGCCTAGATATGATTTTTAACATTCAGCTCCCGTTGACTTCAGTAGGCTATGGCAGTAGGGTATGGCAAATAAGATTTGGCATCCAAACATCTTTAATGTTCGTTGAACTTGCCTCAAACCAAACCCAGGTACGTTCTCTCTTAACTCTATTCTCTATGAAGTGTAGCACCCCCCCCCCCAGGGATTGCTGATGAATATAGGTCTCCCTATAGTCCTGCACAGCCAGTCATTAAGCATTTTTCACACAAGCTTACATTTGGAGACAGAAACCAGTCCTTGAGCTTTTGTTTTGTTGTTTATTGAATGGATTAAAACTTGGATAGGGTAAGGGGGGGGTATAGGATGCTCAAGGGAACCGATATCTGAGGACAACATCCTGATGCTTCTCCTTCTTCTGCAACACAGTCTCTGTTGGAATGCTAGCCAGAATCTCATAGCTGTACCACCCCAGACTCTAGATGAACTCCTCTTCACCCAGCAATCTGGAAACTGTCTTCCTGAGCATGGGATCTGGTTCCTGTTCCTGTTGAGGTGAACAGTCACTAGTAGGGGCTAATCTGGTTTCCCTCCAGAGTGCTCCTTCCCCCATCCGCCCAAGGGGTGCAGGTGTACTCATTCAGATCCTCTCATGTACTGCTTGCAGGTTGGCTGCTGCTACCAGGCCTATCAGCTGGTCCTTGCTTAGGGGGCCAGTGAGTCCTGAGTTTTTCACCTTTCCATCTTCAGGCTTGCAGGCAGGCTCCATCCCACTAGGCCTACCAGCAGCCTTCCTCATGCAGCCTCACATCTTCCTACTCCTACTTCCACCCAACTCCTCACACTTCACACTCTTCCCACTGAGCAGACTCTTGCACTTTTAAGGGAGTCCCAACCCCTTGTCAAGCCTTCTGTTGGGGATTGGTTGAGGTCCCTCAAAAGTGCAGCTAGCCACTCCTCAGATCTACCTACTGCCTCCAAGGCCCTCCTTCAAAAGCCTCAGAGCAGGGGGAATTTCCAGAGGGTCTAGCCTGCAGAGTTTCTCAGCCCTGACCACAATTTGACCATCTGGCTATTGCACCTGAGCTGTTAACAGCTCCTGTCTAACCATTAGGATCTAGCTCCCCCTAGCTAAACTAGGAGGGTGCTGCAGTAAGATGGATTTTCTAGGCTGGTCATTTGCCACAGTGTGTGGGACTAGTTTCAAAGCATAAGCATGCAAGCTCAGCTAATGATCTAACTTTTATCGATCAACTTTCTAATTACTTTATCATATTTGCAGGTGTAATTACATCTAGATTATATTATTTTATTCCCCTTGACTAAAAGCTTGTTTGGGCAGGTGTCTCTCTCCTATTGTACATTGTTTTTGTTGTGCAAATAGTTACTACATAACAGTTTGTCACACTTATTCTGCATGGCACCAGAGTGGTTGCTGGCATGGTACAAATGCCAACACAATAAAAAAAATGTAATAAGTACCCGCTTAAATGTATTCTTGTCCAAATGTCTTGCTAGGTATTACTAGATAATATAAACTTTTACAGAACAAAGCAGCTGCAAGCACTCAAACTACATTATGATAGACCATTGCGCATTCAGTTTCTTTACCGTTCTGTTTAAACATATCATTCCAAAACCACCATTACTTCTTGGCATGTGGAAGTTCATAAATTAAGTATAATGTAATAAGCTGGTCACATGCAGAGTGAAATGTTTCAGCTGGGCAGCAGGAGAAAGAGATTTTACATCATCCATCTAAGGATGGGGTCCATTTTGGTAAGATAGAGTCAGTTCTTGAAAGAAGCAGCTGGAGTAGCTCTAAGCTACAAATGGATCTACTGATTGACAATATGGCTTCACCACTGGAAAGAATAGCTTTAATGGAAAGAATAGATTTAACCACTTGCCCTCAGAGGATTTACCCCCCTTCATGACCAGGCCATTTTTTGTGTTACGCCACTGCGTTAGTTTAACTGACAATTGTGTGATCACACAACGCTGCACCCAAATGAAATTTACGTCCCTTTTTTCCTACAAATTGAAATTTCTTTCGGTGATATTTGATCGCCTGTGCATTTTTATTTCTTTGCGCTATAAGCAAAAAAAAGACAGACAATTTTGAGAAAAAAAACAATATTTTGGATTTTTTGCTATTAAACATGTCCAGTAAAAAAAATTTAAAAAATCAGATTTCGGCCTAAATTTAGGCCAAAATGTATTCTGCTACATGTCTTTGCTATGAAAAATCCCAATACGTGTAAATCTATTGGTTTACATGAAAGTTATAGCGTTTACAAATGGCGGTATAGATACTGGGATTTTGTTTTCTACTAGTAATGGCCGCGATCAGCTACTTTTAGCGGGACTGCAGGGGACATTCAGACACTGGGGGGGGAGAACTAACTTGGTGTCATTGACACCCCAGTGACACCACTACAGTGATCAGTGCTAAAAAAAGCACTGACACTGTACTAATGACACTAGGCAGGAAGGAGTTAATGTGAGGGTCGATCAAAGGGTTAACTGTGAGTGTTTTAGTAGGGGGCGTGGGGTGTTTTCTTCACTGTAAGCACACTGATTGGGATGGTTGTACTGTGCACAGCCATCCAGAGCAGTGTGCTCGAGCTGACAGGGAGGAAGATTGTTTGTAAACTAAACTATCTTTCTCCTCATCAGAGATGCTCGGTAATCTCTGGGTGCTGGCGGGTAATTACCAGCCGGGACCCGGTGATTAACATCCGCGGATGCGAATGTCGACATGGGTAGAACATGCACGCCGCTTGCACGCGCCCGCTACCCAGAAATGCAGAATTAAATATATATATGTGATCCTGCACACAGGTGCCACCCTGTAGCAGTATATCTGCTATAAGGCGGTCCTTAAGCTTATGGATTTTATGAATTATGGAATTTTTCTTTTACACTGGATTTTGCAATGACTCCACAGTAACACTTGTGTGTGAATTCATTGAACAGTAGATGAGCAAAAAGAAAAAAAAATACAATTTAAAACATTAAGGGTAGTTGCGTTGAAAATAATTTTTTTTTATGTTTCTGTATTGACTTTATTTATTAAACACGTACACAGTAAATTTATTCGATGAAAGTTGTGTGATTTAAAAAAGGTTAAAGCAGTATTATACTCCAAAACTAAAATTTACTTCATTGCACCTTGCCAATCCATAGAGATGTGATTCCTGCTTTGGTTTTCTTTTTCTTTTTTTTTCCTTTTCACCTTGTGATCCAACCAGTAACACTTCCTGTCTTAGGGTGTCTCCACTCTGGATGGAGAAGCAATTGGAACACCTTTGGACAACAGCACTGCCATCTGAGGAAAGGGTAATAAGCACCCCTGTCAGTATTAAACAGTTTGTCTCAACCCGCTAACTGCCACTTTAGCCATGCATCTTAGTCTATAAAAGGAAGTTGAAAAGTCACAGACTTACAGAAGGATCAACAGGTATAAAGGAGGCAAGCCAAAGTCACAGCAGAAGATCAGCAGATATAAACTATAGTCTGGAGTTAGCAGATTCAAACTGGTAATCACCAGTAACAAGAGACAAACGCAAGTTTTGAATTTAGGAAATATGTCCGACACACATGCACTAGTACCTGATCCTGATCTAAACCTGACCTGAACCACTGAACAACTACTGTGTCAATTAGCTGTGAAAATGGAGCTTCAGTTCACACCACACATAAATGAATCCACACTCACCGCCTATACAAAGAAGCATTGGTGTTCATAAGAGTACAGACAAATACACCCATTCACTTCTATGGCAAGCTATACGTGGCACATGCGGCTCCATAAGCATGGGAAAGTGGCAGGAAATTTACACTGGGAATAGAAAATGCCTATGACATCTCTGTCTGCATGAACATTTAGTAAAACCATGCCAGTGAGAGGCTTGGCAACACTCTAACAACAGAAAATCTGTTTTGTAATAAGATAACATGCATTAACTTGGGAAACAAAAAGATTAAAGTTGTGGGTTTCCATTAAAAATCTAATCTGGCACATGGCTTTTTTGCCTAAATTAAACTCTGCTTTTCTTGGAAAGCTGCATTAATTTATTGTTATCCTTGAAAAATTAACAGATGGCTGAGTATGTTTTGTGTATATTCTAGTTTTCCTGAGCTCCATGAATATCTCAGTGGTTGTTCTAATGGAAAGAAGATGAAGAAGGCTGATACAATTTAAAAATCTGAATAAAGGAAGTTTCCTATAATGCATTTAAGTGTGGTTGACCAAGTGCCACAGGCAAAACCAAAAAAATGAGAGACAAGAGAAGATGAAAGAAAACACTGTTAATATAACCAACCTCTTTACAATCTCACAAATGGAAACTGTATCCAGCAATAACAGACTGTGTCTGGGATTTGCCCTTTTCTGGTTTTGTCTACAAGGGGATTTGCACCAAGGTAGGATAAATTAGAGGAAGTGTATTATATATTAAAGAGGACATCCACAAAAACAGGCTTTTGGGTGGAGGGGATTACCGTACATGGGACAGGAAGGAATATACACAATATTGTGTTGCCAAAAGTATTGGGACACCTGCCTTTACACGCACATGAACTTTATTGGCATCCCAGTCTTAGTCCATAGGGTTCAATATTGAGTTGGCCCACCCTTTGCAGCTATAACAGCTTCAACTCTTCTGGGAAGGCTGTCCACAAGGTTTAGGAGTGTGTCTATGAGAATGTTTGACCGTTCTTCCAGAAGCGCTTTTCTGAGGTCAGGCACTGATGTCGGACGAGAAGGCCTGGCTTGCACTCTTCGCTCTAATTCATGCCAAAGGTGTTCTGTCGGGCTGAGGTCAGGACTCTGTGTAGGCCAGTCAAATTCTTCCACCCCAAACTCTTTCATCCATGTCTTTATGGACCTTGCTTTGTGCACTGGTGCGCAGTCATGTTGGAACAGGAAGGGGCCATCCCCAAACTGATCCCACAAAGTTGGGAGCATGAAATTGTCCAAAATGTCTTGGTATGCTGACACCTTAAGAGTTCCCTTCAAACTAATGGGACAAGACCAACCCCTGAAAAACAACCCCACACCATAATCCCCCCTCCACCAAACTTTTCACTTGGCACAATGCAGTCAGGCAAGTACCGTTTTCCTGGCAAATGTCAAACCCAGACACGTCCATTGGATTGCAGTAAAAGGAATCTTCAATTCCCATCAACCCAGGGGCACGGCATTTCATTATAATTATTTACAATAAATTAAGTACACATATTAATGAGGATGTGATTAAGTGCCAGCGAACCACATAAGAAAATAGAGTTTGTTGTTTTGTTTGTGGCTCACAAGTAATTCACACATATTTTGTTAACCACTGGGAATTGTAGTGGGTGGGTACATGCTGAATGTGTCTGAGAGTCTTGGTCTGACCACCACTGCAAGTGTGGCTGATTTACATTACTGTTTCCTGGAGAAAGAACTACAGAAGGGATGCGTCAAGACCAGTGGCTGGGATAATATAAGGAATAGCAGTGACTGGTCTTACAAACAGGAAACTAAACAGAATTAATGGTTTGATATGAAAATGAATAGTCTATTTCAGAGCAACTACTGGGTGGACCAGAAGATGGATGACATATTCAGCGACGGTAGGAAATCAGCAACAAGGACATGTAAATTAGTTTTTGCCCAGAGTTCTGCTTTAAAATATGAAACTTGAATGGACTCAAAATATGATTTTCCTAGAGTCCTAGGAGTTTTACTAGATTTTTGATTGCTCACAGAGATGTCGCTTGCTATTAGCTCTCCTAGTCTAGCAATTAAAGAGGATTTCCAAGCCCCCCCGCCACCTCTAAAAAAAACAAATTAAAAGTCAGCAGCTACAGATACCATACAAATACTGTACTGACTTTTAATAGAAGGGCACTTATCTGTTCATGCAATCAGCGGTGTACTCATCTCGAGCCGATTCTTCAATGGTCTATCGAGTGCCGGCGCCTCCATCTTGACTAAGGGAAACCGACAGTCTTCCTGTCTCCTACTGCGTTTTGTGAAATGGCTGCAGTCCTCTGGGACCTTGGAAGTGTCCCAGAGGCCTGCTGGGGGTGCTGAACTTCCAGCTCAGTTCGCTTAGGCAAACTCAGCCTGAAGTAGGAGCGGGTACCTATCAAAACCAGGTACCTGCTCCCCCCTCCCCCCCAAAAGGTGCCAAATGTGGCAGCGGAGGGGGGGGGGCAGAAAAGCAGAGCTTCCACTTTTGGGTGGAACTCTACTTTAAGTTCCATACATAGGTTCTCACACGAAAGTCCTAATTTTGAAGCCCTTTCAAGTTTTTGTTTTTGCTTTACTTTTATTTTAAATAAAGCCCTAAAGAAGGGGGAGTCTTTTCTGTTTGTTGTTTTTTTTAGTGCATGCCAACAAAATATTTAATTTGACATTTTATATTATTTTTTGTTATATTAATTTAATATTATTTAATTTAATATTATTTTGGACTCATCATTTTGACTGATGCTCCTTCCATAGGTGCATGGTATTTTTCTGGTATCAAAGCAACCAAAAGTCATGCCCCCCCCCCCCCAAAATCTATACCAGACTTATCTTAAATAGTGGTCTGGTATAGATTTTAAGATTTTTAAGAAACAACAGAAAAAGATGACATGGGGCGCTCCGTAAAAATTTATACCAGACCCTTATCCTTGATGAGGGTCTAGCATGGATTTTAAGCGGAACCCTATGCAAAAAAAAAAAGCCCTAGGGTCCCTGCCAAAATGCATTACCTTATACAAGCATGCAGCCTGGCTGGCTAGGAAGGGAGAGGGGCAATGAACGTGTGCCCTCCTCCTCAACCATACTAGGCTACATGCCCTAAAACACTGGGGAGGGTGCTTTGTCAGGAAGGGGGGCCTGGCAAAACACCTTGTCTCATATTAATTCAGATAAGGGGCTCTTCCTCACATTCCTGACTCTGTATTCATGCAGACTGGTATTATTGCTGAAAGGTTCACTTTAAGCAGTTATCAGTGCAAAATTGTTGCAAGCAGTTTTACAGACCTTTCTTTATTCAGCAACTATAGGTGAAGTTCCTATCAAAACAGAAAAATGCCCGGCTTGTAAATTAAAATCCTTACAGAACATTATAGGAGTGTGTTTTTTTTTCTATGGCAGCACTTACTCCAGTTTTATTATTTTGCATCTGTTGCTCTGACCTTTTTGACTATTCTTTCTTCCCTCAATGTATCTTTCCAGATATGCGAGAACATTTGATCCTCGGTTTCTAGAACTCAATGACTGAGAAGAGGCGGAATGGAAGCTGTTACTAATTCTGACAGCTGAAATACTCATCTATCTAAGCCTTTCTTTTGTGTGTTTGCTTCTTGTAGCTAGTAGGTTAATTTCAGTTTTTGGGGAGCTGGCTATAAATATCAGCAGACAGCCAGAATACGAATCATAACGTTTGCCTGGGGTTAATGTGAAATGCATTGGGCTAGGTGGAGCTGCCTCCAAGGGGAGATGCTGTCTGGCAGACAGTGCAGGCAGAGTGATGTACATATCTCTATAGTGCCAGACGTAGCTGTGCTCCAAGGAAACAGTCAGTAGATGACCCAAACAGGGTTCAAAAGGCATGGTGTGAAAAAGTGCAGAAACAAATGTAATTACTTTATAGGAATATCGGCAGTCATTGTCTTTGTGGAATTTGTCAAAATGTCAGCACTGGCCACATATGTGTGTGTAACTTATAAATTATGGCCATTGGGCTTAGAGGTTTGAAGGACGGCTGCTCACAAGAGGGAAAGAAAATGCATAAAAAGGCAGAGCAAGATCTTCATAAATACACCAGATGCTACCCACTAGCATACCATGATACCACTGACAAAAGGTCCATCCCTGCTGTCAATGGACAGGATTCTCATTAAACTTTAAAAAGTACTGTATGTTGCCACAACATTTCATATTCCTGATATGTGTCTGTTGTACCATGTATGTGTGCAGGGGCGGACTGACCATTTGGAAACTCGGGCACTGCCCGAGGGCCCGGGGTCAGTAGGGGGCCCCATGAGATGCCCCTGGTAACTTTTTCATAGGCTTTTTTGAGCTTGGGCAAGGACACAGGGGCCCCATGATCCCCTGTTGCCCAGGGGCCCCATGAGTTGTCAGTCCGCCCCTGTATGTGTGTTAAAAAGTATCCTGTTCTTTTTGTATTGCCTCCTTTTGTGTGAAATGTCTGCTGATCTTGCCAGTCCCCCTGCTTTCCTATTTTAAACTGACCACACTATACATTGAAGCACATCCATCACAGTGTGATCAATTTTCCTCTTTAATTCTACTGCAATGGTCAGACTTCAGCTGACATGCCCCCTAGGAACAGCGGAACAGCCAATCAAAGGGAAGGTTAATGTGCTGCTGTTTCTCTGTCTCCTGCCTGACACCCACCCTGCAGTCCCCCCCCCCCAGGTTCTCTAAGCCCCTTATGCAGCTGAGAACAGAAATCATGTGATCATTTATAAAAAAAGATATTTATAATTTTGTTTATGTATATTCACAAACATTTTGCCTTGCATTTCTATTTTAAACTGAATGGGGTATTTTACAAGGCTAGGGTTCACATACACTTTAAGTTAATCTGTGTTACGCTGGCCCCTTTTCTAGCTGCAGACAAAAAAACCTCAAAACTGGTTATACTTCAAGACTACATTATATTGCCAAAAGTATTGGGACGCCTACCTTTACACGCATATGTACTTTAATGGCATCCTAGGCTTAGTCCGTAGGGTTCAATATTGAGTTGGCCCACCCTTTGCAGCTATAATGGCTTCAAATCTTCTGGGAAAGCTGTCCACAAGGTTTAGGAGTGTCTATGGGAATGCTGACCATTCTTCCAGAAGCACATTTGTGAGGTCAGGCACTGGTGAGAAGGCCTGTTTTGCAGTCTCCGCTCTATTTAATCCCAAAGGTGTTCTACCGGGTTGAGGTCAGGACTCTGTGCAGGCCAGTCAAGTTCCTCCACCCCAAACTCGCTCATCCATATCTTTATGGACCTTGCTTTGTGCACTGGTGCGCAGTCATGTTGGAATAGGAAGGGGCCAGACTGTTCCCACAAAGTTGGCAGCATGATATGTCTAAAATGTCTTGGTTTGCTGACGCCTTAAGAGTTCCCTTCACTGGAACTAAGGGGCCAAGCCCAACCCCTGAAAAACAACTCCACACCATAATCCCCCCTCCACCAAACTTTACACTTGGCACAATGCAGTCAGGCAAGTACCGTTCTCTTGGCAACCGCCAAATCCAGACACATTCATTGGATTGCCAGACAGAGAAACATGTTTGTCACTCCAAAGAACACGTCTCCACTGCTCTAGAGTTCAGTAGCGGCGTGCTTTACGCCACTGCATCCTACGCTTTGCATTGCACTTGCTGATGTAAGGCCTAGATGCAGCTGCTCAGCCATGGAAACCCACTTCTATGCACTGTGCACTTCAGCATGCGCTGACTCCGCTCTGTCATGTTACCCGGCCTACCAATTTGTGTCTGAGTTTCTGTTGTTCCCTGTTGCTTCCACTTTGTTATAATACCACTAACAGTTGACCGTGGAATATTTAGTAGCAAGGAAATTTCATGGATGGACTTATTGCACAGATGGCAACCTATCATGGTACCATGCTTGAATTCACTGAGCTCCCAAGAGCGACCCATTCTTTCCCAAATGTGTGTAGAAGCAGTCTGCATGCCTAGGTGCTTGATTTTGTACACAGGTGGCCATAGAGGTGATTGGAACACCTGAATCCAATGATGTGGAGGGGTGTCCCAATACTTTTGGCAATATAGTGTATGTCTCTGTCTCTTCCTCCAGCACAATGTAATGATTATGACCCCTGCTAGCTTATAGACTGTGTACCCTTTGACTCAGTATCATTGACCTATACTATCATTAGACTGCTAATACAGCAGTTCCTGAGGGCTATGGCCACTCTGCCCCAGTTCTATAATCTGCTGCAAAATTTTCTGGACCTAGTTTAGTAATAGAAGGTTGGAATAGCCATGGTTATATACTGTATCTTGAGCCAGCTCCTGTATGCTACAGGAGTGACTTCTTTATGGAACAACAGTCTGAGGTACCACAGTCATGATCTTCCATCCATGACAATTCATTCTAATGCAGGAATTACGGGTATAAAAAACAGGCACACATACATAGCTTCATTTTTTTTATTAACAGAATGGAAATGATAGTTTCAGGCTTAAGCAAGGGTTACACTTTATATTCTTTATGCAAGCCAGAAGT
Source organism: Staurois parvus (assembly GCF_062004578.1). Taxonomy (NCBI): domain Eukaryota; kingdom Metazoa; phylum Chordata; class Amphibia; order Anura; family Ranidae; genus Staurois; species Staurois parvus. The sequence goes on from NW_028318358.1 coordinate 1,168,149, forward strand.
AACTGAGGCACATGCAACTGCACATGCTCGGATAGATGAGTTAAGAATTTAGACAGGCAGCACGTGAGCATTTTTTGAAATTAGACTGTTTTAGCACAGCACATGCACGGACAAGCCAGTATTCTATGTTCGGCTTTGGCATAAGTTCCAGGAACAGGCAAAAGGTATGCATGTTTGGGGAGGGGGAGGTTGTGGTTTGCAACGCAATTTTTCAATTTTTTTAAGAAAATCTGCACTCTAAAAGTGAAGATTTGCTGTATTACATAGAACATTTAGATATGAAAATTGTGTAAAGATTTACTCTTTCTGGATTTCCTCCTGACAAATAGCAGTGCATTTCAAGGTATCTGAGTGTGCCTAGGAACTGCCTTGCCCACAGCCTGATAACTGTATATCTGCAATGTGAGATCTAAGGCACTGATGTCCCTGACTGCTTGTCTTTTGTAATCTAGAGTGAGATTCGGTGATGTCATTACTGTGCTGCTCACTATTCGCTATGCTGAAAGATCTACTATAAGGAAGCATAGCCACTAAAGGCCACTTCTACACATAGACACAGTACAGAACAAGGCACAGTAAGTCAGCTATGGGAAAACAAATCAGTTGCAGGGGGACCACATGCAATACTTGCTTTAAGTTAGTGTTTAGTTAACTTAGGGATACGTACTTACAATTAAGTTTCTTTATAAAGCACTAAAGAGTAAGCTCTGGTTCACACCAGTGCGACTTGTAATGTGACTTGACGGTTCAGAGTTGCATGCAAGTTGCACCCTATTTGCAGCAATGAAACCATTCAAATTGCTGCGACTCAAGTAGCACTATTTCTATGTGACTTCATTGCAACTTTCCATGACATAACATTTTTAACATGAAGGAACCATAAAAAAACTTTCCAGTCTCAGGAACAACCCGCTAATAGTTGATATGCTATATTCATGGTATATTAATATGATGATCACTGTGGACAATGCTCTTTTTATTTGTGGTCATTGGAAAGAATCTCCCCTTACAGATGGCTAAAATGATAATTTTTTTCAGTGGTTATATACTTAGAGGCAGAAATTGCTCTTTGCTCAAGAAGCCCCTAGCTATCTTTGGAGGATCACCAGGGTTCCATGGAACTCTGGTTGAGAAAGGCTGCTTTAAGACAACACCCACCTTTCACCATAGCCACTTGTAGCTGCAGTACAGCCACATAATTTGTACTGTGCCCTTTCTTTAGCCCACAGAAAACTGTATATATCATACAAAAATCAGTTGGTTGCATTTGATTCCCAGGCCAAAAGTTCTTAGTCCACCCCGATCCTTTCATCTCAGCAGTCATTCACCAAGGATAACTGCATAGGTTGATATACAGAGAGCACTTGGAGGAGGATCTTTAAATATACAGTATATATACAGTTGTGTGCAAAAGGTTGCATATCCTAGCAGAAATTGTGACATTTAGGCATTGATTTTAAAATATGACTGATCCTGCCAAAAAACTGTCTTTTATTTAAAGATAGTGATAATATGAAGCCACTTATTATCATATAGTTGTTTTGCTCCTTTTAAAACCATAATGATACCAGAAATCATCCAAATGGCACTGGTCAAAAATGTAAATACTTGGAATGTCCAGCCTTCATACAGACACATAAGGTGACACCCACAGGTTAAAAATGGCAAATAAAGGTTAATTTCTCACATCTGCGGCTTTTTAAATTGTATAGCACCCTCCTAGTTAGGTGCTCGGATTTGTATAGTTAGGTTAACTAGGCAAATAAGCAGCATGAATATGGATACAGTCCTGGTCAATGCAGAGGAGGGTGGCCCCATTGCATGCTGGGACTGGTATTTATGTTCTGTGAGCACATCGGTTAAGCATCTTTCCCTGGAAAGAACTTTACCAAGCCAGGCTGGAGGCAGAGTGACCTCAGGGCCTGAAGTTGGGAAAAGTGGCTGACTGAGGGGAGCTGTCTGTTAAAGATCTGTCTGGTATCACTGGACAGAGTCGCTTGGAAGATTGGAAGGAGACAACCATTCTGTCCTTGGCCTTGTGAGTACAGACACTGAGAGATTTTGGAGACTCTATGTGCTTGCTACCCCTCTGGTGCTTGTTAGTCAGTGTGGATCTGAGAAAAGGGAACACTGGCTAGTGTTCTGAAGAGCTTGTCCAGCTGGTGCTACTGCAAAGGACTTTGCTCAGCTTCTGTTACTTTTGGACTGCCTCAATCTGCCATAACTGGCCTGTACCTGAGGAGCTCAGCCCTGCTACTACTACTGCTAAAAGGGACTTTGCTCACTCCTAAACTATTTGTTGCTACAATCTAAAGAGAAGTCTGCTATCTGCTTTCAGCCAGGACTTCAAAAGTGTTCAACTAAGAGATCAGCTCGATGTCCTCAGTGTGAATAGTTTTAATTTTGAAGTATCCTACTAAATTCCCCATCCCTGTCCCCAGTTCTACAATAAAACTACAAACTATTAAAATTAACCTTTAAAAATAATTTTTACCTATGTGTGTCACCTTTTGTATCTGTGGGAAGTCCAAACATTCCAGGGTATGTAAACTTTTCATAAGGGCCATTTGGGTGATTTATGTAATCTTTATGACTTAAAAAGGAGCCAAACAACTATGTGATAATAAATTACTTCATATAATCCCTGTCCTTAAATAAAAGACAGGTTTTTTGGCATGATCAGGCATATTTTCAATAGTAATGCCATGATTTCTTCCAGGGTATTCAAACTTTTGAACACAACTGTAATATGTGTATAAAAGCTCATAAAATTATGAAATAAAAGTAATAAAGTGAAAGTCCAAAACTGAGTTAAGTATACTCTTAATGCTGTAGCTGTGTAACTAGTCCTCTAGCTTTTGTGTATTTGTAGATTTGCTGTTTTGATTGTAATCACAAGATGGATGTGTGGTAAACAATGATTTCATCAATAAACTTCTTTGACAGGCCATTTCCTGCCAGATAATCTGCATCTAAACAACTCTGTTCCCACCTCAGTGTTGTACTCAATAGCTCACCAGTATTTGTCCTTGGTGGTTTAGCACAAAAGTACTGTTCTGATGTTTTCTATTAAGATGTCTGTCAGTCTTTCAGATCGCCTTAGGATCTACATTTATATTTACCTGAGCTTTTGTAAAGTGGAAGCTGAAATTAAACTTCATGTAGAGATTAAAATGGATTTCTTAATCACTTTAAAAGTCTGCAGAAATAAATACTTGACACGTCACACGAACAAATTACTGCAGAGTGAGCTGACCCACTGAGAAAATAAATGGCTATTGCCTCTGCTGGTAACATTGAAGGTGAATTGCTGCACAGTGTAGGCAGCTGCAGAGGTAACTGAAGACTTGCTTTAAAGCTCATTTACTGCCTATTGATATTAATATTTACTTACTTGAATGGCCATAACCTTATCAAAGGCACACTTTAGGTGTGTGCTTTTTTGACACTTAGGCCTGACATGAAAAAAAAATCACATATTGTCCCATATTTTGGTAAGCTGGCTTAGAAGAGATAGCAATAGATATGTCAACACTTGGGAAAAATAATGCATAGCATAAAAAATAAGCAGTAAAGATGTCGGAGAAAGCTAAGTGCTATATTTGAAATTTACATTTCAGAAGGAAGCATGTTGCTCCAGTCAGAACTACATAAATGATGATGATGATGATGATGATAAGGATGCTGCTGCTGATGATGTTACCATCTCCAAAATAGCACAATAATATCACCATCTTGTACTTACAATGCTGCCATTAATCTTTTCCACCCAACAGGAGCTGGCCCTTTAAAAAATTGTACACTGGAGGCATTACATGGGCTTTTGGTCAAGAACATCAGGGGCAGGATGTCAAAACTTGTTCTGACCTTAGTAAAGGTTTTCAGAGACCCCTTCATATTTACGTATACTGTTTGGAATGTGTAATAGTAATATGTGGAAGCCTATAAACCACATTTATGGTTCACTGGGTGTGACAGTTTGGGTGCTATTAAGATATGGAGACAGAATGGGAATATATTATTAGGTAGTTATGATGTTAAAGGAAGTAAAGCAAATGATAAAGATAAATAGGAGATAAAAAAATAAATACATTGGTTCATGAATTCAACATCTCTCCAGTCTGGCTGAATAGAAGTGTGGGCTGTAGGAGTTACTCAGTGCTTTGAAACTGTACTCTTCCTTCACAGGATTAGTGACAATGACTTTATAATATTGTTTATTACATTTGGCTTCAAGTGAGCATTGGTCTCCTGGCTTTCTGCTTGAATCTCGTCTTTAGTTATTCCTAATACAGCAACGAGCACAGGAATCATAATATTACTAAAAAAAAATGGGAGAAAAAACACTGGGTTTTAAAAAGTAAAGCTGAACTCCAGGCTAACAATGCACTGATGAATGCAATGATATATCCAAGGAAAAACCATAAAATGTATGTTTAACATTCCCTCAAACTATTGGGCGCATAATCTTGGAACAAGAGGCACACGCTTAAATTATAGAAATAGAAAAAGATTTAAAATAAGACGTAACTAGATATGTATGCATAGTTATAGAGGAAACCTAGAGGGTATCAAGGAGAAAAGGCATCCATGGCAGGCCGCCCACTGCACACACGTAAGTATGACCAATAAGGTGGGTGTTGTTTTATGGTGTATGGCTTGTAGTGTGGGAGAACAAAAAGCATAAACAAGGTCACCAGGATGCAGCACACTTTTTTTAAAGAAGATATACAAGCAAGGCCCTATTGAAAAGTAAAGAGGTTTTAAAGAAAAGAGGTTCAGAGGCCAAAGTAGTAAGTAACGCAGAGTGTCAAAAGTGTCCATGCAGCGTGTCACCATGTTTCATGTTGTTAGTGTGGCTCTTTCACCCTACCTCCTGCTTGGGGTCAGCAGTTGATTGTGGTGGCTGGTGACTGGCAGGCCCATAACTGCAGGATCCACACAGTGAGCAGAGACCCCCGCAAAGAGCCACCATTTTCATTCATTTGATGTCAAGGCTATGACCCCAGGAACCATGTTTGCACCATTTGACAGGTCACTCCGGCAATGGCTGAGTAGGGCTTGGTGTGCAGCAAGTTCTACTGTAAGGTTTCTGACAATGTCCCCGGAGGAGCTGAAGAGAAAAAAACACTAAGGAGGAGCAGCTTTCCATTATTTCATTGACCTGCAGTTACTGACACAGGGACTTCCAGCCAGGTTTAAAAGTTTTGAATGTGACTGGTGCAATGGAACACAGCGCCGACCACTGCCCTTCTCAACTCGTGACGAAGGACCGGCCAATCTCGCACTGCGCTGTCACTTACATAACAATGCCACTATCAGCTGCGCCCTGCACAAAAAATTTCCAGCTCACGGGACCACAATCTATGTGCCAGCAGCCTGAGAGTGATTGTTACTGGGTTAGGTTAATTACGCAATTAACCCTTCACACTGCCACCACCACCTTTTTACACAGAAAGAGGAAACTCACAAATCCTAGCAATAACACTATGATTTTAGCATAAGCTTCTGCAACAAACGCTGTCACCACAGACAGGTATATTCAGAGGATTATTACATACAGTAGCACTCTTCAAGAGACGGATTCTTTAGTTTCCATTAAAAGCTTTAGAAACAGTTTCAACACTTTTCAAAATAGGGTTTATTACTAAAAAGGTCAAAACAGTGCAATTAAAATATTTACAGAAAAAGATGTTACAAAGGCATAATGCAACAGAGAAATAAAGAAAGGAGTTAAGAAGGCAGAATACTTGCAAAGTCCTGGTTTAGCAGAGTCCAATTGTCCGAGCTAAAAGGTTGCCTTGGCTCTCAAGTCTGTTAGATGTTTCTTGATTGATGTTAAATAAGAGCTCCCTTCTCCAGACCTGTCAGTCCATTTCTAGGATATTAAAGAGGTGTCGCCTGAGAACCACTGACCAACCATTCAGTTTGGGGATGGGTTCTAGGAGGTCACCAAGATTATGACCAAGTCGCACTAAAATTTTATACTGATATTAACCTCCCTGGAGGTATTCCCGAGTGTAGCTCGGGGTAAAGTTTCAGCACCACAAGCGGTAACCCCCGAGCTACACTCAGAAATACCCTGCAGCGTTGCTCCAAGATCCCTTCTGCACTTACCTTGTCCTGCGCTCCCGCGATGTCCCCCCTGCAGCGTCCCCGGCCATCTCCTCCTGCCGATGCCAGCATCTGTCTTCCGGGTTCCGTTCCCTGCGACGTCGGGACGTACGGGGGACGGAACTGGCGGGAAATTTAAAAATGTCAAAAAGTGACATTCACTAAATACACTAAAATCACATAGTATAACATTACTGTATCAAAGCATTTCACATACATTTTGTCCCGAGTGCTTTGTCCTGTGTCCTGCCTACATTTTTACTGTTCTTTCTGCCTTGAAACTGAGAAATGTCCATGGTGTCCAAAAGCAGTTTTAGACCAGCTAGAGAACAGCGATAGTAAATTAGAACCACTTGCAGAATTGAGTGATAATGATTCGTGGGGAAATTCGTCATCAGACACTGAAAACGAATTTGCGACTTTGCTCAGTGATGTGCGAACTTGGTGCTCTATTTCAAATTGCAGTGTTTTTGGTTTGATTATATTATTGAATTAAATTTATTATTATTTTTTATGATTATTTATTAAATTATAATTTATGATTTCGTGTTTCAAATTTTAACATATCCGGGATGTTTACTAGACTCTTGTTCGGACAGATTTCAGTGAGTTATTCCTAAAAATTACAGGCCTACAATAAAAAAAACAACATATTTCCATGCAAAAAATGTACCACTTTGAGCACAGAAATACTGACATAATCAGACCACTGGAGGCTACTAACTTCCAATATGTGCAGGTGGCATTCTAGAAACTGAGAGATCAATATTCAGAATTGTATTTAAAACCCAGGGATACCAAGCACAGCATTCCCTTGTCACCCAGGAGGGAAGAAACTACTTTCTCCTCTCTCCTATGTGCCAACATAATCATGTATGACCTTGCCTGGCTCGACATGAAATGATCTATCCAAATATATACCTAATATTAATGTGCCCATTTCCTGTTGAATGTTATGAGCTGTATGTGAAATTGTGACATATTTTATGGCACACTCTGCATTCCTAGAGCCCTAATGCCCAACAGGTCATGTGTGACGGCTGACTGAGTTATTGATTTACGATAGGACAGAGGAAAGTGTCTTTGCAATGTAGACATCCTGCCAAAACTAATTAGCGGTTTACAGCTCTGGAGCTTCATCTATTTGTGTTTTATTTAAGATAAGTGTCTCTTTTGAAGTTGTTACAACTTACAGATACAAATTCCATTTTCTAGAGGAGGGAGGAAAGGAGAGATGATTGTAAGTGTAAAACAACATGGCTGAGACCTTAACAAGATGGCTGTCATGTACAGCGTCCATGTCTCTATTGCGCACAGTCGTTAGAGAGAGAGAGCGAGAGAGAGAGGGAGTTGCATGGCACAGTTTTCAGATACTCACTTCTACTGACTTCCTACTGTCCTCTAGCTGTGTGTGCTTATCATGTGGGATGATTACACTGCACCTAGGTAAGGTGAGAGAACTTTTCTGACTTTAGCATCGTTTTTGTGTTTACTACTATTACCAGCTTATTGAACACATACCTGAAGCCTAACTCTATGTTTAAACTGGGAGCCATAAATAACTGTTGACTATCTCTTATATCCTCAAAGGTGGTCATTTGTTAATAAAATAAAATATTACTCTTTCAAACCTTACACATCATTAGAGATCTGAACAGAAATTAAAGCGATTGTAAAGCTTCTTTTTTTTTTTTCTTAAAAGAATAAACATGTTGTACAATGGTCTCCCACTGGTAATCATGGCTTCTACTCTTCTTCAAAATTCCCCACAGCAAGCTGATCTGGGCTGTGTGCATCCATAGATAAACAGCAGAAGTTAATGACTGACACTGCTGCCTAGTCTCATGTAAGAAGAGAGAGCAGGTAGAAGAGCTCTTCAGATGAGCACAGCACTGAATCGAGATCAGGCTCATGTAAGTGTTTAAGGGAGGCTCGGGAGAACAGCTTTTGAAAGGTTTTTTTTAACCTTCATGTAGATAATGCATTCAAGTGGTGGTACATATTAATTTGTTTCATTAAAATAACAAACATGCATACTTACCTGCTCAGTGCAATGGTTTTGCATAGACCTGCTCAGACCCTCATTTTCATGGGTCCTCCCTACCCCTCCCCCTGCTGAGTGCCCCCATAGCAGGCCACTTGCTATGGGGGCACATGTGCATGCTCGCTCCTGAGCCAGCTCTGTGTGTTCATAAAACAAACAGCACAGCTCGGCCCCGCCTCCACATTCCTCCTCACTGGCATTGATTGACAGCAGCAGGAGCCAATGGCTCTCACTACTGTGCCTGAACCAATGAGGAGAGAGAGAGATCTGAGAGAGCCTCCGGATCAGGATGGGGCTCAGGTAAGTATTAGGAGGAACTGGGGGGGGGGCTGACTATTATTTAACTTTCGTGCATAGAATGAATGAAGGTAAAGAAAAACTTCAGATTTTAGAACCACTTTAAGGTAAAAAAAATTTTGGAAATGTGAAAGGAATAGAAATGCTGCTTTGTTCTCTATAAAACACACCACATAACAGCAAACAACAATAATGGTTTGGTTCCCTGATAGGTAGGTCCTCCATTGCCCTCCCTATGGTTATGCCCTAGCCTTACAACTTAGTTTATGAAGTTATATATTACAGTAAGGCCCCTAATGATGCAATTGACCTTTATCCTTTTAACCCTAATGAACAATGTGGAATGAAGTCTTCAAGCTCACTGGCCCATCACAAGTTTATGTCTCTGTGTCAGGGCACAGAGTGAATGAGTACAATCTACGTACACTATGTACCACAGCTGACCACAAAGCTCAAAAACAGTCTTTAATTTGGCTTCATGTGTCTTTTTTTCTTTTGCATGATTACTTATTGTAGGATGTCTTTTGATTAAAAAACAATTCAAATGGGTTAAGTTGTTCTCACTGGGTCAGGTCCCTACAGATATAATTATGGTGGTTAGTTAATTTGGAAATAACTTTTACCTACATACATTGTGTTGCTTTGGTTACATAATACGGATCTAAGACATTCGAGAGAAGGTTTGTGATGACAATCTGGACTGGTGTAGAGCCTAGGACGAATACACTTCAAATATCTTCTAATCAGGGTCTCCCTTGTGGCCCAACAATGGACAAAGCTGGTGATTATATGTTTATGGCTTGTGTATATAAAATCTGTATTGTTCTCATGCTGTGTTTACAAGTCTTCAGGGAAGGAAAGTTTGGGAATCATTTATTTAAGCCATACAAACAAAATTCAAAATGATTATTTAGAAGTGGTGACAAGAGAAGTAATGAAAAACAAGATGAAGTGAGGAAACAAAGCATTTCCATGAAGTAACAGGCATGAAAAGAGGTTCCCTTGAGTGAAAGGCCCAGGACAACATTTGGAAAGCAGTCATAGCGAAGCCAAAACCATTATCGTATGTTGTGTATTGACCAGAGCTGACGAGGATGCGTTCTCAACGATCAGCCAAGGCTGTTTGTATCACAAAGTAATATAGAATGTTATCTCACATACAGATTTATAAAGGAAAATAAAAGCTTTTAATCTGTTCTCCTGAAAATTAGCAAATAAACCTTACCTTGGATTTTTGACCCTATGCCAATCTTTTCTCCTTAGTAAAATAATCCATATGTAAAGTACAGAGAGGAGAGGAGGAATATTCCTCTTCTGTCTCTTTAAAGCTAACAGGAAAATACAGTTGTGCTCAAAAGTGTGCATACCCTGGCAGAAATCATGAAATTGTGACATTGATATTGAAAACATGACTGATCATGCCAAAAAAATGTTTTTTTATTTAACCACCTCAATACATGGCACTTTTATCCCCTTCCTGCCCAGACCAATTTTCAGCTTTCAGCGCTCTCACACTTTGAATGATAATTATGCAGTCATGCAACACTGTACCCAAATTAAATTTTTCATTCTTTTTTTAAACAAATAGAGCTTTCTTTTCGTGGGATTTAATTTTGCGCTGTAAATTAAAAATGAACGAAAAATTTGGAGAAAAAAAAATGATTTTTTTTTTCGTTTCTGTTATAACATTTTGCAAATAAGTAGTTTTTCTTCATAAATTTGAACCAAAATCTATACTGCTACATTGCTTTGGTAAGCATAATCCCAACCAGTGTGTATTATTTGGTCTGTGTGGCAGTTATAGAGTCTACAAGCTATGGTACCAATCATTGAAAATTGAACACACCACATTAAACCTGATGTACTCATATCTTGAGATACTAACAAGCCAGGGCAGTACAAATACCCCCAAAATGACCCTTTTTTGGAAAATAGACATTCTAAGATATTTGGTAAGATGCATGGCATGTTTTTGAACCTGTAATTTTTTTTCCCACAATTCTTTGGAAAATAAAGAAAGTAAATAAGATGTGTTTTGTTTCACACAACTGTTATATTAACAGGTTATTCCTCTCACACAACATATGCATACTTGCAGCTTCACCCACAAACACATTCTGCTACTCCTCCTGAGTATGATGATACCACATGTGTAAGACTTTTCCACAGCCTGGCCACATACAGAGGCCCAACAAGTAGCACCTACAGGCGTTCTGGAGGCATAAATTACGCATCTCATTTCCTGACTACCTATCACATTTTTGAAGGTCCTGGAGCACTAGGACAATGGAATTACCCACAAAATGACCCAATTTGTGGAAAGAAAACACTCCAATGTATATTCTATAAGGCATAACGAGTCTTTTGCACATGTCATTTTTTTCCACAAGTTTTCAGAAAATGTGGAAACAAAATGAACATTTATTTTTTTTACACAAAGTTGTCCATTTATAAGATATTTCTAATACATAGCATGTACATACCAAAAAGTACACCCCAAAATACATTATGCTACTTCTCCTGAGTATGCAGATACCACATGTGTAAGACTTTTCCACAGGCTGGCCACATACAGAGGCCCAACATCTAAGTATGACCTACAGGCGTTTTGGAGGCATAAATGACACATCTCATTCCCTGATTACCTATCACAATTTTGAAGACCCTGGAGCACCAGGACAATGGAATTACCCTTGGATACCTGCCTATCTTCTGGGAGTGCTGCACTGCTTGTACTCTCCTCTGCATTACTGGTGGATACCTGCTCCTCCTCAGGTCTCCTGAACCTCTTTGGACTCTCTCCTCCTCAGAATCCGTTGCTGACCCATTGCTTTCCATTGGCTCATACTCAGAATCTGAGTCTGACAAAGAAGGTTCCCCACTACTCTCATCCGTCATACTCAGTATCTGGAAAGACTACTTGCTGGTGTATAATTTTTTTGACATTTTGATGTTCACTGGTACAGATGTTTATCACTGGTACAGATGTTGATTTGACACTGGTACACTGTGATAGATATTGAGCACTGCAAAACTGTGACAGATGTGGCTTTGACCCTGGTAGGCCATGACAGATATTGATCACTGGTACAGAAGTGGATGAGCACTGGTACACTGTGACAGATGTGGATCACTGGTAAAGATGTGAATTTTACACTGGTACATGTGACAGATGTGGATCACTGGTACAGATGTGAATTTTACACTGGTAAATGTGACAGATGTGGATCACTGGTACAGATGTGGATGACCACTGGTACACCGTGATGGATGTGATTCACTGATACTGTGTGACAGATGTTGATCACTGGTACTGTGACAGATATGGGTCATGGGTACTGTGACAGATGTGGATTACTGGCACTGTGACAGATGTGGATCACAGATGTTGATCATGGGTACGGTGACAGATGTGGATCACAAATGTGGATCATGGGTACGGTGACAGATGTGAATCATGAGTACTGTGACAGATGTGGATCACGGGTACAGTGACAAATGTGGATCACGGGTACTGTGACAGATGTGGATCACATGTACTATGACAGATGTGGATCACGGGTATGGTGACAGATGTGGATTACGAGTATGGTGACAGATGTGGATCACATGTACTATGACAGATGTGGATCACGGGTATGGTGACAGATGTGGATTACGAGTATGGTGACAGATGTGGATCACTGGTACTGTGACAGATGTGGATCTCGGGTACAGTGACAGATGTGGATCAGAGATGTGGATCACTGGTACTGTGACAGATGTGGATCATGGGTACTGTGACAGATGTGGATCATGGGTACTGTGACAGATGTGGATCACGGGTACTGTGATAGATGTGGATCACTAGCACTGTGACAGATGTGGATCACTGGTACTGTGACAGATGTGTATCATGGGTATGGTGACAGATGTGGATCACGGGTATGGTGACAGATGTGGATCATGGGTACTGTGACAGATGTAGATCACTGGCACTGTGACAGATGTGGCTCACGGGTACTGTGACAGATGTGGATTACGGGTACAGTGACAGATGTGGCTCATGGGTACTGTGACAGATGTGGCTCATGGGTACAGTGACAGATGTGGCTCACAGGTTATGTGACAGATGTGGATCATGGGTACTGTGACAGATGTGGATCACTGGCACTGTGACAGATGTGGATCACAGATGTGGATAACTTGTACTGTGACAGATGTGGATTACGGGTACGGTGACAGATGTGGCTCACAGGTACTGTGACAGATGTGGATCACTGGCACTTTGACAGATGTGGATCACAGATGTGGATCACTGGTACTGTGACAGATGTGGATCACTGGCACTGTGACAAATGTGTATCAGTGGTACTGTGACAGATGTGGATCACAGATATGGATCACTGGCACTGGGACAGATGTGAATCACAGATGTGGCTCACTGGTACTGTGACAGGTGTGGATCACTGGCACTGTGACAGATGTGGATCACTAGTACTGTGACAAATGTGGATCACAGATATGGATCACTGGTACTGGGACAGATGTGGATCACTGGTCCTGTGACAGATGTAGATCACATATGTAGATCACTAGTACTGTGACAGAGTGATGTGTGGATGATGTGCTTCTGTGTACTTGCTGATTGGCTCTGTTTCTCCTCACTCACGGGCTCTGTGTGAGGAGAGGCAGAGCCGTTCAACTGAATGACGGCTTTGTTGACATCACATGATGGCTGTGATTGGACACAGCCATCGTGTGATCAGAAGGGCCAATCAGAGGTCCCTTCTGCCAAGTGGCGTTATGCTGTGTCCAAGGACACACACAGGCACACCAAGAGTGCGCAGCTGCGCTGCCAAGAGGCCATGCTTCTGCGAATGTTCTGAAGGACGTTCCTAAACATCCACTCAGAACGACGAAGCTCCCACCTGGCCGTTTATGTGCAGTGGCCGGGTGGGAAGCAGTTAAGGATAGTAATCATATGAAGCCATTTATTATCAAATAGTTATTTGGCTCCTTTTTAAATCATAATGATAACAAAAATCACCCAAATGGCCATGATCAAAAGTTTACATACCCTGGAATGTTTGCTTCTGGTACAGACACACAAGGTGACACACACAGGTAAAATGGCAAATAAAGGTTAAGTAGCATTACCCTCTTGAGAGCCACTGGTTTTGGGTCCCCCTTTACTTCCTGCACAGCCAGGAAACATGCATTTTCCACTCTTACATCCAAAGTCAGTAAACAGTCCATGAGCTTGGTTTTCCTTTATTAGAGGTTAAACAACTTGTATGGGGTCTAGGGGTATATGCCCAATGGAACTCAAACAATTTGGACGACAAACTTCCTAAGTACAAAAAGCAGAAATTTTCAATCCTGGAGTTTCTACTCGCTCGGGAGTGGCTCTTGTCTCTTAACTGATCAACACACAGTTCTTATTAGGAGCACTCAGTCCGCTTAAATGAACCTACTTTAGACCCCGGACGATCTCCACATCCACTTGGCTGTCATGAGGAGTATCCCAAGGCAAGGGATTCCGAGTCACATAAGAACGCTGTCCCAGGGAGAACTAGTTGGGTATGGCACCTGACTGCCCTCTCCCTTGTAGGCCCAGGGGGTATAGAGCTGCTCACACTGTCCTTTTCCTGTAGTTTTAAAAGGTGAAGCTGCTTTCAGGCCTTATGCTAGGCCAGCTTCTTAACTTGTTGACAGACTATCCCTACCCAGCAGACTATAGAACAGTGGCGGTCCTTCGTCAGACTCCCATAAATATGCAGATCAGCCTTTCTTCACCTCCGCCCACTGGCTTCTAGAACTTTCTCCAAGTTTCTAGAGCAGGGGGAAGTGCCAGAGGACTGACCTGTAGAGCCCTCCAGCCTCAACCTAAAGTAACCTTGCTGACTCACTCCCAGACTGACTCACACAGGCTGCTAGCAAGCCTCTAGCTATACACAAAAAAAACTATCTACACTAGAGGGCATTACAGCTAATTTCCCACATCTGTGGCTTTTTAAATTGCAATTAGTGTCTGTGTATAAATAGTCAAGTAGTTTGTTAGCTCTCACGTGGATGCACTGAGCAGGCTAGATACTGAGCCATGGGGAGCAGAAAAGGACTGTCAAAAGACCTGCATAACAAGGTAATTAAACTTTATAAAGATGGAAAAGGACATAAAAAGATATCCAAAGCCTTGAATATGCCAGGCAGTACTGTTCAATGACTTATTAAGAAGTGGAAAATTCAGGGATCTCTTGATACCAAACCAAGGTCAGGTAGACCAAGAAAGACTGCAACCACAACTGCCAGATGAATAGTTCAGGATACAAAGAAACACCCAGAGGTAACCTCAGGAGCAATACAGGCTGCTCTGGAAAAACAACAGTGGGGTTGTTTCAAGGAGCACAATACGATGATTCTTGAAACAAAAATGATTGAAATGGCAACATCCACAAACAGCTTAACTCTTCAATAAGGCACAGAAGTTGAATAAAAATGCAATTTCATTTTAGATAATTACTGTACAGAGGATGTTTTCTCTTTTGGCGTGTAAGAAGGCAATGGTGTTCCTAAGTGAAGTCTCTGTGAAGAACTAACACTTATGTAGCACTACCCCCTTAGGAGTTGCTGAAGTTTGGGTCCCCTTATGGTCCTGCACAACCAGGCAACACACATTTCACTTAGATTTGCACCAGGAGACAGTAACCAGTCCTTGAGCTTTATTCTGAAGTTTTATTAGGAGAATTAGAACTTGGATGGGGTGAGGGGTGTATATCCCATACACCCCTCACCCCATCCAAGTTCTAATTCCCCTAATAAAACTTCAGAATAAGTTTTATTAGGGGACTTAACAGAGGGGGGAATAACAGAGGACAAACTCCTTAGCAACTATATACACATCTTTACAGCAAAAGTCACCTTCAGAAGAGATAGCCAGCCTTGCCTGATGTACCACCCCAGACCCCATATTCTCCTTAATCCAGCAGCTCTGGGTGAATTCCTGGGCAGTGGATCCAGTGCCTGCCACTGCAGTGTGAACAATCCCAGGTAAAAAGATAATCCCGTTTCCCACCAGAGTGTCTCTTTCCCTTTACTGGCCCAGGGGGTGCAGGTCTACTCACTTGGTCCCTCTCCTGTGCTGCCAGTGGGTCAGCGGTTGCTACCTGGCCTTCTAGTGGGCTGATCCTTTCCTGGTGCACAGGTGGTCCTCTCTCAGGGGGCCGGGAAGTCCCAAGCTGTCAGCCTTCCAAGGTCCTCTGCTTGCATGTGAGCCCCTTTCCATCTGGGCCCCCTCACAGGCTCCTGTGTCTCTTCCTCTCTCACATCTTCCACCCACCTCTCCTCCAATTCTCTCCTCTTGCTGAGCAGGCTCAGTCACTCTTAAAGGTTGTCCTGGCTCCCTACCAAGCCTCTTGTTGGGGATTGGCCAGGATCCTCCAAGATACAAACCAGCCATTCCTCAGATCTGCCCTCTGCTTCTAGACCTTTCTCCAAAGTTCTAGAGCAAGAGGAAATTCCAGAGGGCTGGTCTGCAGAGCCTCTCAGCTCTGACCCAATTTTAACCCCTGCTAGCTATCACACCCAGGCTGCTACTCAGCCCTAGCTAACAACTGGAGTCTATCTCCCTAGCTAACTAGGAGGGTGGTACACTTACTTAGGGAACATGGAAGAAACAGGAAGTGCCTAGCTAAGATTGAACTAACTAGATCTAAGCAGGAGGGAAGGACAGAGGAAGATACAAAATCATCGAAGTAAAGTTGTCATGACCTTAAACCACCACTAGATGTCAGTATATAACTAGATGACAGTAGTAACATATATATATAGTTCAATAAAACACAGGAGAAAAAGAAAATATATAGAGAGAGCACTACTCCCTTAAGAGTCATTAGAGAATTAGGTCCCCCTATAGTTCTGAACAGCCAGGCAATGTGCATTCCTCACAGACTTGCATCCAGGAGACAGTAACCAGTCCTTGAGCTTGGGTTTTTTTTTAGTTTTTATTAAGAAAATTGAACTTGGTTGGGCTAAGGGATGTATGGGATGCCCAAGAGAATTGCAACTGAGGACAACTTCCTGGAATTATGTACAAGTCTTTGCACAGCAAAAATCTCTTCTTGGAGAGCTCTCCAGCCTCTCCTGGTGTACCACCCAAGACCCCAGATAATCCACTATCCAGCTGTCTGAAGGAATCCCTGGGCAAGGGGATCCAGTGCCTGCCACTGTAAGCTGAACAGTCCCGAGTAAGGAGCTAATCAGGTTCTCCACCAGAGTGCTCCTTTCCCTTTTAACTGGCCCAGAGTGTGTAGGAATATTACCTCAGTCTTGTTCCTATGAGCTGCTGGGTTGGTAGCTGCTTTCAGGCCTTCTCTGGGGGCCGATGAGGTCTGAGCTTTCTTCCTCTCCAGCACCACTGCCTGGAGGTAGGGCCCTTCCCAACTGGGCCTCCTCCCAGGCTCCAGCACCTCAGCCTTCTCACTCCATTGTCCACCCAAACTCTCCTGCTGCTGAGCAGGCTCTGTCACATTTAAAGGCTGCCCTTGCCCCATGCCAAGCCTCCTGCTTGAGGATTGGCCAGGGTCCCCTAGGTGTGCAGACCAGCCCCTCCCCACCCCCACCCACTGCTTCTAGAATCTTCTCCAAGATTCTGAGGCAGGGGGAGATCTCAGGTAAATTACCTGAAGAGCCTCTCAGCCCAGACCCGAATTTAACCCTGCTAACTATTACACCCAGGCTGTCACTCAGCCCTCCTAACTAAAAATTGAACACTAGCTCCCCCTGGCTAAATAGAGGGGGCTCTACAATATATACAGTACACACATATATATATATATATATATATATATATATATATATATATATATATATATACAGTGCTTTGAAAAAGTATTCATAACCCTTGCAATTTTCCACATTTTGTCATGTTACAACCAAAAATGTAAATGTATTTTATTGGGATTTTATGTGATAGACCAACACAAAGTGGCACATAATTGTGAAGTGGAAGGAAAATGATAAATGGTTTTCAAATTAACATCTGAAAAGTGTGGCATGCATTTGTTTTCAGTCCCCTTTACTCTGATACCCCTAACTAAAATCTTGTGGAACCAATTGCCTTCAGAAGTCACCTAATTAGTAAATAGAGTCCACATGTGTGTAATTTAATCTCATTATAAATACAGCTCTTCTGTGAAGCCCTAAGAGGTTTGTTAAAGAACATTAGTAAACAAACAGCATCATGAAGGTCAAGGAACACACCACACCAGACAGGGCAGGGATAAAGTTGTGGAAAAGTTTAAAGCAGTGTTAGGTTATAAAAAAATATCCCAAGCTTTGAACACCTCACAGAGTACTGTTCAATCCATCATTCTAAAATGGAAAGAGTATGGCACAACTGCAAACATACCAAGACATGGTCGTCCACCTAAATTGACAGGCCGGGCAAGGAGAGCATTAATCAGAGAAGCAGCCAAGAGGTCCTTGGAAACTCTGAAGGAGCTGCAGAGATCCACAGCTCAGGTGGGAGAATCTGTCCACAGGACAACTGTTGGTCATGCACTCCACAAATCTGGCCATTATGGAAGAGTAGGAAGAAGAAGGCCACTGTTAAAAAAAAACATAAGAATTCCCATTTGCAGTTTGTGAGAAGCCATGTGGAGGACACAGCAGACATGTAGGAGAAGGTGCTCTGATCAGATGAGACCAAAATTGAACTTTTTGGCCTAAAAGCAACATGCTATGTGTGTCGGAAAACGAACACGCACATCACCCTGAACACACCATCCCCACTGTGAATCATGGTGGTGGCAGAATCATGTTGTGTGGATGCTTTTCTTCAGCCAGGAGAGGGAAGTTGGCCAGAGTTAATGGGAAGATGGATGGAGCCAAATCAGGGCAATCTTAGAAGAAAACCTGTTAGTGTGCAAAAGACTTGATACTGGGGCAGAGGGTCACCTTCCAGCAGGACAACGACCCTAAACATACAGTGCATCCAAAAAGTATTCACAGCGATTAACTTTTGCCATATTTTGTTATGTTACAGCCTTATTCCAAAATGGATTAAATTAATTTTTTCCTCAACATTCTACAAACAATAACCCATAATGACAAAGCGAAAGAAGTTCGTTTTGAAATCTTTGCAATTTATTCAAAATAAAAAACAAAAAAAACTCCATGTACATAAGTATTCACAGCCTTTGCCATGAAACTCAAAATTGAGTTCTGGTGCATCCTGTTCCTTCTGATCATCCTTGAGATGTTTCCACAACTTGATTGGATTCCACCTGTGGGAGATTCAGTTGATTGGACATGATTAGGAAAGGCATAAACCTGTCTATATAAGGTCCCACAGTTAACAGTGCATGTCAGAGCACAAACCAAGCCATGAAGTCCAAGGAATTGTCCGTAGACCTCCGATACATGATTGTATCAAGGCACAGATCTGGGGAAGGGTACAGAAAAATGTCTGCGGCATTGAAGGTCCCAATGAGCACAGTGGATTCCATCATCCGTAAATGGAAGAAGTTTGGAACCACCAGGAATCTTCCTACAGGGGACCACCTGGCCAAAATGAGCCATCGAGGGAGAAGGGCCTTAGCCAGGGAGGTAACCAAGCACCCAATGGGCACTCTGAAAGAGCTCCAGCATTTTTCTGTGGAGAGAGGAGATTCTTCCAGAAGAACAACCATCTCTGCAGCACTCCACCAATCAGGCCTGTATGGTAGAGTGGCCAGACGGAAGCCACTCCTCAGTAACAGGCAAATGGCAGCCAGCCTGAAGTTTGCCAAAAGGCCCCTAAGGGACTCTCAGACCACGAGAAACAAAACACTCTGGTCTGATGAAACAAAGATTGAACTCTTTGGCCTGAATGCCAAGTGCCATGTCTGGAGGAAACCAGGCACTGCTCACCACCTGGCCAATACCATCCCTACAGTGAAGCATAGTGATGGCAGCATCATGCTGTGGGGATTTTTTTCAGTGGCAGGAACTGGGAGACTAGTCCGGATTGAAGGAAAGATGAATGCAGCAATGTACAGAGATATCCTTGATGAAAACCTGTTCCAGAGTGCTCTGGACCTTAGACTGGGGTGACGGTTCATCTTTCAACAGGACAACAATCCTAAGCACACAGCCCAAATAACAAAGGAGTGGCTACTGGCCAACTCTGTGAATGTCCTGGAGTGGCCCAGCCAGAGCCCAGACTTGAACCCGATTGAACATCTCTGGAGAGATCTGAAAATGGCTGTGCACGGACGCTCCCCATCCAACCTGATGGAGCTTGAGAGGTACTGCAAAAAAGAATGGGAGAAATTGACCAAAAATAGGTGTGCCAAGCTTATAGCATCATACTCAAAATGACTTGAGGCTGCAATTGGTGCTAAAGGGGCTTCAACAAAGTATTGAGCAAAGGCTGTGAATACTTATGTACATGTGGTTTTTTTTTTCATTTTTTATTTTTAATAAATTGCAAAGATTTCAAAACAAGCTTTTTTCACATTTTCATTATGGGGTATTGTTTGTAGAATGTCTAGGAACAAAATTAAATTAATTCATTTTGGAATAGGCTGCAACATAACAAAATGTGGCAAAAGGTAAGCGCTGAGAATACTTTCTGGATGCACTGCACAGCCAGAGCTACAATGGAATGATTTAGATCAAAGCATATTCCTGTGTTAGAATGACCCAGTCAAAGTCCAGACCTAAATCCAATTGAAAATCTGTGGCTCATCCAATCTGACAGAGCTTGAGTTATTTTGCAAAGAAGAATGGGCAAACATTTCACTAGATGTGCGAAGCTGGCAGAGACATCCCCAAAAAGACTTGCAGCTGGAATTGCAGCTAAAGGTGGTTCTACAAAGTACTGAATCGGGGGGGGGGGGGGGGGAGGGGAATATAAATGTACGCAACACTCTTTAGATATTTATTTGTAAAAAAATGTTGAAAACCCAATAAAATACATTTTGGTTGTAATATGACAAAATGTGGAAAATTTGACGAATTTGATGAAAATTTGTATGAATACTTTTTCAAGGCACTGTATCTATATATATATATATATATATATATATATATATGGAACAAAACATACCACTGTACTTCCTCAGATTGAGTACTATTAGGGAAGGCCGGTGTACTAGAATTACATGTTCTATCCCAGAGTTGTATCAAGAATCATGCACCCCAAAGTACCTGCAGGTGTTCGGTATCTTTGGTGAGTATATCATAGCTAAATTCCAGCTAAAACACATACATTTAAAAATCATTAATAGTAAAAATTTATTTAAAAAACTGCACTACCTACCTGCAATCCAGAACTGTCCATTGAAGCACATCTTGTTTGCCAACAGATGGTCCCCAGCCTTCTGGGTTGAGTGACAGGCAAAGCTATTTGACTACCTCTCCCTGCACCCAGGCTGTCATTAAACTGTTCCCTGGGGCAGTGTCATCAATCACCAATGGCACGAAGATTTTTACTATACTGCAAAGTGCTGACAAGTAATGTTGATTTTATTTTGGTAGGCGAGTTAATAGCATTGCTGTACTAACAGTTAGGGATGCCTGAAAGTCGACTTCAAGTTCTGTGCCAATCAAATGCGCAAGTTTTGCAAACAAGCAGGATGCTGTGGGCATGGGTGAATCACATGAAATGTAAATTCCCTAGAGCGCTTGAGAATAGTGATAGTCTAAAATTGCAAGGTAATGTTTATTAACATTGGATTACTAAATGGATTATATAGCAAATAATTATATGTTATTTTAAACAAAAGTAGATTTTCCTTTAAAGTCATATAACTATTGATGGTAAACACAATCATTTTCACCTTTGCCTGTACATGTTGAGGCATTTAGTAATTATAACTTTACTACTAGTTCTCTGGAAGCATGGGCAGAGCTATATATATATAAAAAACATAATATACAGTTTATGTTCCTAACATAATGAAGCTTTAACAAGATATAAATTGAATTACATCCCAGGGAACTATTTGTTTAGTAATCTGCAGCACTGCGGCATTAGGGGCTCCACCACCCAGGGCTGAACTATGTCAGCTCTTCTGCCCAGGAGTGTTAGATCTTTTACCATCACAAATATAATCTTCCATTTGTCAATTGTTATTTGCATGACAAAAACTGTAATTATATAAAAGGAAACTGACTATTTTTATTATACTAAATCTGAAATCCAGGCAGACATAAAAGGCACAAGTAAGTGCAGCTCTGTATTAATTAATATATGTACATTAGTTTCACTGTCTTGTGTGCAGCACAGCTCAGGCTAGGGGTGGGAGAAGCAGCACTAAGGAGCCTGTTGGTTGTGCTGCAGTACAATGAACATGTTGATAGGAGTAGAGAACAGAGTGACAAAAATATTGTATAATCTCATCAGTCTGATGCTTCTTCTTTCAATTTCCACTCACAGGATGGGAGAGGAACAAGACCTGTAATGGTTATTGAACTGCAGGAGAGAAAAATCCAGTCTTGTGTCCAGTCAGACAGAGTTGCGTGGAGTGGTTTACATCTAAAGCAGCGTTTCATAACCTTTTTACCTTGAAGGAACCCTTGGCAAAAGATATGATATCTCAGGGAACCTCTGAAATAATGTTCAGATCTACAACTTACTGAAGTTTGTTGTGGTCAGCGAGCTGGTAATTAAACAACAATAATTTTTAGAAATAGCATTAAAGATCACAATCGATATTAAAACATACTTATTTACGTAATGTGAATCTTGTGTTTGCTTTATTTCTGTACAGATACCCAATTCTGGGTCTAACTTGAGACAAACAGTGTACAGGGGGCAACAGGGCATGGTACAGGGGGTCAGGAGGAAACAGTACATGGTGGCCAATACGGCACACTACATGGGGTTCAGCAGGACACATTACAAGGGGGCAGCAGGGAACATTACATGGGAGCAGGGCACATTACATGGTAACAGGGTATATTATAGGGCACAAAATAGGGCACATTATGTGGGAGCAGGGAACATTATATGAAAGCAGGGTACATTACATGAAAGCAGGGCACAATATGTGGGAACAGGGAATATTGCATGGAAGCAGGGAACATTACATGGGAGCGGGACACATTACATGAAAGTAAGGAAGATTACATGAGAGCAGGTCACTTTAAGTGAGAGCAGGGAACATTACACAGCAGAGCTCAGTACACAGGGTATACAGCAGGGCACAGTACATGGGGCACCTATCAGGGAACAATATATGGGACATGCATCTGGGCAAAATATACAGGGCACACTCAGTACATGGGGCATACAGCAGGACTCAGTACTTGGGACACACATCAGGGCACAATACATGGGGCACATTCAGTACATAGGCCACACAGCAGGGCTCAGTACATGGGGCATACATCAGGGCTCAGTACATGCGGTACACATCGGGGTACAATACATGGGGCACACAGCAGGGCTCAGAACATGGGGTACACATTGGGGCACAATACATGAGGCACACAGCAGGGCTCAGTATATGGGGTACACATCGGGGTACAATACATGGGGCACAAAGCAGGACTCAGAACATGGGGTACACATTGGGGCACAATACATGGGGCACACAGCAGGACTCAGAACATGGGGTACACATTGGGGTACAATACATGAGGTACACAGCAGGGCTCAGTACATGGGGCACACAGCAGGACTCAGAACATGGGGTACACATTGGGGCACAATACATGAGGTACACAGCAGAGCTCAGTACATGGGGCACACAGCAGGGCACAATACATGGAGCACACATCAGAGCTCAATACTTTTTAGAACAACCTGGTGATACAAGAGGAATGGGGTGGGGTCAGAAGGGAGAGCCCCAGAGAATAACAAAAACAAGCATTTGATTGGTTGCAGTAGGCAACCCATAATACCCTATATTTGTTCCCACATACATTTAGCTGAATAAGTCTTATTATGCTTTAAAACATAGAATTAGGTATTCAGAATATTTAGGACAGACAAGGTGCACTACAGCAGCCTTATTCAACCAAGGTGCCTCGGCACCCTGGAGTGTGTTCAGAGTTCTTCACAGGTGCCTTGGCAAAATGCCTAAAAAATGCCCCAACCTGTCCACAAATTGACCACAAGTGGATCAAGTCTGCCTTTTTTTTTGTTACACAAAGCCACAGGTTTTTGTTGTGCAGAATAACAACCTTAGACACCATACAGGCCAGCCTCCTAACAAACTGATGATGTCTTTGGCTGATAAGGAGGACGTCAGGCACAGCATTCTTGTTTGCCCCTCTCTGCCAGAACTGGGGGTCACATTAGCTGAGTGAGGGAGAAAAACTAAGGCAGCCCATACGAGTCAGTTATTTTTGTTCAAGCAGCAGTTTGAATGAAAAAATTGGACTCCATTCCCCAATCCACATCAAATCCTCCCTGCTGAGCTATTGTATTCTGATAGCAGGGAGGCTTTCTCGCTGTCAGAATATACTGATCAGCGCTGCCGGCTATAGCCTATGGAGCTATCGACTGGGGAAAATCAGGGTGCTGATTGGTAGACTTCAGTACAACCTCCCTACCAATACATGGATCGAAATTCAGTCCTGCTGAATTGGTCACATTTCGATCCATGTATGGCCGGTTTAAGGGAGAAGAGAAATGCTAGAATACTAGTACCAGTGTGCAAAGGTGTTTCATGTGTTTCTGCTCTGTAAGAATAAATTGCCCCTAGATGTTGGGTGTCTTACGTGTGTAGATTTTGCTGCATTATGTAAAACTATTAGTGTTTTTTTAACATTTTAGAATGGGGTGCCTCAAGATTGTACATAATTTTAAAAGGTGCCTTTACTAAAAAAAAAGTTGAGGAATGCTGCACTAGGGGACTGATGCCAGAGCCTGTTTATGACTTAGCAAACCTGCAATCAACATGCAGTAAACCCACAGTCACCAGACATAGGTCAGCATGCTTGTGCATCAAGTATATATACATGGCCTAAAACCAGATGTTTCATCATTTGCCATAAAACATCTGACAATTGGCAATTGTCACAATAAGAGTGAAAATCCAGCCTAGAAGTAAACCCACTTTGGAATCTGTTACCTATACATAAGCCTTTAATAAGGCTTAGCAAACCTATTTACTGTAGGAGATACAGTGGGGCAAAAAAGTATTTAGTTAGCCACCAATTGTGCAAGTTCTCCCACTTAAAAAGATGAGAGAGGCCTGTAATTGGCATCATAGGTAGACCTCAACTATGAGAGACAAAATGAGAAAAAAAATCCAGACAATCACATTGGCTGATTTGGAAAGAATTTATTTGCAAATTATGGTGGAAAATAAGTATTTGGTCAATATCAAAAGTTCATCTCAATACTTTATTATATATCTTTTGTTGGCAATGACAGAGGTCAAATATTTCCTGTAAGTCTTCACAAGGTTGGCACACACTGTTGCTGGTATGTTTGCCCATTCCTCCATGCAGATCTCCTCTAGAGCAGTGATGTTTTGGGGCTGTCACTGGGCAACACAGACTTTCAACTCCCTCCAAAGGTTTTCTATGGAGTTGAGATCTGGAGACTGGCTAGGCCACTCCAGGACCTTGAAATGCTTCTTACGAAGCCACTCGTTGCCCAGGTGGTATGTTTGGGATCATTGTCATGTTGGAAGACCCAGCCACGTTTCATCTTCAATGCCCTTGCTGATGAAAGGAGGTTTTCACTCAAAATCTCACGATACATGGCCCCATTCATTTTGTCCTGTACATGGATCAGTCGTCCTGGTCCCTTTGCGGAGAAACAGCCCCAAAGCATGATGTTGCCACCCCCCATGCTTCACAGTAGGTATGGTGTTCTTTGGATGCAACTCAGCACTCTCTCTCCACAAAACACGACAAGTTGTGTTTCTACCAAACAGTTCTATTTTGGTTTCATCTGACCATATGACATTCTCCCAGTCCTCTTCTGGATCATCCTAATGCTCTCTAGCAAACTTCAGACGGGCCCGGACATGTACTGGCTTAAGCAGGGGGACACATCTGGCACTGCAGGATCTGAGTCCCTGGCGGCGTAGTGTGTTACTGATGGTAGCCTTTGTTACTTTGGTCCCAGCTATCTGTAGGTCATTCACTAGGTCCCCCCGTGTGGTCCTGGGATTTTTGCTCACCGTTCTAGTGATCATTTTGACCCCACGGGGTGAGATCTTGCGTGGAGCCCCAGATCGAGGGAGATTATCAGTGGTCTTGTATGTCTTCCATTTTCTAATTATTGCTCCCACAGTTGATTTGTTCACACCAAGCTGCTTGCCTATTGCAGATTCAGTCTTCCCAGCCTGGTGCAGGTCTACAATTTTGTTTCTGGTGTCCTACGACAGCTCATTGGTCTTCATCATAGTGGAGTTTGGAGTGTAACTGTTTGAGGTTGTGGACAGGTGTCTTTTATACTGATAACAAGTTCAAACAGGTGCCATTGATACAGGTAATGAGTGCAGGACAGAAGAGCCTCTTAAAGAAGAAGGTACAGGTCTGTGAGAGCCAGAAATCTTGTTTGTTTGTAGGTGACCAAATACTTATTTTCCACCATAATTAGCAAATAAATTCTTTCCAAATCAGCCAATGTGATTATCTGGATTTTTTTTCTCATTTTGTCTCTCATAGTTGAGGTCTACCTATGATGCCAATTACAGGCCTCTCTCATCTTTTTAAGTGGGAGAACTTGCACAATTGGTGGCTGACTAAATACTTTTTTGCCCCACTGTATTTACTGTTGAAGCACTGGTGATGTCACTGGCGCATGCGCACTGCGCTCTCAATGGACGGTGTACTATTCATTGAGAGAGCTATGCCGCGGCTGAACTTCCCTTGTGCATGTGTGAGAGTGACGACATCACAGCTCGGCCAACCAGATGTGGCCGCAGCTCGTGAACCCGGAAGCAAGACCATGTGAAGGTGGAAGCCTCGGGAAGCCATGACAGCGCTCCACTGGAGGGCTTTGTTTTCAGGTAAGTCTTTTATAATGTACTAGCATGCGATGCATACTAGCACATTATGCTCTTAGCTTGCAGGGAGATGATTTTTTAGAATTTTTTGAGGCGGTTTACTACTGCTTTAAAGAATTGCTGTCCTAAATGTTATTTTTCACAAAGAATCCCATGGAATTTGCATTTGAAGTCATGTGGACATATTTGGCTTATTTTGAAATGATTTATTTAGAGCTGTTGGTAAATATTTTTTGCAAAATAAAAAAGTAAATAGAAAATGCTGAGCAATTTGTCATGTCCTTGTACAAAAATGAAAATTATTAACAGGGGTAAACAGCTGCATCAGCTATTCCCCTAATCTGAGCGAAGCTCCTTAATAATTAACATAGCTAACCCAATGTATAGATGGGCAACTTTGCTTATTGCAGCACAAACACTTAGAATTGCTGATTACAGAATTGTAAGACAAACTACCTTTACATAATGATTTTTTGCATGTTCTATCACTCTACAAAACATTCACATCCCCATCACAAGACATTGTTCAGAGGCTATAATTAAATGAAGTGACTGCTTTCACTATGTCAGTGGTCTCCACCAGATGTGGCCCTTTGCTTGCTTCTATTCGGCCCTTGGGGCACTATTTCATTCACTGATACCAACAATGTGGGATATTTCCCCCCCAAAGACACCAATGATGGGATTGAATTCCTCCCAATGACACCAACAATGGGGCTGATAGCCACCGATGATGGGGCACAATTGCTCCCAGTGACACCAATGATGGGGCATTGTTTATTCTTGCCGAAGTCAGGACCTTTTTTACTCCCAATGTCCACAGTCTGGCCCCCCCAAAGTCTGAAAGACACTAAACTGGCCCTCTGTTTAGAAAGTTTGGAGACCCTGAACTATGTATTCAATGATAGTAACAAGTTGATACTTCTCCCTCTTCAGTAAAATCAGATCCCAAGTTGTCCAACTAACAACCTAAAGCCATAGAGTTTGAATCTTGGCAGGTTCGGCAGGGACTGGCTGAGATTCAATTCTTGCAGGCTGATTGTACCCAAGTTGATCCATTGATTGAGCTACCAGCATGTTTGGCATTCTAGCAACTATTGCCATAATAATCACTGTGTTCTCCTGGCAGGGATGGCTCGCTCAGGGACGGACTGACAACTCATGGGGCCTCCGGGCAATAGGGGATCATGGGGCCCCTGTGTCCTCGCCCAAACTCAAAAAAGCCTATGAAAAAGGTACTAGGGGCATCTCATGGGGCCCTCGGGCAGTTTCCAAATGGTCAGTCCACCCCTGGGCTTGCTGCTACGCCCCCCCCCCCCCCACACACACACAATAGCTGTGCAGGAGGTATTCTACCACCAACACTGACTGTGTTGATGGGGGAGTCAAGTGATTTTCTTTCCTGCAACCTGTGGTGCATAATCTATGGCCTGCCTTAAATGCAATATTATACATTTAATGGTGATCCAAAATATAGTAATTAAATTATTTAAAATGAATTAAGATATATACATTTTATAGCTATAATTCCAATAGCTAGATTTCCACAAATATAGTTAAGAGTTTGTCAAGCAGGTCAACACATGCATTAAATGGTTGGCAAACAGCCAAGCCTAACCTTTTTACCTATGGATGAAAAATTCGCATGATTTTTGTCATTTAAAACCTACATTTGATATTTTTTATGACAATGTATTTAAAATGTATAAATACAAATGAACTAATTCTGTTATAGTGTTTCATGTAAATGCAATACATTTACTCAATAAGCTGATTTTGCTACTATATTACAAGCTCCAGGGTTCGAGCTGATAAACTGGCAATGTGTTGTTGAGAAAGGCCTTCAGTTCCGGACACGAGAGATAAGTTTCTGTCCTGCAAACATTCTTGTAAAATAAAAGACATTCATATCACAGCATGGTTCACATGATCTTATTAAATAACCCTTAAAACTATATTTACCACAGTAACTTTACAAGCTTCTTTACCCTACTATGGGAGGGGGGGCAGTAATTTATGTCTTCCTGATCAGAGCACAGTTCACGTTTTTGGCTTGTATCCCTTAAACTCTGAATATTTATTTGGCACATTTCCATTTATTTGCTATTTCGTAAAAAAAAAGCTATCCATTTGTATTATGGCAAATACTATATATAAGGTTTGTCAATTTTATTCCAGGAATGGACTTTAAAAAAAAAATGTTTGCCTACCTATATAGCAGCGGTTGCAGTCACCTTCCAAGCAGTCCCTTTGTAATGTGAAGCACTTTTCTAGACAACTGTGCCACTGCTGGAAACATTCCTGGAATTAACTTTTCAGAACGCTGTGCAGTTTCTTTTGTTGCGCAGTGCTGGATGTCCAGAAAGTCATCAAATCTGTGTCCTTTTAAGGCATATTTTAGTCATGAAAACAGCCAAAAGTTGCAGGGTGCTAAGTAAGAATAAAGTGGTTGGCCAAGTTTCAGAATTGATTTCTAGGAGAGAAACTCATGAATACTTAAAGTGGTTTTAAAGGCTCAAGGATTTTTACCTTCATGTATTCCATGAAGGTAAAAAATCTTCTGTGTGCAGTGGCCCCAAGCCCCCCTCCCAACCTATACCTGAGCCCTCTCCGATCCAGTGACATTCTCAACAGCCTCTGCTGTCTGGGGACTCCTTCTCCTCATTGGCTGAGACAGCAGCAGGAGCCCATTGGCTATATGTATATCCCGGTCCCAGATGGATGGATGAGTGGATAATTTCCCTTTTTCCAGCATGGGGTCTCACCGTTTCCCAGAGACCTATATTCCTGGAGTTGGATGGATGGATGGAGTTATCTCTCTCTCCTCTAGGGGGTGCATAAGTGTCATGTAATTAAAGAATATAATATAGTGCCTTATCTCCTTTAAAAAGTATTTATTAAGCAAAATATAGTGCACTCACATTATATGAATCCTCTATGTGTTTACCACACTCCTTATACTTGCTGTGTATTTTCCTTAAAGCGTTGTGACGTCAGAGCTCCTCCCCTGCATGTTATGCCACCGGGTCACGTGGCTTCATCTATATAAATGCCCCTGCCCATATGCCAGCTGTATGGGAAGGGGCAGAATGAACTGCACTCCTGTAATCCACAGGAGAAGTACAGCCAAAAGAGCTTTGGCTGTACTTTTTTTCTAAATAACAAACATGTCATATTTACCTGCTCTGTGCAATGGTTTTGCACAGAGCAATTCCGATCCTCCTCTTCTCATTTCCCCTGCCAGCGCTTCAGGCTTTTTTCCCCTTGACCAGTGCCCCCAATAGCAAGCCACTTGCTATGGGGGCACTGGTGCGTGCTCGCTCTCGAGCCCCAATCTATGTGACCATAAGACACATGCAGCCATGGCTTGGGCTCACCCCCCTCTTTCCTCATTGGCTCATTGGGTGTGATTGACAGTAGTGGAAGCCAATAGTTCCCACTGCTGTGTCTCAGCCAATAAGGAAAAAGAGACTGGGGACAGCCGAGGCTCCTGTACACATTGCTGGATCGAGAGGGGGCTCCAGTGAGTATTGGACGTTTGTGGGGGGAGCAGCACACAGAAGGTTTTTTACCTTCATGCATAGAATGCATGAAAGTAAAAATCCTTCAGCCTTTACAGCCACTTTTAGTTCAGCTTTATTTTATTACATTAGTAGAAATACAGTGACATACAGTTCTGTTTGACTTCCGTAATCCCATCTTAATTCCTCCATAATAAAACACATATTAAATGCAAACATCTTGATACTCCACACTTCTCCTGTGAGTTTTATAGGAACATTTCAGTGATTCCAAACTATTCTCAGTATGTGAGGCCAAACAATGCACAACTACAAAGTGAGAGCATGTTTCCACATTACAGAAGCAGCGTACAGTGGAGATCCAGGGCTAGTGAAAAAAAGAACAAGTTTTTCCACAGGGTTTAGCAATGACGCAACAAGCCACAACGACGCCTGAAGCCTCACCAGGAGGCCTGAGCTTTGCGTCAGAGCAAGCGAACTCTGAGGGTGTGAATATTACTGGGCAGGGTGGCATTTAAAAGAGTATTGCCAAATTTTGAGGTGGAGCAACCGTAACAGAGAGAATGTTGATCCTTCAGCAGATGTTTTCACTGGGCCCCGGCCAGGCTCCACTTACTGACCATAGATGATCATTCAGTTAATTCACTTTTAATGGTATTTCTGCAAGAGCTTGTTGCTATGTAAAACATCTGAAGTCACTCCTTCAAAGTTTAACTCCTCCGATAGTAATTCATTGTGCTGTTTGATGTAAGAGAGATTCATATTCCCAATTTAAATGTTGCCTCATGTAAAAACTGACTCTGGGGTCTGGGGTCTGAATCTGTACCTATGGCCCACATGCTGCAGTGGGCACACAGAGCCCTTTTTGTTGGCACATGAGTCAAATCACCCCAGCATCACCCCAGCAGCTGAACATCAGGTAGCAGTGCACATAGGGGCCATGCGCATGCTTGGAAAAGAATAGCAGTGCCAGGCGATGACGTCACGAGCCGCGACTCAGCAGAGCTTTTGCATGGCCGGTTAGTGCGCTGCCAAGGATATATATATATATTTATATATATATATTGGACTAGCTGTGGAACTTTGCCCCCTTTTGCTGGTGGTCAGTGGAACTTTGCCCCTTGTGCTGGTGGTCAGTGGCACTTTGCCCCCTTGTGCTGGTGGTCAGTGGCACTTTCCCTCTTGTGCTGGTGGTCATAGGAACTTTGCTACCTTGTGCTGATGGTCAGTGAAACTTTGCCCACTTGTGCTGGTGGTCAGTGGAACTTTGCCTCCTTGTGCTGGTAGTAAATGCATGTGAATCACACAGTCCCTATGGGATTCACATGCAGGTTATAGTGTGAACCGAGGCTAAAAAGGGAAGCACTTGCTTACACTTTTCCAACATTTCCCAACAAGCTGTAAATCCTCTGTGTGTGCAAACACCTCTGACAATCAAAGGCACACTTTATTGCCCTTTAAAGGATAAATGTGCTTTAAAGGACAACTTCAACTTTAGTGAAGGTATCCTTTAATAAATCCCCCACCCCTCTAAGCATGGCTCACCTATAAAAATGAACAGTATGAAGAGGACGCATGCACAGTATGAAGTGGAGCTGGATGAAATCATGCTAAAGAAAAGACTGCTGGATTGCAGAAGTAGGTAGGTATTATCCCAGGTGGGTTGCACTCAGGGGTGTAGGGGTATATATTAAATGACAACTTCAGGGGAGCCTGGAGTTTAGCTGTAAGAATTTCTGTTCCTGTAAAAAAGCTGTTTATTATTCATCTCAATAGTCAGGCTTTCCATAGATATGAATGGAGTGCTTTCTTAGAAGAAGCTCTGGGAGACTTCCGGGAAGAGGCTGTGGTGTTCCCTACTTGCTCTGGCTCAAAGACTTACAAAAAGTAGAAATCAGACAATCAGGATAACAGCTAGATTACTATATTGTTAAAAGGCAAGTCATCAGTAGTAGCCTCTTATTTGTCATAGGAAAGGTTTACTTTAAAATATAGCATTACAGAAAAGACAAGTCCTGTATAGGTTAATTGTTTCTGGTGGAATTAACTTGGCATGGTTCTTGAGCAAAGGGCAAGTATTGTGTGTCATCTATTCTTTCCCAAAATTTACTG
The DNA here is from genome assembly GCF_062004578.1 of Staurois parvus. Lineage (NCBI taxonomy): Eukaryota > Metazoa > Chordata > Amphibia > Anura > Ranidae > Staurois > Staurois parvus. The sequence goes on from NW_028318358.1 coordinate 1,200,176, forward strand.
ACTGCCCTGACGGTTTCCAAATATATCTAATTTTATAGTTCCTAAGTGTTAAAGAGAAAAGGAGTAGTTTATATTCCAAGGTCTTGGAATGTTCTATAGGTAGAATATTTTACAGATCTGTGGAAGCTAAGATTGCATTTACTGTGTAATTACATCTGATTACATTTGCCCCTTGGCTTTCTGCCATGTGAAATAATGTTGGAGCACCAGCCTGTAAAAGATGTTTGGTGTGTAAAAGGAAATGGGTAAACCCATTAGATGTGAAGATTGCAATCAACTATTATGTCTTATGTTTTACTAGTATTGATTACAGTGTATTGTACAAGCTGGAAACTCACATTTTCCCCCCAGTCCAGTAAATCCATGTTCACATTTGTTTCTCAGTTTTAGTAACATGACAATTATAATAGCATTTCCCAGAAGGTTATGTTTGTATTCTCCTTTTATATATACAAGTATAAAGAAAACCATATGCTGGAACTCTATGGTCTTCAGTGAGGGTGGGAGACATATGGTACAGCATAGACAAATAGCACAGTTTACAGGAATACACATTGCTTTACATTGTACATGTGTTTGTTTTGTGTGTTTGTGTTTTTGTTATGATTGTATAACCTGCCATTCATATTACCGACAGATTCACGGTCATTCTGTCTTATGGAAATTTTTTATGACTACACTGCTGTAGGAGAAGTAGCCCAGTCTGTGATTACCGGCATTTGTGTAGCTCTCTTATTTGTACCAGCCTACCTCTTCTATGAAAATACTTACCAAACTGGGCACCTCGGCTTTGACTTTTCTCTCTTCTTAATTTTCAGCTCAGTTTGTTTGTGGCGCACAGTTCCTGCACTAAACTTGATATATGTAAAATCTTAGGGGGTCATTACTGTGTTTTTTCGGGGGATTCAATCAAGTTACAGCTTACTAGGATTTTGCACACTGAGTAAATTATAATATACAAAATTTCCCCAGCATCAATTCTGATCATCAACATAGTTTAAAAAAAAGGGATGGGAATACTGAGATGAGCTGACTGAGCACACAGGACAATCCCAGCAGAGGCACCACAAATAACACCTTCCCATGTAAGGTTCTAGTCTGCTCTGGGCCGCCGTGTGCTGGTGCCGTCATCGGAGTGCGACTGTCAGGCTGTGAGTGAAGCAGAGCTCTGTCATTCTTTATATCACTACCTCCAGATTTGCCACATTTGGATCGATCGCCGACCGGTGCTGGGGAGGTCCATTTCAAGGAATGCCCATATAGAGCCCAGTCACAGTGGATGTCATTTGGCTATATATCTATTTCCTGCAGTGGAAAGGATACATCTCTTGGAGGGATTTCTGCACAGAGCCTGTTTATTTCTTGCTTCTGGTGAGTGCATAGTGGTGGATTGTCACAGATGTAGCCTTCACAGATGTCACGTCACATTGTTTATCACCATTGGTTCACACATTATTGCTGGACATTGCACTTTTTTTCTTTTGGACTTCATTTATTATTTAAGATATTGATTATTAGTTCACATATTTGTTTTGTTCACATAGATCAATATTAGCGCTTTGTATATTTGCTTATTTTTATCAACATAGACTAGGAAGTTTTTGTTTGCTATCTGTTTTTATATTAGGGAGATAGGGTCGATTTAGATGTGTGCATTGCAGGAATGCATGTTTTACTCCAGTGCGTAGCAACATGCATAAAATGCATTGATATGGTGCAGTGGTCCATTCATTTTGAACAGCACCCCAACACAGTAGGATAATGCAAGCATGATGTAACACATGGCAACACACCATAATGCGTTGAGTCAAAAACGTTGTGGCATGTCCAATATTTTGGATGTTTTGGCACATTTGCAGCCCATTGTTTTCAATGGTCTGCCTTAATACAACACATGTCAAAGAGTGACTTAACACACGTTAACACACTGCACAAAAGTACATGGGCCCTTACTTTGTGTGTGTACTATTGATCCATTATTGGGACTCTAGAGAGATTTTCTCTTATTTCCTGGTGTGTCTACAGGACAGCAAATGAAGGAAATCTCTAGAATGAAACAATGAAAGGCAAAAAAAGAAGTCAGTGGTCTTAGCCATTCCATACTCTGTTCAAAATGATTATATAACTATATAGTGAAATTATTAAACTACTATTTGTTATTTTTGCAATTAACATACTGCTTAGAAATGTAGCAAGGGGAAGGGTAGTAGAGGCAGATACCAAGGATGCAGTAAAGAGAGAACAATATAAGAGGGGATGCAATATAGTAATGGAGGAAAATAAAATGCTCTTGGAACCAGGGCCAGGACAAGGGGTAAGCAGGAGGGGCAGCTGCCCTGGGTGCAGTTGGGGACTTGCAGGGTTATGTTAGAAGGGATATTTGTACTTGTAAGGTGTTGGATTTTTGTCAGGAAGAGGGATTGGGGGGAAATGTGCTAGGAATGAAATTAGGGGGAGGATTAGTGCTAGGAGAGGGGATTTGGAGGAATTTGTGAGAGAATAAGAAGATTAGGAGAGGAGAGAGGATTTATGCTCAGAGGGGTAGAAGATGTGTGCTAGAAGGGGAAATTTGGGGAGGGAGCTGGGAGGGGGATTTGTACTAGAAGAGTGTACTTTTTTTTATTTAGGGAGAATTTTAACTTGCAAAGGGATTTTTTTTCTTAGTGAGTAAGTGTGAAGATTTTTGCTGAAACACAATGCTTATACATTTGGGGAGGGGAGCGCCATTTGGTATTTTCGCCCTGGGTGCTAGATGACCTTGTCCTCGCACTGCTTGGGTGTATTATATTTTTGCCAGAACACTTATTGCTCTGGGATGTAAAGCATGAATAAGGCAACTAGAATTATTGAGGTGGATGCAATTTGCCAAAATTGTTCTTTCTATGTTATTCCAAACTGGGTGCTTAGGTATACTATTGGCATCAGTCTTTATATTATTGATTATAAGTAATCACTAACTAATTATAGGAATCATGTTGAGTTGGATTAATTACCATCAAAGAGAAAGTGGTCCTTAACTGAAAACAAGTAAAATGAATTAATATGTCGAACCAGTGGGGCAAAAAGAAAAATAATCACAGATGAGTATACACTATATTGCCAAAAGTATTGGCACACCCCTTCAAATCATTGGATTCAGGTGTTCCAATCACCTCCATAGCCACAGGTGTATAAAATCAAGCACCTAGGCATGCAGACTGCTTCTACAAACATTTGTGAAAGAATGGGTCACTCTCAGGAGCTCAGTGAATGGTACCATGATAGGTTGCCACCTGTGCAATAAGTCCATCCGTGAAATTTCCTTGCTACTAAATATTCCATGGTCAACTGTTAATATAACAAAGTGGAAGCATCTGGGAACAACAGCAACTCAACCTCGAAGTGGTAGTCCATGTAAAATGACAGAGCAGTGTCAGAGCATGCTGAAGTGCACAGTGCGCAGAAGACGTCAACTGTTTGCTAAGTCAATAGCTAAAGACCTCCAAACTTCATATGGCCTTCAGATTAGCACAACGTCAGTGTGTAGAGAGCTTCATGGAATGGGTTTCCATGGCCGAGCAGCTGCATCCAAGCCTTACATCACCAAGTGCAAAGCAAAGTGTCGGATGTAGTGGTGTAAAGCATGCCACCACTGGACTCTAGAGCAGTGGAGATGTGTTCTCTGGAGTGATGAATTATGCTTCTCTGCCTGGAAATCTGATGAACGTGTCTGGGTTTGGCAGTTGCCAGGAGAACGGTGCTTGCCTGACTGAATTGTACCAAGTGTAAAGTTTGGTAGAGGACAATTATGGTGAGGGGTTGTTTTTCAGGGGTTGGGCTTGACCCCTTAGTTTCAATGAAGGGAACTCTTAAGGTATCAGCATACCAAGATATTTTGGACAATTTCATGCTCCCAACTTTGTGGGAACAGTTTGCAGATGGCCCCTTCCTGTTCCAACATGACTGAGCACCGAGTGGAGACTGCGAGCCAGGCCTTCTCGTCCGACATCAGTGCTTGACCTCACAAATGCGCTTCTGGAAGAATGGTCGGTACTTGTCTGTTAATTCACCGGATTTATTTATATATATTTTTTTTTTTTCTATATTTAAATAAAACATATAAAAAATATATATATATATTTATATATATATATATATATATATATATATATATAAATCCGGTGAATTAACAGACAAGTACTGAATGGTCAAACATTCCCATAGACACACTCCTAAGCCTTATGGACAGCCTTCCCAGAAGAGTTGAAGCTGTTATCACTGCAAAGGGTGGGCTAACTCTATATTGAACCCTATGTACTAAGACCGGGATGCCATTAAAGTTCATGTGCATGTAAAGGCAGGCGTCCCAAAGCTTTTGGCAATATAGTGTATATCTGCTTTACTATCACAGAACTATCATGTATAAAATTATATCATACCACATATTTAAAGACCAAGCATGTTAATCTTGCTTGAAACAAGTACTGATATAATTAGTGTTTAGTACAAGAATCACTAAAATACCCTGGATCCTGATCATTTTAGTATGAAGGGTAGAAAATAAATACTGTATAAAATAATGGTGAAAGGAATTGCTAAAGATGAACTATAGCCTAAATCTTTCCTTTTCAGAAAAAGTGGGGGAATTTTAGCAGCCTTGTCATGTTTTTATTGTTGTTTGTGTCTCTGATAGGGAATTTTCTCCTCAATTAATGTACCTGGTAGCACACAGGAAGTAATAGGAATTATTGCAAAAGGGGTGCAGAGAGCTATAAAAAAATTACAAACCCTATTCACCATTACACTACAATGTAGAGTATACTATAGCTATTTTCTATCTTCTTATTGAGGAGATTCCACACTCTAGCTTTAGCCAAGACTGATCTCCGGTGTAGTGCTACCTTCACAAGGGCTGCAGATGGTTCTTTCCCAAACAATGCAGAGGCCGCCAGTCACCCAAGCAACAGTCCATACACTCTGGCTCTATTAAACTGTAGGGGTTGTCTTTTTGCAGTTTATTGCTTGTAGAACTTGAAACAGAAGAGGAATTGTGGCATGGGATACATCAAAATGATTAGCAAACAGCAGGTAAAGGATAAACTTCTCCTTAAGTAAACAAAAATAAAGAACAGTCTATTCTCTCATGGCTGAAGTCAAGCCCAGTCTCTTTGGCATCTGGTAATTGTGAGCCAATGCACAACTGCTGGTACCCAGTGCGATCTCCAGAAAACTGTACAGAAACAGGGATCAATTTAGGGTCTTTACTCACAAGTCCCCAGGACAGCTGTGCACCCCCCACCTTCCTACAGACACAATCCAGTGAGTGAAACAGTTCTTCTACGATTCCTTTAGAGGAATCCTGCACTAAGTTCCAGGTCACTTCCAGGTCTAAGCCCTGCATCCACTAAGACCACACAGAACAGCAACCAAGTCCATAAGCTTCCTCAAGAGCAACAGCCGCTCATTAACCTATGAACTCTTTTTACTAGAGAAAGACACTCTTTTCAGGACTCCTGACATTTTATCAGCTGCCCAACTACCATTTTTGCACCTCTCCCCAGGGATTGGCTAGGCCCTGATCAATATTTAGGTTATCCATTTGAATTCTCCCTTCCTAAGCTCTAGAAGTGCCTTCTAGAGTCAAGGGGAAGCAATCAAACTCCCAGCGCGTGAAACTCTGAACAGAAAAGGCCAAACAATCTCCAGTTCCCTTACAGACGGAGCCAAAAAATTAAATTTTCCTAACTAGGTGGGTGCTACACAGGTTGAAAAATGAACCCACAACACCCTTTCTAAACCATCCCATTCAGTTTATAGCTAGAATTTATTGAAAAAAATAAAAAATAAAAGCTATGTTTACTTACCTGAAATTTAGGCCATGTAACAGACCAAGTCCCAAATTTAAATTTTTGCGGTCTTTAATATAGAAGGGTTCTTCTTTCAATGATCATGTCGTTTCTGGTGATAAGAACACTGCCCATTTACTTCCTCAAGAGTCCCACAGGGCCTTCAAGGAGTCCTCACATGGTCCCAAAAACTTCAAGTAATGGTATCTCGACAAGACTATGCAAAGGGCAGCAACAAGACTAGTACAGCTTTATGATCACAGGTCTCCACTTCCAGCAGAAGCACCACAGAGGGTCATGTGATGGTGGATTCGGTGGTTTCTTGTTGGTGTTTTTAACACTTTTGCTAGGTACTGGTAGGATGTGAAATGTATCTTTTTTTCCTTTGTCCAAGGTGGGGCTTTAAATATTTTGAGATTTAACTATAAATTTAAAAGAAATAGTGTCATGTGTTTATTTGTATGCAGAAAGTGCCTATTTTAAAAACAATATTATGAAATTCAAATACTTACACGCTAACACAAATGGAGAAGGATTGTTATGTTTCTCAGGCTTAGTACCTTGTCATTACTATACTGTAATAATTTCTGATATGTAAACTTATTTCAGTTGAGTGGTGCAGACTGTGTCTCATACACGTCTGAAAAGCAGTTTGCCTAAAATAAATGCTTTTTTAATGTGAACCATACAGCTTTTAAGCATATTGAAATCATTCAAAATCCCTTCAAACTCAAAGGACGGCAATGTAGCCTTGTAAACGTTTGCTGATTTTTATTATATGTACATGACAGAAGTCAATAAATTTCCATTCAAATACCACCTTTGTTTATTTTACATACTAAACACTTTTTCACTGGTTTGCCATCTATGCAATTCATTTTATGACCATTGGAAACTGTTACCGATAATTGTAAAATAAATTGTGTGATATATGTTTGTCACATAAGGATATGATTCTAAGGGGCAGTAAGTATGAATACTTCAAAATGACTGTACACCTCAATACATTATTGAAGGGTATGTAAACCTTAGCCATAATCTTCTCTTGTTTTCTCCGTTTTCATATATTAAATAAAAGGTGGTATGAAAAAATTTCAAGACTAGTTTTGTAACATGCCAACAGATGGCAGCACAAGGCAAAACACACAGGGAGCACCAACCTTCATACGTCAGTGTGCCAAAAGACATTGTCCTGTGTACATCGGGAGCTGTGCAACTGGTGCTATTCTGACCACGTGTGTTACCACGTCTGATATTGTTACTGGGCTGATTTATTTTTGTTATTTTTTTATGTGTATATTTTATATAACACATTCTTAAAGCAGAGCTTTACTCATAACAATTGATAAAAAATAATGTTCTTTAGCATGGAACATACATTCTACATTATTAACTATGCAACCAAAATTAGTATGTGCTGTAAATTGCCTCCAGCGTTGTTCCTGTTTCTGCTTGCTGGAGGCTGCCATTTTGTTGAAGCACAGAGCCCTGAGAAGTCAAAGCAGAACTAAACCCTCTTACCGTTTTCAGCCAAGGAAGTTGCCATCTGTTTGAACTGCAAATGCCATGATGCTGCACATGTGATCCATTATGACACCGCCATTTGATGGTTTAACAGTTTGGTTGAGAACACAAGCAAATGTGACAGTTAAAGCGGAGCTCTAGTCCCCCTAATAAATTTTTGGTAAAAGCAGATACATGATGACCTTTCAAATAGCATTAACAATTGGAATAATTCAATAGTAAAAGCATTGTAATTACTTAGTAATTATTAAAAATTTACCATGATCTCGGAAGCAGGCAGGCGCCATGATGGCTGTGGGCATCAGAGGCCCACAGGTATTTATTTACGGGAATCGGTGCTGCTGGCTATCCCAGCATGCACCACTCGTTCTCGTGCCTGCTCAGTACAGACACTGCTCGGCGCCACGTGTGTAGTACAGGTTGCCATAACAATGGTGGGGACGGCTGCATTTCTCGTCAGTCAACCTGTACATTCGCATCATTTCTGGTTTCCAAGTCCTGCGATTACAGGAAACTCCTGGGATACAGGAAACGACATCCCAGGAGACCTTACAAATCGCCTTACGACGTCATTGCCTAGGTGTTTGGGACCGGAACTGCAGGCTTGCAGTGGATTTAAAGGTATGTATATTAAAAAAAAAAAAATATCCAACTTGTTCTTTATTTCACAGGGACAACATAATCAGGTAAAGTATGAAAAATGGGTGGAAGTCCGCTTTAACATTCCTGAATAGCCAGGAATGTAACTGTTTTTTTAAACTGTTAAATCGATGGGTTTAGTTCCATTTTAATCTTTAGACTGTCAGCAGATTGGCCTCTACAAATGCGGCACAGTGCCTAAAATGCAGAGCAACGGAGCCTGTGCAAAGCAGGGTGGGACAGCGTATTACTGGATTTTAACAGGATAGGCATTTATTTTTAATGTTTTACATAGGTATACCTGCAAAAGGGGCCAGCCTGCAATGTTCTAGCAAGACTTAATTTTCTGACTAAAGTTCCACTTTAACACCAAATATAACACATTGCTTCACACATTTCTGTAAATAGCACCACACATTTTATATTGATGTTTGCTGAAGGTTTTGTATCTTTTACTTTGTGCTTGCTGCTTCTTCTGTTATTTATTAGATATATTTCTTGATATATCATCCATCTAAGCATGGAATTACTCAGATATATATTGTCTGAAGCGAGCTGCACATAACCCAGGGGTTAAGATTACAGATCCTGTGTTCTGCACTGCATAATTAAAGCATAACTAAAAGCCAAACTTTTTTTAGTTGTGGATAGAATGGAGAGAGAGAGTCATCTGTCTGTTTTTTTTATTGTTGCCATTGCCCCTGTCAGGGATAGTGAGGCTGTTTATTTGTGTTGTTTAACATTATCATTGAAAGTGAAAGTGCGAGAAAATTCAAAATATTGGGTTGTCACCAGAACAGTTAGGTATGGTGAACCTGGTGACAACCATGAATTCCCTCATTTTGGATGGATTTCCTCTCACTTCCTGTTTTGGTGTGGGAAAGGAAGTAAAGTGAAATTTCCCCAATGGGATACAAATAGCAAACCCTCCTACATTCTATTCAAAATGAAAAACTGTTGCCTTTAGTTCAACTTTTGCAGGCATATATATATATATATATATATATATATATATATATATTTGGCAGGCAAAACAGCTCCCATATATGCATTTCATGTGTATATATAGCTGCTTGCCTTCAGCTTTACATGACACCTGGTATGTTTTATCTGTGTAAGCCAAAATGCATGGGTAATCTATACTGGCATTGTGTAACACAAATGAAGCCGTTACAAAACATTCACATGGGTAATCTATGACACGTTTAATGTGGCATTTCTCAGAAGAAACCAGAGCCCAGCTTAGTATTGTAGACGACAGTTGCAGCGTAGTAATGATTACTGAACCTAGCGGCAGGTGCTGCTTTATCTGAAGTAAGCCTTGACCTTCTCTAACACTCTCTCCAATATCAAAAGAATCAACCTTTTTGCTGAGTAGAAGGGCATGCAGTCTATTTTCCTTAATTACTTGTTATGATCTCTTGCAGGGTGTTGGTTTGATTTAAATGCTTCTTTAGTGTTCCACTACTGTGGTATTGCAGAATTCCTTTTGTAACAACTGTCATTGTGTTTGGCCTCTTTCAAACGGGCGTTCCATATGTCCGTTTTTCATCTGTCCGTTTACGGATGAAAGACGGACACCCATGTATTTCTATGGACTAGCGGATGTAAACAGATGATCATCCGTTTACATCCGTTAATGTCTGTATCCGTTAACATCTGTTTTTTTGAACGGAAGAAATCCCCCTTTTTCCTCCATAAAAAAACCCAGAATGGACAAATAAACAGATGTAAATGGACAAAAAACGGATGTAAGTAAAAACTGATGTAAACAGATGTAAAATGGATCTAAGCAGATGAAAAACGTATGAAAAAACTGATGTAAACTGATGAAAAACTGATATAAAAGTATGAAAAAACTGATGTAAACTGATGAAAAACTGATGTAAACATATGAAAAAACTGATGTAAACTGATGAAAAACTGATGAAAACTGATTCCTTTGAAAAACTGTGACTGAACTGATGAAAAAAAATGAATTATTTTTCATTCACAATGATACCTCACTGTGCATTTGCATGCATGGTGTGTGCTTTTAATTTTTTATAACTATTCTTATTTATTTTTTACTTTTTTTAATTTTTTCATTTTACTTTCATGCTTTTACAAGGGTGCTAACAAGTCTCTTTGTGATAGCAAGGGTACTATCAGGGTTCTATTAGACCACCAAATTCTCCCTTGTTCTCCACTGCAGCTAATCAAGCACAAATCGTGCTTGATTACCTATTATGCTAAACGTTCAATGTTGATTGGAAGGCGCTGCACTCATTTGATTGTTTAGTACTGGAGCCCTGTAAAAGTGATCAGTTGGCTGCCCAGATCACTTGTATCTGAAAGCCAGGAGCTGGCTTGTCTTAACACCCTGAATGCCAGGACATTTCTAATAGTACCTTGGTAAACAAGCGGTTAAAGAAACAACTTCACTGATGGAAAAAAGTTTGCTAACCACTTGGAAAATGATATTTTGGTAAATGGATCAAGCATTCCAATGGATGTGTCAGGGATTCTAATCAATTAAGGTTTGGGTGAGATTTTCCCTGCCTTGCTTAAACATCTCATACATTGTTGTAATGCGAACCTTTGCCCCCCCTTTGGAGGAATCCAAAATGTTTCCCAACACACAGGGCCCCTACAGCCTCTTTAGAAGCTGGAAACCTAAGTTCTCCCAGGTCAATCCCTTCCTGTCCACTTTTCCACTGGCACAGAAGACACTTTTGCTAACCACAACCTCAGCTTTCAGAGACACATAGAGGGGTTTAGCTCTACAGACATAGGGACTAGTCGTTCCAAGTCAAACCCAGCCTTCAAGTGAGTGTATAAACAGCACTCACAAGGTATACAAAACAAGCACAGGACGAGTGTCAGGCGCTAACCTCTGAAGTCTCTACCCAGCCCAAACCTAAGAGACATGTTCCACATACACCAGCAGAATAAACATCATGTTCTGTTTTTATCTTCAGCCCCCTCTGAGAAAGAACAGTTACACTCAGTTGCCGAATTGGAAAGCTTTACTTTGTAAACTTCTCTTCAATTTAGCAAGGATGTACATACATATTCCAACATTCTAGTAATACTTCATTAACAGTAACAAATGCCCCCAAGTCTCTATATATTTCTATGGTCCAAACTGACAAGCAACAGTGACGCCGCTTCTCCTGCTCAGCCAGGAGAAGACCCACAATCCTAACAGGGAACCTAAGACCAAGAGAACTCATATTTCTATAGTGTTGTAGTCCCTTTAAAAGAAAAGTCCCTCTTCAGTGCACTACAACCATTAAGCTCCTCTCACTCCTCTTATACACCCCCCCCCCCCCATATGGGAATGCTGGGTGACAACCACACTCCCATAATGACAACCAGGACAGGACCATCCCTTACAGGGCTTTACATAGTTACCTGTCTTTTACAGTATTTTGTTAAGGTGTAATATGGCTCAATTTCAGAGGACGTCAGAAGGTCCCCATTGAGCTATTGCCCAAGTACAAGTACAAGCGCTTATTCAATGATAGATAGATAGATAGATAGATAGATAGATAGATAGATAGATAGAGAGATAGATAGTTGAACCTTTGAGATACCCTCAACTCTTGTTGTTGCTAACAGGAAACTAGCATAAACAGTGGAAATAGCAAAATAAAACACTTCCAGGCCAGATTGTGACATAAGTAGAAGCTGCCTAGATGTTTTAATGCCAGTCAGACAAAGGGTAGTGAGATACTTGCTGTCCAACATTGTCTATACTTAGAAGGTTTCCCAATCAGGATGCAAAGCTATTCAGAGTTAAAAATAACAAAGCCACAATTTAGATAGTATGTGATTATTATTTCTCAGCAAGCTAAGAAGTTAGAAAAGTTAGTTTATTAAAAATGTAGCCAGGTGCCAGCTATATCATTATACCATTCAGGGACATTTACAGTTGAGGCTATGATTAATCATTTTCCTCCTCCTGCAAGGTACTGGGACTGCTACATCACTTCCTAGCAGAGTGCATTCAGTTTTTCTGACAGCAGAGGATCTTGGGACCTGTAGTCCTATAGCCAATACATCCTGAATTCTTGAGTGCTGAGTGAACTACAACTACCAAAGAGCTAGTGAATGAGGAGGATGCTGGGGAAGTAGATATATTCTACAGCAAGGGACTGGCATTCTCTCTTGGTGTGAGATTCAGGGCTGAACTCAGGAGGACTGCCATTCTCCTCTAGAGACAGATAGCTGGCCTTCTGCTGCAGGACTCTGCACAATAGTTCAGCACAGCAGTGACTCCGATCGCCACACTGAGATTGTATACGTTTTGGGACTGTCACCATCCGGTTTTCACACAGACATCTCTGCTAGCCACACTTACAGGCAGTCAGGAATGTCCCTACAAACAGCCAAGAGATCAAATCATATAGGATCGGCAACAAGGTGAAGATGAATTTTAGAAATTTTATTCAGAAGCTGAGTAAAAATAGTTCCAGAATTTTAACTCTTTTCAGTCAAACAAGACCTTACTCAGCCAAGAGCCTGGGCAAGAACTTTTGTTCCTAGGAGTCCTCTCCTTTCGTTGGGGTGATGATTGATTTTGATTGGTGAGCGGGCGGATGGCCAACCTCTTTCTGTAATCGCTCTAGAGACACTGCATGCAGACACCTTTACACCTCAGTTACCGGAAGACCTTTGCTTTGAGCAGTGCCATGTCTTATCTGTTTAACCTCATTGAATTACCAGTATTCACTAATGCTTATGGGCCCCCACCATTGCTAGCAGAAGGCAGCAGCTACCACCATATCAAGAACTTTAAACATTGCAGGACTCAAGTTGCAATCTCTATTTATACTCCCTGGCGGTATTCCCGAGTGTAGCTCGGGGTAGAGTTTCGGTACCAAAAGCGGTAACCCCGAGCTACACTTGGGCTTACCATGCGGCGTTGCTCAGGGATTCCCTGCAGCACTTACCTTGTCCTTCGCTCCCGCGATGTCCCTCCTGCAGCGTCCCCGGCCATCTCCTCCGGCTGATGCAGCATCCGGCTTCCGTGTTCCGGTCCCTGTTATGTCGGGATGTACGGGGGCCGGAATCGGCAGCAAATTTAAAAATTTTAAAAACTGTCATTTTTTTGTAAAGAATATTACATAGCAAAACATTGCTGTTTCAAAGCATTTCACATACATTTTGTCCCCAGTGCTTTGTCCTGTGCCCTACCTGCATTTTGATTGTTCTTTCTGCCTGGAAACTTAGAAAAGTCCATGGCGTCCAAAAAGCGTCCTTTTAGGTCAAAAGCGGGTTTAGATCAGCTAGAGAACAGCGATAGTAAATCAGAACCACTTGCAGAATTGAGTGATAATGATTTGTGGGAAAATTCGTCATCAGACACTGAAAACGATTTTGCGACTTTGCTCAGCGATGTGCAAACTTGGCGCTATATTTCAAATTTCAGTGTTTTTGGTTTGAATATATTATTGAATTAAATTTATTATTATATTATTATTTTTTATGATTATTTATTAAATTATAATTTATGATTTTGTGTTTCAAGTTTTATCCTACCCGGGATGTTTACTAGACTCTTGTTCGGACAGATTTCAGTGATTTATTCCTAAAAATTACAGGCCTACAATAAAAAAAACTACATATTTCCATGCAAAATAATGGTACCGCTTTCAGCACCAAAAATCTGAAATAATCATACCGCCAGGGAGGTTAAAGGAACATTTTTTCTTCTGCAGCTCCAGTGGTAAAGAGGGAGCTGATAAGTCAACAAGCCTTTTTTTCCCCCACTTGCTGCTGGTGTTGCAATTAAATAGTTGAAGATTATTACTCATGACTGTATAACCTGTTAAACATTGCTAATTGATTATTCCTAATTTACCAATTTTTTGCTTTTATGCGTTAACTGGGTTTGTATATCCTAAACCCATTATTCCTGTAGCCTACTCTTTTGAAAAGTCTAATATAGAGGTGTTACTAAAGAATTGTGTCTCTTGCATTTTTAGCACTATCCCCTTAGGAGTCGCTGAGTTTTGGGTCCTCCTATAGTTCTGAACAGCCAGGCAACACGCATTTTATTCAGCCCTTGCACACCGAAGACAGTAAACAATCCTTGAGCTTGTTTTTTTGTTTGTTTGGTTAAGGAGTATTTACCTTGGATATGGTTGAGGGATGTATGGGATGCCCAAGGAAACTCCAACTTAAGGACAACTCCTTAGCAACTATGTAAAAGTCCACAGACAAAGATTCTCTTCTTGGAGAGCTCTCCAGCTCTCCTGGTGTACCACCTCAGATCTTAGATGAAATCTCCTCTTCACCCAGCTGCCTGAGGGAATCCTTGGGCAAGGGTACCCGGAAACTGCCACTTTAGCCAAGCAGCTCCAGATGAAGAGCTAGTTAAGTTGACCACCTAACTACCCTCTCCCCTTATCTGGTCCCGGGGTGTGGGATTACTCAGTCCTCTCCTGTAAGCTTGTGGATTGGTGGCTGCTTTCAGTCCCTATGCTGGGCTGGCTCCTTCCTTGCTTCCCAGACTGTCCTCTCTCAGGGAATGGTTCAGGCTGAGAGATCCTCCTTCTCTACTCCTGCCTGCAGGTAGGCCCATCTCTTGGGCCACCTTCCAGGCTCCACACTCCAACCTTCACCCCATATTTCAAACTGACTCTACTCCCCCGCTGATCAGGCTCTCTCATATTTAAGGGCTGTCCTCGCCCCATGCCAAGGCTCCTGCTTTGGGATTGGCCAAGATCCCCTAAGTATGCAAATCAGCCCCTCCTCACCCCCACCCACTGCCTTCTAGAAACTTTTCACATTTCTAGAGCAAGGGGAGGTATCAGGGAACTGATCTGCAGAGCCCTCAGCCCTAACCTAAAAATCACCTGGCTGACTCATCCCAGGCTGACTCATAACAGGCTGCTACTCAGGCTCTAACTAAAAACCTGCCTAGTTCCCACTAGCTAACTAGAGTGGTGCTACACATTATTATTTTATACTGTTGAAATATGTCTGAACCCAGAGTGTCAGAGGTGTCGGGAGGCTTGTCAGGGCAACCACTGGAGCCAAGAATTATCAAGCAGCCCCTAATGGGGTAGGGCTACAAAAATATCCTGTAAAAGCTAGTATATATTATTGTGTTACACGTCTCCCTTAAAATCCATCATGATTTTATTAATCGCAGATACGACCTAAACTCTATAATAACGTTGGAGGAATGGTGGTCACTCTATTCATTTTTCCCTGGGCCCTATATAAGAAGTTCATCACTGTGTCTCAGTGATCATTTATGAGCCTTATTTAGAAGTTGCATCATGGGAAGGAAACTTCATTCAATAATTTACATTAACAGTGTAAATGTACATTTTGAGAATACTGACCTTTCATGAAATATTAAAGCCAAACTCCTGACAAATAGTAAATAATGGATATCTGGTTACATATCTGTAAATATTACTTCAACAGATTAAAAACAATCAGAAAACACAAATACCTGATTCTGTCTTTATATTAGCTGTCTCTATAAACTCCCCCCCCCCCTCCCCCATGCACAGCAGAACACAGATTGTAAGAAAAGGACACAGCAATATTATGGTGTACATAAACAGATTGTAATTCAGCCGCTTCGACAGGGTCTGGATGAATTTTGTGTGTGGCCCTTCCTGTTCACTAGAAATAGATCATTAGATCAATTTCTGTTAAAAGGTAAATCTATTCTGATACAATGATCAACATCAGGGGAGATTCTTCCATTATCGTTTGAATAAAAAAGCTGAATGAAAAAAAAAGAACTGTCTATGGCCAGGCAAATAGCATTTACTGCAAAAAGCTTGGACTATAAAGACAATCTAGTAAAGTCACCACAAAAAATTCTTATTGTGAAGAAGAGTGCTAGGGTTCTGGAAATCACCTTCATACAATGTACTTTAGAATATATTTTTTGGAAGCACATCACAGTCATGGAGAAAGTCATTGTGGGCTCTAGTTATGTTGTTGGTTCCAGTGGCTAACCTCTAACCTCTAATTGTATCAGCATGTAGCTTGCTTCTTCTATTTTCAGTGGATTTGAATGCTGTTGTCTGCTGTTGCACAACGTCATGATGATTCTAAGAAGTTGTGTGCTTTTTGGTCATATTGTCATCAGTTCAGAAATACGTGTCCCCTATATCAAAAAGAAGAGCACAATATGACTTTACCTGCAATGTTTTGCTTCAATGTACAGCTATCCACGAAAGTCTGGATAGTGCAGCAGCCTGTATCAGCTTCACTAAGGCCTGTTATTTAAATGGCCTAGCATTATAAGTACATGTTAACCTTTGGTGCAGTTGTGCAGTTATACTCATAAATTGTTCCCTGCCCCCGACCCCCCCCCCCCCAGTCTTTTAATTACCTATCACATCCAACAAGATTTATCAGACAAGTCCCTAGAGCTTCTAGTCAAAATCTTTGAAGCTAGGCACATACACACACTGTGCACTCTCCATTTAGTCCTTACTTTGGATTGAATGGGAAATACACAAGGCATGGATAGCCTCAGCTCAGATAAATTTGACAAAGGGCTCTGTGGCCTCTTCTGTAATATCTTGCTGGATCAGTGATGAGTGTGTATAAGACTGGTAGGGATGGGGACAAAGAGGCGTGCAATGAAACTGTCTTCCACAAGCTCACCTTATTAGCAGAGTTTGTCTGTTCCTTACCCAGTTTTAAGCTTTCTGTTTCAGTTATTGACTATGCTTCAACCTACATATGAAATTGATGATCATGAGCACCTGCCTTGTATATTTGATTAATCATTCACCTAACCCTATGCCTACAAAATCCCTGACTTTGTGCAAGTGTATAAAGTGTGCAAGTGTAAGAATTGATGCTGGTTTTAATGCCAAATATTAGTCACACCAAATATTCATTTGATTTAGATTTGTAATCCGTTTGCTCACTTTGCATTTTGTAAATTGATAAAAATAAACAATTAAACATATTTTATAAACCATTCTTACATCATTTCTTCATACCTGCCTAAACATTTTGTACAGTACTGTATATAATATTTATAATTGCTTTGCAGAATTTGTACAACAATATTATGCTTTTCAATTATTTTGCATTTATTTTTGTAATAGCTTTTCACTAACACAGTAAACAAAACAAGTTAGAAAAAATGACATTGCTTGCTTTCAAGATAAGGCAATTCCATTTAGCATCAGAAATTATATCAAAGCAGGAACCAGCAATTAGATATTTAAAAAAATGTTTCAAAATAAATGAAGATAGCCGCATCTATGGAACAGATGTGGTGGTTTTTGCCTGAGAATAAATCATAATAAAATAAGGGCAGTAACAGAGGCATGTGTAGAATTAACATGTGACTTGAATAGACCTTTTTGAAATGATTCTCATTCCCATGGGCTAACCTATAGAAGACTGGAGGGCCTTAGGGGTCTTCAAAAAAAGTAGAACCGGAAATATTTTCTTATTTTGGAGCAGCACGCTATGGGGTGGGTGAAAAGGTTAAGAATCAAGGGCAGAAAACAAGTTCCAAAATTATATTCAAAAACAAAACAGAAAGCTGCTGTGTCCAGAGAGAAAGGAGATGCTGAAAAAAGGATTGCTTTAACCCCTTTAATGCCAAAGAGCCCTCTGGCAACTGAGAGAAAACAAGAGGCACTTCTTAAACTCAGCACACAATAAGGCTCTTTTTTACTCTTTGCTGTTATTACATGTTTTGCATTTGGAAATGTTATATTTTGAGTTTGGTACAAAATGAACTAGCGAAGTTAGATGCAATAGTAGAACTTGAGAATGATTATAACTAAGAATTAGAACAAGATGTCAGTAAAGGATAATTTGTGTTTCCTCTTCTTCATCATCATTTAGTTTTTCAAATGTGTGCTCTTATGACTAAATGCCAGATGTTTCCTTTTTAATGAATATACTGGGGGATTCAATTCTGGAAGTGCCTGAACACATGGGCACTTTCTGCAGCTCATTTAGCTGCACTGAGACCCATGCACTTATAGCTTAAAGTGTAACTTAAGCCAAAAAAATGCTTTTTATCTTGGATACTAAGGGAAAGGATTAGAACTTAGGTCAACATTTTCTTGCTTTTTGAGGCTTGATGGGGCAGATTTTACCACACCTTCTGTTCTTTAGACAACATTGTCACTGAAACAGGATGTGAGGGAAAATCTTTAATAGGAACACAGACAGCAATGAAAAGTTGTTGGGTGTTCTAGTCTTCTCATACTCTGCTAATAAGGCATATTTTAATTTTATGTCCCTCTTTTGTAGTTTTTTAAAAAGAAAGGCATTTACCAAGAGCTACTTTGCAAACTATATGCAGCATTGATATGAGGAAGGTAAGAGGCAACATTTTAAATCTCAAATTTATTAACCTTTACTTCCGCTTTAAGTAATATCCCTAAGAATTGTAGTACACTGCAAGAATGTGTTAAGGGAGGGTGGCCTCACTAAACATATAGGAAGACCATTGAGGAGTACAGCAGCCACCCTGACAATAGGAAATGCACGACCTACTTGTATGAAATAATTTTATCTAAATATCAGAAGAGTCATTGCTTATTTCATATGCAATACAAGGGATACATATCACATGTTAACTTTTTGACAATGATAAAGTAAAATAAATTAAAAAGTACAGAAGTTTGAGAAATAAAAGGTCATAGACAATAATTATACACTAACTCTTTAATAATGGATTTTTTGGGAAAATATAACCAGACAGGTTGTTGTGAGGTAGACCAAAGGCACCGATAAGCCCCCACTTCGAGTACAGAACAGCCTTTTTAAGACAGGATGTATCTTCAGGTTTCAATTCTATTATAAATCCAATAATAGATTTATTCATCATTTTACAGACATTGGGTGGAGCATGAACATTAAATTATTGCTACTTGCGCCCCTGGCAAACTACTTCCAGAGCAGCTGGTTTACAACAAAAATGTTGTGTAATATTATAAGACCATCTATTTCAAAACTGCACACCACAAAATATTTTTTCTTTTGGGTGTTTTTGCAGCAGATCGATGGTGAAAGAGCTTGAGCAAGGTAAGTATGGTCGGTCTTTAGAGCCTCCTACACAACAAAAGTATTACTTTTCCAAGTTCATTTGCATACAATATGAAAGAGAAGTAGGCAAGCTTAGAGGGGCCTCTGCTGAATATATACCACTTGTGTTTTGAAGGCAACAAAAATATAAATAGGGAAAGCTTATTTTCTAATATCCTTAATGCTTGACACAATAAACCACTAGTAAAGTATTTTTTTTCTACTACAAGCTGTCCTGCTAACTTATATCTTCAAAATTTTAGATCAGTTCTGTGGGGCTCTATAAAAATAAACTGATATATACCAAAATGGATTGTGTAAAATTCTTAAAATATACATATGTAAATGATGACATTATTGGCTGTTAGCTCAGAGTATTTAAAGTGGTAGTACAGGCCCTTTAAAAAAAATCCTAAGTTAAGTATGCATTGCTGTCATCGCTGACAGGGTTTCCGTCTTCACCCAGTCCTCCTTCTGGGTTTGCGGACTCTAGCCATTTGAATGGTCGAGGTGCAATGATATCACTCCCACACATGCGCATGGGAGTCATGGCCCTGGCACAGAGCTCTGAAGGGATGGCATGTGTGCCTTTGGAGCGCAGTGCGCATGCACTGGTGACTTTACTAGCTGCACAAGTAGTGAATATCTCCTAAATGATGCATGTTTAATAGATATTCCATGTACCTACAGGTAAGCCTTATTATAAGCTTACTTGTAGGAACAAGTGAGCGAGCTGTGCTTACTATTGCTTTAGCTCAGTGTATATCGAAGATTGTAACAAAAACTGTACTTACAGTGGGGATCGAAAGTTTGGGCACCCCAGCTAAAAATTTGTATTAATGTGCATAAAAGAGCCAAGGAAAGATGGAAAAATCTCCAAAAGGCATCAAATTACAGATTAGACATTCTTATAATATGTCAACAAAAGTTAGATTTTTATTTCCATCATTTACACTTTCAAAATAACAGAAAACAAAAAAATGGTGTCTGCAAAAGTTTGGGCACCCTTCAGAAGTTATAGCATGCACTGCCCCCCATGCAAAGCTGAGACCTGCCAGTGTCATGGATTGTTCTCAATCATCGTCTGGGAAGACCAGGTGATGTCAATCTCACAGGTTTTAAATGCCCAGACTCATCTGACCTTGCCCCAACAATCAGCACCATGGGTTTTTCTAAGCAGTTGTCTAGAAAACTGAAACTGAAAATAGTTGACACTCACAAAGCTGGAGAAGGCTATAAGAAGATAGCAAAGCGTTTTCAGATGTCAATATCCTCTGTTCGGAATGTAATTAAGAAATGGCAGTCATCAGGAACAGTGGAAGTTAAAGCAAGATCTGGAAGACCAAGAAAAATATCAGACAGAACAGCTCGCAGGATTGAGAGAAAAACAATTCAAAACCCACGTTTGACTGCACGATCCCTCCAGAAAGATCTGGCAGACACGAGTTGTGGTACACTATTCCACTATAAAGAGATACTTGTACAAATATGGTCTTCATGGAAGAGTCATCAGAAGAAAACCTCTTCTATGTCCTCACCACAAAAATCGTTTGAACTTTGCAAATTAACATATACACAAGCCTGATGCATTTTGGAAACAAGTTCTGTGGACCGATGAGGATAAAATTGAACTTTTTGGCCGGAATGAGCAAAGGTACGTTTGGAGAAGAAGGGGCACAGAATTTAATGAAAAGAACCTCTGTCCAACTGTTAAGCATGGGGTTGGATCAATCATGCTTTGGGGTTGTGTTGCAGCCAGTGTCACAGGGAACATCTCACGAGTAGAAGGAAAAATGGATTCAATAAAATTTCAGCAAATTTTGGATGGTAACTTGATGCCATCTGTGAAAAAGCTGAAGTTAAAGAGAGGATGGCTTCTACAAATGGATAATGATCCTAAACACACCTTGAAATCCATGGGGGATTACATCAAGAGGCGTAAACTGAAGGTTTTGCCATGGCCTTCACAATCTCCTGACCTCAACATAATTGAAAATCTATGGACAGACCTTAAAAGAGCAGTGCGTGACAGACAGCCCAGAAATCTCAAAGAACTGGAAGACTTTTGTAAGGAAGAATGGGCAAAGATACCTCAAACAAGAATTGAAAGACTCTTGGCTGGCTACAAAAAGCGTTTACAAGCTGTGATACTTGCCAAAGGGGGCAGTACAAGATATTAACTCTGCAGGGTGCCCAAACTTTTGCAGACGCCATTTTTTTGTTTTCTGTTATTTTGAAAGTGTAAATAAGGCTACTAGATGACTGTATGGTCAGTCCAAAATGGTTCAGTCTCTGTAGCAGAAGATAGTAAATCTCCAAGCATCAGCTCACCAATCCCAGTGTAGCTCACCATCCGATGACACACAGTGATTAGTCCACTCTCTGCTTTGCATCCAGGTGACTCTGGCTGTTGGCATATTTGGACTCAGCATTCCAGATCCTGCTCAGGTCACTGTAATGCAGCAGTGATGATGCACACTGGACAGCAATGTGCACTCTCTGGGCTTCCTCATGACAAGAGGAAACTGTGCCCTGTACAGCCTGAGAAAATGTAACTCTTTCCCTTCCTCCTGCCTATCTCTCTCTAGGAAATACAGTTCAAAAACTCTTGATTACAGTAGAGTCACTCTCCTTTGGACTACAGTTTCCGCAGTGCAGTGCTTCCTGACTCACCAACTCCCTCCTCTTGCTGATATAGCTGTTAAACAGTTCAGCACTGCAGGGCAGCAGCTAAAGAAAGCAGGTGCAACCAGTAATTATTTCACTCTCCATTCTTAGCCAAGCAAGTGGCTACAAATATTATGTGTGTAGCACTCTCCTAGTCTGCTAGGGGGAGCTAGGCCTCAATTGTTAGCTTGGAGGGTTAAGTAGCAGCCTGTTTGTGATAGCTAGCAGGGGTCAAATTGTGGTCAGAGCTGAGAGGCTCTGCAGAACATCCCTCTCCTCTATAACTTTGGCAGTGGGTGAATCTGAGGAGTGGCTGATCTGCACCTTTGAGGGAGTCTGGCCAATCCCCAACAGGAGGCTTGGCAATGGGCCAGGACAAGCCTTAAAAGTGAATGAGCATGCTCACCTGCAGGAGAGTTTGGGTGGGAGAGGAAGATGTGAGGCTGAGGAGCAGGAGCCTGGGAGGGGACCCAGCTGGGAGAGGGGATCACCTCCAGGCAGAAGGACCTGGGAAGGCTGAAAGTTTAGGACTTCATTGGCCCCCTGAGAGAGTACCACCTGTGATGCAGGGAAGGAGTGGCCCAGCTAGAAGGCCAGGTAGCAGACACCAACCCAACAGCAACACAGGAGAAGGACTAAGTGAGTACACCTGCATCCCCTAGGCCAGATAGGGGAAGGAGGCACTCTAGTAAGAAGCTGGATTAGCCTGCCACCCAGGACTGTTTCACTATATACGTGGCAGACACTGAATCCCCTGCTCAGGGATTCCTCCAGACAGCTGGGTAAAGAAGAGGATTTATCTGGGGTCTGGAGTGGTACTACAGGAGATGCTGGCTAGCTTTCCAGAAGAGACTGATTGTTGTAATCACTGTACATAGTTCAAGAAGTTTTCTTCAGTTTCTCATGTCCATTGGGCATCCCGTACACTCCTTACCCTATCCAAGTTGAAATCCCCTTAATAAAACATCAAAACAAGCTCATGGACTGGTTACTGACGCCTGGATGCAAGGAGTTGTGGAAATGCGTGTTGCCTGCCTATAGGGGGACCCAACCTTCTGAAACTGCTAAGGGGGTAGTGCTACATGTGTATGTATTACATATCCATCATTGTATTGCTTTATATTTCATATTCTGATCTCAACCTGTACTGGTTTTTGTCTTTTTTGCACATCCCTCATGCAGGAATCTTTTTCATAGTTTTTACTTAATCTTTACTTGTCATAGTCTTTACCTAATACAGTCGCTAGGAATATTTATAATTCTCTAGCACAGAAATTAAACTTGGAAACACCATTGTATGTACATGTGGGCATATGAGTCATGGATAAATCGGATGAGCATTTGGCACACGGAGCAGGATATCTCTTCCCAGATCTATATAAAGGGGTTAAATAACTGCCTGTGAAGATGTCAAATCTATTAAGATAAAGTGCCAGAACTGTGCAAAAGTCAGTGTGTCTCAGCCAAGAATAATAGATTTTACAGTTAACCCTCCTCAGATGGTACATACCAAATTAGTAACATTTTTTTAACACATTGCTAACTTTTGACTCATTGCATTTCAACATGCAGCAAGGCCCAGTGATGGGAATCTGTGTGATGTGTTTCTATATTAAAACACATTAAATGGCAGGACAATCACATAAGACAAAGCCTACAAAAGAGTAACTGTCTCTTGCAAGGCTAGGCCATAGTGTTGTAAGACATGTTGTAGAATGTTCATTGTAACTTTCTATGAAAACCACAATTTGCCAATGTCTTGTGAATGACTGTAAGAAACCACGCAGCGGGTTTCCCTGTCATTTGTGGCTGCTGCCACAGTTGTTGGTTGTAAAAGAAGTATGTGGAATGACAGTTAGCAATGGTTCGTTCTAACAGACTGTTTGGATATCCCCTGCCAGAGACCTTGTGGGAAAGTTATTGTGTGTGGCCACTGCTCCCTTTCAAACATTTCACAGTTGGGAGTAGGGCTGAACCAAAGAACAACTCAACTATGGTGATACCATACAAACTTCAATGTTATATTTACCAGCTCCTTTTTATTAAAAAAAAATTGTACGTTCGAATCAGACCAAAAAAATATCTTTAAACAAAAGGTCAAGATAAATACATATAGGATTTGATTACTTTGGTACATAAGTTTGCAAACACAGACAGTGTAAGTTTGGGGTCATGCACCTGCACGGAAATCATATTGGGAGCAGCATCTGTGTCCATACAGCCATAGGGTCACAAATGGCATCAATGAGACTGAATGCCTGGAGATGCACAGGATACCTGTGCATCCACTTACAGGTAAGCATGGCCTGCCACAGGTGTACACTTTAATATGCTCCGTGTGAATGGGGCCCAAGCATCCATTTAGAAGTATTTGACTCTTAGGGAGTATCCCCCAAATATTTAATTCCTTTCGCAGGGGATGCCTACATTTTTACTTAGTCCTAATGCAGACTTCTGGAGAAATCAGTGAGCCAATCACACAAGCCACACCAAATAGAACCTGTGGATGCCGATCATTCAATATGGCCAACCACTGTGAGTGCAGGCTAGGGCTGAGCTCGTCATGACTCTAGACAGCAATGTACAGGGAGTAAAATGTCCATAGGAGCCGCACATCTCTGCCACTTGGGGGCGTGGCCTGGCTGGAGCCAGCGCTGAGGCTATTGCACTTTCTTACCTGGGGCTTGCAGAGATGTGCGGCTCCTATGGACATTTTACTCCCTATATTTTGCATTGACAGTTTCAGAAAATTACAGAGGCTTCAAACTGAAATAGAAAGGTGATTTTCTAATAAAATTAATAGAAAAAAAAGCTTGTGTAGCAATTTTATATGGTACATTATTTATTCACTAAAGTGGAATTCCCCTTAAACTAGAAATACCTCCTGTAATCCAGTAATGGAGATGAAAACATGAAGACATCTTTGTAGTCCATATCAGAAGAGCAGCCTACTGTGATAACCATAATGAAAGAAATACTAAAAAAAAAAGAAATGCAGCCATAACATCTAAGGAGGTTTATTTACTCTTGAGACCAAAAAAAGGCATTGAAATGTCCATTTCTGTAGCACCTTCACTGTTTGTGTTCCATTTTAAACAGAGCTACAACTGAGCTTTACATGTGAATTTATTAGAAGTATGAACTTTCAAACATAGGATTATACAATTAGCACTTTTATATAAATATTGACTACTTACAGGATACATTATGTATCAGAAAAGTATCCTTTCCTTGACAGACAGAAATAAAACCTAGCAGCGCAGTAAAGGTATGTGGCATTACTTGAAACACATTCCAGTATTTATGATTAGCAAAGAAAGTCCTAAATCTCCCTTAGTTGACTGGCTTCCTTGAAGTTTTACCTAGGTTTTCACAAACAGTGGAAATGTTCTTGACCCCAAGGCTATTCTCCATAAATGTTATCATAGAACATCTTATTCACCGCCAAAGGCATCTTTAAAATGTCAGAAATAACACCTTCTAGTACAAGTTATACTTACTTGTTATTTCTGTTACATACAGTCTTTAAAATTGAAATACTTGGCAAAACCCCTTCCCCCCACTAATACACACCTTTTATCCTAAAGTCTATAGGTTTGGCCAATGACATCGCCAGTCCTTCCTCTTCTTAACTGGTTGAATTGATTGAGCAGTGCTCACATAATGACACGTGAGGGCTGCTTAATGAGGGAGTACTGTAAGCCAGGACTCTATGATGATGCTACTCCATTATACTTACTATTGTAAATGTTATTGTCACAGCTGTATATTGTCATGAATGCCCGTCTGTTGCCCACTTTTTGTCACCATTGCCTCTTTGTTGCCTACATATTGTCACACTTGCCTATTTGCTCCCCTGCCCAGTTATTACAATTGCTTCTTTGTAGTCCCGGTATTGTGAGGAATACTCTTTTTACCTCTGTAAGTCAGTACTGTTTCTTTAGTAGACCATATTATTTGCACCACTTTTAAACCATCACTCCCATTTCAGTGCAGAGAGCTACTCACGCTACTCCATTCTCATGTGATGCTGATGGGCCTTCCCATTGCCCCAACCCATTGTCAGGCTCACCAACTTTGGAAAGTTCCCAGGTACATCTATGGCAGCCTGATTTCACAGGAAGTTAATTACATGATGGTGGTCATCATTCAACCAGAAGATGGATTACCTATAGTGCTGGAAAGCAATATGTGGGTGACAGCTCCAAATTGAAGGCGATTATTGTGGCAAAAGCTGTTATTTTATTTTTGGTCCAAGGCAAAAAAGAAAGCCCTGGATCTTAGCTTTCAGAAGATTCAAGTTTTTTTGTTGTCTGCGTCAGATGACATTACTATTTTCTTTCTCCATCCATTACTGCATAGATCACTTCACCTCATTATTTATATCAGTGAAGCAGAACTTTATCAGGTCTGAATTCCATTTCTAAAATAAAGTTCAAGAAATATTGTATATATGCCATGAGATTCATAGGGGAATAGCTTATTTGCCTAGAACTTCAGGTTTTCATCCAGAAATAACTGGCGTAGAGCAGACCACAGGCTGCCAAAAACTTTCTTGCTGCTGGTAAGCAGTTGTTTTGGGCACAACATCTCTTTCACTAATTGAAACAGCATCAGTGTTTCCAGCTTCACCCAGTAAACAGCTATGACAATATGCAGAGGATTTGAAGCCATATCTTCATACTGGACTTCATATCTTCGTCTTCCTGAGGACGTGCGTAGTGCGAAATGCATTGAGGCTTGAGTTGCACATGTCACTTGTGTTCTTCTCTGATATGGAGGTGTAAGGAAAGGGATCCCCATAGTGAGCTGTTTGTCTTGGTGCCTCCATTGGCACTTTCTATAATTGAGTGCATAAAGTTTATTCCATTTTATCTCACCTTTTAAATAATGTATAGTGCTTTTTTTATGAGACTCATTTGGCAGTGGGGGAGATGTATTAGTGGTGTATAAGTGGATGGGCTCCAATGTCTCTGTAACTGAAGTGGATATCTTATGTTACATATTGGTCAGTAATTCAGCATTCCTCACCTCACCCCTTCAGTCTCCTCTCGCATTACTAAGCTACTAAGTGAAATATCAGCATGGATGGCACTCCACTTCCTCAAACTAAATCTATCTAAAACGGAGCTCATACTATTCCCTCCAGCCCGTGCCCCCTCCCCTGACTTCTCCATCAAGATCAATAATACAGCCATCAGTCCCTCCCCTCATGCCAAGGTACTAGGTATAATCCTAGACTCCCATCTGTCCTTTCAGCCCCAAATCCAATCACTGTCCAAATCTTGTAGACTTTGCCTCCATAACATCTCCAAGATATGCCTGTTCTTTACCTCTGAAACCATTAAGCAACTTATTCGCTCCCTTGTTATCTCTCGCCTTGACTATTGTAACTCCCTCCTCATTGGCCTTCCTAATCGCAGGCTATCCCCTCTTCAGTCTATCATGAATGCTGCTGCCAGACTCATCCAGCTTACCAACTGTTCCATATCTGCCAATCCCTCGACTGGGTTCCCATTGCCCAACGAATAAAATTCAAAACATTAATAATAACATATAAAACCATTTATAACTCTACCCCAAATTTCATCACCAATCTTGTCTCTAGATATCACCCAAACCATCCTCTCCACTCCTCCCATGACCTCCTGCTGTCTAGCTCCCTTGTCTGCTCCTCCCATGCTCATCTCCAGGACTTATCCAGAGCCTCCCCCATCCTATGGAACTCTCTACCCCAATGTATCTGACTATCGCCTACTCTGCCCACTTTTAGGTGATCTCTGAAAATCTATCTCTTCAGGGAAGCCTATCCTGCCTTCAGCTAATAACCAAATCTTCTATTTCTCCTACCAGTTCATCCCCCACAGCTATTACCTTTTGTACCATCAGCCACTCCCTCTTAGATTGTAAGCTCCAAGGAGCAGGGCCCTCCTAACCCTGTTGTATTGAACTGCATAGTTGCATCTGTATAATAATATTAATTACTTCCTCTGCCCAGTAAGCTGGGAGCTGACCTAGCAAGTAGTTGGAGTTTGTCCTAAAAAGTCCATAAACCAAATTATTTTTAGGCCCACTGTTATAGGTTGTAGGAAAAGTTTTTGGAGTAGTTCAATACTTTATCTTTCCATGGACTCCAGCTCTTCCTAAGAGATTTCATGGTGTTGGGAGATGTAATCCTACCAATGTGTTCCTTTTTGGACAAGCCTCTTGGGGTAAGTCCTCACTCTACACCCATATATAATGTTAAAAACACCTAAACTAGCACCTTTTTAATTCAACATACCCAGTATCTGCCACTTACAAAAACTTTGTTTTTAGTCATTACCCATAGTTCATGACTATAGGGAGGGCAATAAAATACATTGATCAGTTAACAATAAGACCTTTCCAAAAAGTCATTTCACTTTTCCTCATCATAAACAGTAAAATTGCTTCAAATAAAATAAGGGGATGAAAGCTGCAATAAAGATTACAAAAATGGAAGAAAATATCAGAAGCTCAAGGAAGGCAGTGTTATAATGATGATAAATCTAAGTTGTAAAAATGTAAACTTTTAGAAATAAATCTTATAATATAAGCAATCAAAATAAAATCAATTACCATAATTAAAGGATTAAGCTTAACCATTATGAGTCATTTTTTAGACTCCCTTGGTCAGGACTACCAGAAACACAAGGACAAAATACAAC
Source organism: Staurois parvus (assembly GCF_062004578.1). Lineage (NCBI taxonomy): Eukaryota > Metazoa > Chordata > Amphibia > Anura > Ranidae > Staurois > Staurois parvus. Next base: position 1,228,545 of record NW_028318358.1, read on the forward strand.
AAGGAGAAAATTGTTCATATGAGCATGGTGGGGAGAGACAGACAAAACAAAGGTCAACCTTGACCTAACTTTGGAGTCATCAGATTGAATGCTAGCATCATTGCTCACATACAGTAGCTCACACACAGTTGTGGATAATGTAATAACCAAGCAGTTAATATACAAGAGCAGCTCTTGTGTGCTGCATCCAAATACCACCCAAGGACAAACATTTATTCACTGTGGATAGATAGATAGATAGATAGATAGATAGATAGATAGATAGATAGATAGATAGATAGACACTATAATGCCAAAAGTATTCTGACACCCCTCCAAATCATTGGATCCAGATGTTCCAATCACCTCCATGGCCACAGGTATAACATCAAGCACCTAGGCATGCAGACTACTTCTACAAACATTTGTGAAAGAATGGATCGCTCTCAGGAGCTCAGTGAATTCAAGTGTGGTACCGTGATAGGTTGCCACCTGTGCAATAAGTCCATCCGTTAAATTTCCTTGCTACTAAATATTCCACGGTCAACTGTTAGTGGTATTATAACAAAGTGGAAGCAACTGGGAACAACAGCAACTCAGCCACAAAGTGGTAGGTCATGAAAAATGACAGAGTGGGGTCAGCGCATGCTGAAGCATCCAGTGCACAAAAGTCGCCAACTGTCTGCAGAGTCAGTAGGTAAAGCCCTCCAAACTTCAGATTAGCACAACAGCAGTGTGTAGACAGCTTCATGGAATGGGTTTCCATGGCTGAGCACCTGCATCTAAGCCTAATATTGCCACCACTGGACTCTAGAGCAGTGGAGACGTATTCTCTGGAGTGACAAATCATGCTTCTCTGTCTGGCAATCCTCGTCAGCACACCAAGACATTTTGGACAATTTTATGCTCTCAACTTTGTGGGAACAGTTTGGGGGGGGGCCCTACATGAGTGCACACCAGTATAAAATGCAAGGTCCATAAAGACATAGATGAGCAAGTTTGGGGTGAAGGAACTTGACTGGTCCTGATCTCAACCTGATAGAACACCTTTGGGATGAATTAGAGTGGGAGTGAGACTGTGAGCCAGGCCTTCTCATCCGACATCAGTGCCTGACCTCACAAATGCGCTTCTGGAAGAATGGTCAAACATTTCCATAGACACACTCCTAAACCTTGTGGACAGCCTTCCCAGAAGAGTTGAAAATGTTATAGCTGTAAAGGGTGGGCCAACATATTGAACCCTACTGACCAAGACTAGTATGCCATTAAATTTCACGTGCGTGTAAAGGCAGGTATCCCAATTCTTTTGGCAATGTAGTGTAGATAGATAGATACTGATTGAGTATTAATCATCCACAGACACCTCTTAAACTTCCCATTCAAATGGTGTGAAGCATTCTGCACTCTTAGGGTCACCATACATGTTAAAATATGACCATATAATCTTTGTACAATCAACCTTAAATTGACATATGCAATATGTTGACTTAACTAATCTATTCAATCAACCCAGTGGTGTACCATCCATATGTGCAATGTGTGTGGTGTCCAGGTTATATGGGCCCACTGTGCCCTCACACATTGTACATCAAATGTGGGGAACAAATGTCTCCACTGGAGCTGTGCTTTTCACAGGCAGTTGCAGGAGAAACACCATTTATGCGAGGGAGGAGGTGGGTGCTAAAGGCAGGTGTGGGGAGTAGGAGGGTAAGGCTATAACTGGTTGTGAATCACAGCCAATCATAGCCATGCCCCTCCTCCTGAGCTGGCCATTAGCACTTGCCCCCTCCCCCGCATAAACAAATAGTTTCTTCTGCAGTTGCCTGCGACAAGCACAGCTGCAGTGGATAGGGGATGGGCTTACCTGTGTTCTTCTGCTTGGACTTTTCACAAGAAGAGGGTGCTGCATCTCCAGATCTTTTCCCCCATCGCTTATTCCCAGATCCAGTAGGCAGAGTTATGATTAGCTGTAATTTAGCCCAACCCAATGGACCAGGGAATAGGAGAAGAACCAGAGCTGCAGTACCCTGAGTAATGTGAGGAGTCCATGAAGAAGGAGAACAGAGGTAAGCAGTGCAGAGGAGGACTGTTTGTACTCAAAGGCAAAGAGTCACTTTCTACTGCACTCTGTATCACTACTGACCTCTGAATTCTGTGTCACTTATGTGAGACATCTGAACCCTGCATCACTTACTTTTGGCCCTTGAACTCTGTATTAAGTGACTCAGAGGTCATTAATATTGCAGGGGTCAGTAGTATGTGATGCAGAGCTCATACGTCAGTAGTAAGTGATGCAGCCTTCAGAGGTCAGTAGTAAGCAATGCAGAGTTAAGGGGTCAGTAGTAAGTAATGTAGAGTTAAGGGTCAGGAGTATGTGATTCAGAATTTAGTGGTCAGTAGTAAGTGACACAGAAGTCAGTAGTAAGTGACATAGAGTTCAGGGGTCAGGAGTATATGATGCAGAGTTTAGGGGTCAGCAGGAAACGACTAAGAGTTCCGGGGTCAGTAGTAAATGAATAAGTGTTCAGGTGCCAGCAGTAAGCGATGCAGAGTACAGGAGTCAGTAGTAAGTGATGCAGAGGTCAGAGGTCAGTAGTGACTCAGAGTTCAGGGGTATTACTAAATGACACAGTGTTCAGAGGTCAGTAATTGGTCAGGGTCAGTAGTAAGTGACCAGAGTGTAGGGTTCATAAGTAAGTGATGCAGAGTTCAGGAGTCAGTAGTAAGTAATGTAGAGTTCAAGGTCAGGAGTATGTGATGCAGAGTTCAGTGGTCAGAAGTAAGTGGCACAGATGTCAGTAGTAAGGGACACAGTGTTCAGGGGTCAGGAGTATATGACACAGAGTTTAGGGGTCAGCAGTAAGTGACACAGACAAAAGAAGGCAGTAGTAAGTGATGCAGAGTTCAGAGGTCACTAGTAAATGACTCAGAGGTCAGGGGTCAGTAGTAAATGACCAGTGTTTAGGGTCCAGAAGTAAGTGATGCAGAGCTAAAGGGTCAGTAGTAAATGTAGAGTTCATGGTCAATAGTAAGTGATGCAAAGTTCAGTGGTCAGTAGTAAATAACTCAGAGTTCAGGGTTCAGTAGTAAATGAATAAGAGTTCAGGAGTCAGCAGTAAGTGATGCAAAGTACAGAAGCCAGTAGTAAGTGATACGGAGTTCAGAGGTTAATAGTAAGTGACTCAGAGTTCAGGGGTAGTAGTAAATGACACAGAGTTCAGAGGTCAGTAATGGGTCAGGGTCAGTAATAAGTGACCAGTGTGTAGGGTTCAGAAGTAAGTGATGCAGAGCTAAAGGGTCAGAAGTAAGTGATACAGAGCTAAAGGGTCAGTCAGTAGTAAGTAATGTACAGTTCAAGGTCAGTAGTAAGTGATGCAAAGTTCAGTGGTCAGTAGTAAATGACTCAGAGTTTGGGGATCAGTAGTAAGTGACCAGAGTGTTGGGTTCAATAGAAAGTGATGCAGAGTTAAGGGGTCAGTAGTAAATGACTTAGAGTTCAGTGGTCAGTAGCAAATAAGTCAGAGTTCAGGGGGCAGTAGTAAGTGACTCAGCATTCAGGGGGCAGTAGTAAGTGACTTAGAGTTCAGGAGGCAGTAGTAAGTGACTCAGAATTCAGGGGGCAGTAGTAAATGATATAGAGTTCAGAGGTCAATAATGAGTCGGGTGAGTAGTAAACGACCAGAGTGTAGGGTTCAGTAGTAGGTGATGGAGAGTTCAGAGGTCAGTAGTAAATGATTCAGAGTTCATAGGTCAGTAATAAGTCAGTAGAAAGTGGCCAGAGTGTGGGGATCAGTAGTAAGTAACACAGAGTTCAGGTATTTTAAAGCAGTCCATAGATTGTGCAATTTTTTTTCCATCCACTACAGGTGGAATCCCTCCTGCAGCTCTGTTGTGTTCTGCTGGTGGGTGGGTGCGTGGGCCTTTTCTACCAGCAGAACACAATGATCACTGCTGGTGGCTACCACTGTGTGATCACTTAAAAAAACCAACAGACTGGTTGTACTGAAGTCGATCAATTGATCGACTTCAGTACAACCAGCCTGCCCATAGATGGACCGAACCTTGGCCAGTTGAGTAGATTCGATCACATATCACCGGCTTAAGTGTCATTTGAAAATAAGAACTTGACCTTAACACGATGTTCTGATTTACCAGATGGAAAATGTAATTATTATTGTAAATACATTTTTGGAAGAAGAAAGCTGGCAACCTGTAAGCATGCATTTGTGGGCATAGAAAGTTCTTGTATGACTTTAGGGCCCAAAAGAGTCAACAATCTTATGAAGTACTTTTCAATGTGAGAAAATCACATTATTAGAGCTTCATTTCAATGATGCTACATAAAAAGTATACAAAATAATGTACAAATAAATGTTTCATTTTGTTTGTATTTTAACATGTTGAAACTCCTGTCCGTTCTCTTTGCATTCATTAAGGAGAGTTTATCAGACTGGAGCAATTAGAATCTGAAGCAGTTGTGGCAATCAAACAACTTCTAGCTTTTATTTTCAAATCTTAATTGAACAAGTTGAAATGAAAAGTTGATTGGTTACTATGCACAACTGCCCCAGAATTCTCCCCATTGTTTTGTTTAACCCCTTAGTGTTTGAGGGTAAAACAAATGTTAATCCCTAAGCACAATTTTGACATGCGTCAGTAAAACTGTACACAGAATAACTCAAAATACATTTTCCTGCTACTGACAATCACAGCAATATCACATATGTGTATGTTAGCTGTTGTTTGTACCAGTAGTCAGGCCAAGAAACAATAGGGGGCATTTTGCATTTTTTATTCTGCCTAAAATGCACCTTTGACCTTGACTTTAACCCCAACACTAACCCTGGCAAATCTTGATCCAGTTATTTATTATTCTTCTTTTTTTAATTTATTCTTTTTACACACTTTTACTTATTTATATTTTCCTCTCCTGCAAGAAGAGAACGATACAATGTATCTTGTCCTTCATTCAAAAGAGGAAAAAAACAGGGAGAGACTCACAGTGGCTGACCACAGTGATAGCCAATCAAAGGTTATCACAGCGATCAGGTGACCTGGAACTGGGAGCCCTGGGTCCTGACTGTTAGTACGAGACCTGGGGTTCTTGGTGAGAGCTCTATGTCTATGCTGGGAGTGCTAGCACATAACTCTTGTGCAACTCTAAACTGGTGTAATAAAAAATGCTGGGTACAATAAGTAAAAACAAGTCATATACACGCACACAATCAATATGTAGTCATGCACGTACCTTTTAATCAGCATTTAAACCATTACATATTCTACACATGTGAAAAACCATCTACCAAATGAACACCTGCCCTGGCACATCATAGCATTCACCCAGCACTCCAAGAAATAACAGAATCCAACTGCAATCTTCTTGCACTGTCAAAACCTCCACTTTTATTATCAAATGACACACAGGAGTATATATCTTATAGTCATCACAATCTGCTTAATAAGACACATCAGTAAAAGTGTGAACATTACAGCATTAAATAGACACATCATTTGACAGCGTCACAGCATAGAATTAATACATTACCAAATGATGAGCCCATATAGCCTTTGCAAAAATTCCAGTGTCAGAACGTCCTCTGGCCACTAAGGCAGGGCTTCTACTGGTCTCGCCTGGACCTCCGCCTTTTAAACCCATTTTCTTGAAGCTGTCCTATAGTGGGCGGTGCCACACCCACCACAGGAGGAGCTAGCAGAAGGGTTCCGCGAGGATAACAGAGTCACGTTCAACCACCATATTTGTTATCTGAAAAGTCACACTTTTGCTTCTTATCTACCCCAAAACCTCTTTTCATCTCCCTCAGACTTACTTTAAACAGGTTTTTATCTCCTAATGTGAGGTTACTAGATGCCATAAATACGTTTCATTCCATAAACAAGTTTTTATCTTGCTCTCAGCAGAATATTGTGTGAGTTTGTTCCTTTGACCTAGAGAAATGACACATCAGTCACCTCTCATGCCCCTGGCATTTGGGCAACAATTCTTTATTGTAAAATTTACCCAAGAAACAAAGGGTCCAAGGCCAATACATTTCATAGGCATTACAACTGGTTACCAGTAAAGGGTTTTAAATCGTCACCTACTGAGACTTTTAGGCACCGTAGTCTGTGTAGGTGTATGCTATTTAAAGCATGACATGGTAGATATCTGATCTCTTGTTACTTGGCATAACATTTACCAAACAATTGGGCATTATATTGTGTTTGAGTTCACTAAAATTCCTTTAAGGGTTTTTTTTTTAAATCAGCATTTTGAAAAACCACTGTGCAAATACCGTGTGAAATTGCAACACCTACCATTTTATTCTCTATGACCTGCTAAGAAATATATAGTGTTTGGGGGTTTTAAGTAATTTTCTAGCAAAAAATGCTGATTTTTACATGTACAGTATATGAGAAGTGTCACAATTAGCCAGCTATTGAAGTAGTCAATAGGCCCATATATGCCACTTTTTAGTTGAGCAGTAACATTAACAAAGCCCTGGATTTTTTTAAATATCATTATATTTTTGAAGTTGAACCCCAAGATAAGAAATATGATCTAATTACAAGAGGCATGTGTATTCTGATTTTAATCTTGGTGTGCTTTGTGTATTACTTCCAGATCTGTGCAGTAATCCAGAATGACACTTTGCCTTTGTGCAGAAGTTTCCTGTAATGAAGACCAGTCACTGCTGTTCTCTCTCCTTGTGCTGGTCTTGTCTCCACCCCTCTGTAGTTTTCTGCAAGCAACCTGTAGTGGATGAAGCTTTCCTGATGATGCTACTTTTATATTGTAATATATATGTTCTTGTGCATAAGACGTGGAAACAACGCTAAGCAACTCAACTATGCACGAAAACATAGGAATTGGGGGTGAAGAAAAATGGCAGCAGGTGCTCTGAACTGATGAGTCAACATGTGAAAAATTTGGCTGTAGCAAGAGGCAGTTTGTTCACCAAAGAGCTGGAGGGCAATACAATAATGCTGTAAGTGTTTGCAGGTAACAGTAAAGCATGGTGGAGGTTCCTTGAAAGGTTGGGGTGGCATTTCTGCAAATGGAGTTGGAGATTTGGTCAGGATCAATGGTGTTCTCAGTCCTGAGAAATACAGGAAGATACTTATCCATCATGCCATACCATCTTGGAGGTGCCTGATTTACCCCAAATTTATTCTACAGCAGGACAAATGCAGGACAAATGCAAACTTACAACTAATGTCTTTAAGAGTTATCTTCAGCATAAAGCAGAACAGGGTCTCCTGGAAGTGATGGTTTGGCTCCCACAAAGCCCTGATCTCAACATCATGGAGTCTATCTGGGATTACATGAAGAGTCAGTACGATTTGAGGCAGCCTACATCCACAGAAGATCTGTAGTTAGTTCTCTAAGATATTTGAAAAAGCCTACCTGCCGAATTCCTTCAAAAACTGTGTGAAAGTGTACCTAGAAGAATTGATGCTGTTTTGAAGACAAAGGGTGGTCACACCAAATATTGGTTTGATTTGGATTTCTCTTCTGTTCATTTACTTAAAAATAAACAAAAAATAACACTTCATTCTGAAATCTTTCTTAATTTACAGCATTTTTTCATACCTGCCTAAAACTTTTGCCCAGGTCTGCATATATATAATGTGATTATCTATTTGCTCTAATTTTTCACTTAACAATTAAATCTCATTACAAGTTACAATCCAATTTGCGTCACATATTTGGACCTTAACCCCTTGGCTTTGGGAGGTGGGGTGGGGTTTAGGATCATGTGACTGTCGTGATTGGCCATCACAGTGGTCACATGATTGGAAAAGTCTATCTCCATGAAGCTCCAATAAATGTGCCGGGAGGGCACAGGGCGCGTGTTCTTGACACATGTGTGTTTACTTTGAGTATGCAAATATGCAGCCTCTCGGTGTCAAGGCGTAGCTGCTGAGAGGCTGTGTATCTGTGTATGGTCAGTGCCAACAGATTAAAAGAGGGGTTTACACCCCAAATGCTTGTCTGAAAATTTAACTGTTAGTACAAATAAAAGAAGTACTAGATAGTACTCAACTGTGTTTGTTGCCTGAAGAGCAAAGTTATTATGCCTGTATTATAGATAATATTTTTTTATTCAACAAATCAATCAAACGCAACAGTGAATTTCAAATCACAATAAAACCCAGTTTTAAAATTATATTTTGTACATTCTTGTTGCTTGCAACACATGTATGTACTAAAAACACGACAGACCTTCACATTGCATTTAATTAGATTAGCTTTGACAGGTACAGTACTTATTGTTCTCTTGGAGCCTGTGAGGAATAAGTGCTAGACAATTCTAATGAATCTAATTTTACAGCAATTACAATCAATAACATAACCACATTTTCGGAGACTTTCAGTGTTATGGCGTGTACTGGTAACGTCAATTATGGTATTCATCCCTGTGGTTAAAGTGTTTCAGAGCATGAAACCGAAATGTTTGTGTTTAAACAAATAAATCTTTGCCTGTCTCCTCAACTACAATCCTCCAATAAAGCCTGTACTGTGTGTATTTGTGTTTTGTGAACACAGTTAATGTATTCTAGGCTTCCCAGTCTCCTAATGCTAATTTCATTGAGGCAGTTATGTAAGCCATGGATAGGCTGGGGTCAATTACAAGCCTTGGCTATAAGACTCGGCAGGGCACTGATTACAATTACATCATGTGAGATCATCTGGGGTCCCTTGGGTGCTCTTATTTCAAGAGCTTTGTACTTTGTAATTTGATGGAGCTCTATAGCAGTGGTGGGCTACCTAATTCTGAGCTCCTTTATTGTGTAAGCATTGATGTTTTCAAATAATTGTATGGATTAATCACAAAAACTAAAAATAGAAGTATAAATAGTTATCTCTAGCCTTGACTATTGTAACTCCCTCCTCATTGGCCTACCTAATCGCAGGCTATCCCCTCTTCAGTCTATCATGAATGCTGCTGCCAGACTCATCCACCTTACTAACCGTTCCATATCTGCCATCCCTCTCTGCCATTCCCTCCACTGGCTTCCCATTGCCCAATGAATAAAATTCAAAACATTAACAATAACATATAAAGCCATTTACAACTCTGCCCCAAATTACATCACCAATCTTGTCTCTAAATATCACCCAAACCGTCTTCTCTGCTTCTCCCAAGATCTCCTGCTCTCTAGCTCCCTTGTCTCCTCTCATGCTTGTCTCCAGGACTTCTCCAGAGCCTCCTCATCCTATGGAACTCTCTACCCCAATCTGTCAGACTAGCACCTACTCTGTCCACTTTTAGGTGATCTCTGAAAACCTATCTCTTCAGGGAAGCCTATCTTGCTTTCAGCTAATAACTGAATCTTCTATTTCTCCCATCAGTCCATCCCCCACAGTTATTACCTCTTGTACCATCAGCCCCTCCCTATTAGATTGTATGCTCCCAGGAGCAGGATCCTCTTTCCCTCTTGTATTGAACTGTATCATTGCTGTATTGCCTCCCTTTACATTGCAAAGCGCTGAGCAAACTGTTGGTGCTGTATAAATCCTTAATAATAATAATATTATAATAATGATGATTTGGCTGAATTTATGCTGTTCTGTGTGCATGCAGTGTGCATGGTAACAACATGTGTAAGTGTGAATGGGCCCATAGAGTTTTCCTTTGTCTTTCATACTAAACTGCATTGCACAGGTGTGAACCAGCCACATAAGTAACAATCGGATTTCTACTTGGCATGCATTTTTATGTAGCAAAGTACAAGAGTTTTGCTGCATCAAAGAGCACAAGTGTGAACAACTACAATAATCATATATATATGCCTATAGTGCAGCTCTAACCAGTTAAAGCAGAACTAAACCCACCAATTTCACTGTTTTCCAAAACAGTTACTTTCATGGCATGTCTTTGGTAATAACTATCAAAGTTGCCAGTGTAGCTATGCAAGATCTAAAACAGAGGCTAAGATGGCACCTTCCTTGGCTTTAACTGGTAGGAGAGTCTAGTTCCACTTTATGGACCTTAGACATATCACATTCATATTAGAGTTTGGCCCACTGGGTCTTTTCACATTTGTCAAATTTCATGCAGCAAAACTCATACATGTTGCTGCATGAAAGCATTTCAGGTAAAAATCCCATGATTTCTTATGTGGCTGGCTCATATGTATGCACTGCAATTTAGTGCAAAAGGTAAGGGCAAAATCTATGGGCCTGTTTACACCTACACTTATGCATCACGATGAATAGTATCAATCGTAGTTGCCAAAGTAAAAAAAAAAGTTATTTTTTTATTTTATTACATAAACATATTGAAGATAGATAGATGTAGCACCCCCTTGATAGGTGCTAGGTAAGGTAAATTTAGTACTGGGTTCACTGTATTCAGTGTAGCTGTGTGTAATTATTTTGGTCTGTTCTGTGTTTCACTGGCTGCAGGGTTTACTGCTTCCCCCAGTCTGTCTGGAAAGGTTCTGGAAGATAGAGGGCTGGGAGAGTCAAATCAGCTGGTGAATATTTATGCAGCCCTCGCCAATCCATGGGGTGAGGTGCCCAGGTGGTGGCTGAGAAGGTGTATAAATACTCAGGGACTTGGAGCACAGGTGTCTTGTCCTAGGAGGAGATCACAGCTGGAGGGTGGGGGGGGGGTCTGTGATCTCCCCACTGGGCAAACCTACCATGTGTCTGCTCTGCAACAAGGTCCCAGTTAGGCTAGCTGGGGGCCTATTCTGTTTAAAGCTGCTGGAGGTGACTGAAGGACTTTTTCATCTGGGGATCTGGCCTGGTATCACTGAAGAGGTATCTAAAAACCACTGAGTACAGGCTGGTGTGGGAGATCCCTTAGACTGTGTGATGTGGGCATTCCTCTTTTGTAGGAGTCAGTGTTCAAAGAGGACATTGTGTCTGGTGTCCTAAAAAAGCTTAATCCACTAACTGCGTGTGCAAGGACACTATTCAGTCCACTATTTGCTTGTGCAATGACTGCTTAAATCTTTAAGAGGAAGGTTAGTGTCCTGAAATTACTGCTAAAATTACTGCAGTATCCCAGTTATCCCGAACCTATCCAAGTTCAATTTCTGCAATAATACATCAGACAAACATACCCCTAGACTGTTCATTGAGCTAAAGGATTGTCTGTGACTGTGTGTCTGACTGCAGGGCAATTACAGGAAAAGACCCTAGGGACCTTAAAACTGCGGGCTTTTGTGGGAGAGAGCACTACATATATACGTTTAGCCTCTTTTAACGCCTAACTAGCCCTAATTAACTGTTTCCTCTTCTTGCTCTTCTTGATACTTTTTTAATGTATTTGTTTGTAGCTTTATTGTCATGATAAACAGAATAAATCACATCAAAAAAATGCACTTTACATGTATGGAAAGAAAGGTGCATTTTTTTTCTATTTGTTACTTAAGCTATTGTCTGTATAATATAAAGAGAATGAAATATTTTTGGAAGTCACTACTACCAAAAAAGCCTTGTTGTGCCCCCAAAACAATGGGAGTTATTTACTAAAACTGAGGAGTGCAAAATCTGGTGCAACTTTGCTTAGAACCCAATCCGCTTCCAGATTTTTTGTTTTTTTAACAAGCTAAAGTTAGAAGCTGTTTGGCTACTATGCACAGTTTCACCAGATTCTGAGTGCTCCAGTTTTAGTAAATTTCCCCATAATATGCATCATTTCTGTATAGTAAGAAATTAATAACAGAATTGTTACTGCACTGAAAGACGTTTAACTGAAATTTGAGACTGGCTATGATGGTGTTTAACTAGTTAAGCAAAAAGAGAATTCCACCAAAAACACTCAGTTTGTCCCTATATTCTTCCCGACTGTGCTATAGCCAAAAGATGGCTACAATGCAATCGGCTAGTTCTGGGAAGGCATCCATTGACGTCCGTCCAGAACCACACCCCCTGGGGTGTGCGTCGCACGATCTGTGATCATTGTGTCCTTTAGAAACAGCTGATCATGTGTCCAAGTAGGGGGCCAATCAGAGCTGGCTTTTAAATGTGACCAGCTGTGTCCAATCACAGTTGACCGCATGTAAATAGGAAATTTCAGTTATTGGCAGTCTTCTCCTCACAGTGACAGCACGTGAGGAGAGGTGAGCCCGTAAGCAGCATTTCTTAGGGGGACATCTACACTGATCATCAGGGCATTGATCATCAGTGCCCTGATGACCAGTGTAGCCCCATCAGTGTGGCCAATAGTTCCCATCTGTGCTGGCTTTCAGTGCCCATCTGTGCTGGTTTTCATTTCCCATCAGTGCTCATCTGTGCTGGCTATCAGTGCCCATCTGTGCTAGTTTTCAGTACTGGTTATCAGTACCTCCTCAGTGATGCCTATCAGTGCCCATCAGTGATTCCTGCCAGTGTCACCTATCTGTTCCCATCAGAGCTGCCTATCAATGCCCATCAGTGCCACCTATCAATGCCCATAAGTGCAGCCTATCAGTAGCCATCAGTGACACCTATCAATGCCCATAACTGCCACCTATCAGTGCCCATCAGTGCTGTCTATCAGTGCCCATCAGCTCCGCATATCAGTGCAGCCTCATCAGTGCCTCCTCATCAGTGCCGCCTATCAGTGTGCTTCAGTGCCACCTATCAGTGCGCATCAGTGATGCCTATCAGTGCCCATCAGTGACACATATCAGTGCAGAGTCATCAGTGCCCATCAGTGCTGCTTAACAGTGCCCATCAGTACAGCCTCATCAGCACACATCAGTGAAGGAGAAAATTAACTTATTTACAAAACGTTTTAACAGAAACTTTTTTTGTTTGTTTAGCAAAAAATAAAAACCCCAGTGGTGATTAAATACCACCAAAAGAAAGCTCTATTTGAGTCAAGAAATTATACAAATTTAGTTTGTGTACAGTGTTGCATGACTGTGCAATTGTCATTCAAAGTGTGACAGCGCTGAAAGCTGAAAATTGGCCTGGGGAGGAAGGGGGTGAAAGTGTCTGGTAGGCAAGTGGTTAAATGCCAGAGGACCAAGTGACAAAAGGAGTACCTTGCAAGCAAACACAAATGAATGTATTCCAATACTGCCTGTAAACACAAGATTTGCCAACATTCTTATGTCTATAGGCCCTCTCTGATCCCAGGTAACATCTTCTTGACAAGTGTTATCATTGGAAGAATGAATTGACTGTGTTCTAGCAGTAATATGTCACATATAATAATACAATGTCACATAGTACATAATATGACCATAGTGTTGCAACTCTGGTCAAATATCAGGATGCTTGTGGGGTGGGATAGACAAACACCTTGACATCTGCTGTAGCAACCATTCTTCTGATTCAATGCATCCATGTGCGGTGAATACTTGCTGCAGTTCATAGATTCTTTTTTTATTGTGAAAAAGCAGTTTGAAAAATGCTCCATACAGATGCCACATCCAATAATATTTTCTTTTTCTTTTGGGGCGGGGTAGGTGTGTCAAAGTGAGTTTGTTTAATAGTATTTGGGATTTTTGTATTTGTGTTGTTCCTTTTTTGTATGTATTTGATCATTGTATATTGTCAACTTAAATTTTAATATTACTGTTTTTCACTGTTTTGTTCATAGTACTAATGAGGGGTCTATTTTTTGCACAAAAAGAGGTTTAGGATAGTTAGAAGAGGTTCCCCTAATCCTCAGATGCCATTTAAAGCCCATTTTACCTTCCTCATTTTTTCCAATGCATAGCACTAAAATGGCCAAATTTCAGTGAAATCTCCCAATATTTACTGAAATTTCTGGGCAAACGACTATTTTTGCTCAACGCTATTAAATATAAGTCACCGCTATTGAAAAAGCCATTTGAATGTCACTTATATACATTCCAGGGATTCATTGCCCAGTCTTACTTCTTGTCATTTCACTTTTTAATTCCATTCACATCCCCCTTCCTGCTTGCTAAGTGGCAGGATCTGCTTGCTGCTGTCACATCATCAGTTCCAGTGTTGGGATAAGAGAAAATGACTGGCAATGTGGTGAGCCAATTGAGTGAGCAGGAAATTGCTTGACTGGGGGTGTTGTATACCCTGGCAGTGTACAAAAAGCTCCCTGCTCTCATGTTCACAATGAAGCAATGCTTGAATTAATAATAGTTGTCTGTAGGATGAAATGAAGGGATATTGTATGATACTGGTAAGGGCTACTTCACTGCTGCAGTAATGTGTGTTATGCACAATAATGCAATGTGGTGCAATTCATTCCTAATGGCACCTTCAACACACCTTTGTTTATAATGTATGGAGTAAGCACACCGCCAAACTGCTTTAGCAATACGTTTGTATGCGATCACATGATCACTATGTAAGCAAAGCTGTTATGAATCAATGTCATTCATAAGAGCTCTGCTTCTCTTCTTAGTGAGCTGTGATTGGCCCACAGCTGTCACATGATACATGGGGCCAGTCACAGCACCCAGTACCATGTGACCAGCTCCAGCCAATCATTGATTACTATCCTGAGCTGTCAAAACTTAACTCATTCATGACCGTTCATGAATGAGTTAGGTTCTGACAGCAAGCTTTGCATTGCAGGAGAAATGATCTTTATTTCTCCTGCAAAGCAAAGTGTAAAAAAAAAAAAAAAAATCCCTGATCACCTGCCCCCCCCCCCCCACACACACAGTAGTACAATGTTACTATGGTAACATAGTACTATTCTGATAAAAGTATTACAAATAATAATAATAATAAAAAAAAAAAAAAAAAAAAAATACTATATTGAGAATTTTTAAAAAAATGTGTTTTAAGAGTTTTTTTTAACTACTTGCCAACCGCTTACCCGCATTTTGCGGGTGAGCAGCAGCTCTTGGCAACGCAATGTAATCATGCGTCGCTTCCTATTTTTGGGTATGAACGCACCTGTGCCCCCTACTTCCCCCCCCCACCCATTGGTCCAGGGAGAGAAGAGAGAACACGGCATGAATAAAAGCACCACTACATTTTACACGTATGTGTTAGATTAGCACATTTAGGGTCAGTAAGCACCCCACCTAGCCAGGGTCAGCTAGCGTTTAGATTGCCCACACACTATTGCAGTCACGCTATACTAGTTTAGTGTTTGTACGGATCAATATATTGATCATGAACAGAACTAGGCTAGTGCCTCCTTTGTATAGTGTCCCCAAAAACGCAGAGTTATCAGGATCAGCGCCGTTCGCTGACAGCACTAGCATTTAGCCCCTCCGCTGCTTTTCATGGAAGATTTGTAGCAATTGATTGTAGGCCAAGGCAATTTATACGCACAATACATGGCCAACCCAAGTTCAGCTCTTTCCAGACAATTTGCATGGAAGCCTATCATGGTTTCTGAATTTAAAACTCTTTTGGGCCTAACCCTCAACATGAGCAGTGCAGAAAAGAATGAATTGTGGTCATGTTGATCCACAGAGCCAATTCATCATATGGCCATGTTCTCTGCTGTTACATATATGCCCAACATGGACCAGCAATGTACAGGTACTTTGCTGGACTTTGAGTGCTTAGAGCGGGATGATGCCTGCAGCTACAGACGTCATCCTGGTATCATTTTTTTCAGCTGGTGGTCGGCTTTCATGTAAAGACAATCCTAGTGGCCAATTAGCTGCTGAATTGTTTTTACGAGCAGCGTGAAGGGACAACCCCCCCTACTGCTGCCTTCCACAGTTTTCTTGGGCTCTCCTGTTCCACAGAGGAATCCAAGAATGCAGTCGGTAGATCCGCTGTCTGACCATAGATCATCTATATAGTCTAAGAAATCGGAAGCTACGAGCATTTCCTCACTTCAGTTTCGCATGATATAAACAGCGCAATTTGTAAATTGCGGAAGCATCTGATCACACCGATTTTGGTGAGATTAGATAATGTAAGGGCAGAGGAGATATCCAGAGTCTGATAGACCCCAGATTCCTCAAAAAAGAATATATGACAATGCCCATTGAACTTATAGGGGATATTTGCATTCCCTGTGATAGCATTAAAGTGATAAAAAAATAAAAATGAAAGGGACAGTGTAAAAAAAAAAAAAAAAAGCACTCATGCCCCCCTGCATGCTTGCACCTGCGTGAGCAAGCTTTGACCCCGTGCCGGTATGTGAACAGTGGTTGCACCATGCATGTGAGGTATTGCCGCGAACGTCAGATTGAGGGCAGTAATTCTAGCACTAGACCTCCTGTGTAAATATAAATTGGTGATCTGTAAAGGCTTTTAAAGTGTTGCCTGTCGATAATAAAAATGTTTGTACTTTGTTGCCATTGCACGGGCATGCGCAAGCATGTCATGTTTGGTATCTATTTACTCAGCGTAACATCATCTTTTATACTTTATCAAACAATTGCGCAATATATTGTGTTTTTGTGCATTAAAATTCTAAAAAGTGTATTTTTCCCAAAAGATTTGCGTTTGAAAAATCGCTGCGCAAATACTGTGTGATGTAAAAAATTTCAACACCCACCATTTTATTCTCTAGGGCCTCTGCTTTAAAAAAATATATATAATGTTTTGGGGGTTCAAAGTAATTTACTAGCAAAAAAACCCGTTTTTTCATGTGTACCTTTTGAACCACTAGCCCCTCCCTCCTAGATTGTAAGCTCCAAGGAGCAGGGCCCTCCTAACCCTCTTGTACTGAACTGTATTGTTGCTGTATTGTCTCCCGTTATTATGTAAAGCGCTGAGAAAACTGTTGGCGCTATATAAATCCTGTATAATAATAATAATAATGTGAACAAAAAGTGTCAGAAAAGGCTTGGTCTTCAAGAGTGGGTGATGTGTGGCATAAGCTTGGGTGATGTGTTGGCCCTGAAATACCAGGATAGTAGTAGCAACCCCCCCAAATGACCCCTTTTTGGAAAGCAAACACTCCAAGGTATTTGCTAAGAGGCATGATGAGTGTTTTTCAGATCTAATTTGTTGCCACATGTTTTTGGAAAATGAAGAAAGAAAACAAAAAATTTATGTTTTCTTTTCTTTTTTTCTTTTTCAAAACCCTGAACCAAAAATGATATCTGTAAAATACTCACCATGTCTCTTGTCAAATTCCTTGTGGTGTCTACTTTCCAAAAAGGGGTCATTTGAGGGGGGGGGGGTTTGAACTATCCTGGCATTTTAGAGCCTCCAGAACCGTTATAGGTAGTGGGGAAGTGATATGAGGAAATATGCTCTTTGAAAGCCTGGAGGTGGTCATTGGATTTTGGGGGCTTGTATGTAGCTAGGCTGCCAAAACGTCTCTCACATGTAGTATCCCCATACTCGGTAGAAGTAGAAGAATGTGTTTTGGGGTGTTATTCCATATATACCCATGGCATGAATGAGCAATATATCATTAAACTGAAAACTTTGTGTAAAAAAAAAAATTAAAAAAACTTGTCACATTTAAATAATTTGTGGCAAAAAATAAAATGTTCCATGGACTCAACATGCCTCTCTGCAAAGTCCTTGGGGTATCTACTTTCCAAAAAGGGGTCATTTGGGGGGAGGGGTTGTACTGCCCTGGCATTTTAGCACCTCAAGAAATGTGATAGGCAGTCAGAAAGTAAAAGCTACGTAAATGCCTATATATATACCATAGCTTGTAGACGCTATGACTTTCACACAAACCAATAAATATACACGTATTAAGATTTTCTTTTACCAAAGATATGTAGCAGAATACATTTTAGCCTAAATTTATGACTAACGTTGAGTTTATTGGATATATTTTATAACCAAAAGTGAAAAATATCATTTTTTTAAAAAACATTTGGTCTTTTTTTGTTTATAGTGCAAAAAATAAAAACTGCAGAGGTGATCAAATGCCACCAAAAGTAAGCTCTATTTGTGTGAAAAAAAGGACATAAATTCTGTTTTGGTACAGCATTGCATGATTGTGCAATTACCAGTTGAAATAGCGCAGTGCCGAAGAGCAAAAAATGGCCTGGTCAGGAAGGGGGGTAAATCCTCAGGAGGGCAAGTGGTTAAATAACAGCAAAGAACATGCATGCATACAGGTACAATGAGCTACATTTAAAATGTATAAGTGCTGATGTTCAGAAATATATGCAGGAATGCAATACCAAAAACAGAGTGAAAGAGGAAAGCTGAGCCAGACCCTGGTGAGAGGAGAAAGGAAAAAAAACAAAATTTTGGGGATCCAAAAACCCTCTTTCTCAAGAACCTTGCTAATTACCCTCAACACACCTTCCTAGGGAACTGGCTTTGCAGCTCGGGATTGCACTACCACTGTGTTGTTATGTACTGCACACAGTGACTATATCCCTAATAGCATATACTTACTTAAAAAATTGGGAGTCCATTGATGTTCATCATGTGGTTTTGTGGCAGTACATGACCTTTTCTTCTAAATCTACCCAATCCACCCCCCCCCCCCCCCAACACATACGTGCCTCCTCTGCAAATGTTGACAAGCTTTCCCCTGAAAAGGATAGGAACTGTGGCAAATGTGCACTTGTCAGTTGGGTAGATTTAGAAAGAAAGACACCTGGGAGCCACATGGTTAAGATCATTGCATATTTCCTGTGCGAATAAGAAGCCCTAAAGCAACCTTTCACAACCTTTTTATCCCAGAGGAACCCTTTAAATAAATTTTAGGTCTCATGGAACCCCTGCTAAAACTATAACTATAGCTCATTTTACATTAGCAAGATCAGTAAGTTATAGATATAATAAATTAAACATAATGTGTCAAAGCTGTAGTATTTGACATCGAACATTGATCATTCTTTCAACTACTCCCACTCTATAAAATAAAATACTTTTCAGTAACATTTACAAAATGAAAATGAAAAGTAACAATGATGTCCACAAAAGAAATACAGACTCCTTTGTGCCCTTTCACATGGGCATTCTGATCAGGTCAGTGTGCTTCCTGTCAGTTTTTCAGATGGACCTGATCGGAAGGTCCATGCAGCCCTATGGACAGGCGGATGTAAACAGACCTGTGTCCATTTACACCTGCGTACTTCTGCGTCCATCCAGGTCTATCAAAAGAATTAAAACGACTGCGTCCTTTGGTGTCTTTGTGGATTGGATCAGAGGTAGCCTGATGTAAATGGACAGAGCTGACAGAGGTCTGCCACCCAGGCAGAAACTGAAGGAGCACAGATGTGACATCTGTGTTGTTCGGCTCCATTCAGCAGGGGATTTGCTCACAGATACTCTGCTGATTAGAGCTGACTATGATATGTGTGAAAGATGCCTTCATATTAGTGGTCAGTGGAGAAATGCCTCCTTCCATTGGTGAAGGGTTCTCTTACACCAGTGGTCAATGGGAAAGGTGTCCACTTACATCTGTGTAGTGTGAGAGGAAAAATTTCCCTTGCATCGGGGGTCAGAGGAAACAATTTACCATTTATTGAGGATCAGTGGGAGAAGGCATCCTTACATGTTGATCAATGAGAGGAAAATGCCCCTTAAGCTGGGAATACATGGGTCAGTTTTTTTAATCAGCCACCAGGCTGATTGAAAAAAAAAATAAGCAGATTCCCCATACACACAAGTGAATGAAAGAGTTGTCCTCACTGATTTATTGTAATCTGACTGCAAGGACTTCTGTGCTGTCAGAATACACTGATCAGCACTGCAGCTAATTGGCTGCAGCACTGTTTGAAGAAAAGGTTTCCAACAAGCCCATTCATGAGAATTTGAGCATTAGATCAATTTTTCATGAACAGGAATGGTCATAGATGGATCTACATTTGGTCGGTCCATGCTGAACCAGCTAAATTTCCATTAATCTATAGTCAGCTTTACACTTGTGCTGAGTGGGAAGAATGCCTCCTCATTGGTGTTGTGCCTCTGGTTCTCTCAAGACACATTAGGGGAGACTTACTAAAATTGGAGAGCGCAAAAGCTGGTGCACAGAAACCAATCAGCTTGCAGGTTTTATTTTCAAAGCTTAACTGAAAAAGCTGAAGCTAGAAGCTGCTTGGCTACCATGCACAGCTGTACCAGACTCTGAGTACACCAGTTTTAGTAAATCCCCCCCCCCCCCAATTTCCACCAGAACTATGCAGGTACCATCAGATATCAATCTGCCATTGCTCAAAGAACCCCTAGCAACCTAGGCAGGAATCAGGGACTTATTTACTACAATGCCTAGGGTGGCATTTTTGAAACAGGCTGCACCACCCCCCAGGCAAGTAGTAATATCTCTGAGGCCGGTGACTGAGCTGCAGCTTGGAGAGGGAGGTGATGAATCAAGCAGAAGAAGGCCAGGCCAGGCAGGATGGCATCGGTAGCCATCTGAGGGAATGTATGAGATTTGTAGGTTGGTCCCATCCTTGTTAGCACGCCCTGGGTATGTGTTGGGGATGGGGAGCATGAGGCTGGGATGATTCAGCACTGACTGCCTGATTGTCAACCAGGGTAGATGGTGAGCTGAGCAGGCAGGTGGGGCATTTCCCTGCCAAGGGATAATCTGTCAGAGCCTCATTGATCTCCCGTTTGATGATGGATGTAGTGCTGTATATATACAGCAGTATGTCTCTCTCTCTCTCTCTCTCTCTCTCTCTCTCTCATTTCCATCTGAAAATAAAATATCATTAAGTTGCACAATACACCCTTTGTTCCACTGGCTCCAATTTAGATTTAGGGGGGGGAGATTTAGTTTTGCCTAGGGCAGCACAAAACCTAAATACACCAATGGGAAGAATCCCAGGGTTCCACAGAACACTGCCTGAGCACGCCTACCCTAAAGGATAAGTGCACTTTGAACTTATTTTTCCGGTAAGCAGGCACTTGTAAATGGTATATCACTTTTTAAACAAAAGTGGAGTTACCCTTTAAACTTCAAGGAGATGTTTTGAAAGCTAATTGGCAATGCTCTAATGGTATATTTGCAGTCAAATAAACTTCAGAGTACATGACTATGTATCTATAGAGAGGGTATTTATCATGAACCTCTATGTGTCTGTGCATACGCATCAAAGTTATATTTTTAGTTTTTAATAGGAAGAGCGTTATTGTATCAATGTTTTGACAAGTCGCAGATGGTCTTTGTCAAAAACCTTTTTCAAAATGATATTTGCCTGTCAATGTCAGATTACTTTTTTAATTAGACCCACTTGATATGTTTTCTAGCTTCAGAGTACCATTCTGTATAGAAATGTTTTATGTTATGACATGCACTAGACAGGACTCAGAACTGCTACTGGAAGTGATTGCTGACACTGTTTTCATCTTTCATGTTAGGTGAACATCTTTGCAGACCCCTGTGGTAGCAAAGGGGTTAAGGTCAAGTAAAGCATTTCCTTCTATTGTCAATTGAACCCAGTCATAGATCCCTCCTGTATGGTCCCTCCCTGGCCTCCCTCCCCTTTCCTCTTCTCTCACTCTCTCTGTTCTTCAGGCTGCTGCTACTCTCATTCTCTCCGGCATAGTGGATCTTGTGATGTTTCAAACAAACTGCGCTTCTGAGCCACATCCTCCCACCATGGTTTCCCAGCCATAGGACTACATGACCACACCACCGGTGAGTGCCCCCCATACATGCTATACATGATGACCAGTAGTGCACATCTCCTGCTGTGCATTATTACAGTGCAATAATTCCTCTCTTGAGATCTTTCCAGTATTTTTTTTATGTTGTGTTCTTACACAAGCCAAAAATCTCTGACCGACAGCCAAATTTCTATGGAGGAAAATATTACAACCCACACCCTTTCACATGAACCATAAATACAATCTGCTATCTCTAAAAGTTGGTCATGCTGCAAACTTTCTTATCACTTTCTACAAGTTGGGGAACTCCTCTGCACCTTGATGGACATGTTCCCATTTAGAACCTAAAGAGAGCTTCATTTCATTCCGATTTGCTCAGATAGTTTATCTTCCCGTAAAATAAGCTTGCATAGTTTAACCTGTGGATGCTTTCTAGGAAAACCAAACTCAGGAATGTACAGTAATCATCACTTGATCAAAACAGTATCAATCAAAAACAAATACTAAGGATGATTCTATTTACACTAAATTGTTCTAAACTGACTCATATCTGTATATCTTTTATGCCATCGGTGTGCAACGGTCTACAAAATAGACTTTTTTTTTCTTAAAATATGTGTTTATTATATTGACATTATGATTGATGATATTAGGCAATGCATAAACCCTTCTGATGTAAGGTACCTACATTATGTATATAGTGTGCATTTGGGGGGGTCTATAGCTGTTGCTGGTTTTATTCTTTTTACCTGTATTTGCAGCAAAGGTTACATGTATTCGTGGAGTATAGTTGTATATCATTTAAAGATGTAAAACAGTATTCCACCCAAAAATGTAACATATTGCAGCTTACTAATCATAAGATGTGGTGGCTGCATTAGTTTTATTTTTTTAGGCTTTTTTCTCACTGTTTCCACCTGGTGATCTGGCCAGTAACATCTTGCATGTATTAGAGTGCCTACACTCTGTATGAAGGAGCAACAGAAACACCACTGGACAGCAGCATTGTCAGTCTGGGGGGAGGGGAGTGTTAGCTGTACTAGTAGATTTAGATGCACTAAACATACTCCAGCTCACACTTTATATGTAGTTACTGCAAAAGGTTTCTTATTTTTGGAATAAAGGTTTTACATACGTGAATAAAAGCTGATCATTGTAAGCACCCCTGTCAGTGGTAAATAGTTTGTCTCAACCCTCTTACTGCTACATCTGTAAGACAGCTTGTTATGTTGGAAAACAGCAGACTTACTGGCTGGATTACCAGGTGAAAATAAAAGAAAGCCTAAAAAAGAAAACTAATGCAGCCACCACATCTAAGAACTGGTAAGTAATCCTTGCTTTTGGGTTTAATACTGCATTAAGTATGTGGTGTATAAAATGAATTTATTTAAAAACAAATTCCATTTTTAAAAAATGCAATGAAAAGGAATCAAGGATATCATTACAAAGGCCAGACATGCACTTTTGTTTATAGAATAATATGATGCAAATGACCCTCATGCCAAGATATCAATAGGAAGTCAGTTTTTATCTGTGTATATTGAAAGCTGGTATCTGACTTTTTGCTACCCTATTTCCCCTAAAATAAAACCTACCCCGAAAATAAGACCTAGTGCTATTTGTGGGAATTGCTAAAGTATAAGACCTATCCCAAAAATAAGACCTAGTTGTGATCAGGGTTTTTTTTCAGCCGGAACATGGAGGAACGTCTTTCCGCCACCTCCAGCACTGGCCTTGCACACACCCATATCTACTGTCTCTTATATATACAGAAGCACGGCTGAAGTGACAGCACCATCCGCTCCCACAGAACCTCCCTACCTCTGTACTCACTGTGGGACAGGGAAGGAAAAGATATCTGAGGGTGCAGTGTGTTTAGGGGTGGGGCATCTCCTCCTGCAGCCTAATGCATGGAAGCCGATGCCCCGGGGGTGAACACCAGCCAGTAGGGAAGAGGCGGAGCAGTGAGTAAGTGCGCTTGGTGCACTGTGTGGGAAGATAGGACCCAAAATGGGAGTTACTATAGAGAGGGGCTGGCTGCTAACAGCTGTGTTTTGCAAAGCTAGCTAACCATATGAGGACAGTGGAGGGGGGATGTGCAAAGGTGAGCTGCAGTCAGGTGTTGCAGAGGTAAATTGAGTTAGGTGAGTTGCAGACAGGGTGCATAGGTGAGCTGCGGCTGGGGGGGTGCAGAGGTGAGCTGAGTTGCAACCCACCTTTGCACCCCCCAGCCACAGCTCAGCTCTGCACCCCCTGGTCACAGCTCAGCTCCCCCTGGCCACAGCTCACCTCTGCATCCCACGTCTGCAACTCACCCCTGCACCCTGTCTGTGGCTCATATCTGCACCCTGTCTGAAATTCACCTGTCAAGTCACCCCTGCAACACCTGACTGCAGCTCACAACTGTCATCAACCGGCCCTCTCCATAGTAACCCTCATCCACAACTACCTGCAGCTCACCTCTGCACCCCCTGTCCACATCTGGACATTTAAAAAATAAGACCGAAAATAAGTCCTAGTGTGTTTTTTTGAGCCAAAATAAATATAATACAGCATCTTATTTTTGGGGAAACACAGTATATGTTATTGAACATCATCAATATTCAGTGCAGTTCTTGTGAGGGCCTGTTCACACTTTATGCACTAGGCATCTTTTTTCAGGACATGTCCAATGCAAGACAAGTCAACTTGCCTTCTTTACAGTCAGCTCAGTTCACACCACTGAGATGCAGTAGTGTTCCTTAACCACTTCCCGTTGCATATAAACGGCCGGACGGTGGCCTCCCTGCACCCTGCTTGTGCGTGCTCCCTGGGAGCGCGCAGCACTGCGATCCGGTGCCCGCTGTGTCCTCCGGACACAGTGAAACACCGATCGTCGGACGGGACCTCTGTACGAGGTCCTGATCATGTGATCACTGATTGGCCAATCAGTGATCACATGCAAAGTAGTAAGCAAGATGTCACTTGTGACATCATTGCTTACTACGTGTGAAATCTGTGAATGATCACAGAGGTCACATGGTACAAGGCTATTCACAACAGTCTTGTACCATGTGACAAGCTGTGACCAATCACAGCTCACTCAGTACTTCTCAATGAGTGCAAGAATGCAGACAGAGAGAAAGAGAAATGATTGCTTTTACATCCTATATGGGTGTAAAAGCAATCAGTGTAAAAAAAAAAAAAAAAAATCGTTATCGCCCCCTACAAGTAGTACAGTGTCACCATGGTGACACTGTACTGCTAGGGTGACAGTATGTAAAAAAAAAAAATAATAATATAAAAAAATAAAATAAAAATGTAAAATAAAAAATGTTTGAAAATTATAATTTTTGGTTATAAACTAATTTGGATTTTTTTTTTACTAAAAAGAAAAACGGAATAAATTTTGGCAAAGATTTATGATGAAATATTATTTATTTGCAAAATTTTATTTAAAAAAACACTTTTTTTCAAAATTTTTGGACTTTTTCATTTACATAGCAAAAAAAATAAAAATCCCAGCGGTGAAAATAATTTGGGTACAGTGTTGCATGACCGCGCAATTGTCATTCAAAGTGTGATAGCGCTGAAAGCTGAAAATTGCCCTGGTCAGGAAGGGGGTAAAAGTGTCCGGTCTGGAAGTGGTTAATAAAACACAGAATGGAGTAGTTTTTTCAGCACAACATGGTGCAACACAGACCACTGCATTGCACTGCACTACGGCTTATTATTATTATTATACAGGATTTATATAGCACCAACAGTTTGCTCAGCGCTTTACAATATAAAGGGAGAGAATATAGCAACAATACAGTTCAATACAAGATGGATAGGAGGGCCCTGCTCCTTGGAGCTTACAATCTAAGAGGGAGATTTTGAATGAAATAAACTGCCACTTTGTGACATTTCATTAAAATGTCAAAAAAAAGGTTGCTGTCTGATGCGCTGTTTCCAGCAACTGCTGGTGTGAACAGGCCTTTAAGGTCTCATTCATAAAAATAGTGAACTCTCTGCACGCATCTTTCTTTTCTACCGCACTCTGCTGTGTAAGTAGAAATCTATTCATAGAAATAATTGAAAATAGAAATCTATTTTTAAAAACGTGTAAGAGCAATTTTCCTTATGTAATACATGGTGGTATTTGATGGTGGAGGAGTCGAGAAGACCACAGAAACGTTTGCTGTCGCATGACTTTTTTGTACATAATGTGACAGGAAGTAATTATCTTTCTATGCTGTCAGGTGGATAATATTGGTATTGCATTGTGAAATGCCTTTCCAACATTAAGCAGAACTAAACCCATCAATTTAATGGTTTCAAATACCAGTTACATTCTCGTCCCATGCTGAGAATGTAACTGTTACATTTGCTTGTGCTCTCAACCAAACTGTCAAACCTTCAAATGACTTGTGTCATAGTTACATAGTTAGTCTGGCTGAAAAAAGTCAAACGTCCATCCAGTTCAACCATTAAAAAATAAAAGTTATAATCCTATACCCACAGCTGATCCAGAGAAGGCAAAAAAAACCCCAGCAAAGCATGATCCAATTTGCTCCTGCAGGGGAAAAAATTCCTTCCTGATCCCCCGAGAGCCAATCGGATATTTCCTGGACCAACTTTACCTATAAATGTTAGTATCCAGTTATATTCTGTGTATCTAAGAAAGAATCCAGGCCTTTTTTAAAGCAATCCACTGAGCTGGCCAGAACCAACTCTTGAGGGAGTCTCACAGCTCTTACTGTGAAGAAACCTTTCTATGTTTGGAGATTAAATCTCATTTCCTCCAGACATAGAGTGCCCCCTTGTCCTCTGTGATGACCTCAGGGTGAATAACTCTACACCGAGTTCACTATATGAACCACTGATGTATTTATACATGTTGATCATATCCCCCCTTAATCTCCTCTTCTCAATAGAGAATAAATTCAGTTCCTCTAATCTTTCCTCATAGCTGAGCTCCTCCATGCCTCTTATCAGTTTGGTTGCCCTTCTCTGTCATAACTGATCACATGTGCAGCACCATGGCAGTTGCAGATCAAACAACGGCTAAGATGGCAACTTCCTTGGCTGAAATGAATAGGAAGGTTTAGTTTCACTTTAAAGGATCCCTAGACTGAAAGAAAAGTGGAGGTTGCCATAATAACCTCTTCCTGAAAATGCTAATAAAGTGGCTTTCATGCTGATTCAGTGTCTTTGAGACTTTTTGAGACACTACCTTTGCTTGTTGCATGCTTGTTGGGGATCAGCCAGAGACAGTCTAGCTGATTAAAGCCTTTGCATGCTAGAAAGTACCAATGATGGGGGTTTAAATGAAGCCAGCTTCAACCTGTATGCATCATCAGTGATGATTCTGATAATGTACCGTAACATACATGTCACTTCTATTATTTATTATTATTACACAGGATTTATATAGTGCCAACAGTTTACGCAGCACTTTACAATATTAAGGGGGACAGTACAATTACAATACAGTTCAATACAGAAGGAATAGGAGGGCCCTGCTCATGGAGCTTACAATCTAAAGGGAGGGGGAGGTGGTACAAAAGGTAATAGCTGCATGGGATGATTGTTATCAGGATTTATCCTCTGAATCCTCTGAGTGCACCCCTGTCATTTGAGAGCATAGATGACATCCGTGGTGTTGACAGTCTTCCTCTTGGCATGCTCTGTGTAGGTGACGGCATCGTGGATGACATTCTCCAGGAAGACTTTGAGCACTCTGCAGGTCTCTTCATACTATGTAGTATGGATGGATCCATTTATTACAGGGGTTGTATAGTTGTTCTATGTAAGCCCCAGGCTTTGTGAGGTCTTAAATGTTCCCCTTGTTGTCAACCGCTGAGTGGTCTCTTCTACAGATTGAGACTTGTTATATTAAACTCTGTTTTTGCTCATAGTAGCCAATTGTCTTTTAGTGTGAAAATCATTCATTGTTTTACTATAGGCAACAAAAACAAATATTCTTTCAGACACTTATGCTGGGTACACACAGGCCAAAAATCAGGCGAAAATGGTCAGTTTGGCAGGAACTGGCTGACTTCCATCAAGCAGGCTTGCTGGAAAACCAGCATCCGATCAACACTGGCAGCCAATGACACTGCAAAGAAGGAGCCTGAGGACTCAGTCATTGTACTGTATCTACGAAGGAGTAGAGCTGCCACCCTAGGACAGGACTACATCACCTTGTCTTCTCTCCACACTTGTTTTATACAGGACTTGTATAGAGCCGACAGTTTGTGCAGCACTTTTCAATATAAAGGGAGATATAGCTGTAGTACAGTTATGAGGGTTGGAAGGCCCCTGCTCATTAGAGCTCACAGTCTAAAAAGGAGGGGGAAGCGATATAAAAAAGTAATAACTGCGTGGAAAAGAGTTGAAGAAATATATTTATTTGTTAGGTGGAGGTGGGATAAGCTTCCCTGAAGAGATGAGTGTTCAGGAATCAACTAAAGGCGGACAGAGCAGGCAATAGCTGGACAGATTGGGGTAGGGGTCTAGAGAATGGAAGATGCTCTAGAGAAGTCCTGAAAATTAGCATGGGAGAAGGTGACAAAGGGGCTACAGCAGGAGGTCCTGGGAGAAGCAGAGGGGATGGTTTGGGTGATATTTTGAGAAGAGGCTGGTGATGTAATACTGTGGATGCTTTATAAGTTGTTGTTTGTATTTTCAATGTTTTTCACAGTAGAAGTCAGTGGAGAGATTTGCAGAATGGGGTGGTGGACCCTGAGAAGCTGATAAAGTGAATAAGTCTTCATAACATAGGGGGAAGTGTTTGTTGTCCACAGATGTTGGTGGGAACAGTGCCAACTGATAAGAATTCAGCACAGGCAGAGAACACAGGAAGTTATCAGTTTATAATATTTCTGGCAGGATCAGAAGGTATTTTTTTGCACTTTGCATATCAAACAGATATAACAAAATATTTCCAATTCTATATCTAACAGACCAAAAGGGAGCAATTAATATGAGTTCATTGTTAGGGTTTATATCCTTCTACATGACTCAAGAAATGTAGGTTGGCATGTGAAAATTAAATAATCCATCCATAAATCACAAGAATCTAAAAATCAGAAATACCTTTTTAATCATATTAAACCAGGTCACGTGGTCAAATTCATTCTTCTCTGCTTGCACAACCTCGATGTGGGAGTAGGGCTAAGCCACACAATGTCACATATTCTGATGACATCGCTGATGTTCATTTACATCTTCCACTGTGTTATAAAATCATTTTTGGTATGTGTGCAAAAATATTATGTACTTGTCATTGATAAAAGTAATATATTTGCTGAAGTTCATTTGGATTTTATTTGCGCTGCTGCTTTGTTCTGTCCGATTATGAGAGCAAGGCTCACCGGAGGAGCTGCTGTCAATCACTGAGCTGGAGCCTCCCCCTCTGGCAATTCTGACTTATGATAATTGCTTTAGGTGTGTAGATATAGCAGCTTTTTTTTTTATTGACTAGTGGATGAATCTCTAATTTTACAGTGTTGTGTCTGCTGCTCTTCTGCACCAGGACTTTGCTCAGTTTTATGGAGAATTGGAAAAAACTTTGTCCAAAATGAGCAGGGAAGTTGGGAACTGGAGTGAGGTAATTAGCTTGTGTTTGTGGAAATGTCTTGCTAGCCCTCTAGCATCAGACACATGGGAGAGTCATAACCTTGGACTGTTGTGGCTCTTCAGCATCTCTGACTCACTTCTGCTGAGGAAGCAGACAATACTTATGTCAATGAGGCGGGAACTGTAATAAAAATACTTGTACAATCTGTGGAGTGGTTTTTTTCATGAATTTAGTAAAGCAAACATGGTCCCCCACTCTATGAACCAGTGTAACCAACATTATTATAGTCTTCAGCACAAAATGTATTTTTACATTAGAAGATATTACCAAAAAGACATAATAAGGTCTATTTCAACCAGAAAGGCAATATACAAAGTGCAGTGATCCATAGCAATCAAGCCAGTTTTCATCATAATTAGTCAGATTAGTTAAAGCCCAATTCCAGGAAACTTGAAATGTTCTCCTTGTAGTGGGGCTGCTCCCGCATTGCAAGGGTTAACTGCTTATTTACGTCTGGAGGTTAAAGAAAAGAGGATTTATTTACCCGATCCTCAGCTCCTTTCCACTGTTAAACTGGTCTAAAGGTCTGACATCATCAAGACTGATACAAGGTTTATAGCCTTGCATTGGGCGTGATGACACAGAGGGACAGTCCATCACCGGAGCATGGGAGAGCACCATTTTCCGGGGGAGTGGAGGATAAGGTAAGTAAAGCCAGCAATAGATGGATTGAATCTCAGCCGATTCAGCAGGAACTAGCTAAGATTCGATCCATCTTTGGGCATGCTGGTTGTACTAATGTCAATCCAACGATCACTGTCAGTGGCTATAGCCACTAGCAGTAATCATTGTGTTCTACCCTCAGAGAAGGCTGAACCCATGGATGCAGAAAAGAAAATTACATAATCTACGGCTTACAGAACACTGCTTTTACTCTTCCCCAGACCTAAAGGAGCAGATAACCTTTGCAGTGTGACTTGCAGATCCAAGCCTAAGAGGGGCTGGGGGGCAGTAGGATGGGGTTTAGGTGTATTTGAGCTTTATAGGACATTCAATTTTTGTAAAAAAATATATATATATATTTACATATGTAATTGATACACAAACCATTTTGCAATTTAATGTTTTTAAAAATACATCTCTATTGCAATGTGATGGCAACTATGTTTTGTAACTGTTAAAAAATGTAAAATGCTACTTCCTTAAAATCATAGGAACTGAGGATATGCTGTACACTGTGTATGGAAGTCTCCCAGAAGTTTCCCTCTCAAGAAATTATCTCACAGCTTTTGACAAGTCAAATTATAGGCAAGAGCAGATCCAATTTTTCTGGGATTCCTTCAAAAACTCTTGCGTGCGTAAAGAGACGCTGAGACTGCAAGTTTTTCACTACAGCCCATAGGACTGATCAGGTGTTTATAATAAAGGCTAATTCTCCCACTTACTAGTCAGTTTGATAAAAATTCTGGCAAGGTATAAATATATAGATGAAGATAAGAAGTTTTCTATAAAACCAGCCATAGGCAGTTTGATTGTCGGCTGGTTCAGTAGGGACTGTGATTGCAGGAAGGAAAGTTGCTCCGTCTATGGTCAGCTTTATCTTTAGGTCTCTTCACATGGGGTGGACAGAGCCAACTCTGCTCTATGGGCAGCTGGGTGTAAATGCACTCCAGAGGTAGATGGGTGCAATTTCTGCTTAGTCGTTATGGGTTACAACAATTTTTACATAACCTTGGTTCATTGCTCTGCTTTCCTAGAAGCTGAACTCTAGCTTTCGTATCCCCCAATTCTTGGAGTTCTATTGCCATGTAAATAACCACATTTTTCCTGGCGTTTTCGGTCCAGTCCTTTAAATGCACAGGCTCTTTCTTCCTGTTTTTCCCTCAGTCGTGGTCCAAATTGCAGCAAAGAACTGTCCCATATGGCACCAGTTTTTGCAGAATTCCTATATGAACTCAGGGCAGCTTGATGACATTCCAGTTTGTAGGTAGGTCCTTGATACCCTGGCTCACAGGAAGTGGTATGAGTGACTCTGGGTGCCACTTAAGCAGAAAGACAACCAATGCTGGATCAAAGATAGTTGAGTTTATGGGGGACAGCATTGGATAGGAACTGAGAACTGCAAAAAGAGATGCTTTGTAACAAGTGCTAATTTCTTCTTATTTTATTCAAAAGCAGAGTTGGCCTTCAAAAATGTTATTAAGTTGAGCATATCTTAAAATATCAGCTGGCATACCTTGTAATCAACATATCAACAAATCAATACATTTTTACTTCTTTACTAATTAGCAACCTACCAGAAATTCATCTTTCAATGTGACTATTGAGCTATTGTACTTTAACGTTTTGTTTGGTTTAATACTAAATAGGTCTGACAGCTGCAAGTGAAGAATTTATCATCCTCTAATGCTGTGGTAGCTGAGTACTAATAGCCAGCCAGTTACCTGGAGCACTATTACATACTATGTAAACATGCTCAGATGTTTGGTCGCACCCACTGGCCACAGCTTGAGCCAGTTTTGTTGGCTCTGTACTGTACTAATACA
Source organism: Staurois parvus (assembly GCF_062004578.1). Lineage (NCBI taxonomy): Eukaryota > Metazoa > Chordata > Amphibia > Anura > Ranidae > Staurois > Staurois parvus. The sequence goes on from NW_028318358.1 coordinate 1,260,004, forward strand.
TTGGAACACTTGGCAAGGATTGGAATTTGCACTTTGATATCAGCCTCTATGACATCAACCAATGCTGTGCTGATGACAGTCAGTAACAGACTCTTGCCAACACCAAAACACAGAAGAGCTTCAGCAGCAGAGGCAAATGTTGATTTCATACTTACGATCTCCACAGAGATTTGTTTGCTTCATTTCTCTTTTTTTTTGTAGCTGTATCCCAGTGTCTGCTCCAAAAAGTGGATCACAACTGAAAATTGAAAAAGGAAAAAGAAGTTGATTGCAAAACCGTGAACTCCCTTTCCCTCTTCAGATTTCAGACTACCTGATTTTTCTGTTTATTGTTTTTAGAGCTTGGGGGAAAGATGTGGTTAGAAAAGTTTATTTGTATTTTATTTAGTGTTCTATATAATTATGTTTTTCCTTTTATGGGGTATTTTCTTCTTTATTTGTTTACTTTAGCTTTATTGTTTATTTTTTTCACAGTTTGTTTCTTACTTTCAGTGCAAAAGGCTAACAAGGGTCTATTTTGGACTCAAAAAGAGATCCCGGATAATTCAAAATAACTTACACTTCACCAGTAAAAAACAACAAAAACAAACCTTGATTTTGCCTTCTCTATTGACTTCAATGCAGTTTACCAAAATGGCAAAATATCTGAGAAAAGGAAATCACTCAATTTTAACAAGCTCTATTTCTGATAGCATTGAGTTTTGAATGCTTTTTGGTGGATTCACATGTAGACATCTGCCCAAATGTGTCTTCTCCCAAAGGAGAATGCTGATCCAATAAGTACCAAAGAAAAATCTTTAACTTTTTTATGTAAAAGGGAAACTACAATGGGTTTAGGTCAATTTAATACATTTTTTTTTTAAAGTTTGTAAATGTTAAAGAATACCCACAGCACTATAGGTTATCTTAAGAGGCAGTACAGCAGTTGTATTGTCCTTTCAGGCCAGCTGTCTCCTCGTGAAACCTTAGGCTGGCCATAGACGGTTCAAATCTTACTTGGTTTAACAGGGACTGGCTAAGATTCAAACCATGTATGGGCAGGCTGATTGTACCCAAGATGATTGATTGATCAACTTGAGTACAACCAGCCTGATTGCCAGGGGCTATAGCAGCTAGCAATAATCACTGTGTGTTCTTCTACCAGGAGAACACAATAGCTCGGTGGGAGGGATCCCTGATTGTGTGGATGGGGGAATCAAATGATTTTCTTTCCTGAAACCATCAGAAATTCACACCATCTTTGGATGGCTTTAGATAGAAGAGTGACGGTATACGTTTTTGCTCTGGTTGAGTTATTGAATTTTATAAACAATAGACATTTTATCATGACTGACATAAGGTGATCTTGGAAAATGTGATGTTTTAAAAGATGGGTTCCGATTCTTTGAAATTGAGTTACTGCATTTTTGCATAAACTTGAAAACTTTGGAATTAATTTAGGGTTGGTGTACTTGAGTTCCAGACTTACAATCAAATAATTATTTCTGGAAAAAAGAATTATATTTGAATTTTGGTGAGGGAGGTACTTGGTAGTGTACAGAATGGCACTCTTGTATTGACATGTAAGTGCTTTTCTCTACTGAAATACTGTGAGGTTGATAATGATACAATTTAGGTAGGTGGGTCCATGACATCTTGACCTCCTAAGTAACAGTTTGAATTATGCTGGGTGTTATTCGCCCCACAAGACCACCAGTAGCAGCTGGAATCAGCAACAAGTCTTCAGGGAACAGTGTTAAAGGGGGAGCAAGTTTTGTGGAAAAAAATAGCTACTGGCTAATATATTTTTATTTTAAATGGCAGTTGGCTTTTAAATAATTTTTTATGTTAAGTGCGGTAACAACTAATCAAAAATCACACAGTGAAGTCAGGTCAGGGAAGAACAGATTGTAATTGGATATTGGCTACCACACTTAACAATTACAGTAATATTTCAGGATAAAGTTCCCTCTTCACCATATTTTGACAAATAGCAGCAGAACGTACATAAGAAAAATAGATAATAGACTTATTTTATCATGCACATTCTTCCCCAGTGCAAAGCTCCTCAATTCAGACAAGAAGAGATATCACACAAAGGAGCAAAAATTCACATACCTACACTTGTGGTACACAATTTACACTAAACTACATGGTTGATTTTATTAAGTATAATTCAGTGATCACCAAATTAAGTGAATGCCAACAAGTTGGTAAATTTCTCAGTAGCATTCATTTATTTGTTTCACAATATAGCTTAACTTTTAACAACTTGGGGGTGGGACCAGACAGCTCACCTTGCAGTTTTGGCATGTGTTAGAACATCTGGTATAATGACTGCTTGTAGCTCTGGGTCACCGTCCACATTTAAAGGCTGTAGGAACATTGTAAGCTTCGCCAGAGGCAGATAAAGATGTGAATGTTTCTTGCATACTCTGTAATTTGTATTATCACTGCACTATATAAATATAGAAGCAAGTTGGATTTAATTGGGTTGCATCGAGCTGATACATTAGAATAATACAGTGTTTATTTTTTTGAATAATATTGAAGTGTATACTGTTCTTATTTCAAAGTATTAAGTAACGGCACCCAAAGTTTAGTACATGTTTTTATTAGTATTACCTATTCTAATTTTTTATTTTTTTTTTTTGCTTTTTTTGTTGTGTTTTTATTGAAAAATTTTCAAGTAGAAAAACTTACAGACAAGATTTTTTTTCAGTTTTACATAGAGTGGGGATGGATTAGGATCTTTGTCAGGTTTGTACTCTAACCTCTGAAGTGATTTTCCCTTACTATTCTGTCTGATAACCATTGTTTTACAAGGGAAATCCAAAATGTTTAAGTTGTCTCCATAATAAAAGGTGAGAGGAAGTTTTCCAATGGGGATATCTGCATAGTTCTGTGGTGAGAACTATATCAGAGGGAAATGCCTCTCACTTTGGAAAGATTCATTTTCATTTCTTGAAGTGTCTCTGAAACCAGAAATAAATAAAATCTCTCCGATGAGACACAGACTGCAAAAAACTTACAATGATAGACATGTTAACCATGTTCTACTCTAATCATCAATCATTAGATGTGGTGGCTGCATTAGTTTTGTTTTTAGGCTTTACCCTCAGTTTTCACCTGGTGATCTGGCCAGTAACACACCTCCAGCATTAAGGTGCCTATGCGCTATATAAAGAAGCAACAAGGACATCTTTGGACAGCAACAATGTAGGTTCTACTGATCAACTTCTGTACAACCACCTTGCTGGAAAAGTTCTGCTTGGTCAGTGCAGCTGGCTATAGCTGGCAGTGCTGATCAGTGTATTCTGAGTGAGGGAAAGTCTCTCCACTGTCAGAATGCAAACACACAGTGGGAGCATTCCCCCATCCAGATTGAATGTGTGGATGGGGAAATCGGGTCTTTTTTTTTTTGTTCAACCCATTGGTTGAATGAAAAAAAAAGAAATCATCTATGGGCTGCCTTAGGTAGATATGTAACTGAGATGTTTTGATACACATTGGCACATACTTTGAATGCAAAGTGTATATGGTTAACTGCCTTTGACATGATTCATTTATTATTGGTACTTATATAGCACCATCCATTTACACAGTGCTTTACATGTATATTTTACATTCAAATTGGTCTCTGCTCTCAAGGAGCTTACAATCTAAGGTCCCTAACTCACATTCATATACTAGGGCCAACTTAGACAGAAACCAATTGACCTAACAGCAAGTCTTTGGAGTGCAGAAGGAAACCAGAGGAAACCCATGTAATCACACGGAACACATGCAAGCTCCAGGCAGGTAGTGCCATCATTTGGATTTGAACCGATGACCCAAGTGCTGCTAGGTGGAAGTGCTAACCACTTAGCCACTGTGCTACTATGATATATTGCATTTGTCTTTTATGGGCCTCTCAAAATGTAGAAAAATATGGACTTTTTTACACTATTTTTAAGAGCTGAGAACAGGCACCATCTTTATTTTAGGAACCCATAGCACATGTGTTTTGACCCATCAGAACACATGCGTTAAATGCAACTGTGTAAATGTTTTTATTTGAGGTACTTACTGTATATAGCACTAACAATTCACATAGTGCTTTACATATATATAATGTACATTCACATCACTCCCTGTCCTCAAGGAGCCTACAGTCTAATGCTGGCCATACAGATGTAGATTTCAATTGAAAATTTTCATTTTTGGAACGTTTGATCAATTTTCTAATCATTTTCAAATAACAGTCATGAGAAAATTCAAAGAATGGAAAACAAACAAATGTGATTTTGGTTCAGAAATTACATTCATTTTAAAATTGAATGGTAAAAGTAAGTGAAATTTTCAAATGACATTTGTCCATTCAATCGAATGTACAAAGAATTTTCGTACAAATATTCTCATCCAAAAATCTACTAGTGTATGGCCAGCATAAGGTTCCTAATTCACATTCCTACATACACACACACAAAGGCCACTTTAGACAGCATGGGATTGATTTACTAAAACTGGAGAGTTCACAACCTGGTGCAGCTCTGCATAGAAACCAATCAGCTTCTAGGATTTTTGTCAAAGCTTAATTGAACAAGCTGAAGTTAGAAGCTGATTGGCCACCATGCACAGCTGCACCAGATTTTTCACTCTCCAGTTTTAGTAAATCAACCCCCATGTATTTGAGAGAAAACCCACACAGGCACAGAGAGAACAAATTCCAGGCAGGTAGTGTCAGGTTTGAGATTCAGCTCAAAGCCTCTAAAATCCCAGGTAGAGGTGCTAACCACTAAGCCACTGTGCCCGCAATATATTACCATGAGATCAGTGGGGTGTGCACCATGATTACAGAAACTGTTCAAACAGGAGTTGAAGTGGCTAATCCCATGAATGGGGCTTAGCCGAGGCAATCACCACTTTCAAAAAACTATTGGCTTTTTTGATTCCTACCAGTGAAACCACTATAATTGCATTCCTTTCCTTCATTGTATTAGAAATTGATCTAAAAATGTATTTCAACATAACAAGGAATGGAATGGAATTTAGTATATGAAAACAAATTCTCTCAAGACTTATTATTATAAATGTCAATAGGCCTAATCAAATGCGATGCCCATTTCACAATAGCTTTCCCTCCATGTCTTCATAAATCTAAGTTTATGTGCATGCCTTTTTTGTAACACAGTGTAGGTATCTTGGAATAAAGAACAGAGTCTGACCGGTAATCTGAGAACGAATGAAGTTTGTTTACTACATGTGATATCTTCTGTTTAATAATAAAAATAGAAAAGTCAAGTATTTTGCTCCACTTCCGAGAAATGGAGATCCCCTCGAGCTTTTGAAACTAGATGATCCAATTCCCAATGCAACTCTTTACAGGGGTTTAGAGCATTCAAACTTATAATGAATCTGAATGGAAACCAGATGGATGTGAAGTATGCAGGGAACACTACAAAGGGCGGTGACTTACCTCGAGGCTGTGCTGTGTGCATTTCTTCCTTCTCTTGCCATCCATGGGTGAAAGTTCTAATGTGCTTTTACTCATTTTGACAATTCCACATAATTCATGCTTGCTTAATTTGCAACTAATCACTGCGCAATGGTGACATCATGGATCAGAAGGCTACATGTTGTTGATTACAGGGGTAGTAAATATTTACTTGGCACAATATTACATTTTTTACATCTGTATGTGTGTTTATATGGCATGACTTGCATGTAATAGAAATAGCATATATATTTTGGACATTCTTCAAGCTGTTTATACATGTACAGTATAAGCATACATGACAAATGGCTTTCATGGAGACCAGTGCCCACCTTAAGGGAGCTTGCTTGATTCTATAAACCACAGACTGCACACATGAGTAATACAGCTATAAAGAATAATAATAGTTGTAAAAGAAAAGAAACATGTACAAAGCCCCTATACCGTATGCAGTGGTGTTGGTTTACTAAAGGCAAACAGGCTGCTCACTTTGCAAGGGAATTTTCCCCAGAGCTTAGTGAATGAGGTGAAGCTGTGCTGACTTCCATCATCCAATCATGTGCAAGGAAAAATACTGTTTTTTTTAATTTTCTATGCACGTGATTGGCTATTCTTTAGAAACTGCATTTTCACCCCATTCACTAAACTAAAGGGAAATTCCTTTGAAAAGTGAATAGCCCATTTGCCTTTAGTAAACCTTTTTTTTTGGATAGAGTATAGAATGTTTAGATTTTATTTGTGGTTTGTGTACTATTGGGGGACACAGCAGAAGAGAGAGAAAATCTTTTCAATGAAGGGGACCTTATCTTATCAGTGAACACCTTCTTAGACAGTTGTCATCAGAACTGATGTCCCTATTGAACCCCCCCCCATTATTCCAGTTCTAGTGATGATTATAAATAGAGATGAGCGAATTATTCAAAAATTCGATTCGGCTGAGTCGCCGAATTTGTGGAATAAATTCGATTCGATGCGAATTTATTCGCTGCGAATTTACCTTATAAAAAGGGTTTCTAGGCTTCAGAGAGCCTTTATATTAGTGCAGAACACTGTACCTTTAATTTAAATGCCCTTGGAGTCTGCTGGGGAAGAGAAATAATACTGTCAGTCAGTATGACATGCAGATGAGTGCCGTCGATCTTAGAATCACCGCACACTTCACTCATTTGGGCAGTCACAGGGCCAAAACCAGAGTGTGGAGCCACAGTGTGGCGGTGGAGGCAGCAGCAATGGGAGGCCATACAGCACCCTATGACAAAATGGAACCCACCAGCAGTGTGAGGAGACCTGAAAGTGGCACATGGCAGAGTGTGGCGATGGAGACAGCAGCAATGGGAGGCCGTACAGGGACCCATGACACACTCTGGACCTGGCAGCAGCATGAGGAGGCGGTACAGGGGCCCATGGCAAGAAGAAGAAGAAGAAGAAGATGAGGATGAGGATGAAGAAGAAGAAGAAGAAGAAGAAGTAGGATGAGGATGAAGAAGAAGAAGAAGAAGAAGTAGGATGAGGATGATGAAGAAGAAGAAGAAGAAGAAGTAGGATGAGGATGAAGAACAAGAAGAAGAAGAAGAAGTAGGATGAGGATGAAGAAGAAGAAGAAGAAGAAGTAGGATGAGGATGAAGAAGAAGAAGAAGAAGAAGAAGAAGTAGGATGAGGATGAAGAAGAAGAAGAAGAAGAAGAAGTAGGATGAGGATGAAGAAGAAGAAGAAGAAGTAGGATGAGGATGAGGATGAAGAAGAAGAAGAAGAAGAAGTAGGATGAGGATGAAGAAGAAGAAGAAGAAGAAGTAGGATGAGGATGAAGAAGAAGAAGAAGTAGGATGAGGATGAAGAAGAAGAAGACGAAGAAGAAGAAGTAGGATGAGGATGAAGAAGAAGAAGAAGAAGAAGTAGGATGAGGATGAAGAAGAAGAAGAAGAAGAAGAAGTAGGATGAGGATGAAGAAGAAGAAGAAGAAGAAGTAGGATGAGGATGAAGAAGAAGAAGAAGAAGAAGAAGAAGTAGGATGAGGATGAAGAAGAAGAAGAAGAAGACGAAGACGAAGTAGGATGAGGATGAAGAAGAAGAAGAAGAAGAAGTAGGATGAGGATGAAGAAGAAGAAGAAGAAGAAGTAGGATGAGGATGAAGAAGAAGAAGAAGTAGGATGAGGATGAAGAAGAAGAAGAAGTAGGATGAGGATGAAGAAGAAGAAGAAGAAGAAGAAGAAGAAGTAGGATGAGGATGAAGAAGAAGAAGAAGGATGAGGATGAAGAAGAAGAAGAAGAAGTAGGATGAGGATGAAGAAGAAGAAGAAGAAGAAGAAGGATGAGGATGAAGAAGAAGAAGAAGAAGAAGAAGTAGGATGAGGATGAAGAAGAAGAAGAAGAAGTAGGATGAGGATGAAGAAGAATTCCAGTGCAGCAAAAAGTGTATCTGCAGAGAGCTCCGCTATTTCTGACAGTTCTCTGACAGTTCCTTCACATTTACAGCGGTTGAAACATTGTATCTATTTGTTTCCGAATAAAAACATCTGTATCCTAAATGGAAACAAATAGATACAATGTTTCAACTGCTGTAAATGTGAAGGAACTGTCAGAGAACTGTCAGAAATAGCGGAGCTCTCTGCAGGGACACTTTTTGCCGGCTGTAGAAGGGATGAAAATCGGCGGATCGGGGAAAATTCGATTCGCGCATCCGAAGTTTGCTAATATTCGGATTCGACGCGAATCAAATTTTTCCTAATATTCGAAACGAATTCCACTTCGCCAGGTTCGATTCGCTCATCTCTAATTATAAAGCTTTTTCTGCTACCTAAGACATGGCTCTAGCAGCCAGCCATAGATGGAGCGACTTTCTTTTATTTTCTTGCAGGAAAGAAGATTGCTTGATTCCCCCATCAACACAGACAGTGTTGATTGAGGAACCCCCCCCCCCCCCCACGGAGCCCTTGTGTTCTCCCAGTAAGGGGAAGGGGGGTTATGGGGCTGGGGAAGTCACCCCCCCCCCAGGAGAACACAGTGATTACAGCTAGCAGCTTTATTACTGAGTTGCATGTAAAATCCAACAGGCTGTTGTGCCCAAGTTGATCAATCGATCAACTAGGGTACATTCAGCCTACCCATACATGATTCGAAGTCTGGCCGGTCCCTATGGAACCAGCCAAGGTTCAAACTGTCTATGGCCAGCTTAAGGCCTCGTTCACATGGACAGCAGCCTTTGACATCCCTCTGAATAGCAATCCAAGGTGGATCACTTTTCAGAGGTTGGTTGACAGGCAGTTGTAAGACAATATGTCATCTCCTCACCATCTGTTTTAATCCTGAAAAGTGTTGCTACCATGCTCTGAATGCGACAAAGGGTTAATATTTGCTTTGCAGTTATGGAATGTGTACAGTCGGCTATCAGGGGTTGTAAAATCATGGCTTAACTGCCTGTTTTTAACCCCCCCCCCCTCCCTCTACTGCTCATGAGGACATGGCCTTAGTGTATGAGGAAACATCTTTTTTTTGCACATCAAAGGTGATTTTCAAAATATGCATTGTATTTAGACCAGGGAGTAGAAGTTTGGATGCCGAAGAATAACAACACAGTTTTGCTTAAGTGCTAATCCTTGCCCTCTCTGTTAAAAAAAGTAGAACAGCAAGAACTAGATCACCTGAACATCAGAAGTAATATGACTACAAGCTCCCAAAGATAGCCAGAATGTGCTGAAGATGACCTAGGGTGGAACACATACTCACTGTACTGTATCTCTGAAGTAGCAGCATTACCACCCTAGTCTGCTTTCCTGATTTGGATACCTCCTCCTTTCTTCATCTCCATTACATAGAGTAGAGGTGTCTTGTAGTTAACAGAAAATAGCTGGGAAAGGTGATAACATTGCTTGAGATTTTAGTTCAGTGCACAGAAAGTTACAAGGACACAACATTCTCTAGCAGGACCAACATATATTTTTCCACAGCCTGAAAAATGAAAACTACTGCAGCCAACACATCTAAGGATTTAAGTAAGCTGCAATATATTACATTGTTGCTCTTCAAGCAGCGTTCAAGCACAGGAGGCCCTGGGAACTACAGGAAAAGTCTATGAATACAAACCATAAAGTTTTTTAATCCAGCAATAGACTGTTTTTTCAGATATAAGGTCTGTCTATAAAGAAGTAAAGTCTAATCCAAACTATCAGGAGACAAACAAACGAAACCAGCGCTCAAATCCTCATGCAGACCAAAGGCAACTCTGAATGCCAAACGAAGAGGTGCTGCCCTTCAAAGATCGGGAAATCTAGACATTGGTGAACAAAAGCAGACAAGGGCGCACTCACATCGTGCATTACCGTGGTACACCGCGTATTTATTGTGTAGATATATAGATATATACTTACAAACCAAAGGAAATTAAAGAAGGGGGTTCATCTCCCGAAACGCGTCAGATTATCTCTATCAAGGGCACAGCATTATTGAATATCTTTGCGGACTACATCATTTGCTTTTAATTTCCTTTGGTTTGTGAGTATATATCTATATATCTACACAATAAATACATGGTGTACCACGGTAATGCACGATGTGAGTGTGCCCTTGTCTGCTTTTGTTCACCAAACTATCAGGAGTCCAAAGGCCCCTTTCACAGTGACGATCCGATCAGGTCTGCCTGTCAGTTTTTCAGGTGGACCTTATCGGATGGTCCATGTATCGCCATGGACCTGCGCTGTAAATGGAATTGTGTCTGTTTACACGTGCCTATCTCAAATCTGATCTTGTCCTCTAAAAAAATGGAAGGGAATCCATTCCTCTCCATCTAGCCAGATCAGATCAGAGGGCAGTCGGGTATAAACAGACAGTGGAGTCCATTTATAACCGGCCATCCATAGAGCAGAGCAGGCTCTGTCCGTGTCCACTCTGCATAAACTGAGCAAACATGGATGTGTCATCCTCCCACTCTGCTCCGAACAGCAGGAGAAGAGCAGATCCCCTGCTGATCAGGATGGAGTCTGCCCCATGTGAAAGGGGCCTAACAAAAGAGAAGTAAAACAATCCTTGCGAATCAAGCTGTAAGGTGAAATTTCGCTAAAATTTGCTCCCACATACTAACCATTTCATCAGACAAGGTGGGGTTTAATAGCAGTTTTATCATATCCTCAATTCCCTGGACTCTTATCTCTTGTTTTTGGCTTTTATTACTAGCTGGGAAAGTGACTATAACCAATCACCCAGTAACAGTCTCACTCTTATTTATTAAATGGTTTACACCCTCCAATGCCTAAGAAAATCAAAGAAGATGGATAAAATCGAAGTGTTAGCCAAGTGGCCAATAATTTAGGTCAAAGGACAGAGTGCTATGCCTCTTACAAACCAAAACTCAGCTTTATAGTGATTTAGTAAAAGCGAATCAAATGATTTGCTATACAAGTTGTGTGCTTTTTTATTTTTAAAAAGCCTGGTAGTGCTGACAGAAAAAATAGAAGATAAAGAATATATGGAAAGGCTGCTATAATCTGCCCCAAAAGCTTACATGATAAAATGTGACAAGATTGCTGATCCATTGCAAATGAACAATTTGTCCCATTCTGTAGCCTCAATTATGTGGCGCCAACTTCCAAGCCTAGATTATATAGATTATTGCCCTTATTTACCTTTCTGCAATTGAAATTTATATCATATGTCTTTTTTTTTTACTTGTTTGGAAATTTTAGTAGTCATAACACATGATTGATTATAATATAAGAAATTATTTTATTGTTAGCATACTGCCATTGATGAATGAGGTCCCTAGAGTTGTTTGAAAGATATTAAAATGTTGATTTACCTACAAGTGGTAACAATTATACTCTGAGCATGAGTAAGGTATATGCACATGTGGGAAATAAACGTGGGAATAAATCAGATGAATATAGACTGAAAATCCTCCTTTTGAAAATTACATAATTGCTTTTCTATATTAAGTAGCATAATAAGAAAACAATTATTATTGATTGTGAAGATCAAATTATTATGTAAATTTAAATTTATGGGTAAACACATGTACTTTGTAGTGTGTTGGTCTACAGCTGGGGTCTTCATTGCTGGTGTCAGTGGGAGCAATAGTGCCCCATTGCTGTTGTCACTGGCAGGAATTATGCCCCATTGTTGGTGTCAGTGGGAGGAATAGTCCCTTGTATTGTTGGTGTCAGTGGCAGTAATTATGGCCCATTGTTGGTGTCAGTGGAAGGAATAGTTAATTGTATCTCTGGAGTCAGTGGCAAGCAAAGGGCCACATCCAGCCCCCGGGCCACAGTTTGGAGACTACTAGTCTATAGCAATTAAATGCACCTCAGTTAGTTTAGTTTCCTTATAGTACACATACATTTATTTTTAATTTAAGTTATAATTACTAGTGGTGGTAATAGTGATTTTGTCTTTTTGAAGTCTGGAGATCCCTAAATGATTTGAAATGGACTAGTTCCAATTGAATCAGGCAGAGCTACTTGAGGTTGCCTTGGAATCTTAAGGTACACCCAACATTTATTTATATAGTTTTGCTGTGTTATGTGTGTATCCAGCACAGCACAGTACAGGTCATTAAAAACGGCTGTACTAAAAAGTGAGACTTTCATCCCCATACTTAGGTTTAAATGGACACTGGAAGAAATTTCAATAATTTTAGATTTTTGCCATCTGTTCTGCAGAGTCTCCAATGGATACAGTGAAGCTCTTAGTAAATTCAGTAGATCTTTATTAGCATTAGCAAAAGTCACAAAATGCACCCAACGTATTTGAGGGGCTCAGTGGTCCCTTTTTATCAGGACTAATGGTGCTGGAAAAACTTTATCGTATCTCATGTAAGCGAATTAGAAGTACTGGAAGATGAACTGGAAGGCACATTGTTTGGCAGTCTAACAGCATGTTAGATCAGTTAGCAGTACAAGCCTTCCACGAATGCTTCTACTACCATAAACACTGATGATGAGGGAACCAGCAGATGTAATGGGTACATTTTGTGACTTCTGCTGACTTACTGGACTTACTAGGCACTTGAATGGTGCTCTCATACTTTCATTTTACTCACCACAGGTATCCCCCAGACCCACTCAGACCTAGCGGCATCTTTCCCACTAATCTTGAGGACTAGCCCTTTTAATTTTGAGGACCTTGGATAATAGTCCAATGCTTCACCAACGCCTCTAACACTGGCTCTGAGAGACTGTGAGAGCTGTGTAGCTGTGTAAATCTCTGCACTAGATGAATAGAAGTAGAAATCCTTTGGCTAGTAAAATAGCTCCCTTATATGTAGGCTTGACAATTTAATTCCCAGATTGTCCACAGTGTCACATTATGGTGGTAAGTTACACAGCCATTTGTCTTGAGCATTATGGTGGTAAGTTACACAGCCATTCGCCTTGAGCATTATGGTGGTAAGTTACACAGCCATTCGCCTTGAGCATTACGGTGGAAAGTTACACAGCCATTCGCCTTGAGCATTACGGTGGTAAGTTACACAGCCATTCGCCTTGAGCATTACGGTGGTAAGTTACACAGCCATTCGCCTTGAGCATTTTCTGATATGTCCTAACTTGCACTCCCCTGGGTTGCAGACCAGTTGACTCCGTCTTTACGGAATAGTAGAAATAACACGTGTGTGTGTGTTGCTCTATTGGCGGAAAATGGAGCAGTGGATTAACATCATATTTTGAGTAAAAATTGGCAACAATGCAAGTGAGACTTCAGCTCTGTTACAACAGGCTTATGGTGAACTGTCCATGAAGAAATAAAGTGTTTTTGAATGGCACAGTGTTTGCGAGTTCCTGGCCCAGAAATCCATTCCAAAACATGACCAACCTCCTTATTTCCCTGACTTAGCACCCTGAAACTTTTGGCTGTTTCCAAAATAAAATATGCCTTAAAATTACACAGATTTGATGACATTCTGGATGACAAAAATACTGTGCAACGTTCTGGAAAACAAATTTCAGCAATGTTTCCAGCAGTGGCACAGCTGTCTAGAAAAGTACGTTGCATCACAAGGGGACTACTTTGAAGGTGACAACAGCCGCTAGTGTATGGGTAAGCAAACAATTTTTTTTAGGGCTGGTTAACACCAAGCCTGCTCACGAATCAAGCAGGAACATGTGCATTCCTGTGCAATTCACATGCGCTTGTGTGCAGTGCATATTCAGCCCATTCATTTTGAATTGGCTAAAATTGCACACACAAAAAGAAGTGTATGCCATACTTTTTGAAATGCACTACAACAGGTTTGTGTGCTACCTGCATTTGGAGTGTTGTTAACTTTGTATTGACATTAGCTGCAGATTACAAATGGAGTATGTTTTGCATGCAGTTTGAATCGCATAGGAATGCACAGCACATTCTTGTGCAATTCATGTGGAGGCATGGTGTGAACTGGTCCTTACAGCCCATTCCAGGAATTAAATTGTCACCTCACATTTCGACTGTGCATGTGGCTGTTTGTCTGGAGTCAGCCTTTATGAATACAATGTAAATGAACATGAATTGGCAGCAGACTTTGTGATTTTATTAAACCTTCCATCCAGTAATTCTGAAGAAAAGTATCAAAATGTAGAAAGGAGAAGTGAATCAACCACTTTTCCTGTAAGCCCTCATGCACACTTGACGTTTTTACAGCTGTTGTTTTTGGCTTTTGCCATTTTTTTCTACAGCCAGTAAACCCCCCAGCATGTTATCCTATGTGTCCATGCACACATAGACTGTAAGCAACGTTTTTTGGCTGAAAAAAAAACCCAGGACTAGTGGGTTTCTTGAGGAGTTTTTTAGCGGTAAAAATGCTCTAACACTGAAAAACGCAGCAAACTGGCATTTTTAGACTTTTTTTTACAAAAAAACCCCTCTAAATAACACAAACGTGGAAAAACATGGGAAAATGCCGCTAAACGCTACTGCTAAAAAAAGCTGGAAAATCATGTTTTTAACGTGATTTTACACAGCTAACATTACCAACGTTATCAAAACCCATGTGAATGAGGGATTAGAGGTCCTCATTTTTTTATTAACCACTTGAGTTGATGTAATGATATACTGATGTCACAAAATGCTTTCAGTAGTATATTTAACAGCCGCAAGAAATAGGAGCATTATTTTGAGCAGTTCATTGTTAACCTCCCTGGCGGTATTCCCGAGTAGCTCGAGGTTAATTATCAGTGCCAAAAGCGGCAACCGTGAGCTACACTCGGGATTACCCTGCAGCGCTGCTCAGGGATTTCCTCCAGCACTTACTTTGTCTTGCGCTCCCGCAATGTCCCTCCTGCAACGTCCCCAGCCATCTCCTCTGGCCGATGCCGGCATCCGTTTTCCGGGTTCCGTTCCCTGCAACCGTCGGGACGTACGGGGGACAGAACCGGTGGGAAATTCAAAAATTTTAAAAGTGACATTCACAAAATGCACTAAAATCTGATAGTATTACATTACTGTATCAAACCATTTCACATACATTTTGTCCCGAGTGCTTTGTCCTGTGCCCTGCCTGTATTTTTACTGTTCTTTCTGCCTGGAAACTGAGAAACGTCCATGGCGTCCAAAAAGCGTCCCTTTAGGTCTAAAGCGGTTTTAGACCAGCTAGAGAACAGCGATAGTAAATTAGAACCACTTGAAGAATCGAGTGATAGTGATTCGTGGGGAAATTCGTCATCAGACACTGAAAATGATTCTGTGACTAAGCTTAGTGATGTGCGAACTTGGCGCTATATTTCAAATTTCAGTGTTTTTGGTTTGATTACATTATTGAATTAAATTAATTATTATGTTATAATTTTTTTGATTATTTATTATATTATAATTTATGATTTCGTGTTTCAAATTTTATCATACCCGGGATGTTTACTAGACTCTTGTTCGGACAGATTTCAGTGAGTTATTCCTAAGAATTACAGGCCTACAATAAAAAAAAACATATTTCCATGCAAAAAAATGTACCGCTTTGAGCACAGAAATATTGACATAATCAGACCGCTAGGGAGGTTAATGTTTACATGTACTTTTTGATATATACTTTAAGGCTAGGTTCACATCTGTGCGGGTGACTACCGTTGCTGGAACACACCTGTTCCTGCAGTCACAACCACCTGCACAGAAGAACGCAGAAGTGGTGTGCGGGTGGCCGGGTGCCATTACTGCACGCACTGGAAATCGTTCCCACACTGGGAACCGCACTGCGCTTGCTGTTCCCGTTCAGGCTGCAGTTTCTGAAATGCTGCAAGGACTTTTCCCCTGTGTTTCAGGTGGCACAGCAGCCTGTACGGCAGCCCATTCAAATAAATGGCTGTGCAGACCACTGCAGGCAGAGCCGCACAGAAACAAACCTAATCTAACAGCCTCTATTGAAAAAGCTGGTTTAATGTTAGTTAAAGTCCTTTTTCATGCATACTCCTCATATGCTTTCCCTTCCATCATACAATCCTTCTTAGCAGAAGAAAGGTCAGTTTCACTTTATCCAAACAATGTAATTTATTTTGATAGGGTGATGCTTTTACAAATACACAGATCACTAGGGATAAGAAACACTCAAATGATATAAGATTTCCAAGAAGAACACATTGTAACTATCCTGCGTATCAAGATACCTCTTGTCTACTCGATTGCATGTACAGAAGGGAGCAGGGAGGGAAATGCGGAATGACACAAAAGAGTCTTTCACATACGTCCAGGCGTTTCATGAGATACAAGACTGGCAGAGAATTCTGGATCAAGAGGTCATGTTCTGAATCCAAAACCATCAAGATAATGGGAAATGTGAGAAACTACTATTTGAGAGTTACTAAATCTGTTGAAGCGGCCTTGTATTAGAAGTGGTCATTGCAAATAGCAAGGAAATGCAGGATGATTTAGGAGAAGCTGAACCCAGCAACAATTTGTTCTGCTTAGGCTTTATCATTTCTCTTTTCATCTACAACTACTATTCTAGAAAAGGCTGGCGAAAGTTATGTTTGGTGTAGAAAGGATACATTACATATGTCCAGATTTCAAGCATTTACACCAGATTGATTCATTTCCAGCACCCAGTTGACTATCAGGTCAAATACCACTTCCCAGCAGAAAACTCAATTAGCCTAGAATGATATAAATGCAGGCAAACTTGAAGTGGAACTTTAGTCAGAAAATTAAGTCCTGCTAGATCACTTTGGCTGGCTGCTTTTGCAGGTATAGCTACGTAAAACAAAACAAATAAGTGCCTATACTGTTTAAAATCCAGTAATACACGGTCCAACCCTGCTCTGCACATGCTCTGTTGCTCTATATTTTACAGCCCTGTGTCTAAAATGTTCACGCCGATCTGCTGGCAGCCTAAAGATTTACTGCTGCTCAGAGGCTCTGTGAAAGAGGTACAACCTCAAAACGCGTCAACTACCAGCTATCTAGAGGTCTACAGTCCCCCACCAGACCACCTTAAGGGGTTTTGGACCACATTGCATCCCTTGTGACATGCTTTCCATTTAATTTTATTTCTCTTGTGAGTATTTTACTTTTTATAAATAAATCTCATTTTTAAAGGTAATGCACTAGGCCTGTACGCCCTCTTTTTTTTCTCTTATATACAGCTCTGGGCTTCAACAAAATGGCAGCCTCCAACTAAAATAAACAGGGACAATGCTGGGGGCAATTTACAGTACACACTAATTTTGGTAGCACAATTATTAATGTGGAATGTATGTTCCCTGCTAAACTACATTATTGTTTATCAAGTTGTGATAGGTAAAGTTATGCTATATAGGTATTTGCAATAAAACATTTACAAACTACTCTCCATTTCTACAAGTGTTAAAATGACACTACATGGCATCCCGATTCTCCAACAAAAATCTATACACTGTAATCTATTTTTAATGAAATTGTTTCTTACTGTGTTTTTCTATCTCCTTTGTAATATAACCCATGAGCTCCCAAACCTCTCCTACTTTCCCCTCATGTCTGTTTGTTTGAAACAAGCACTGTATGTTAATTGGGGCAATGTGCACTGTTCTATTCACCATGGATCAGGGAGAACAGCATAATAAAAAGGAAATTGAAGGAGGCTGTACAAGGAGGAGGCTGTATTCAAGTACATACTTGAATAAAATTCATACTTGAATAGAGTTTTTTATTTTATTTTTACCTTTAACCAAAGTTTAGTGTCATTCTGTGTGGAACATTTTGTGACATGGCAGACAAATTGAATTTTGTATAATGTATAGATTATCCTTAACTCAGAAGTAGGACTGTATCTGAGACAGAATTAATTTCCTACTACAGGTTCAATTCAATTCTTCCAAATCAGGGGTCTCCAACTGTTCTAATTATAGGGCCAGTTTACTGTCCTTCACACTTTAAGGGGGCCAGACCATGGCCAATGCCCCAACTTTGGTATTTAGTGGCAGAAATAGTGCCCCATTGTTGGTATAAGGGGAAGGAATAGTGCCCCATCATGGTGTCAGTGAAAGAAATAGTGCCCTATCATTGGTGTCAGTGCAAGGAATAGTGCTCCACTCTTGATGTCAGTGTGAGGAACAGTGAGACGGTTGCCATTTTTTGTGTTTTTGTGTGAGGAATAGTGCCCCTTCATTGGTGTCAGTGTGAGGAATAGTGCCCCATTCTTGGTGTCAGGGGTGGATTAGTGCCCCATCATTGGTGTCAGTGCAAGGAATAGTGCCACACTCGTGGCCTCAGTGTGAGGAATAGTGCCCCACTCTTGGCGTCAGTGTAAGGAATAATGCCCAATCATTGGTGTCAGTGTAAGGAATAGTGTCCCATCATTGCTATCTGTGTGAGGAATAATGCCCAATCATTGGTGTCAGTGGGAGGAATAGTGTTCCATCATTGCTATCTGTGCAAGGAATAATGCCCAATCATTGGTGTCGGTGGGAGGAATAGTGCCCCATCATTGGTGTCAGTGGAAGTAATAGTGCCCCAAGGGCCTAAGAAGACAAACAAATGGCCACACTTGGCCCCCCCCCCTGGCTGCAATTTGGAGACCACTGTTTGAAAAAGTGCATCCAGAAACAATCATACATGGACCAATAGCTTTTTGTATTGAAAATGTATCAGTAAATGTTGTGTTTTGCTAATAGTTCTTCTTTAAGCACAGTGTCAATTACTCTCAGTTCTACACACAAAAAGGTAGTTGTATGTACAAATATTAATTTACTGTGTCACTGGGGACGTATCATTCTTAATGAGGATCTCTCTTACACAAAATCCACAATGACACACATAATGATAATGCAGTTTCATTGTACTAGGTTGCATTATGTGTTGGTAATGTGTGTGTTGGTATTGTGCTAAAGAATGTTTCAACATGACTATTAATAATTCAGTCCAGCAAACAAACCTTTACTGAATTCAGGATTTACACTCAATTTAGCGTTTATGTTCTCCAGGCATACATTTTTTTTATAACATACAGCAAGTGCCCCAGCATTGCTATTATGCTGCTTCCTCAAGCTGCCTTCGGCCCCTTTTTCCAGTAATACATCATGAAATGCAGCCTGCTCACTGTTTCCTGTCATGGAGACCAGTCATTGCAGGCAGCTACAGTAGCTGTGTGTGGGTCAATAGTAGTGATGAGCCAAACACACCTGGGTTCAATTCGAGTAGGGTTTGGTAAAAGTGAGTAAAGTTCGGGTGCCAAATCTGAACCACATTGAAGCCAATAGAGAGCCAAATGTTAAAAATCAGTCCTGGCCATTTCTACTCTAATAGGCAAGTGATTTTCAAACAAATGGCATGGGGACAGGGGGTTGGGCACTGCCTTGGGGAACATGTACCAAAGTTTTGGGGGAAGCACCGATTTTAGAATCCTGCCCGAAGGATGTCATGACCTTGCCTGTGAAGTGAAACATCTGTGTGATATATACAACCTACTACAGCAACACTGATATTTACAAAGAAAAAATAGGTTTATTTACTGGCAAAAAGACAGATCCCGGATGCTTTGTTCAGTTTGTAAACAAGGAGGGCGGGGATTCCATTCATCTATACCAGACCCTGATCCTAAATGAAGGTCTGCTATACAAGTTAATGGGGAGCAACTACAAAAAAAGTGTGGGGTTCCCTCATAATTTATACCAAGCCTTTTAAGTCTGGTATGAATTTTAAGGGGGGGGGGGGCACACAAAAAAAAAGCATATTTGACCAAATATGGTCATGTATATTTGATCAAATATGGTCATGTCCAAATGTATTCAATTAAGTCACCCAGGAGACCCCAGCCCCTTTTTTATATCAGTTGTCATCCACCTGAGCTGTCAAGAAGGGGGCAAGCAGTCGTTGGCTGGAGGTGGGTTTTGTCTTTTGGCAGGTTGGTGGGCATCAGGCATTGTGATTGACATGCATCTACATTGTTGGATGAAGTGATTGATGGAGGATGTACAATGTGGGCCTTTTTTTACTGTTCACTTTTTTTTGTGAATGAGTAGGGGAACTACTTGCTCCTTACTAATTCACATGGGGTGGGGACAAGAATCTGGTCCTTGTTAAAAGGGATTCCAGATTCTGATAAATTCTCCACCTGGGGCCAGTGTTGTGGGAAAGAGGCAATTGTTCTCATCAAGATAGGGATAAGGTGCTTTACCAGGAGGGTCTGGTATGAATTAGAGTGGAACCACAATACCATTTTTTTTCTTTTAACTGTCCCCAGCTCCTGTGCTTACATCTTCAGGTATTCTCGGCCATGTAAGTGAATGGGGTCAGGTGATGCCATTAGTTGACAGGGACTCAGTGAAGCCTGCACCTGCCATTGTTCTAAACAACCATTGATGCCTTGAAGCTGCCATATCATGTAGTGAACATAATACCGTTATTAGGGCTCATTTACACTTAATACACTTTAAAGCACCTACTGCGTCAACATGCTTTTTTTGTGTGTTTTTGATGCTTCTGTGGTGTTTTTTTAAAGTTTTAATGAAGCTTGCAAATGGCCTGTGTGTGTGTTTATTTTCTATTTGTTTTAAAGGGAACCAGTAGAACCCAGCTCAGTAGTACCCCCACTCAGCAGATCCCCAGCTCATTATTACCCTTGTTCAGAAAAATTCCCAGCTCATTGGTACCCTCATTCAGCAGATCCCAAACGTATTAGCACCTTCTTTCAGCAGATCACCTGATCAGTAGTATCCCCAGCTTTGCTGATCCCCAGCTTAGTAGTAGCTCCAGCTCTGCTGATTCCCCACTCAATAGTAACCTCCAGCTCTGCTGATCCCCCACTCAGTAATAACCTCCAGCTCTGCTGATCCTCTGGTTTGCTGATCCTCCTCTCTCTCTCTGGTCCTTGCTTACCTCCTACTATGTTGCTCACATGTTGGTTACCACATGTGATATTGCTAGTTTCTCTTGCTCCGGTCTGACATCTTTGCTAATCTTCTCTGCTCAATCCTCTCTCTCTGGTCCCCGCTCACCTTCTGCTATAGTGTTCCCATATTGCACACCACGTGTGCCATCTGCTAGTTGCCCAGTCTGGATGCCGCTCACCTTCCTGCTGCTCCATGCTGCACACCAGATGTGATGTCTGCACCACACACTTCCAGAATATGTACACATGAATCAGGAGTGACCTGCTGATGATGTCTTTCCAGTTCACTTGTTGCTTTCCCACTGCATCCTGGGATATCTCATACCTGTAATACCTTCAAAGCAAAGCTAAGCTAATGCTGAATAAAAGCCCTTCAAAAGCTGCAGGTGCTGTTTGCGAGCTTTGTCATAGACTTTTATGGGAGTTTTGGAGAAGCTTTGAAGCACCAAGAATGTGACATGGGGTCTAATTTTTAAAGTGAAGCAAAGCAAACGCAATGTGTGAACAGGACTGTAAGCTCACCATTTTATTTATTCATTTATTTTACAAAGCATGCCTAATGCCACATTTTGAAGTAAGTGGAAGTGAGCCCTTATATATGATGTTCAACTCCACCAAACAGGTAATTGTTTGGGGTTTGTTCAAAGGCCTGAACAGTCAAGGTTTGGTCCAAACTTTTGTTCAGACCAACCTTAAGCACATCGTCACTAGCCTATGTAATGCCCCCTACTAGTCCTCCAATGCACGGCTACATGACATGGATTTTATAAAGAATCTTTTGTGTGTTGCTAGTAGAAGAGCATCTGGAAGCCTGCTGATGACTTCACAGGAGATATTTTTAGTACAGGAGAGAGGTAAGTATAATAACTGGAGTTCTTTTAGAGGGGCAGCAAGAAGTAAAACTTGATGAGAGATGGGCTGTAAACTTATTTCTGTGTGATCCACTATGGTCAAACTCCAGGGAGCACTTTGCAGGGGCACTGAAATTCTTTAATTTTTGCAAGAATTTTGATAACTATATCACTAATCATATTCAAATTTCCAAGGCAGACTATAACCCTATTTTGTGGCAAGAGAAACCATTTAGTACTCAGTTTCTGCAGAAACGCACTACAGTCCATTTATTATGATTTCCTATAGGACACGTTCACATCGCTGCGTTTTCACCTGGTGCATGTTTTTGGAAAAGGTCAGGGACTTTTTTGAGCGCAAAAAGTTGCATTTTTGGTTCTATAGACTTCAATGGAAATGCTGCAGAAACATATGTAGTGCATTTTTGCTGTGTTTTTGCTGCATTTTTATTGCGTTTTAAGTCTGCCTAGCAACAAGAAACCCCCCCACAAAACGCATCAAAAACATGGCAAAAACGCACTGCAAAACACAATGCAGAAACGGATCAAACACAAACTGCATAGGTGTGAACCTAGCCTTAATATCAGGAATTTTGGTGTTGGCAGCTCACAATTTGTAGTGGGTGTGTTTGAGAATAGCTGTCACTAGCAGGGGTTCACAAATCACTAGCTTGCAATACACAAATGCCTACATAAAAAAAACTGAAGGATTGAGCACTCCATTATACATATTTAAAGGTTTAATTTTCCATTTTGACTGAACTGTGCCTTTAACTACTTCAAGTCCGGATACTTTCACCCCCCTTCCTGTCCAGGCCAATTTTCAGCTTTCAGTGCTATCATGCTTTGAATGACAATTGCGCTGTCATGCAACACTGTACCTATATTAATTTTTTTGAGACAGATAAAGCTTTATTTTGGTGGTATTTATTCACCACTGGGATTTTTTTTGCTATATAAATGAAAAAGTCCACACATTTTGAAAAAAAAAGTGTTTTTCTTAAAAAATTTTGCAAATAGATAATATTTCTTCATAAACCTTGGCCAAAATTGATTCATCTATCTTTTTAGTAAAAAATAGCCCCAATTAGTTTCTAACCAAAAATTATAATTTTTCAAAAAATGTTTTTAAATTTTTTTAATATTATTATTTGTTTTTTTGGGGTTTTTTAACATACTGTCACCCTTGCAGTACAGTGTCACCATAGTGACACTGTACTACTTGTAGGGGATGATTTTTTTTTTTTTACACTGATCGCTTTTACACCCATTAAGGCTGTTAAAGCAATCATTTCTCCTTCTCTCTGGCTGCATTCTTGCAACCATTGAGAAATACTGTGAGAGCTGTGATTGGTCACAGCTTGTCACATGGTACAAGGCTGTTGTGAATAGCCTTGTACCATGTGACCTCTGTGATCATTCACAGATTTCACAAGTAGTGAGCAATGATGTCAGAAGTGACATCTTGCTTGCTATTATTCATGTGATCACTGATTGGCCAATCAGTGATCACATGATTGGGACCTCACACAGAGGTCCCGTACAGCGAGCCCAGGGAGCGTGCACAGGCAGGGAATGCGTGGGCTGTTTATAAACGGCGACCTGTTTCTGCACTGCTCCCATCCGGCCATTTATGTACATGGGCCGGACGGGAAGTGGTTAAAGTAGCATTAAACCCAAAACCATGTTATATTATAGCCATGTTTGGTGGCTTCATTACTTTTCCTTTTTCATCCACTCTGGATGAACAAGCACATGGGGCACAGCAGACAGCAGCATTGTCAGTCTTGGGGGAGGGGAGTGCTAGATGGACTAGCAGATTAGATACACTAAAAACTAAATCCAAACTCCAGCTAAGAATATATAAGCTGTTACAGCAAACAGTTTTTTTTCTTTTGGGATAAAGGTTTTACATATAAATATAATCTGATCATTTTGAGCACCCTGTCATTTGTAAATGTTTTGTCTCATCAGTCTTAAGTGCCGGTTCACATATATGTGGATTGAATGCGGTTTGAACCGCATGCAATCCACATGACATTTGAAAAAACATTGCTTCCTTTGTTGCCTGTTCACATATGTCTTGTGCACCGGTGGTGCAAATTCAGTGCTGTTTGTAAAAGAGTCATGTACGATTTCTTAGCAGTGTGGTCAGGTTCAGGTGCGGATTTTAGGCTATTGACTTCTATGGGAACCTTTTCTAAGCCACATGTGTGAACAGGATAAGATGCTGAGCTAATCCTGTCCTGAACCTGATGTAAACCTGACATGAACAGGTGAACAACTTCTGTGTCAATTAGCTGTGAAACCTGAGCTTCAAGCCACACCACACAGGTGTGAATCAGATTGATACATTTGCAGGAGAGCATGTTCTGTTGAAAAACAACAGACTCAGTGACCAGATCACCAGATGAAAATAATGGGAAAAAAGCCTAAAAAAGAAAATTAAAGCATCCACCACATCTAAGTACTGGCTGCAATATATTATAATATACAGTAATACATGTTTGCTTTTGGGTTTATTACCGCTTTAAAGGGATCATCTGTTTTGGTGTCATACAGTGGCTAATGAAACAGGAGAAAATGATTACGTCTTAACCTCTGCTAATCAGCTCTTTGTTAAAGGATGTGGTCTAGCAATCATCTAACCTTTTGAAGGACTTTTATAAAGAAAATTTTTGCTTTTGTGTTTAGCTGTCGGGAACTGCACTAGAAACTAGGTCAATTTTATTTTATACCATTGTACCAACACTTTGTGATTTATTGTTGCAATCATTTTTTAGTAGTGCTAATCCTATTTTGTAAGGTGATTTTATATCATGATAACCTTTAAAGCGGTATTATACCTAAAAGCAAACATTCATTATATTGCATTTTACAAATTCTTAGATGTGATGGCTGCATTACTTTTCTTTTTTAGGCTTACTTTTATTTTCTTTCACCTGGAGATCCTGCCAATATGTTTGTTTTTTTCAAACAGAACAAGTTCTCTTTATTTTCCACTGACAGGGGTGCTTACATTGATCATCTTTTATTCATTTATGTAAAACCTTTATCCCAAAATTGTGTGCTTTAACTGCATGTAAAGTATTTGCTGGAGTTTTACTTCAATTTATTAGTGTATATGCTAGTGGGCAGCACAGTGGTTAAATGGTTAGCACTTCCACCTGGCAGTACTAGGGTCACTGGTTCATATCCCAGCCATAGCACCTCCTGCATGGAGTTTGCATGTTCTCCCTGTGCCTGCGTGGGTTTCCTCTGGCTACTCCAGTTTCCTCCCACACTCCAAAGACATGCTGGTAGGTTCATTGGATCCTGTCTAAATTGGCCCTAGTATGTATGAATGTGAGTTAGGGACCTTAGATTGTATGCCCCTTGAGGGTTAGGGACTGATGTGAATGTACAATATATATGTAAAGCGCTGTGTAAAATTGATGGCGCTATATAAGTACCTGAAATAAGTAAAATAGTGCATCTAACAATTCCCTTCTCCCATACTGAAAAGAATGCTGTCCAAAGGTGCCCCTGTGCTCATTCATCCAGAATGGAGGCACTCTATTACAGAAGGTGTGTTACTGGTCAGATCACCAGGTGAAAATAAAGTCTTAAAAAAAGAAAACAAATGCAGCCACCACATCTAATATTTGGTAAGCTGCAATATATTACATTTTTGGTTTCGGGTTCAATACTGATTTAAGTGGGCGAAGATCGAAATTGGTTCAACGGGGGATCAGCTGCATTTCTATCAGAGTGTTGCTGCCCCAGCTCAACAGAAGTTGATAGTTTGATCAAAGAGACATGCTGAAATTTTTTTCTTGATCAGTTGCTGCATTCAATCAGCTACAGCCGCTGATCAGTGTGCTCTGGCAGCAGCAGGTGCTGGGAATACGAGCAGCGGAGAGAGGGACGGCAATTTCTTCATCCACCTCTTTTTTGTGGATGGAGCAATCTGTTAGCCCATAAATTATTCTCACAAATGTGAAGTGGATGGAGGAGTCCTTCCATTAGGCCTTTATATTCTGACAGCAGGGAGACTTCCCCAACATCAGAACACACTGATTGGACAGAATTTTCCATCAGGATGTCAGTCCCTACTGAACTGGCCAAATTTATGAACGAATTTATGAACGTTAGTTATTTTTTCATTTAACTCACTGGCTCAAAACAAAAAAATACTAACAGTTTATGGCCAATTTTTAATCTGCTAATTCATCCAATTTGGGAATAATTTTACCATTATTACATCAACACTATTACATACCTAGAGTATTAAACAGTCTATTGTCCAATACCTGCAGTTTCAATAAATGCTTGGCTGGTTGGGCCAGGGCACTGGTTCAAGGCTGTTCAAGACTTTTATTCCCATTTCAGGTTTTCTGACCACGCTATAGCCAAGAGACGGCTACAGTGTGGTCGGCTAGTTCTAGCAGGGCATCCATGGACACAGCTGATTACGTGTCCAAGTAAAGGGCCAATCAGAGCCACATTTTACATGTGACCAGCTGTGCCCAATCATGGCTGATCACAGTGTAAATAGTCCTCTCCTCACTCTGACAGTGTGTGAGAAGAGGAGAGCCGGTAAGCTGCATTTCTCAGGGGGACATCTACACTGATCATCAGTGCAGCCAATAGTGCCCATAAATGCCCATCTGTGCTGGCTATCAGTGTCTTCTCTATGGTGCCTATCAGTGCCCCTATCAATGCCCAACAGTGCAGCCTATCAGTGCCAATCAGTGAGGCCTATCAGTGCAGCCTCATCCGTGCACATCAGTGAAGGAGAAAAATCACTTATTTACAAAACTTTATAACAGAAACAAATTGTTGGTCTTTTTTTTTTTGTTTGTTTAACAAAAATAAAAATCCAGTGGTGATTAAATACAACCAAAAGAAAGCTCTATTTGCCTAAAATGAAATTATAATAATGTAGTTAGCCTACAGTGCTGCATGACCGTGCAATTGTCATTCAAAGTGGCACAGCACTGAGAGTTGAAAACTGGTGTGGGCAGGAAGGGGGTAAATGTGCCCAATAGGCAAGTGGTTAAAGCATATCTAAACAAAAGTTTTTTTTCATTGTGGACAGAGTAGGGAATGGGTATACTTGTGCCAAGTCTATTTTTATTTTCTATCTGTGACCCATTGGAAAGATTTCCCTTCACTTCCTCTGTAGTAGATTCTAGTAGACACAACAGGAAGTAAAAGGATATCTCTCTGGAATCTGATTTGCACAACAGGGGATCTATCTGCCACAAACACCCTGCTGAGAAGAGCAGAGCAGGCATATGACAGGTCCGTGTCCCCTCATTCTGTTCTATGAGTGGTCAGATGGAAATGGACCGGCTGTCTGTGTACACCATAGTGCCCTCCATTCTGATCTGCCTTTATGGAGGGGGATATAACCCCTTTCATTTTTTTTTCTTTTTTTCAAATTAGTGGTATGTGGGTGTAAACGGACACAAGTCCATTTACACTTGCCTGTCCAAAGGGATACATGGACCATCCAATCAGGCCAACCTGAAAAGATGACTGGCAGATCAAGTCGCTCATGTGAAAGGAGCCTTAGACTGTTGTCCCAGGAAAAAGTGTTCCCATAGCAAGATTTCCTGTTTTTTTTCTGACAAATTACTGATACATTTTTGGATTTTCCTTCACTTTCAGTCCCAGTGGCAGTGATCACCTGGACAAATAGAGAGTAAATCTTAAGGCCTCTTTCACACGGACATTCTGTATGTCTGTTTTTAATCTGTTTATGGATGAAAAACAGACACCCATGTATTTCTATGAACTAGTGGATGTAAACAGATGATCTGTTTACATCCGTTAATGTCCGCATCTGTTAACCACTTGTCCTCCTGAGGATTTACCCCCTTCCTGTCCAGGCCATTTTTTGCGGTACGGCACTGTGTTATTTTAACTGACAATTGCGCGGTCATGCAATGCTGCACCCAAATACAATTTACATCCTTTTTTCCCAGAAATAGAGCTTTCTTTTGGTGGTATTTGATCGCCTCTGCGGTTTTTATTTTTTTCACTTTAAACAAAAAAGTCTGACAATTTTGAGAAAAAAACGATATTTTCGACATTTTGCTATTAAACATGTCCAAAAAGAAAATGTAAAAAATCTAAATTCATCATATATTTAGGCCAAAATGTATTCTGCTACATGTCTTTGCTTAAAAAAAAATCCCAGTATGTGTAAATTACTTGGTTTATGTGAAAGTTATGGCGGTATATATACTAGAATTTTCTTTTTTTTACTAGTAATGGACTTATTGCGGGACTGCGGCGGGCATTCTGACATTGGGGGGGGAACTGACTTGGTGTCACTGACATCCCCAGTGACACCAATACAGTGATCAGTACTAATATAAAGCACTGACACTGTACTAATGGCACTGGGCAGGAAGAGGTTAAGATCTGGGGCGAACAAAGGGTTAACTGTGTGCTGTGTGTGTTTTACTATGGGGCTGTGTACAAAGCAGTGTGCTGGAGCAGACAGGGGAGAGAACTGTATTGTTTACATACAGTTCTCCCCTTCCCCCATCGGTATTATTCGGTGATCGCCGTGTGCAGCGCAGGTAGGGCGCATTTTTGCTATAGGGTGGTGGTAAAGCGGTTAACGGAACAAAACCCTATTTTTCTTCCATTAAAAAAAAATCAAACAGACAAAAACGGATGTAAACGGATGGTAAACCGATGTAAAACAGAAATAAATGGATGTAAACAGATAAAAAACGGATGCAAAATACAGTAGGAGAGTTGGAAGCTTTGGTGCATGAATAGAACTATGATTTAATTGGTATTGCTGAATCTTGGCTTCGTTCTTCCATGACTGGGCCATTAATATTCCTGGCTTTGTTCTCTTTTGGAGAGACAGGGTAAATAGGAAAGGTGGTGGTGTCTGTCTCTATGTAAGAAGTGATCTCAGAGTGAGTGTGAAAGAGGACCTAGTTGATGGAGAATGTGATGAGGCTGAAGCATTATGGGTGGAACTGCACAAAGGTAATCATTGGAGTTTGTTATGGGCCTCCCAGTGTTAATGAGGAGGTGGAGACTCAGCTCCTCGCACAGATCGAAAGGGCTGCAAGGGCTGGGATAGTGATAATAATGGGGGATTTTAACTACCCGGAAATTGACTGGAGTAATGGCACTGCAGGAACAGGTAAAGGGCAAACATTTTTAAACCTACTACAGGACAATTTTATGGTACATTTGATAGAGGCCCCAACTAGGAATGATGCGCTCCTGGACCTGGTAATCTCAGCTCATGCAGAGCTTATTACAAATATCCATATAAAAGAACATCTGGCTAGCAGTGACCATAACATGATTTCATTTATTGTTAGCTGTAAACAGCAAGCACATACGGAAAAAATAAAAAACGCTCAATTTTAGGAGAGATAATTTTCCAAGGCTGAGAGATGCTCTAAAAGACTTAGATTGGGAGGGAATATTGACATCTATGAACACAACACAGAAATGGGAGTTCTTCAAAAAGACTGTATGTGAACACACTGCAAAATATATTCCCATGGGCAACAAGTTTAAAAGGTTAAAAATCAAACCTATGTGGTCAAAGTTAAAAAAGCTATAGATAATTACAGCCTGATGTCTGGAACGCATAGACATCACCAGATGCTGGGTT
Organism: Staurois parvus; assembly: GCF_062004578.1. Lineage (NCBI taxonomy): Eukaryota > Metazoa > Chordata > Amphibia > Anura > Ranidae > Staurois > Staurois parvus. Next base: position 1,289,206 of record NW_028318358.1, read on the forward strand.
TCATCCCTGGTGATGCTCTGCCAGGCCTCTACTGCAACTGTCTTCAGTTCCTGCTTGTTCTTGGGACATTTTCCCTTCAGTTTTGTCTTCAGCAAGTGAAATGCATGCTCAATCGGATTCAGGTCAGGTGATTGACTTGGCCATTGCATAACATTCCACTTCTTTCTCTTGAAAAACTCTTTGGTTGCTTTTGCAGTATGCTTTGGGTAATTGTCCATCTGCACTGTGAAGCGTCGTCCAATGAGTTCTGAAGCATTTGGCTGAATATGAGCAGATAATATTGCCCGAAACACTTCAGAACTCATCCTGCTGCTTTTGTCAGCAGTCACATCATCAATAAATACAAGAGAACCAGTTCCATTGGCAGCCATACATGCCCACGCCATGACACTACCACTCTCTCTTCTCTTCCCATCACTCTGGTACAAGTTGATCTTGGTCTCATCTGTCCATAGGATGTTGTTCCAGAACTGTGAAGGCTTTTTTAGATGTCGTTTGGCAAACTCTAATCTGGCCTTCCTGTTTTTGAGGCTCACCAATGGTTTACATCTTGTGGTGAACCCTCTGTATTCACTCTGGTGAAGTCTTCTCTTGATTGTTGACTTTGACACACATACACCTACCTCCTGGAGAGTGTTCTTGATCTGGCCAACTGTTGTGAAGGGTGTTTTCTTCACTAGGGAAACAATTCTTCAGTCATCCACCACAGTTGTTTTCCATGGTCTTCCGGGTCTTTTGGTGTTGCTGAGCTCACCGGTGCGTTCCTTCTTTTTAAGAATATTCCACACAGTTGTTTTGGCCACGCCTTATGTTTTTGCTATCTCTCTGATGGGTTTGTTTTGATTTTTCAGCCTAATGATGGCTTGCTTCACTGATAGTGACAGCTCTTTGGATCTCATTTTGAGAGTTGACAGCAACAGATTCCAAATGCAAATAGACCACTTGAAATGAACTCTGGACCTTTTATCTGCTCATTGTAATTGGGATAATGAGGGAATAACGCACACCTGGCCATGGAGCAGCTGAGAAGCCAATTGTCCCATTACTTTTGGTCCCTTAACAAGTGGGAGGCACATATGCAAACTGTTGTAATTCCTACACCGTTCACCTGATTTGGATGTAAATACCCTCAAATTAAAGCTGCCAGTCTGCAGTTAAAGCACATCTTTTTTGTTTCATTTCAAATCCATTGTGGTGGTGTATAGAGCCAAAAATGTTAGAATTGTGTTGATGTCCCAAAATTTATGGACCTGACTGTACCTTCTTCAGCTCTGTATATACAAAGGAGAATGGGGGAGCTCTTGTCCATAATGAGCATGGTATTGACACAGCCCCACATTGGCTCACAATTGATATAATACAAAAATATTTAAACAGAATAAAGGTGAATAAAGCACCTAGACTAGATGGCATACACCCACGGGTCCCAGCTTACAGTCAAATGATGGCCGGGCGAACACTTTGTCCCTCCAGGAGGGCGCATCGGTCTCGTTGCCAGTACCATATGACCTGCTGTGACCAATCATGAATGGTCACAGCGATCGCATGCACAGGCTGGGCCAATCACAGCCCATCTGTATCATGTGATTAGCCGTGGCCAATCACAGCTAATCACAACTAAAAAACCCCTGAATAAATCATTTTCATTCAGTTAAATGCTTGCTTATAGCAAAGAAATTCTTTGCTATAATCAATCAAAATGTGTAAAAAATAAATACTGATCACTTCCCCAAAGTAGTACAACGTTACTATAGTAACATGATACTACTTTGGTCATAGTGCAATATGAAAAACAAAATCTTAAAAAAAGAGAAACAAATTAATACATAATTAAAATAATAATAAAAATCGGAAAAAAAGTATCATTTTTTTTTCGTACTGTCACCAGTCAGTGTCCCTGATCACTACCACACCAGTTAATGCTGATGCTGTACTGCACATGTGACAGTATGTAAAAAAAAGAGTAAAACGAGCGCTGGATGAGGTAGTGAAAGTGATATAAGCCGCTGGCATGAAAGGCAAAACCTCAAAAGCCTCCTGATAAAATTGCTAAAACATAAAATATGCAGCGCTAACCCAAATATTAACAAATAAAATGTATACCAAATAGAATATGCATAATATGCACATGGGCAATAAGGAGATTGGTATGGAAACCAATAATATGAAAATTATGCTAAGATATCATAAAACCAAGACATAGTGCGTAGAGTGACATTGGTGCCAAAGTCAATACATCAGTGGATTTTTCAAGGTGACAGGAGAAATCTGTGACATCTGTGGTATAGAATGTGACTGTTGATTGCACTAACCAGGTAGCGCAAAGGATAGCGCGTTGGAGTAAACAGACCTACTCCTGGTCACTGGATCCGGGACACTGCTACAAGGATGGTCATCAGTTCAGCAACCTCCAGGTACTCTGTGTCATCTCCAGGTGTACCATCAGCAGCCACCAGAGGGGTATTCCACGCTCACTCCTATCAGGAATCACCTTCTGTCATCAACCACCAGGGGGATGTTGTGCACTCTCGTGTATCAGGAATCACCTTGGGGGCTCGCAGAATAAACAAGCCCGAGAGAGGTATCCGATAGTGTAGTATATTTTATTCAAAAGGTGTAATAAAAACAAGTAATAAACTTACATGGTAAAAATTCCAAAAATTCCAAAGAAATCCAAAATGGCCACCGGTCAGACGTGAGGACCATATGGGCTAGGTCTGTATGTGGGAGGTGCCACTCCAGTCACATGACCAGCTTCAGTGTAGAGGAGGGACAGCCGACTACAGATGCCCCATAGTAAGCCTATGGGTGACATCATCTCCCAGGCTCTGCAACTGTTGTCACTGCCTCTCCTCTACACTGAAGCCCTTGCAGGAAGCCAGTCATGTGACCAGACCGGAACAGCTTCCAAATATCTTTTCTTTTACAGATAGAATAGCCCTGGAGGTGGACGCAGGTTTTGGGCTTAGTTGGGGTCAGGGGCGGACTGACAACTCATGGGGCCCCCGGGCAATAGGGGATCATGGGGCCCCTGTGTCCTTGCCCAAACTCAAAAAAGCCTATGAAAAAGGTACCAGGGGCCTCTCCCTACTGACCCCAGGCCCTTGGGCAGTGCCCGAGTTTCCAAATGGTCAGTCCACCCCTGGTTGGGGTAGGACTGGAATTCCCCTGTAATTCAACCACTCAGAGAAAGAGAGAAAGAGAGACTCAAAAGACTCAAATGCACTTGACAGTTTTACTATTCTCTCTCTAGGCTCGGTAAACATCTATGCGTTTTTTAGTGCATTTGTAGATCCACAGAAACACCCTACAATCCATTTAACCTTCCTTCCTATGAGCCCCGTTCAAACCTATGCAGTTTCCTGCAATGCGCTTTTGAAAAATTGAAGAAACTTTTTTTTTACATGGAGCACAGTGTGTTTTTGGCTCCATAGACTTCAATGGATCTGCATAAAAATGCATGAAAATACATGCACATGCACTTTTGGTGCAATTTAAGCAGCCACAATCTATGGAGAGTGCGGAGTGTTGGTGGTGTTTATAGCGGTGGAAAAGTACATAGGAGGACTTGCACCATCTGGACATTATTTAACGGCGAATACACACTTTTATTTTATTTTGTCTGATCACGTTTATTTTCATATACAAATTTTTTCACAGACTTGTCATGTGATATGCTGAGAAATCGAGTTGTATACACAATATTTCTACAACAAATTCATGTTATTTTAAGGGACAATGTCCATTTATTTTAATTTGCTCTCACTTGAAGTATAATTTCGTTTTTGTTTTTTCACATGTATACAGGGTATACTGTTGGTGTTTTTTCACTTTTTTGTTTTAAGCACTGCACAGTTTTAGTATATAATTTATTTGGATGGTTTTTGGCCAGGGGCGGACTGACAACTCATGGGGCCCCCGGGCAATAGGGGATCACGGGGTCCCTGTGTTCTTGCCCACAATCAAACCACACCCAAAAAAGCCTATGAAAGGTACCAGGGACATCTCATGGGGCTCCCTACTGACCCTGGGCCCTTGGGCAGAGCCCGAGTTCCCCAATGGTCAGTCCGCCCCTGTTTTTGGCATTCTGATCTTTGGTGCTAGCTGCTGTTTTCTTTGTTTTTCTACTTAGTGCTGACTTTGCACCCCTTTGTGGTGTACTTTTATGCATGACAACAGACACCTCATTCTCCTAGCGACATCAACTCTCCCCAAAACCATAAAATGCATTAAAAAGATGCATGAAAAATGCAAAATGTGCCAAAGAAAAAGCCCCACAAAAATGCATTAACTGCACATGCATAGATGTGAATGTAGCCTTACAGCTGAAGTTTATTTAAAACTCTTTTTGGGTATACAGCACCAGGGATATAACTTACCAGCAATGAAGAGTATCCTATATCCTATCAGTTACTATAAAAATCCTCCCAGCAGTGATGTCAGATACTCCTCACAGTGGTGAACTTCAAGCATCAGAAGTTAACTGCATCAGCTCTACCAATGAAGGATCATGCTATTCGCCCTCTCCTTCCTCCTCCCGTCCATTTACAGAGCTCCTTGTATTATTGCCACAAATGCAACCTGTTCTGTGAATGGAGGAGGGGGATGCTGTCATTCATCCGCCTCTCTTCCACTCACAGAATGCGAATACAAGGAGTCCTGTGACTGAAGGAGGGAGTAGGAAATTGAGGACAAACAGCATGATCCTTCACTGGTAGAGGCAAGGTAGTTAACCCTTGCAGTGCCAGAAGTTCACCGCTTTGAGGAAGATTTACCATTACTAAATAAAGGATTTTTACAGTGCCAGCAGCCAGCAGGACATAGAATGCTCTTCATTAGAGGTAAGTTATGTCCTTGGTGCTGTATACCCAAAAACAGTTTTAACTTACTTTCAGCTTTAGGAAGGTTACTTTTCAGCTGACCAAAAACTAACATTAGCTCTTATTATTTGCTTTACTAGCAACATTTTGTGATTTTTTTTTTGTGTTCAAGAACAGTTTCTAGTACTACATCATTGGACATAACCAGACTGGGCGTATTACAGCATAACTAGCTTCCTTACTCTTCGGCATCCTAGTGATGCTAATGTTCCACTAAAATCCATATTGTGCCTAGAAAAATATGAAATCACTAAGAGCGATCCTGTGAAGAAGTGAATGCGACAGGAAAACACAGAACACAGAGATCCTGGTGGCTGCTTCTTATCCAGCTGTTTCCAGGGGTTTAATTTTATGCAGCTGGTGTGACCTCACCACTCTCACAATCCCTGGAGGGTCAGAAAACTCATAATCTACCAACTCAAAGCCAGCTGCTTGAAATGCGTAAACCATCGTCCAAAAACGTACATGCTTTTCCCACCCCTCCAAACACACCCATACAACACACTCCATTTCCCACCTCTGAAAACATACCTCTCACTCCCAGCTGCATTGTACTGTCGTACTTTCTCCATAGTGACCCATATTATTCTATTGAATTACTAGTACAGAAAAGGCTGACTGGCATTCATGCTGTACATATTTGTACAGTGAGTGTATGCTCTTTTTATAGGACAATACTTTATTCTAATACTCCTATGGAATCCATGGGTACCAACAAATCAGGCAACTGTTTAATTACTGTATTGGTTTAAACTATGCCTGCCATGAAAGCTGACAAAAGTTAGAGCTAACTGAATAAATAATCAGGTGAGAGTAGAAAAGCAATGATGGTGTACTAATGTCAGCAATCCAAAGCGACCAATCATAAATGATCTGTTAATGTAAGTTCTGTAGTCACATTGGGGTTGATTTACTAAAGGCAAATAGACTAAGCACTTTGCAAGAGCAGTTGCACTTCTTTTACCCAGAGTTTAGTGAATGTAGTTGAGCTTTGCTGATTTCCATCATCCAATCATGTGCAAGCAAAAATGCATTTTTTTTTAATTTTTCTTTGCACCTGATTGGATATTCTTTACAAAGTGAAGCTTCACCACGTTCAATAAGTTCTGAGGACAATGAGCGCAACTGCCCTTGTAAAGTGCACAGTCTGTTTGGTAAGTAGTGGGCAGCACAGTGGCTAAATGGATAGCACTTCCGCCTGGCAGTACTAGGGTCGTGGGCAGGGGCGGACTGACAACTCATGGGGCCCCTGTGTCCTTGCCCAAACTCAAAAAAGCCTATGAAAAAGGTACCAAGGGCATCTCATGAGGCCCCCTACTGACCCTGGGCCCTCGGGCAGTGCCCGAGTTTCCAAATGGTCAGTCCGCCCCTGGTCATAGGTTCAAATCCCAACCACGGCACCATCTGCCTGGAGGTTGTATGTTCTCTCTGTGCTTGCGTGGGTTTCCTCCAGGTACTCCGGTTTCCTCCCACACTCCAAAGACATGCTTGTAGGTGAATTGGCTCCTGTCTAAATTGGCCCTAGTATGTGTATGTATGAATGTGAGTTAGGGACCTTAGATTGTACACCCCTTGAGGGTTAGGGACTGATGTGAATGTACAATATATATGTAAAGCGCTGCATAAATTGACAGCACTATATAATGTACCTATAATAATAAATAAATAAATAAATCAACCCTATTATCTGCGAGTGACAAGTAATTTTCCAGTTCTGGGACCTGAGCAGCGCAATACTTCAATATAAGTCCTGACTTCTGAGGTTTAGAGAAAGACTTTCTACTAGTCACTCTGAACCAGGATCTTCTGTAATGTAACAAGGTTGTGCCATGACATGATGGCAGGATCCTAAAGGTGCAAGATAACCCTCAGTTTGTATAGTGTTTGTATGTACTTTCAGTGTTTCTGCGGGTTTCTATTGGCGCTCCAGTCTCTTCTTAGCCACCCCCCAAAAAAGTTTTTTTTGTCTTCAAACAAAAATCAGTCCAAGTGTGTGTTGCGGGGGGCTGGGGTTTAGTTGAGCGATCTCTCTTGAAGGCAGCACCTGAAGTTACCAGTTCTGTGTGTTTTGTAGTCTGTGGAATATATACAGTAAAAATCTGAAAGAATAATTACAGCATAAGGGCTTGTTTACACTTTACGTTGATTAGTAGCACATATTAAAGTGCCTACTTTTAACATGCATTTTTTATGTGTTTTTGATGCTTTTGTGATGATTTCATGAAGTTTAGCAAATGCTGTGTGTCTGCTGTTTTTCTATTTTTTTTTCCAATACTAGTAATGGTATACAAAGAGAAACTAACTCTGAAGCTCCCCTTTGCCGCTGCAAGAGCAGTTAGGGAGCACTGTGATACACATCTATGGAGGCTTTAGAGATGGAATGAAGGACCAAGAAAGCGACATGGGGTATAATTGCTAAAGCAAAGCAGCATGTGTAAAACTGTAAGGCAATCATTTTATTTAGTGATAGCTGCCTTGATTGACATTCAGAGTGCTTCGAAAACATGGTTCAGGTGCCACATTTTGAAGCAAGTGTAAACAGGGCCTAAAACTCTAGTTGCTTAGGGTCACTGGGCTTTGAGGACTGTAGGTTGGGTAGCTTGGCCCCTTCCCCTACTGCTATCCAGCCACACTGGCACCTGGCACTTACTGGCAGCGCACAGAGAAGAGGGGTTTAAAGGCACATAGTACACAGAGCCCACGCAGTTCCCGCCACTTCTGAATGCGGTCAGATGGAACATCTGCAACCTTCATTGCCAGGCAGCACTGTGCCTCTACTGCTCATTTTGGATTTATAAAAGACTGAACCCACAACCTATCGCAGCTGCCAGCTAGTTTGGGGGAGATTGCTACAGTAGTAGTTGGCAGCTTATGTTGTGAGCAACAGCAGCTAGAAAAGAGCTTCATCATTCACAAAAACAAAAGCTCACAACACAAGTTGGCTACTAAATTGTCTGAGAGAGGCTAGTGTAGTAACTGCTGGTGTTTGGTCTGCTGGTGTTGTTCTGGGCCAGTGTTTTTGTGAATGACATGCTCTTTAGCTGATGTAGTGATCTCTGAACTATCTGGTGGCTGCAGAAGGTTATGGGCTCTTTAATCAGTACAAGTGTACCGAGGAGGCATGGCTGCAGAACGAAGAGGGGACTGCAGGAAGTTGTGCGCTCAGCCTTCTATTTGTGCACATAGAGAAGAGGAGGGCTGCAGAATACAGAACGGGCATGTGGCTTCAGTGCTGCCTGTATCTCCCCTGTAGGAATACCCATAATTTGGGCATCTGCCTGGAGGGGGACTTACAGCCAACACTGGAAGAAATAAAAATAACATTTTATTTTCAAGCCACAGCACACATTTTAACGGGGACAAGTTCTAAAAAATGGGCAGTCTTTAATTGTTATAATTGTGAATGCTTACTTACAAAAAGTTTATAAAGGTTTATTTGTAGTGACTGTGGGGTTAAAATGGAGTTGCAATATTTCTATTTTATTCTGCTTAAAATGGAGCTTCAAGCAAAGTGGGAAAATTCTGATTTTCTGCCTTCTCCTCATTCCTTTGGACGTTTTTATTTTTTGGGGGGGAGCAGGTACCTAGTTTTGATAAGTACTCGCTCCTTTGCATACCCAGATAACCAAGGCGATCAAAGCAGAAGGTCAGCCCCCCATCTTTGCCCGCAGCCTTATGGAATACAACATTGGTCCATTCACAAAGTGCAGCGCAGCTCGCGCATGCACAGTGGGAAGCCTCAAGGAGTCACAACCAGCTTCCCTTATTAAACATGTAAATGCTGGGGACCCAATGACCAGCAAATAATCAGTCTGGTGAGGATGGCCTGGATCCCTGGACAGAAAAATGTCTTTTATTAAAAGTCAGCAGCTACAGTATTTGGGTGCTGACTTGAATTTTTTTTTTGGGGGGAGGGGCAGAAGCTCTTATTTAAAGGAAATGAGCAATATTTGTAAAATTACTCCTGGCTTCTTCAGTTATAGAGGCTGGCCCCAATACTTGGCTAACAGACACTTATTTTTTTATAAAGAAGTTAATTCAACATTTACCAACTCTTCACCTCAGGTGAATCTTCCTGGTGTGTGTTTTAAATTAGAGGAAATGATTAACAACTTGTGAATGTTTGCTCATTATCACATTTGCCGTTTTAGAGATATACCTTTCAAAATTACTCATAAAATTCCTCTTTTCATCCCATCCAGCATCCTGCAAGTAGAGGTTGTCATGAGCTTTTTATTGTTCTTTCCGTTATGTCCCAGCTTTCTTGCAATGCCTAGATAGCTGATGGGAAACCCTGTGTAAAAATTAACTTTTCCTTGAGAAGTCTGACCTGCAATTTCTATAAAGTTGATTGTTACAATGTTTTCACAGCCGCAGTCTAGGAATTGCTGGAGAGCAGTGGAGAGAATAATGACAGCTGCTATTGCTGACCTCAGCTTTAATGAAATTCTAGCTCCTTGGCTGTTATGCCGATGATTTGGCCTTATTGATGTCTGAATTGTTGACCTGGAACAGGTATAGAAATAAGGGATTCATACACTTTTCTGGGACTAATTTACAACATGCTTGATCTGGGTCTGTGATTTAAAAGAGCTGAAGTCAGACGCAGCCAGGGATACCAGCAGTTAGCCCCTTTATGTCTCTCATGACAGGGTCACCTAAACCTGGCTGATCATCAGAATGGAGGTTTTGAAAAGGGGTGATATTAGCAAACAAATTCACCTTCTATCTCTACATAAAATGGCCCCAAGGGTAACCACTGCACTCTCCCATGTAGGGAAATGCCCAGGTGTTCACCCACAAAGAAAAATCCATACCAATCCAAAATAGGTAAAGAGGCACTGACTGGTCTGCAGTGGATACAAATCAAAGCAACAGCAATTTTATGCTAATGTTTCAACAGAGCTCAGCCTGTCTTTCTCTATAATTTGGTTGTATGTGGATTAGTCCTTTAAATACATGTTCTTTGCTAATAAATAACAACTTGAAAAGAAATTCATACTGTTCACAATGTTCAATTAGGGGAGTCCCCTGGGAGGGGGGGGGGCAAATGCCATATTTATTAGCAGATCCCATGTAAACAGCTTAAGTGCTTATGCTAAAAGTCATAGAATATGAACACATGGAACGTTGTGAACAAATGTTTCTAATAATGTTTGTACCATGTTGTATTTTTTCAATATAGAAACCAATAAAATTATTAAAAAAGACATACATCATATTACTCAATCCAAGGTACATGTCATCATTTATTTAACAACACAGAGAACTAAGGGTCCAAGTACAATGTGTTTTTGACATTTTACATTTTTTATGGAGCCCTTAATTAATTTCCAGATACCAAAAAAGCCACCTGCCTTCATTTTTTTCTAGTGCACCGCAAGGCAACATGTATTTTTCACATGTCGTGTTGAATTGAAGGTCAGAAACATTTGTCTGAGCCTTGGAGTGTCATTAAAACTAAATGACAATGTACCGCATAGCACATACATACATGCATTGCTGCTGTACAGTGCACAAGGCGGTAAAAATACAATTTAGTGTGCACACTCGTGAAAACGCCATTATTATGCTTTGCATTGTAGTGCAACTCTAGAGCTTAGCATTACTACTCCCTCTATTGCTTTTAGATGTTCTGCATTAAATAATACAGATTGTTATAATTACTAACAGTTGCCTCTTGTATTAACAAGCAGTTGACTGCTGGCATTTAATTCTGGGGGAAGTGACAAGCAGAGTTATGAGGACTTTCTTTTCTTTTGTTTGTTTTCTTTAATCCTTGTCGCTGCAAGTACAGAAGGTCACGTCTTTGTAAAGTTAAACGGTAAAAACTCCACATGCACACTGTGATAACGTCTTTCATATGGATGTACAAGGAAGTAGGTGAATAGCACAAATATCTTCTGAACATACAGCAAGGCATAGTCAAATCCCCCCAGCCTTTCCTCCACTAAGATGTTTTTCATTTCCTCATATTATGCGGCAATCTGCTGCTACGTAACAGACTTTGCATTTGGCACATTTGTTGTATTTAAAGTGGACCTCCAGCCAGAACCCGTGCTGTGTTATCTTTGTGTCTGTTTCCATTGGGAAGATTTAGCCACCCTTTCTATTTCATAGCACTCCAAGAAAAAGGGAATGTCTTCCCAAATCGAGGTGGAAATTCCACCTTTGTCAGCTATCACTGGATCAGACGTCTCTACTTGGGGACCCCCCACACCACTTGTTCTGGACAGTCATAAAATTTTTACAAACCCACCAGGACACAAAGGGGGAGATTTACTAAAACCAGTGCAGCTGTGTATAGTAACCAACTAGCTTCTAGGGTTTATTGTCAAAGCTTAATTGAACAAGCTGAAGTTAGAAGCTGATTGGTTACTATGCACAGGGGCACCAGATTCTGAATGCAACAGTTTTAGTAAATTTCCCCCAAAGTGAATGTGATTTTCTTCAGCAGAGACAAAAATAAATAGCTGGAAGGTGTTCAAACCCTTTTTCCCACAAAAAAAAAGAGATGTTTTGGCTAGAGTTCCACTGTGAGTATATATCAAAATAATACTGAAAATATAAGTTAGGAATTTGGTTTGTTAAAGAATTAAATATATAATAACAATAATAAAATAAAAAAAGTTACTCCATTCAATCCAAGGCCAATACACAAGCGTAACCACTAGTCTACCAAGTTACATTTATAAACAACATAGTAGATAAGGGGTTAAAGCAAGCTAATGGCTGTTGCTGCACTATATCAACTAATCTAGCACTTTGAGATAAAAGTGATTTGGGTGGCTCTATCTCTGCCTGATCATTTTTATTGGGCTTTCCCACCAACAGCTCCTGCAGCTCTCCTATTCCTTCAGCGGTGGAGGACCTGTCACCTGCTCAGTGCTTGTTAGCCCCCATGTGTAAGCAATAAAGTTGTAAGAAATGTAAAAAAGCTTAAAAAATTATATATACGAGGGGCGTTCACAAGGGACTTTTAATTTTACAGGTATAAAAATGGATGCTAGCATGGCAGTACTACATGCAGTAGTAAGTGGCAAGTGTGTCCTATTACTGATAGGCGGCACACATGTCGTGGGCCAGTCCAGAAACCGTTAATCAAGATGGCAGACAACAGTGTTAGTGTGTGCATTGAACAGCGTGTGGTGATGAAGTTTCTTGTGAACAAAGGTGTAAAACCCATGGATATCTACAGAAAACTTCAAGCACAGTACGGTGATGAGATGCTGAGCAGCAGTAAGACATTTAAATGGTGTAAATGTTCTGATGTCCATCAGTGACGATCTGGGCCGTGGTGGTTCCCATCCCACAGCAGTCATTCCTGTGAACATTCAGTGCATGGAACGCCTGATCCTGGATAATTGATGCATAACCTGTCATGAAACTGCACAGGAGAAAAATCTTTCAGTGGGAATGGTGAACACAATGATGATGAAGTGAAGTAGGCTGTCATAGGATGGGTGACAAATCTCTCTATGCTGAAGCTTTCCAGGCATTAGTTAAATGCTGGGATAAGTGTATAAATATAGTAGGGGAGTATACTGAAAAATAAATGCAGTTTCCACTCCTTGAAATTTGTTCTTTTGTTATATAAACTCAAAAGTCCTGGTTTGACTTGAACATCCCTGGTATATAATAAGTAAAAATAATTTAAAAAACGAAGCACCACTGTCACCTCCATACACACTCCATATCAACAAACAGCGTAGTGCAAATATGTGTATGTGAACATCAGTTGTTGTGCTACACGTGTAAGTATCGTGAGAGTGAGAGCGATAATTCTAGGGCAGTAGTAATTCATGGGTAAATCTAAACTGATAACCTGTAAGGCTTTTAAAGTGTCACCTATGGAAAATTTTGGGTACCATCTTTGTGATTTCAAGGGTGTGCGCAATTTTAAGGCTTCACATGTTTTGTTTTTATCTATTTACTCATGCAACCCATCTTTTATATTTAAGCAACAAATTGGGTATAATATTGTGTTTGTTTGCATTAAATTCATTTTAATTCATGTCTTCCTGCAATATACTTTTGATAAATAGCTGCACAAATATTGTGTGGCATAAAGTATTGCAACTACTGCCATTTCATTCTCCAGGGTCTCTGCTTTCAGATAAAAAAATTATTATTTTCATTTTTATTTATTTTTTTGGAGGGGGGGGGAGGGTATAGAAATTCTAGCAAAAAATACAGATGTGTGCAAAAAAAAAAAGTTGCCTCAATAGGAACGTGATTAAAGAGCAACCATGCCAACTAGTAACATCTATGAATAAGTAGCAATGCTATACAAGCAATACTGCTAAAATCAGAAAGTATTTTGCATTTAATCTGAATTTTATGTTTCCTGTTTTATAGCAAACAGTGCTGTGAAGATTTGTTGTGAAATGTGCCATATAGAGGCAACCATAGAGATTTAGGGAGTGGGCCATTTAGCTTGACAGAATTAGAACTAGAGCCCCTTAGTGGATGCATTCTAGCTAATTTATTTTTAGAGCTTGGATACCTAGTTCCTGAAATGTATCTAGCCATTGTAAAGCTAGGTTCACATGCATGCTTGATGCAAAAGTATTCAAAACTCCTGCTTCTGGGATGGTATATACCCCACTGTGAGTTTTTAGAAAAAAAAAATTCTATTGATTTTATATCGGGGGAGCTCAACTTGTGGCCACAGGCCACATGTGGCGCTTGGAGCTCTCTAATGTGGTCCTTGACCTTAAATCAGGGAAGTACACTTCTGTTATATATTGCAGGTGTTTTGGTGTGCTTTCAGAAAGTGCACCACACCCGCAAGATATAATAGAAGTCCATGAAAAAATGCAGCTATCCCACAGGATAGCCACTGGTGCACTGTGCAGTGCAAGCAGCTTCATAGGAGGCTCAGGACAGCAAGGGCTCATTTACATTTTCAGTCTGGTGGTGGTAAAACCCCATAGTTGAAACATGTTTTTACCCCCCCCCCCCAACCACCAGAGTTAGGGTTCGCAATGTTGACCCCACCCATGCTTCAGGGGGCCCATGCGGCCTCCGTCACATTCTGTTTTACACATGGATGGGAGGGGTGCTGGTAGCGACATATACAGGAACCGATCCTCTCCATTTTCCTCCTGCAACCACTGAAAGCTGGCTTCTCCTCCTCTCCCTCCTGCTGACATTCAGCGACTGCAGGAGGAATATGTTCATTATACTATTCAAAATAAAAAAAATTTAAATTCTGAACCATTTTATACATTGTGGCCAGCAGTTATCAAATCACTTAGGTGGTCCTCGCTCTTCAAAAGGTTGAGCGCCCCTGTTTCGTACTATTAATTAGGGTAAGGTTATCCCTCATTGCTTACAGTTATTCTTTGACCCTCTAATATAAGTTTAACTTAATTTGCCTCTTCAATCCTCAAAAGCTGCATACTTGCACAAATTCAGCACATTTCAAACCAGGGTAAATTCCACTAAAGTCTGCCGAGTAGTAAGTCCAGTTCTGCATCAATAATCCTAAAGAATCTCTTAACTTTGACTATACATTAACTGCAGGAGAATTGCTTTACTTTGGGGACATATAGCACAAGCAGCGCACATGGCTAGACAGCATGCCAATTTACTGATTGTGTTTATATCATTTCAGCTTAATTTCCTTTTTCTCTAAAATGATTGTCTCTCAGAGATACACCAGGGTCTGGACAAAGTAAAGGAAGGGATGGAAAGTTCAGAAGTTCAAGACATACAAAAAATGCTGGCAAAGCATTAATTTGTTTGAGAAATCAGGATGACTTGTAATAAGTCCCATAATTATAGTATGGAATTTAATAGACATTACTGAGAACATAAATTATGGTTTTGTTAAATATCATAGCTACATTAACCATTGTATTACAGAACGCTTGCTCTGATCTCCAACACAAAATACTATGGTCGAAATTATACTTTTGGATCACTGAAGGGGATCTGCCAGAAGAGTTGAATTTCTTGATTTTGCTGTATCATCCATGTGGTGACAAGGGACCCCAACTTTCCAGGATCTTTTTGTGAGCAACTCTATGGATGCTATTCATTGGCAACTGGAGTCTAAACAGTCAATGCAGTAGTTTCCAAAATAAACTGTTATATTTTATGGCCAATATTTGATTTCATCAACAGGTGCGTGTTTTCTATTAAAGCAGTTCTGCAGGGTGTCTAAAAATGACTGCACGATCTAGTAGGCTCCAGGGGTAGACTTACTGCACTTAAAGTAGAACTATAGGCACAATGTTTTCTTTACTTTGGATAGAGCATGGAAGGATCATAACCCCTGTCAGATTTTTTTTCACCATCTGTGTCCCATTCCCTTTCACCTCCTGTCCCATAGCCAAACAGGAAGTGAGAGGAGATCCCTAAATATTAAAGGAAATACCTTGGGGACCCCCAGAATTAATATCCCCATTGGAATATTTCCCCTCTATTTCTTTTCTGGGGACAACCCAAAATTTGGGGTTTTCTTTCAATTCAGTTCTATCAGGTCAGGACTCTAAGGAATGATGTGAGAATATTGTGTATTTTTTACTACTGTACTAGAAAATAAATACCTAATTCATTGGACTTAATGTGGAACTGGGAGACATCTAGAAATGTCAGTGCCCAATCAGTATGCTAAAAAATGTATTTTCTCTTGAATTCCTCCTGAAAATAAGAAATATGCTCCTGGTGTGTGAGTGTGCCTGGGAACTTGTGTGCCAAAAGCGTCAAAGCTGTATATTTGCAGTTTGAGATCTAAGGCGCTCCTGCCCCTGACTGTCAGCTCTACACTTTAAGTTAGATTTAGTGATAGCACTACTGCACTGCTTGATAAATAAGAAGTATGGAATTGGGGACCTGCAGAGCATGAATTTTTTTAACATCCACTACCAATGCAAAAACAGACCGCTTGTCCATTTACATACAAAAATAGGGCTTTGATCCGTTTTTAAAAAAATGGATGTTGAGGGATGCGGATGTAAACAGATGTAAACAGATGATCATCCACTTCTCCATGGAGATGCATTAATGTTCATTTTTCAGTAGTCAACAGGAGGGATGAAAAATGGACAAACAGAACACCCATGTGAAAGGGGTCTAAAGCCTAATATACACAATGACAATATTGGACAAATATTCGTCTGTTTTGTTTTGCATGATAGTCTCATATAGAAAATTAAAAGTTTACTATAGTTACGAAAATTCTCGTAGGACAGAAATCAACTTCGGGAGTGGTGTAATGTATTGTATTGTATTGTATTGTAATGTATTCTTTATTTCTGAGCATGTGCAGTCTTGGTCACTCTATTTTTTACAGATAAATACTGTACTGATTAAACAACAATTGTTAGTTCTGCTACGAGAAACATTTTTGTGCTTGTCCCTTCGGATATTTTCACATGAACTGTCATGATCGGCTCCTGAAAGCTGTGTACTAACAATCAGATTATCAGACGATTGCTCAGAAAGCAATATTTTTAATCTGATATTCTCACTTTGTGTACAAGACTTTTACCAGCTTGGAAACACCTGCTGTTTGTTTGCATTAGAAGGCTGGCATTCTGCCAATGTTCTTTGCTCCTAGTAAAACACAATGGGGTTGATTTCCTAAAGGTAAAGATACTGTGCACTACAAGTGCAGTTTCTTTAGATCCGAGGGGAAGCCCTGAAATGAGGCGAAGCTCTGCTGATTTCCTGAATCCAATCATGTGCAAGCAAAAATGCTGTTTATTTTCTTTGCATGTTCCCCTCAGATCTAGAGCAACTGCACTTTCTTTGCATTTGGAGTGCACTTGCAGTGCATAGCCTATTTGCCTGTAGTAAATTAACCCCAATGCCTCTGTTGTGAACTATGAAAATTACATTCTTCATAATGCCTACAGATACAAAGATAGTTACATAGTTAGTCTGGCTGAAAAAAGACAAAAGTCCATCCAGTTCAACCATTAAAAAAAAAAAAGTTATAATCCTATACCCACAGTTGATCCAGAGGAAGGCAAAAAAACCCAGCAAAGCATGATCCAATTTGCTCCTGCAGGGAAAAAAAGTCCTTCCTGATCCCTGAGAGGTAATCGGATATTCCCTGAATCGACTTTACTTATAAATGTTAGTAACCAGTAATGTTCTGTGTATAGAAGAAAGAATCCAGGCCTTTTTTTAAAGCAATCCACTGAACTGGCCAGAACCAACTCATTTTCACAGCTCTCACTATGAAGAAACCTTTCCGTTTTTGGAGATTAAATTTGTTTTCCTCCAGACATAAAGAATGCCCCCTTGTCCTCTGTGATGACCTCAGAGTGATTAACTCTACACTGAGTTCGCTATATGAACCACTGATGTATTTATACATGTTGATCATATCCCCCCCTTAATCTCCTCTTCTCAAGATGAATGGGGGTTTGTTGTAAAATGCCTTTAATACTTGTTCAGGACATGTGAAAACTTTAGTGTGTATGATATGGTCACAGGTTCAATTTAAAGAAGAATTCCAGGAATTACTTCACTATTTAAAATATGCTGGTTTACAATGGGCTAAGTCCAGCAATGTCTATGTCACCTCATGGACTTATCTCTTTTGTGCACTACTTATTGCAGCCACTACAGTTTGCCCACCCCTTCTCTTACCCAAACACAGAACTCTTTGTATTTTGTGAATCCATTAACAAAATACAAAGCCTTCTGTGAATGGACAGCAGAGGGGTGGGCAGTCTCTCACATCTCTCCTGTCAGTTCTGAGAGTATAGAGATAGATATACTCCCTATACTCTGTAAAACTGTAAATAGTAAATGAAGGAGATAAGTCCACAAGGTGGCATACAACTTGTTGGACATAACCCACTGTAAGCCAGCACATTTTAAATAATGAGGTTCTTCTTTAACATACTGTAGACTGTAAAGGCAGTCCTGCAGGCAGGATTTTTTTCCGAAATATGGTATGCAATCTTGGGATGGGGGAGTTAATGAGGCTAGAAGGTAGGTAATTGTTTAACAACCTTCATAAGTTTCATAAACACAAAAAATACATTAACCTTTTTTTTTTATATACAAGGGTACTTAAGATTCCCTTTTTTTCACATGAACTACTAAGTGCTTCATAAACCGTTATCGCGGTGCCTAAAAGTTCTGTTTTTTTCTTCTTACTGTTCTCAGATCTCACTTTCATAAGTTAAGAAATTTAAAACGGGATAAAATAATTTTGAAAAAAAATGTATAAACCTACATTACAGATATGGGTTCAGTTTGGCTTGGCCAAGACATTCAGAGGAAAAATGGCCACACACAGGAAATATACTTTATATATAGACTTTTACAAAGTTACCTGGAAGAGACACTGAGACAACATAGCTTCCCTTTTCTCCTTGAAAAAATCACCCTTTTGTACTTTAAATTATACAAAAAGGTCAGAAATAATCCACTTCCATTGTATCTTTTAATTCTCTTCTCATTGATAGCAGTCATGTGACCTAACTCCAGAACAGTGGTCACATGATTCCTGCAGATGGAGGATTAGGGTTAAACTGGACTTCCTATGAAAATGCTAGATTGTCTTAGCTGAGAGTCACATGTACTGAAGTCTACTTTTGAAAAATGGAAGCAGATGGAGTTTTAGAGAAACTTTCCGTGTCTATCTGTTTTTTTATCATTTGTACAATAACTGCTCAGTGTACAATCCCAGCATCTGTAGAACCAACTAGTGTGACATAGTAACCCAATAGGTTAGACTGGCTGAAGAATAAAGACTCCAGACCCAAACTAAGACTGAACAAAAGAGGCAGCAGCAGCAACTGAGACACAAGAGGTCTATTTTGGCTGGTGTGGTGATTTGAGCACAGGGGCGGACTGACCATTTGGAAACTCGAGCACTGCCCGAGGGTCCGGGGTCAGTAGGGGGCCCCATGAGATGCCCCTGGTACCTTTTTCATAGGCTTTTTTGAGTTTGGGCAAGGACACAGGGGCCCCATGATCCCCTATTGCCCGAGGGCCCCATGAGTTGTCAGTCCGCCCCTGTTTGAGCACCAGCATCTACAGGAGATAGCACACATGGTGCTGTGTTGGTTGCTCTCCTGTCCTCATTTGGTGCACCATGCCCCCTGCTGATGTCTCTCAGGGTTTTTGGGAATTCCCACACTGTGTATCGATATTTGGAGCTCCAGTTCCATGACTTTACCTTTAAACAGCTATAGATCTTCTTCAGCACCCTATTTCTGAGAAAGCATTTAATGTGAATCATGTCGATTGAGGCTGCATTCACCAAGTGACCTGTAGTAGAGAATTGTTAACTTTGGATCCATGGACCTTTATATGCTATCATAATGGTGATATTTGTATACTGGCTCCTGGTGCAGTCTCTTCAAGGATGTCATGAACATTGATGTGTTTGAACCATTCTTATCTTTAGTTGCACAATAATGTTTTATATCTTCAATGATCAATAAAGTTTAGGAATGTTATGTTTTGTGTGCACAATTTGCTGAGGAGGTCACATCATTCTTTGTTAGGCATTTTTTGTTGAGAGACAAAAGGGAGGCAAAAGTCCTGGGGACCCAAAATAGCAAAGTTGTAATTTAAAGTGGTTCTGAAGGCTGAATGTTTTTTACCTTCACGCATTCTAAGCATGAAGGTAATCGATCTTTAGTGTGCAGCTCCCCTCGCAGCCCCTCTAATACTTACCTGAGCCCGATCCTGATCTAGCTGAGTGCATGAGAGCAATGGCTCCTCCGAGTTTCTCTCTCCTCATTGGCTGAGACCCACCAGTGGGGAGCAATTGGCTACCACTACTGTCAATCACAGCCACTGAGGAGGGAGTGGGGAGGTGGGATTGAACCATGCTCTGTGTGTCCCATAGATGGCTCAGCAACAAGCATGCATGGTGGAGGGGGCAGAAGTGTTACTGGGGGGACCTGAGAAGCGGAGGATCGGGGCTGCTCTGTGCAAAACCATTGTACAGAGCAGGTAAGGTATGATATGTTTATTATATTAAAGAAAAAAAATCGAGGCTTTAGAACAACTCTAAGGAAAAAATAAAACCTACCTGGGATGTCACCATGCCTCATGGTTACATGCAGGTAGAGTTGGGTGCTCAAAATCTCCCAAGAGTTCTCTCTTGCATTCCCCATCAATTCAGGATGGGGTTGGGGGCTAATATATAGTCCTTACTTGCTGTGAACTGCAAGGTTCATGTTAAAGAAATATAATCTGTTTACGGTTAAGTGGCAAAAATTGGCCCTGTTGTAATACAAGCTAGTAATTAGACTTGTATTTGAAGAAGTAATGTAGGCAGACATGTTTCTTGCAGTGAGCAGACACATCTCTTGAGGCAAATGTAGCTCATCAATCAGCTTCCTTGTCATCTCATCACACCATATCCTTTAAGAGGTCGCAGCAAATTGCAGAAATAGGACTGTGTGAAAACTGTAGGAGGCTACGTGGATGTTTTTAGTACAGTTACTGTGTGTCAGATTACTTCGTTTTATTGTCACAATGTTGTTCACACTAAACTTCAAAGTTTCTGACACAGTAGATATCCTGTGTTGGTTCCAGATGCAGCTGACTTAAGGCAGAATGATGGACTTCAGTGGACTTCAATGGGTTTTACAAGACAAGTGAAAGTTAGAACTGGTTATGAGAGATATTAAATGAGAAACTAATGTTACACAATTGATCTAGTTATAGTAGTGCGCTTGGTACCAAAAAATTATTTAAAAAAATTCCCAACATTTTTTTATCAGCATCAAAGGGAGCACATGGTATTAAAATAACTGGTAGCACTTATCAGATCTCATTACAATCTTTTGTTAGGTAGAAGTATAATACTACCCCCCCCCCCCCCAGCAGTGATGCAATGAGGGATCCCCATGCATGAAGTCCTTTCTATAGCCCAGGACATTATGCCAGTCAG
Organism: Staurois parvus; assembly: GCF_062004578.1. Taxonomy (NCBI): domain Eukaryota; kingdom Metazoa; phylum Chordata; class Amphibia; order Anura; family Ranidae; genus Staurois; species Staurois parvus. The sequence goes on from NW_028318358.1 coordinate 1,309,969, forward strand.
ATGATGCATTCAGTTGTACATGTCTGGAGTACAAAACAAAGTACGCACAACATATAATGAATCATTGCCTACTGTACTGTCCAAACATATTGAATGGTGCCCCTTTCCATAGGCATGTGTACTGTGGGCAGTAATCTTTCTTGATCAGGGTCACCAGCAATATGATGTAAATCACTGCAAGTGACATAGTGTATTATTTGCTGGATGGCAGGCACTTTCGAGATGCATCTTGTAGACCTGGGGTTTCCAAATATTTTAGTAAGAGGGTCACATAGTACATTTTACAAGTATTTTCAGGCCAAAAAAATCTGTTTTATAAATGACTGTGTAGCACCACCCCCGAAGAAGCCGCTTGATAACTTTGGGGTTCTCTGTTCTGTGCATCGTCTCCAAGAACAACCTTGGCCCCTCTGACATGCCTGGTTGACTAAAAATCACTGCAAGTAAGTGTAAAATATCTTCAACCCGGCTGTGTGTTACTACCACTAAATAGACACACACCCGTTTAGTGGTAAATGCTCTTAATCTATTGATACGGGTTAGAATATTTGGCAGATTGAACATAAATCAGCACACAGAGGATAGATTATAATCTGCTAGACAGAGTAATAACTATGTTAAATTGACAAAAGTTTGATTTTATAGCTCTAACTAGAATCAGAAGGGTAAATTAGTAAATCAGCAATAAACAGTATTAGTTAATGTTAAATGCAGTAGAAAGGATGATGACACTATACTAGGTTAGAGTACACTCTAAGGGATTGGCTGGAATGCATCACCTCTTAAAAGGTACCTCTTTATTAAAAAAAAAACAATAAAACCTCTCCAGCCGGCTAAACGTTGGAACCCATTGCCATGTGTTAAGGCAGTCAATAAGGCCTGCAGGCAATATTATCCACTCATTCTGGGTTGCCCTTGACAACTCTGGTAGGTAGCTTTGTCCCTCCATACTTGGGTCATGCTCGGACTGTCCCTCACACAGTTGTGGGCTCTGCTGTCAAAGCTTTTTCTCTCCTAGCCTGAGTTTCCTTGTCATGATCCTGTCACACTCCTGTCACATCACTCTCCTGTCACACTCCTGTCACATCACTCTCCTGTCACACTCCTGTCACATCACTCTCCTGTCACACTCTGAATCCTTGTTTGGGAAACATCTGGTTCTCTCCTCCTTACTGCTGATTGGTCAATTGCTGTTGCTAGGAAAGAGAGGGAAGATAATCTACACACACAGTCCTCTCTTGTCACAGTACAGCCGGCTGTTTGCAAAGTAAACTGGTGGAGAGGGCAGGCAGATGAGGTGGGGGGGAAGGATCGACTGCCTGGCTAGAGATGATTAAAATATAAATGAATGAATACATTTAACTTGGAGCGTTTTTGTTATCAACATGATTTGATTCAGAAAAACAGAAACAGAACTTTAGTACATAAAGAAAAGACATTCCAAATAAACACAAGCCTATCAGGGCCCCCCTTTACATCAGAGTCTCCCTTATATCAGAGTCCTCATCCAAGGCCACCCTTACATCAGAGTCAGACCTTGTATCAGATTCCCCACTTACATCAAGGTCCACATTAGAGTCTCCCCATAAATCAAGTTCCCATTCAGAGTCCACTTTACATCAGACTCCCCATCACCTCTTACATCAGCTTCCTAGACAGAGTCTCCTTTACATCAGACTCCTCATCAGTCACATCTTATATCAGAGTCTACATCAGAATTCCACCTTACATCAGAGACCTGCTTACCTTGGAGTCTCCCGTTCATCAGGGTCTCCATCAGAGTTCCAGCTTACATCAGATTCATCCTTACATAAGAGACCCCTACCACAGAGTCCCCATCAAAGTCCAATATTACATGAGAGTCCCCATCAGAGTCCTCTCTGTGCATCAAGGTCTTTATTGGAGTCCCCCCTTACATGAAAGTACCAATTGGAGTCCAGTCTTACCTCCCACACTTGCAGTTTGGCTGGGAGCCTGGAAGTCCAGGAGGGTGGCTGTAACAGCAAGCACAGACAGAGCAGGTTTGGAAGGAAGAAATGCCATTCTCCTGTGAATGCTGGGCAAGCCCATGATTGGTTGTTAGGATGCTGGCGGTCCTAGCAGCCAACAATGGTACAATGACAATGCAGTCGGAGAAATCTGCACTGGAGACCAGAAGGAGGTGTTGTGGATGTTGGGGAGAGAACAAGATGTAGGCTGATCTGTAAGAGGCCACTCATTCTAGCTATGGGCTAAATAAAATGTTGCAGCAGGATGGATTTGGCCTTCAGGCCATAGTTTAGAGTCCCATATTAGAGACCCCTGAGCTTAAAAATCTATAAACGCATATCTAGATTTGCTATTCAAAGCAAAAGCTGCAGGATAGCAAAGCACGTGCCTCTATAGTTTTCAGTGGCAGGTAGAGGTCTGTTCTTTGTTTTGTAGGATGTTGGTTGCATGGCTTGGCTCTTCCCTTACCTTGGGCTCACAGACAAGATTTGAACATAATGCATGTGGAGGTTCAGCAATCCCCAGGGCATACATGAACTTTACTATCATGAAATAAATATAACTTTCCTGTTTTTATAATTACAGTTCATGACAAGTTCATTTCATAGCAAAATAGAAATGTACAATAAAAAATCTGCAAGCCCGTGCAATACTCCTATGCACTGCCCATATTTGCAATATTTGGGGATCGCATGTAAAAGTGTACCTATAGCCAAGAACAAAAATGTAATATACAGTATTGCAGCTTATGTCCTTAGATGTGGTGGCTGTATCATTTTTTTCACCTGGTGATCCTGCCAGTAACACATTTCTTGTCCTAGGATGACAACGCTCACTCACTGTACTGTATCTATAGTGAACCAGTGTTGTCAATCTAGGATCAGAAGCAGGGGCGGACTGACAACTCATGGGGCCCCTGGGCAATAGGGGATCATGGGGCCCCTGTGTCCTTGCCCAAACTCAAAAAAGCCTATGAAAAAGGTACCAGGGGCATCTCATGGGGCCCCCTACTGACCCCGGGCCCTCGGGCAGTGCCGAGTTTCCAAATGGTCAGTCCGCCCCTGATCAGAAGTGTTTTAGGGCTACGAACACTTCCCCTTCTTATCTACATACATCGAAGGGAGGTATTCTGTAGTTTATAAAGGTGAGTTGGAAGGGCCGAAAACACTACTTGAGATAACATCACAGAAAGCACAGAACACAAGACAGAACTAGTATTCTGGCACATCTCCCAGGCTGCCCTTAGCTGCAATGTAGATTGACAGCACTTTATGTACGGAATATTGTTGTCAAAACAGAAGGAGCCTGCAGAGCAGTGGTTTTGATACTGTTCGATGCTCTTGGAGCTGGGGGAAAAAAGGAAGCTAAGGTTGGGTTTATGCCAAGAGTTGCGTATCCTCTAAAAAGCAAACTGAGGTGGATTCAGGGGTGGACTGACCATTTGGAAACTCGGGCACTGCCCGAGGGCCCGGGGTCAGTAGGGGGCCCCATGAGATGCCCCTGGTACCTTTTTCATAGGCTTTTTTGAGTTTGGGCAATGACACAGGGGCCCCATGATCCCCTATTGCCCGGGGGTCCCATGAGTTGTCAGTCCACCCCTGGGTGGATTGCATCTCAGAGGTGTTTCACAGGCAATGAGGAGGTGCCATGTGTACACCTCCATCTGGCCACTTTTGCAGTTTAAGGGGGGCAGTTAAAATGCAGCTCAACTACAAGTTTTTACCACATCCCAACCACAATTGTAAATGAGCCCTAAGCTCCCATGTGACCACTGATAAAATAGCAAATAAAACAAACAAATATACCATTAAAGTGTCACTAAAGGCTAAAATTTTTTTTTATTTTGGATAGAGTAAGGGAGGGTTATAACCCCTGTCAGTTTTATTTTTAATTATTTTACCATCTGTCTGCCATTGGGGAGATTTCCCTTCTCTTCCTGTTCCATAACCAAAATAGTAAATGAGAGAAAATCCCTCCAAAGTGAGAGAATCCCACAGTGTCACCAGGATTACCAGAACTAGTGTTCCCATTGGAAGATTTCCCCTCTATTACTGTTTTGATATCAACCAAAAATTTGGGATTTTCTTGTACTTTTAGTTTCAATTACATTGGTAAACAGGACAAGTAGAGAGGGTGAAGCGCCCTAACGGGAGCACAGACAGCAATAAAATCGGTTCTATAAATGCTGTTAATCTTACCCCTATTAATCCTGCTCGATGTCTACAGCTGTCTTGTGTCCTGTAAACTCTGCAGTCTTATCTCAAACAATGTTATCTGGAAGCGTGACTACAAAACACCTCCCCATGTGTTATAGAAAAGAAAAAAAGAGGAGGTGTTGTATTGTCCTTACAAACTTCTTTTTTGGGGGTGACAACGCTGCTCTTCTATAGGTACAATAGAGTAGGTGAGTGTTCTCACCCTAGCACAGGAAGTGTAATATTGTCTGGATCACAAGGTGTAAATATAGGGGAAAAAAAGACTGAAAAAAGAAAAGATTTCCATCACTGGTAAACTGCAATATATTACACTTCTGTTCTTAGGTTTACATATGCTTTAAAGAGGAAGTAACCCCACTTTTGTATATTTGACCTGCAGGTAAGCTTACAATAAAAAAATAATTTTTTTTTACAGCTGGCGCATGCGCTTTGAAGGAACGGCTTACCTGTACCTTTTCTTCAGAGCTCTGTGCCATGTCCCAAGTCTCCTGTGCGCATGCCCGGGAGTGACATCATCAGTCAAATGGCCAGAGTTTGCGAACCCGAAAGTAAGATCGGTGAAGATAAAAGCCCTGTCAGCGGTGACGCCGCGCCGCTGGAGAGCTTTGTTTTAAGGTAAGTGTTTCATAGTGTGCTAGTATGCGATGCATGCTAGCACATTATGCCATTATCTTGCTTGGGATTTTTAATTTTTTTTTCCTTCTGTGGTTTACTACCCCTTTAACCACTTGGCAACCACGCTATAGCCAAATAATAGCTACAGCATTGTTGTCGAGTCCTGGGAGGGCGTCATATGACATCCTCCCAGAACGCGCCCTCCCACATGCCCCCAGCGGTGTGCACCCGGCGATCTGCATGATTGCTATGTCCTACGGACACAGCTGATCACGTGATGTGGTAAAAGGCCAATCACAGCGGCCTTTTACCATGTGATCAACTGTGTCCAATAACATTGCATATCACCAGTTAATACAGTTGCCGGTTATCTGCTGCACTTTCCTCTCGCTCTGACAGTGTGAGGAAAGTGTTACCGATAACCGGTAATTGACAGAGAACAGATCGGCACTGATCATCAGTGCCCTGATGATCAGTGCCCAGCAGTGCTGCCCAGCAGTACCACCCACTGGTGCCCAGCAGTGCCACCCATGAGTGCTGCCCAGCAGTGCCACCCATCAGTGCCCAGCAGTTTCGCCAGTCAGTATCAACAGTCAGTGACACCCATCCGTGCCACATATCAGTACCCATCATTGCTGCATATCAGTGCAGCATCATCAGTGCCAGCTCATCAGTGCCCATCAGTGCTGCCTATCTGTGCCCATCAGTGCTGTCTATCAGTGCAGCCTCATCAATGCACATCAGTGAAGGAGAAAAATTACCTGTTTGCTAAATTTTATAATAGGAACAAAGAAAAACTGTTTTTTTTTTTCAAATCTTTAGCTTTTTTTTTGTTTATAGTGCAAAAAAATAAAACACCCAGCAGCGATTAAATACCACCAAAAGAAAGTTATATATGTGTTAAAAAAAATTATACAAATTTCATATTGGTACAGTGTTGCATGACTGCGCAATTGTCATTCAAAGCGCGACAGCGCTGAAAGCTGAAAATTGGCCTGGGCAGGAAGGGGGTATAAGTGCCTGGTAGGCACGTTAAATGAAAAGTCTACCACTTGTTTTTAGGATTTGTGTGGGAGGTGATGATCTCTACAGTAAATACCTTCAGTTTTCAGAAAGATCTGCAGTGCTTTGCTGTGGATCAGTAGATGACTTCTTGGTTCCTTTAAGCCCACCTAACCACAACCTGTCTGGATTTACATGGTATTAGGAACGGTGGTAGATATTTGGTATGTTTGTATACTGCAACTACTTTTTTTTTTGCAAATAATGTAGAGGCTATTTTCTCCCTGTGGTGCCCTCAGGCATACCGACTACGGGGCACAAGGTCAGTAGCAAAGAAGGAAGGATAAAAGCTGCTTGTGAAGTGGGGTCAGTTTCCGTAACCTCTGTACAGGCAGAAAAGACATGCAGACAGCTGAAAGTCTTGGCTACTTGGAGAACAAGTCTCTACATGTTTACATAAGCAGTAGCCATGCTTTTTCTCCATACTGAGAAAGGTATGTAGGCTATACTAAGAAAAACAAAGACCTAAGCTGCACTGGGTTAACCCTACATGTTTGTGAGGTATGTTGACTAAAAATAGATGGAAATAGCTTGGTAAACATTCCACGATCTGTCACTGTACGAAGGCCGAAAATGTTCAGCCAAAGTATGGTTTTCTTATCTGATCCTAGTTATCAATTCACCGATTTTACTTCCTACTTTCACCTATGCCTAACCTATCATATGTTCCAGCACATCATATCTTCCAGCAGCCAAAAAACTGTGTCAAGTGTGATAGTCCTATTTTTTTTTTTTTTTGGTACTAAAAGGCAAAAAACATGTTAAAATATACATCCTGGTAATTTGTAGGTATATACAGTATATTATTATTATTATACAGGATTTATACAGCGCCAACAGTTTGCTCAGCACTTTACAATATGACGGGAGACAATACGACAACAATACAGTTCAATACAAGAGGGATAAGAGGGCCCTGCTCCTTGGAGCTTACAATCTAGGAGGGAGGGGCTAGTGGTACAAAAGGTAGTAACTGGGTGGGATGGACTGGTTGGAAGAGTAGAAGATTCCAGTATTAGCTGAGGGCATGATAGGCTTCCCTGAAGAGACAGGTTTTCAGAGATTGCCTAAAAGTGAGCAGAGTAGGCGATAGTCTGATAAATTGGGGTAGAGAGTTCCAGAGGATGGGGGAAGCTCTGGAGAAGTCCTGCTGTATATGTACAGCATACAGTTGTGCAAAAAAGTTTGCATACCCTTGGTAATAATATGTACCATTTTTAATCATTTGCTCTCCAGAGGATTTACCCCCCTTCCTGACCAGGCCATTTTTTGTGATACAGTGCTGCATTACTTTAACTGACAATTGCGCGGTCATGCAATGCTGCACTCAAATGAAATTTACATATTTTTTTCCTACAAATAGAGCTTTCTTTTGGTGGTATTTGATCACCTCTGCATTTTTTATTTTTTGCGCTATAAACAAGAAAAGACTAACAATTTTGAAAAAAAGCCTATATTTTTTACTTTTTGCTATTAAACATGTCTAGTAAAAAAATAAAAAAATTAATTTTCTGCATAAATTTAGGCCAAAATGTATTCTGCTACATGTTTTTGCTAAAAAAAAATCCCAATACATGTAAATTAATTGGTGAAAATTATAGCGTTTATACATGGCAGTATATATACTGGAATTTTTTTTTTCTGGTAATGGCGGTGATCAGCGACTTATAGCAGGATTGCGGTGGGCATTCTGACACTGGGGGAGAACTGACTTGGTGTCTCTGACATCTTCAGTGACTCTGATACAGTGATCAGTGCTAATAAAAAGAACGGACACTGTACTAATGACACTGGGCAGGAAGGGGTTAACATGTGGGGCGATCAAAGGGTTAACTGTTTGCTGTTTTACTATGGGGGCTGTGTGTTTCACTGTAAGCACACTGCTTGGTATGCAGTGTGTAGGAGATGACAGGGGAGAGATCTGTATTGTTTACATACAGGTCTCTCCCCCGTTGGAAATCCTCGAAAATAGCCGGCGGGTAATCACCAGCCGGGACCCGGTGATTGACAGACGAGGCCGCGAGTGGCAGCGAGGGTAGGGTAGAGTGAGCAATCAAAACATTTTTTTTAAATGGAATTCATATTTAACTGTAGTTCATTAGAGAACGGCAGAATTATAGAACAAAACATGGCAACAAGTAAACAAATGAAATAGCCCCAGTTCAAAAGTCTGCATACCGTTAGTTCCTAATACTGTGTACTGTATTAGCATCAGCGTGCAGTCTTTTGTAATAGTTGTCTATGAGGCCCCACATTTTTGGGGTGATATAGCTGCCCATTCAAGATCTCCCCAGAGTGGCTCAATGATATTAAGGTCAGGAGACTGTGATGGCCACTCCAGAACCTTCACCTTTTTCTGCTGTATTCACTGGAGGGTCAACTTGGCCTTGTGCTTAGGGTCATTGTCATGCTGGAAAGCCCAAGAGTGTCCCATGCATAGCTTTCATGCAGAAGAAGGCCAATTGTCTGCCAGTATTTTCTGATAACATGCTGCATTCAACTTGCCATCAATTTTCACGAAATTCCCTGTACCTTTAGAGCTCACACATGCCAAAACATCAGTGAGCCAAGACCATTAGATATGTGCAATTAGTTTCGTTCCAAATCAAAATTTGGATGCATTTTTCATTATTCGGAGATTCGGATGTATCCAAATTACAACAGTAAGGAATTTAAATGGATCTGAAATAATGAAACAAAATTCTGCTGAAATTTGAATCGAATTTGAAAACAAATTCAAATTCAAAATCGATTTTGAAAACAAGAACAACTTTGAATAAAATAGTATAGAAGATAAAGAAATAGAATAGAAAAAATAGAATTAAGAATAATATAATCTGACAGAAGAGAAAAAAAATAGAGGAAAAGGGAACAGAATAGAAACAAAAATAAAAGTATAGATCAGAATAGAATAGAAAAGAATAGATTAAAACAGAGCAAAATAGAATAGAAAATAAAGGAACAGAATACAATAGAAAAGAAATTAAAGATATAGAATAGAAAAGAATAGAATAGATAAAAACAATAGAATATAAAGAATATACCTTTCTTCTGAAATTCTAATTTGGAATTGAATTAATTCAAATTTGGTCAATTTTTTTCAAATTTGGTCCAATTTTTTTTTCATCCAGTCAAATTTTCGAATTTGGGCAAGTTCAAAAAATTTGAATCAAATACGAATAAAACTAATTTAAAAAACAAATTAAATGAATTTAGCGCATCTAACAAAACAAAATTAGTTGATTAATGGATCGAAACAAAACAAAAGAAATGTTTTCATTTGGAAAATGCCTAACCATGACTCACAGTGATGGCATTCTTGTTGTTCCAAACACAGGAGCTATGGTTGTGACCATAAAGTTCCATTTTGCTCTCATCACTCCAGATTAGTGTGCCAGAAGCTGTGAAGCATGTCAAGGTGTTCTCGGGCATATTGTAACAGGGTTTTTGTGGCATTGGCACAGCAAAGGCTTCTTTCTGGCACTTCCGCCGCACAGCTCATTTTTGATCAAGTATTGTTGTATTGTGCTCCTTCAAAAAATGCAGTCTTTTTCAGAGCAGCCTGTATTTCTCTCGAGGTTACCTCTGGGTTTTTCTTTGTATCCCGAACAATTCTTTGGGCGGTTGGGGCTGCAATCTTTCTTGGTCTACCTGACCTGGGCTTGGTGTCAAGAGATCCCCAAATTTTCCACTTCTTAATAAGTGATTGAACAGTACTGACTAGCATATTCAAGGATTTGGATATATTGTTATAAAATTCTATTACCTTGTTATGCAGGTTTTTGACAGTTCTTTTCTGCTCCATATGGCTCAGTATCTAGCCTTCACAATGCATCCTCATGAGAGCTAACAAACGCTTGACTATTTATACACAAACACTATTTGCAATTTAAAAAGCCACAGATTTGGGAAATTAACCTTTAATTGCCATTTTAACCTGTGTGTGTCACCTTGTGTGTCTGTACCAAGGCCAAACATTCCAGGGTATGTAAACTTTTGATCAGGGCCATTTGGGTGATTTCTGTTATCATTATGATTTGAAATGGAGCCAAACAACTACATGATAATAAATGGTTTCATATAATCACTATCCTTAAATAAGTGATTACATACGTTTTTTTTGCCTGATGTAAAAGACAGAAAACAAACTAGCCTAGCCTTAGGTAATACTCAGAGATTTAAAAAATCCTTCTGCATAAGTTGTACATGTTCATCTGCAGCCCTCTCTTCTGTACAGTCATTGAAAATGCACAGTTTACACAGCATTTCTTAGCTTTAGAAGACAGGGAGTGGGCATCCGCATAACCTGTCAGAAGTGACTCATGCAGATAGCTGAGGAATGAGAGGGTAGACAGAATTCACACATGGTGCTTTGGATTGAGGCAATTACACATTATATGGGGATATGCTTTGTTTCGGTTTTATTTCAGAGGTTTACAACTACTTTAAAGCCCAAGTCTTGCCAGCCATAGAAGGATTGAAATTTGGCTGGTTCAGAAGGAACTGGACGAATTTCGATTCAGCTATGATCAGGCTGATTGTACTAAAGTTGATCTACCACTTGACTTCAGTACAACTAGCCTGTCAGAAATTTTTCATGCGATCACTGCCAGCAGCTATAGCCACCAGCAGTGAACATTGTGTTCTGCCAATGGGGAGAGATACCCACACGTGGTAGATGGAAATGCATGGTAGATGGAAAGAAAATTGCATCATTTATGTACTGCATAAGATTGGCCATACAATCTTAGGAATCTATTGATTCCCCCATCCATGCTAAACAGTGTGGATTGAGATACTAATGTACTTCCCACTGCCGACTATTGTATTTTGACAGCTGGCATCTCCGGCTGTCAGAATACCCACACTATGGCTGTAGCTGATTGGCTGTAGGATGTCAAGCAGGGTGGTGCTGCCAGGGGACCAGCCAAAATTTTCTCTCTGTATGGTCAGCTTAAAACCAGGAAAATAACATAACTGAAGGAAAAGCAAGTTGCTGCATCAATGCACACTGCATTATAAATAATAAAAGAGCTCCATGGAGCTTCAGCAGGAATTTGTTATTTTTGTTCCTTGAATGACAACGTTATCATTTACAGTACATTGGTCAAATTTTGTAAAAAATTGGCCCATATAAGATTACCTGTAAATGAATAAGTATTCTTGGTAATGATCCATGTGATCATCAAATGATGAAAACTGCATTCTCAAATTCAGATATTTGTCAAAACAATTCTGTACATTAGTGGGGTTTTTTTCATGAATGGCTTGCACAAGTGTGTTTATTGTTGTTCTGCAGAAACATGTTTGTCCATTCTGATGTTTAGGCTACATGCACACTGGAACACCGCTAAATGGTAACTCTCCTGACAGCAGAAAAACGCTAAATATGAACATGCCACTGCATTTAACCACGTTTAGCTGCATTTAGCGTTTGGACGTTTGTTCATTTTATTGTCCAGAGTATTTGCCATTGAAATGAATAAACACGGCTAGTGCTTAGGCGCGTTTACATGCATTTTTGCCGCGTTAGGAAGGAATGTTTAACAGCCTCTAAACTCTTCCGCTCCTAAACTCTGATAAAATCCTAGTTGTGCATACACACATTGGCCTTTATTGAGTTGAGTTCAGCAGATTTGGCAAAGAAACTCTAAAACCTCCAGTGCAGCAGTGTGAGGCCTTAAATCTTCTTTCTGCTAGCTAACAATCACAAAAAAAGTAGAAGTAGCCCAAGGGTTACTGGCTATTTAATTGATTATTCATGTAAAATGAATATTTCCTATCCTATTGAGACAACATCTGTCTTTTATATAATATGTTCTCAGGAAAAGTGCCCAAAATAAACAGTATGTGAGTTTGTTTGTTATATTTTTATTTACTGGCTTTTTTTTTTAGTAATTGTCAAATTGAATTTTTTTTAATTCTCTCTCTCTTAGAGTAATGCTGTCCATAGATAGCTCAAATTTCATTCAGAACTCCTTATTCATCCTACAGTTGAGCCATGAGTGGCCTTACAAGCACCAACCAGCTCAACAAATGCCAATTTAAAAATCAATTGAACTGGGTCAAAAAGTATTATGCAAACAGTGACTGCATGAATTGAGGAATCTCCACGGTAGGGTATTATATTCAGAGAGCCATGGGTGCTGCAGCTGCCTGGATAACTGAACAGTCACTGTATCTGATGGGTCACTATCCAGTTATTCAGGCACCCATAGCACCCATGGCTATCTGAATACAATAATCTATGGAGAAGATTCCTCCATCCACGCTGTTAGTGTAGGTGGGAAAAGGTTTGTTTACATTTTGGTACGCATATGTGGCCTTTCAGAGTTAAAGCCCACCAGCCGAGAGGCCGCATATATGCATTAACAAAGAGTTAATGGGTTCATTTTGCAAGAAGGATGGACAAATATGAAAAGTAAACCATAACATACCAGTGTTTTGGGACCATGGTGTACCCCTTTCTTCAGGTGACAGACAGGGAGGAGTGAAACAAACAACATACAAATATATACTTTCTGTTAGGGAAAGTTCACCTCACCTACAGACAAAAGGTAAAAAAACATACCATTAGAGCAGAGCCCTTTGTAATTTGATTTGTGGTATACTGTATGTGGATTTATTATTATTACCGTTATTCAGGAATACTAGTTACACCAGTTTAATAGCCTCAGCTGTTATATGACAGTGCAGAGGAATCATTGGATCTCTTCACTTCCACCAGATGGCTGTTCCTTATTACAGATAACAAGCCCATCAAGTGTCAAAACTTTGTACTACCTATGCCAAGTTACTGTATGTATCTTCAGTGCTGCCTAAGGATGCAAGTTGTTTTACAATGGCAGGCTTGGCAATTTTTGAAGATAACAGGTCAAGGAGGTGCTGATTCAGGGTTTTATTTTAGAATATCTTTTTTATTATTATTATTATTATTATTATTATTATTATTAATTAACTATGCACACTGTACGCAACATAAATCAAATCTGAATATAAGAAAAACCCATGGTTGGGATGAATGCTACCAAACCCAATGACTTTGGTGGTAGTTTGTCTACTGTTGTTAATGCTAATATAGTCCATATTTAATGCATGCCCATTTTTAGCTGTTTAAAGTAAAGTACTAATGTAGCACTGTTATGACTACTTCCATATGTGCAGAGAATTTTTGGAGTAAATTTATACACATCCCCATAATTTGCTTAGAAGAATACAGTCACCCCTGAAATATGAATTTTTTTCTTGTTTATTCGTATCTTATGAAAGTGGTTTTGTTGGGAACTTATGTAGACTCACTGATATTAGACACAACAAAATATTATTTTTGCCATAAAAAACATACTGGTGACCTTAGTGTCCTGAATTATTGCTTTCAGTAAATGCATAATGACTATTTCTTAATGTCCCCAGGGAAAGGTCTCCATTCATCTGCAAACTCTCAGGATTGTCTGGGATTGCACCACAATCTATGAAGATACCTTAATTAACATCTGTTCCCCCAAGCTGTGTCTGTGAACTCTCCCTAAACTTCAGCTATGTTTCATTCTGGATGTTGTCCAACACTCCTCAGATTGATGCCTGCAACAAACAGCATGGATGCATACATCTCTGATTTATTTATTTATTTATTTCAGGTTCTTATATAGCGCCGTCAATTTACGCAGCGCTTTACATATATATTATACATTCACATCAGTCCCTAACCCTCAAGGGGCATACAATCTAAAGTCCCTAACTCCCATTCATACATAGATTTTATGTTTTCAAAAATAGGCGTACAAAACAGAAACAGATTACTGTTGGTTTTCTAATAACTCCAGTCTCTACATCCAAAAAAGTGATTTTAATAACGTGGACATTTATTGGTGTAAATAAATGGAGGTGCATGGTAATCATGGCCTGATTTTAGCATAGCCAGTTCAGGTTGGGCCCTAAACAGTCCTCTAGGGGTAGCACACAACCACCCATACATTATGTTGCAGAACCAGTAAGACATACACTCACCAGCCATTTTATTAGGTACACCTTGCTAATACCGGGTTGGACCCCTTTTGCCTCCAGAACTGCCTTAACCTCCCTGGCGGTATTCCTGAGTGTAGCTCGGGGTAAAGTTTCAGTACCAAAAGCGGAAACCCCGAGCTACACTCGGGCTTACCATGAGACGCTGCTCTGGGATCCCTTGATCACTTACCTTGTCCTGCGCTCCCGCGATGTCCCTCTTGCAGTGTCCCCTGTAATGTACTCCGGCGGATGCCGGCATCTGTCATCTGTGTTCCGTCCCCTGTGAGCATTGGGACGTACGGGGGGATGGAACGGCGGGAAATTTGAAAATGACATATTGTGACATTCCCTCAATACACTAAAATCACCTGCATTTTTACTATTCTGTCTGCCTGGAAACTGAGAAATGTCCATGGCATCCAAAAATCCCTTTACGTCAAAATCGGTTTTAGACCAGCTAGAGAACAGCGATAGTAAATTAGAACCACTTTTAGAATTGAGTGAAAATGATTTGTGGGGAAGTTCGTCATCAGACACTGAAAACGATTTTGCGACTTTGCTCAGTGATGTGCGAACTTGGCGATATATTTCAAATTTCAGTGTTTTTGGTTTGATTATATTATTTAAATAAATGTATTATTATTATTTTTTATGATTATTTATTAAATTATAATTTATGATTTCGTGTTTCAAATTTTAACATACCCAGGATGTTTACTAGACTCTTGTTCGGACAGATTTCAGTGCGTTATTCCTAAAAATTACAGGCCTACAATAAAAAAAATACATATTTCCATGCAAAAAAATGTACCGGTTTGAGCACAGAAATATGGACATAATCAGACTGCTAGGGAGGTTAATTCTTCATGGCATAGATTCAACAAGGTGTTGGAAACATTCCTCAGAGATTTTGGTCCATATTTACATGGGTTACTTTTGTCTTTCTATCATCTCGAAGCAGTCTGTCCATTCTCCTCTGACATCAAAAAGACATTTTCAACCACCCAACTGCCGCTCACTGGATATTTGCTCTTTTTCGGACCATTCTCTGTAAACTCTAGAGATGGTTGTGAAAATCCCAGTAGATCAGCAGTTTTTTACTCAGACCAGCCTGCCTGGCACCAACAACCAAGTCACATTCAAAGTCACTTAAATCCCCTTTCTTCCACATTTTGATGCTCTGTTTGAACTTCAGCAAGCCATCTTCGCCACATATAGATGCCTAAATGCATGTTGTTGACATATGATTGGCTGGTTAGCAATTTGTGTTATCAAGCAATTGAACAGGTGTACTTAATTGCTTAATCAATCAAATAATGTACTTAATCAATCAAATCCCCTGATGAAGCCACGTGACCAGTGGCGTAACGCGTAGGGGTGGGACTGTAACGTCACTCGGAGGGAGTCAGTTTGCCGGACCACGAGTACACAGCTCCGACAATCAGCGGCGGTTTGGGATTGTATTTGTGCTACCACTATCCGCACACTTTATATGTGAGTGCCATATTCCAAGCAAATTAAAGTCATACTTATATAAAAGATAAAGCACCATGTCGAGGTCTTTTTTGTATGTGGAGAATCGCATGGAGATGAAAATATAGAGGAATTGCACCCTCTGGAGAGGAGATTCATCCTATAGCATATGTCGCATACCATGGATATCTTAAAGCAGGCGTTCTAAACAAGCAGGTTCCAAAGGAGGTGAACCACAAGCTTATATAGCCTAATTGCAGGCTTCTTATGAGGTGAGCGCACATCTTCACTTGAGGGAGGATTCACAAGCAGTCACCGATTTATAATCTTTGTAGATTGAAGATTTTTCAGCACAAAGTCACTTTTTGGGACATTTTCTTTACATTTATTTTTATTTATTTTTTAGAATATTTTTTATTTTTATTTTATAGTTTTTATTTTTTATTTGTTATGCACATTATTTATTTGTACTAATTTAAATTATAAGTGTATTAGTATTTATGTTTACTTACACACATCATTCTTAATTACTGTGATCCTTATAATAGAGATCAAATTTAAATAACAATATATTGATTTGAGGTTTGGGAGCGCAACACTATATATTTTATTTTTGAAGTAGGCAAGTTTGTTCTCTTAACTTCCCACTTCCAGCCTTTGATGGTTATGATATGTAACCTTGTTAGCCATGGCTAGTCAATTGACTGGGGTGGAAGGGGCAACGTAGGAGGGGGTTGGCAAAAAACAGTTGGTCTAGGGGCAGAATGTGCAAACTCAGTTCTAGTGGTAATACAACTTGATGCAGAAGATGCAAAGACATTCCAGGAAATTGTCCTTGACCTCTCACTTAAGCTGGCCATACATTATACAATTTTCCTGTTCAATTTCCTTTAAATTTACCTTCAACTGTGTAGTGCAAGGGCCTGCTTGATTGCATACAAATTGAAAGTGTTTAGATTTGACCTCATATAATATGGTTTTGGTAAATCTAAAGGAAAATCGTACAAGAAAATTGTATAATGTATGCCCAGCTTTACAGTTGTGGCCATCTACTTTTCCGTCTTCAATAATTTACACCTATAGCTTATCTGTCTTGATTCTTAATAATAAAATCAAGCTATTAACAACTAATAATAAGAGGCTTTTAAATATCAAATTCAGTATATCAAGCAACCGGATACAAGAATTTGGCAGCTTAGACAGATGAAAATTTGTCATTGGTTACTACACATTATTGAGCTCCACAGTATAATATACAGCGTGTTTGAAGGAAGAGTGGATGAGTAGCCTATTACAGTAAATTTGGAGTATCAGTAGAAACATATGTGAAATCAGATACACAGAAGTGAGTCATAATAGCAGCTTTGCTTCAGTGCCAGATTTATATTTAGAATTCATTCTGACTTAGGAACACTTGAATGGTCATTCCATTTGTACAAGATTAAAAGAAATGTAGAATGATAAAAGTAAACTGTCAGCGATGTGATTAGCATGCAAGATTTCATTCTGACTGACCTCTGTTAGCCAATATTCAGACTGCTAGGGAAAATGTAATGGTTTTAGGACCATTATTTTCTAGGTTTATGTTTTAAAGTGTTACTAAACCCACAACAGCAAAATCAGTCAGTATATGTAGTAAAGCATGCTTGTTATACTCACTGTGGAATCTAAGGGGTTAAAGAGGTTGTAAAAGCTTGAGGTTTTTTACCATCATGCATTCTATGCATGAAGGTAAAAAACCTTCTGTGTGCAGCAGTGCCCCCAGCTCCCTCAATACTTACCTGAGCCCCATCGAGATCCAGCAATGTGCATGACAGCCTCGGCTGTCCTGGGTCTCTGCCTCCTTATTGGCTGAGACAGCAAGCAGGAGCCATTGACTACCGCTGCTGTCAATCACAGCCAGTCAGCCAATGAGGAGAGGGAGGAGGCAGGGCCACGCCACGGCTCCATGTGTGAATGGACACACCGAGCAGCGGATGCCCACGTAGCAAGCTGCTTGCTGTGGGCACCCAACTGAAAGGAGGAGTGCCAGCGGGAGACCCGAGAAGAGGAGGATCCGGGCTGTTCTGTGCAAAACCACTGCACACAGAAGGTAAGTATACCATGTTTGTTATTTTACAGAGAAAAAAATTAACTTTTAGTATTGCTTTAATCCTTCACATTTTGTGAAAAGGCTGTTTAATCCTGTCTTCTCTGATCCTGCCCTTCTTTTACTGTCCCCAATCCAGCTGCAATAGTACTTAGCAACAGTGGCAAGTCTGCACAAGATATGTTTTGTATGCACTGCTAGACATTTTTTTTTCCCGGAGAGAGAGCATGTGATCAGCACAGGGCAAATCAGCGCTGTCTGGACAGAGGGTCAGGGGTCATGCAGCCTCATAGGACAGTCACAGGAAAATGAAAACTCCTCCTACAAGATAAACCAGTGCTCAGCTGGACACAAGACTTCTATATACTGCTGATGAGAAAAGGTACTTAGCACTTTATATTTAGTAAGATAATTGCATTTCCATGTACTGTGGAAGACCAGATATAGTGAATGCAGGGTCCTGGGTTAAGTAACACATTAAACTTATTTGCTATATCCTTTTTAATATTTATATAATGATGTAGATTTACTAACACTGGAACCACAGTGGCTAAATGGTTAGCACTTCTGCCTGGCAGTACTAGGGTTGTTGGTTAGAATTCCAACCACAGCACCTCCTGCCTGGAGTTTGCATGTTCTCTCTGTGCCTGCATGGGTTTCCTCAGGGTACTCCAGTTTCCTCCCACACTCCAAAGACATGCTGGTAGGTTAATTGGTTCCTGTCTAAATTGGCCCTAGTATGGATATGTATGAATGTGAGCTAGGGACCTTACATTGTACACCCCTTGAGAGTTAGGGACTGATGTGAATGTACAGTATATATACACACACATGTAAAGTGCTGCGTAAATTGACAGCGCTATATAAGTACCTGAAATAAAAAAATAAAAGCCCTTAGAATCTGGCGCAGCTGTGCATAATAGTCAATCAGCTTCTAACTTCACCTTGTTCAATTACACCTTGGTCACACTGGGTGTGACTTTGCATGCCATGCAACTTGCAAATCGTATGCCAAGTCGCACCCTATTGTCTGCAATTACAGCATACATATTGGTGCTGTTCTGACTTGACACCGATTTGCATGTACTACTTTTGGTGCTATTTGCATAGACATCTGTGTCAGATGTCTTGCAAATCGCACCTGAAATTGGCATGTCCCCCGACTTTGAAATCATACGACTTCACTGTAAGTCGCACGATTTCAAAGTCAGGCTTGATGTGACCGGGGTGTAAAGCTTTACCATTAAAACCTGAGAGCGGATTGGTTTCTATGCAAAGCTGCACCAGATTTTGCACGCTCCCGTCTTAGTAAAACCAACCCCCCCACATTATCTTTATTTTATAATACAGAGTGCAACCATGACAATAGTTTTGCAGAGCATTCTAAGTTATCTAAAGTGAGAAAACACAGCAGCAGCTTTTTCCTTAGGAACTGTCTCTCTTATCAAAACACCATATGCCATCAATGCTGTGGCCTGCTAGGGGCTTCTGATCGGTGGGTATACCTGGGGTAGGTGCAAGTCACCTTGTCAATGAATGAGTGTTCCTCAGCTATTACCTGGAGCAGAGGGGTGCCACATGTGCTGAAAACAGATTTTAAACACTACAGGGCAGCCTTAGAGACTGCAAAAATGGTGCTTTTTGGCTAGCTCTTCAGAGCCAGTTTAAGGCCACACAAGTAGCAACTCTGACTTGCAGTATTATATACTGTAGTGTATATTAGTGAGTATGAATGTTAGTAAAGTCATGTCATTGCTGCAAGCACTTCCATACAGGCACCTGCCTCTAGTTTGTACTTCAGATGATCTCCTTATTGCTTTGTGATTGCTGTGATTCAGTGTGAAAACGGAATACAAGAATAAAATGTATTCAAGAATCAAAAAAGAAACACCTTGCCTACACTGAAAAGGTTAATAAGGTTTTTAAGAGAGTTTAAATCTCTCTCATGAACTATGGGAAATATGTTGTAAGCTTACAGAGATGGGAGTGGTGGGATTGGATTTAATTACAGTTCCCAGAAATCTTTCCAGATAGACTGATGATTATTTAATGCAGAATGTAATAGTGATCAGCATTTTGGGTGTGTGTGAGGTGTCTTGGAAGCAGCCTGCCTCTCGGCCCTCCTCTATGCCAGGGTTTCCCTTTTATTCTTCAACTCTCAAAATAAGAAAAAAAAGTCACATCTGCATAACTGTTTAAACAAATACTTTATTAAGTCTGACTGCAGAATAAGGACATAGAACAAAGAGCGTTTACCGAAACAAGTCATAAAGTTCCATTTTGTGCAGTTTTTTTTCTCTCCAGCAATTATTCTGACTATGCTAATGTCGTTCAAGCAAATGCTGATTCCGTTTTCTTGGAAAACAATGGTGCCAAATAGTACGTTAGCTCTCCTTGAGTTGCAGCGTGCTTAGTGCCAGATGGTGTAAGACATGTTGTACGTTGTCTGCCATGTAATATAGAAGGGAGTGTGCCAATTCCGTCATAATTAACTCTAAAGAGCATACCCAAAAAAACGGAGGTTGCAAAGGTGCTAGGTGTGGTCTATGGTAGCCAATCAGATTCGAAGTGTCCTGCTTGCAGAAGAAGAAAGCTTCTGATTGATTAAAACTGAAAACTAATTGGGTGCTATGTACAGTAAATCACCCCCTGTCTTCATGTCCATAAATATTTTGTTTGTGCTGGTGCTCTATATGAGTAAGTCTGAGTAGAATGAGAGAAGAAGAGATGAGAATAGGATATTCTCACCAGTTTGTGTAATACTGTACATTGCCAATTTGTTACATATTCATAAATGCCACCTGTTCCTGATTTATTTGGCACAGTCCTACATCTTTCTCTCCAGTCCCGATGATGTTGTGTCCCAGGTGGTGTCCCAAGATCGCAGCAAAACCCTTATTTGAATTGCTGAGCATGTGCAACAACTCAAAACAGAGTGGACTTTTACTGCATAGTTAGGGACATGACTGTCAGAAAATGGGACAAGATCCTGGAAGGTGAGCACTTCAAGTGTGGATCATAGGCGGGGGTGACAGTGTCAAAGCAGAGCTACTAAAGTTGCGATTCACCATTAAACAATAATTTCAATTGTTTTTTGCAGTTATACGAACTTCATATAGATGTAAACTCTAAGGCAGCCCAAAGATATTTTTTTTTTTAGCCAGCAGATTGAATGAAAAAAATTAACTTGATTCCCCTATGTGGATGGAGGGATCCTCCTGATGTGTCTTTGTATTCTGATAGCAGGGAGACTTCCCTGTTGCCAGAATACACTGATCAGTGCTGCCAGCTATAGCTAACAGTACTGATCAAGGGAAATTTTCCAGCATGGCAGTTTTACAGAAGCCAATCGGTAGATCCACTTCTGAACAACAACCCTGCCCATACTCAAAGTGAAATTTGTCTCTACTGAACTGGACGAATTTTGATCCATCTATGTATGACATTTAGACAATTCAGAGAGAGAAACCAAGCATTGTCACTCCATAGCAGGAAATACCTGAACAAGGAAATTTATAGCAGAATCACCTGGTAATATTTTAACCTGTCCCCGCAGACGTGTTGTATATATGCAGCCTCGTGGCGGATGGGCTTTAATGCCAAGTTCCAGCATGTATGCGTCCACTGGTAAACAATTTACTGTGCTGAGAGTGCGCTCCCTGCATGTTTCCAGCACAGCAACTAACATGTAAAGGAAAGCTCCTGATGCATACTTGCGATCAGGAGCTTTTCGATCCTGTGAACGCTATGACAGCCAACCACAGTGGTCACATGATTGGAATGGCTGCCTCTACCTCCCAGCATTTTTATCCAATTTAAAGGGCAAGGAGGCATTGACGGGAAGGGGTTAATGAAAGCAGGAAATATAAAAAGATTGAAAGGGACAATGATAAAATAACATGACATGAAATTACAGTGTGATTAACCGTCATTAAAATATAAGATTTTAGAGATAGCCTTTACATCTACTTTAATTTGTAATTTTTCAGGAAGGGTTGTGAGTCCGGGGTGCAGTAAAAGCAGGCGGTTGAGCAGTGGTTTGATCGCGCACCTGAACAAGAACATGCAGTATCTGAGGGCTGTAGACATGTCGGTTTGAAAAATTAACACAAAATGCTTCAAAATGATTGGTAGGCAGTACTGCAGCCCATTCAAGTTGATGGGGCCGCTGCACAACCACATGCAATGCATGCAGTGGTGGTTCAGACTCTTGAGGGTTAAAACAGGTGCTCAGGAGGTGACATATTGTCTCCCAGCTGCCTGTGAACTGCCTGTGAATCGCTTTTTAGAAGGACAGCAAAGGCTGCAGCACTCCTGAATGAGTCCTTATAGACCTAAAAATAGAGTGATGTCCTCTGCAAGTGCGTTTTACCACTTTAAATAAAAATAGAACTGAGCCAAAGTCTGTATTGTGATACTTGAATTTAATGTTCACATGGATTAGTGGGGTGTAGGCTAGCATCTGTCTTACGTCTGAATCCTGACAATGTTTAGAAAACAAGCTCGGCAGAATGTAAATCCCACTTCCAAACCTTTGAGACAATACTTCATTGAAAAACACTCATATGCCGTTGTTAAGAGCGGATTATTTTCTCTACATTCTATCCTGTGTGCTGTTGTGTCACGTACGTTTTGTCTACGTTTTACGCTGCACACAAAAGGTGTTAATGCTGGCCTTCAGACACGAATGTGCCCTCCTAGTGCTGCCTGGAGAGGAGGTAGCTCAGACTGGAAAGTTTTAGAATCTCCAGGCCCCTAAGTGGCTGATGTGCACTTCTACAAAGCTAATGGAAACTGGCTCATAAGATGAAGTGTGATTCCAGTCATTTTTCACAGCGTGCGCAATGCAGGAGACCGAGGGAGCTCAGAGGGGGTAGTGGATGAGGCTACGCCACTACACATTTATTATACTCTGGCAAATCCATTTTTAACTGTACTGGTTTTATTGTTTTCACACTAGAAAAATGCAGGTTGTTTGCCAATTCAAGGTAGAGCAAACAGTGACCATACAATATGGAAAGTATAGTACTGTACACCGTCAAACAAAATAAGTGCTTGATGGATAATAGTTGTAATATATGTGCAGCCCAGTGGAACCAATCACATAGCAGGTTTCAAATGTACAGAGTAATACAAGTTTCTTTGTGATTGGCTGCTATAGTTTAATGCTTAATTAGGGTTCATAGATATGGGTTCATTACGAGCAACATCAAATTCTGGCTTTTTCCCATACCTGGAAAGCCTAGGCTATGCATACAGCTGCCCTTAGACATGAAAGGCTGCACATTGCTGTATGCTGGTATACTCCAGTACTTGTATAAACGCACATATAGTGCCTGGTCATACTCCCAAACGCAGACATTCTACATATAGAGTGTACATGAATACCGGCATATACCCACATATAGCCATTCATTTCTATGAGTAGCTGTATGCAGCAACAGAGCTTTCAGAGCTTAGAAAAAAGTGAGAATGTATGTTGTACTCCACTAATGCACCCATGTGCATGGGTCCTTAGAATTATAAATTCAGTTGTAAAGGATTGTTTGAAGTGGATATTCAACTTAAAAATTACAATTGCCTTCTTTCATTTTCTCCCCAACGCATAAATAAATAGCAGATTTTTTTTATCCCTAGCTGAGGATGATGTCGCCTTGATCCTCCTCCCCCTGCAGCCTCCTAGGATAATATCACACATCCCCGGGAGTTGTAGGTCCAGTCTCATGGCAAGCTGTGTGTCATGCATGCACAGTAGGGAGGTGGTTGTGAGCCATTAGGAAGTGACAGCCAACTTTCAAACCAAGATGGTGATGTGGAGGAACAGCATTGGCTGTATAGGAGACAGCACTGGACTGCACGGACTTGTAAGCCGGGCTTGTTTTCTCAAAAATAGGTGCAGGAACTCAAACATGCCCCCCCACCCTGAATCCACTTGGTAGGCATGGTCAAATTGCACTAACAGTGAGAGGATCTTAAATTGGGCAATAAATTCCAGTTGTGCACTATGTACAGAGTGTAGGGTTCAGGGGTACACTACATACAGAGTGCAGGGTTCAGGGTGCACTATATACAGTTCATGAGTGGACTATGTACAGAGTTCAAGACTGTGCTACACACTGAGTGCAGGGTCCAGGGCTGGGCTGTGCACAAAGTGCAGGGTCTGGGTCTGCTCTACACAGAGAGCGCAGTGTCCAAGCTTACACTATGCACAGAGTGCAGAGTCTGTGGTTGCGCTACACACAGAGTGCAGGGTCCGGGCTGCACTACGCACAGAGTTTAGGGTCTGGGGCTGCACTACACACAGAGTGTAGGTTCCAACACTGCACTAGTCACAGAGTGCAGTGTCTGGGCTGCGTACGCACAGAGTGCAGGGTCCAGGGGAGTGCTATGTATAGAGTACAAGGTTAAGGGCTGTGCTATGTATAGAGTGCAGAGTCCAGAGCTGTGCAATGCACGTATTGCAGAGTTTAGGGCTTTACTAAACACGGATTGCAGGGTTCAGGGTTGTGCTATGTCTACAGTGCAGGATCCAGGGCTGTGCTATAACTAGAGTGGAGGGTCCACGGCTGTGCTATGTTTAGAGTGCAGGATTCAGGGTTGCGCTGTGTATAGAATGCAGGACTCAGGGCTGTACTGTGTATATAATGCAGGATCCAGGGCTGTGCTATGTCTACAGTGCAGGATCCAGGGCTGTGCTATATTACTATTATACAGGGTATTATGCAGGGTCCACGGCTGTGCTAAGTCTAGAGTGAAGGGTTCAGAGTTGCGCTGTGTATATAGAATGCAGGATTCAGGACTGTGCTGTGTATAGAATGCAGGATCCAGGGCTGTGCTATGTCTACAGTGCAGGATCCAGGTCTGTGCTATATCTAGAGTGCAGGGTCCAGGGCTGTGCTATGTTTAGAGTGCAGGGTCCACGGCTGTGCTATGTCTACAGTGCAGGTTCCAGGGCTGTGGTATGTCTAGAGTGCAGGGTCCAGGGCTGCAGAATGTATACAGTGCAGGATCTAGGGCTGTGCTATGTCTACAGTGCAGGTTCCAGGGCTGTGGTATGTCCAAAGTGCAGGGTCCAAGGCTGTACAATATCTAGAGTTCAGGGCTATGCTTATAGAATGAAGAGTTCAGCAGGTGTCTTATATTTGATGTTGTCTCAGCTGAACCCCTTGGCCTCTCGAATGCTGTTGCACCTCTCTCACTTGGAGAGCGATCATCCAGCGAGCATCAACATCAGGCTATCAGGAAACAGGTCAAGATTATTTAGAGGGCGCCACCTACAATGCAACGCCCCCTCCCTCCCATAACAGCAGTGCACTGTGGGCTCCTGCATCTCCCTTGTCTCTATGCTAAGTGTAGTGAAGAGAGTGATCTGTGCACACCGCTGGGAGAAGTAATCTGTCACTTCTAAACACAAGCTGGGCTTCTGTATTTAACCATGACAGCGGGGCGCAGACCAGAGCTGGAGGTGGCGGAACGGCATTCTGCCACATTCCGGGTGAAAAAAAACCCTGCTTGTTAGTATCTATATTCTTGCAGACCTTTAATTGTCCAAATACAGCAGCGAAATTAGGTAAAGTTAGCCATAGATGCTTTTTTTCATTTAGCCAGCAGACTGAAAAGAAATAAAAACCCAAGAGATTCATCCATCCACACAAACAAGGTGACTGGAAGAATTCCCCCTGCTAGGATGTTTTATTCTGAAAGTGGGACTGTCCGCTGTCCAAATACACTGATCAGTGGCTGCAGCCGCTGATCGACAAAAGTTTTCCAACATTCCTTTTCAACATAATTCATTCTAACAATCAACTTCTTTTGAACAGGGATGGCAACACGTGGATCAAATTCGCCCGGTCCTGGCCAAATTTCAATCCCTACATGGCTAGCATTAGTATGGATTTGTGGGAGGGGAAGGTGAGTGAAGGAGGTGAGTGGGGAAGGTAAGTGGGATTTTGCCAATGGGCCTAAAGACAAAAAAATAACTGAGCTTTGTGTAAAAGTACAGTTATCTTTAAAGCGGGGCTCCACCCAAAAGGGGAAGTTCCTTTTTAAGTACTGGGGGGGCGGGCACCTGATTTTGACAGGTACCTACCCACTCCCAATTCCGTTGTGATGCCTATGCGATCAGAAACAGAAGTTGTCCCCCCCCTGTATAGTGGGCACCCGGTTGTGAAGCTGCAAGCTGTCACAGTCGGGTGCCCAAACTTAAGATGCTGGTGCAGGGGAGCGAGGATGGCCAGTGAAACCAGCTGCAGTGTGTGCACCTTTTGATCGTAGGACAGGTGAATGGCTGTTTTTTAAAAGTCAGCAGCTACAGTTTTTGTAGCTGTTGACTTTTAGTTTTTGTAGCTTTGACTGGAGCTCCGCTTTAATGAACATGATTTCAGTAAAGCGAAATCTGATTGTTTGCTATGAGTTATTTCCCATTGGATGTCATCATTGTTCTCAGCATCGCTTTACTGAATAATTTTGCTGGTGTATTTTGTAGCTCAAGTGTGCATTCACATCAGCTATAACTCCAGACATCCGTAGGGCTATTCTTATTTCTAGTGAGAAATTTGTGTTATTACCGATATAAAAGTGTGTGATATAACTCCAAGGCTTCCATCTGTAGTCCTGAGAGCTTATCTGTCTTCCTCTGCAAGCAGGAAATCCTAGAGATAGCTCTGAAAACAATGTTTGTCCGCAGCCTCCTTTCCCGGCTGGCTGTTGCTGGAGTGTGTTTTGTAGAAACAAAAAGATAACAGATAATGCAAGATCACATTGTACCTCTTGGCTGGAGCCCACGGTATGCAGGCCTATTCCCTGCTAGCGCTAAGAATGTGTCTATGAAAAGTCCGTTCAGTTCTCCTTTACATCTCAAGCCTTACATCTGGCGTCAGTACAAGCCTTCTCTCTTAAAGCTAATAGCCACATCTTGGCCCTGTCAGTCTTATCTTTTTATGTTCTCTGTCAAATGATGGAACCCATTTTTTCATCTACAAGCAGTCAGTATTTACTTATGATGTGAATTAGATATAGTGTTCTCTGCAAATTGATAAAGGACTATGTGATCCAGAACATATGGTGGGAATTTAATAAAACGTGAACAATGGAATCGGTGCTGATGTCCAGCATAACTGAAGAGATTATGAGTTTCTGTTTCATACAGTTTGCAAAATAAACTGAACATTTGACCTCCTGCTGTTAAGAAGGAGCAAACCCTATGTTGGCCATCCACCCATTTCTTTTTTTGTAGAAATTTCAAACACTTTAAATCAGCTTTGGACACAAAGCATCCCACAACTGTTCTGGAGGGTGACTGGACTATAAGAGCTCCGCCACATGTGTCGTGTGAACATTTAAAAAAATATTACGGCTAGAAAGGTATGTCCGGAGGTATGATAGAAGTGAATGAAGCACAGGGCATACATGACTGGGGGGAAGGAGAACCTGGCAGCTTGATGTGAATTGGTTTAAAGGTGTGAAGAAAGTAAGGGCACCTACCAGAAGCAGGGTGATGGGGAGGAGTATGGGAAAATGGTCTGCAAGGACGAGTGAGGAAGATCCAGCCAGAGATGAGGAGTCATTGGACGAATGTCCCTCCCTCCTGCCCTAATTGTTGGTTCATAATGGTTAGATTTAGGTATTAGCAAAAGTTTTGGCAGTTTGGGGTTTAAATTTCCTGTTTTTGGGAAAATGGGAAAATGGTGGGTACCCATCTTTAGCATGGTATCCTCTAGTTGGTCTGGTCAACTTATGGTGACTGGGTAGTTTAAAGTGGTAGGTGTCTGAGGTTCCCGAGGAGATTTTGTGCATCTTTAGGTATAACTTTGATAAGTGGTGCCACAGACACAAGGTTTCGTTTTATGGTACTTTCAAGTGCCTGCAACCTCAATTGATATGTAATATTATGCTTTTTATCATTTCAATCTGTATGCTATTAATAATAAAAGACTGATATGGCCATTTAACTTTACTTTTAGACTAATGTGTTCCTTTGGGGTTAGAGGCAGATGGAGTTGAGGAAGTCTGGTCAGAGGTTGTAGGTACATGGAGGACCTCTGATCTACCCTGGTCATGTGCTGTTGGAGAAGGCATGCTGTCTACTTTGTATTCACTTAAACTTTTTAACTGCACAGACCAACAAATAAGAAAAGGAGAGATGGACATATGAACTTCTTGAGTCTTCTGATTACACTCAACATACACTGCACACAGTCTCTTCTACGATTAATTTAGCTGAAAATGCTCAGAGATGGCTAGAGGAAACAAACACCCATGGTCCACTAATAACCCTGCTGCCCGAGGTACTGACCCACAAATGTCAGCACAAACTTGCCTATCCTAAAAATATAAATGTATACATTTTTGGTGGTAGGTTTCTTTGATCTGTTTTCTTGATTACTAATTTAAAGTTGTTTAAAATTGGTTACTACAAATGCTCCATACATGGTCAGCATTTCAATCTATTAGTGTCTGTAGAAGGCCTAAAACGTGCCAGGTATGCAACACATTTAAACACTAGTTGCAATAATCATGTTGTGTAGTAGCTCTGTGATCAGCGGTGGACATAGACTGTAGTCCCTGTGTAAAGATACATTCAGAGCACCAGGGTTTACTTTTGTTGCTTTACATATGTGCATGCTGTGCTGCTGCATGAACACACAGGGATTATGTTGTGTTTGCAGGCACAGGTGTCCATCAATGACATCGCATTCTGCAGTGCAGCTAGCACTATTGGACCAGGGATACCGTATTTTACCTTTATTTATTAACACATATATTTTGCAGATTCTGTGGCTGATGCAGAGACAACACTAGCTGAATTTAATTACCAACATAATCTTGGTAGCTTAAACATGTCAGCAATTAAAAGGAAGATCTGACAAACCTTGTATAGACCCAATCCATGCTAGAGTCCTTAAGCATTCATCATTGAGTGTTGGTGGAGAATCCAATCCAATGGAATGGAGAATCCAGCTGCATCCTGCTTTCCACCTCTATGCCAGTGGGTTTCTTTGTCCCTTTGGCCTACACAGTTAAGACATCCATCAGCATTGACATAATTGTATCTTGAGCCCTGGGCTGTTTGCAATTCATAGTACCCCCAAACCAATTTAATGTGATCTTGCATAAGGATCTGTGTACATAAGAATATGGATTTTGCTTCTGACATGGCTTCTGAAGAAGTCACTCATCAAAAGACATAGCTAGGTAATAAGTGTGTGCGTGTTGTGTTTATGGGGGAATGGTGGGGTACTACTTTGCTCAATCTTTACCTTTAAAAAATTCAGTTTAGTTGTGCAAGAACAGTTATAAAAAGTATAGAATTCTCTTTAGTGATTAGTTACAATCAATCCACTTCAGCATTACTTAGGGCTAAGTGCTTTAGAAAAATGCTTAGCGTTTAGGTCAGTACAGTGTTAGTGAGCACTGATACTTTCAGCCATGTTATAAAAAAAATGTACAATAAGCATGCAGAATGTGCCAAAAAAAGATGCATCACACAAAACCAACGGTATCCTCTAACAGTTGTGAGAATCAGCCCTTTCTTGTTTAAATAAATGGATGCTGTATGGTTTTGCATTACAAGTTATGTGGAAATTCCATTACTGTGTTATAGGAATTAAGGTTAACCTAGCTCTAGCATGTCATACTCTAATTAACAAAGTAAACATGAGAGGGAATTTTGGGGGAAAAGTAAGATCATTGCTCCAATGGCTGCCACTTCCTTTGTAACTGCTTTCCTCTCTCCTGGGGAATATGTGCGGCTACTGACATTTACATGTCAAACTCTCCAGTGATGTCAGCCCTGTACAATCATCCCCACTTATGTGTCTCTGTTTATCTGAGGTGGATAGGTTGGGAAGTAAGAGCTGTGATTTTTGCTCTTTTTTTGCCAGTGGTGGTTATTACAAATTCCCCCTTACATTGGTGGTTAGTATAAATTCTACCTTATATTGGTGGTCAATGTAAATTCCCCCTTACATTGATGGTGAGTGTGAATCCCCCCTTACATTGGTGGTGAGTATAAAGTCCCCCTTATATTGGTGGTCAGTGTAAATCCCCCCTTACATTGGGGGTTAGTGTAAATCCCCCCCCCTACATTGGTGGCTAGTGTAAATCCCTCCTTACATTGGTGGTTAGTGTAAATCCCCCCTACATTTGTGGCTAGTGTAAATCCCTCCTTACACTGGTGGTCAGTGTAAATTCCACCTTACATTGGGGGGTGAGTGTAAATTCCCCATTACATTGGTGGTCAGTGTAAATCCCCCCTTACATTGGTGGTCAGTCTAAATCTCCCCTTACATTAGTGGTTAGTGTAAATCCCCCCTTACATTGGTGGTTAGTGTAAATCCCCCCCTACATTGGTGGTGAATATAAATCCCCCCTTACATTGGTGGTGAATATAACGTCCCCCTTATATTGGTGGTCAGTGTAAAATCCCCCTTAGAATGGTGGTAAGTGTAAATTCCCAGTTACATTAGTTGTGAGTGTAAATTGCCCCTTACACCGATGGTGAGTGTAAATTCCCTCTTACAGTGGTGGCAAGTGTAAATTCCCTCTTACACTGGTTCTGAGTGTAAACTCCCCCTTACAATGGTGGTAAGTGTAAATTCCCCCTTACATTGGTGGTCAGTGCAAATCCCCTCTTACATTGGTGGTCAGTGTAAATCCCCCTTACATTGGTGGTCAGTGTAAATCCCCCCTTATATTGGTGGTTAGTGTAAATCCCCCCCCCTACATTGGTTGTGAATGTAAATCCCCCCTTACATTGGTGGTGAGTATAAAGTCCCCCTTATATTGGTGGTCAGTGTAAAATCCCCCTTAGAATGGTGGTCAGTGTAAATTCCCAGTTACATTAGTGGTGAGTGTAAATTGCCCCTTACACTGGTGGTAAGTGAAAATTCCCTCTTACACTGGTTTTGATTGTAAACTCCCCCTTACAGTGGTGGTAAGTAAATTCCCCCTTACATTGGTGGTCAGTGCAAATCCCCCCGTACATTGGTGGTGAGTGTAAATTCCCCCTTACAATGGTGGTCAGTGTAAATTCCTCATTACATTGGTGGTCCGTGTAAATCCCCCCTGACATTGGTGGTGAGTGTAAATTCCCCCTTACATTGGTGGTCAGTGTAAATTCCCCCTTACATTGGTGGTCAGTGTAAATCCCCCCTGACATTGGTGGTGAGTGTAAATTCCCCCTTACATTGGTGGTGAGTGTAAATTTCCCCTTACACTGGTGGTTAGTGTTAATCCCCCCTTACATTGGTGGTCAGTGTAAATTCTCTTACATTGGTTGTCAGTGTAAATTCCCCCTTATATTGGTGCTGAGTGTAAATCCCCCCTTACATTGGTGGTTAATGTACATCCCTCCTTAAACTGGTGGTTAGTGTAAACCCCCCCTTACATTGGTGGTCAGTGTAAATCCCCCCCTTACATTGGTGGTTAGTGTAAATCCCTCCTTACACTGGTGGTTAGTGTAAATCCCCCCTTACATTGGTGGTCAGTGTAAATCCCCCCCTACATTGGTGGTCAGTGTAAATTTCCCCTTGCACTGGTGGTTAGTGTTAATCCCCCCTTACATTGGTGGCCAGTGTAAATTCTCTTACATTGGTTGTCAGTGTAAACTCCCCCTTATATTGGTGCTGAGTGTAAATCCCCCCTTACATTGGTGGTTAATGTACATCCCTCCTTACACTGGTGGTTAGTTTAAATCCCCCCTTACATTGGTGGTCAGTGTAAATCCCCCCTTACATTGGTGGTTAATGTAAACCCCTCCTTACAATGGTGGTTAGTGCAGGGACGGACTGACCATTTGGAAACTCGGGCACAGCCCGAGGGCCCGGGGTCAGTAGGGGGCCCCATGAGATGCCCCTGGTACCTTTTTCATAGGCTTTTATGAGTTTGGGCAAGGACACAGGGGCCCCATGATCCCCTATTGCCCGGGAGCCCCATGAGTTGTCAGTCCGCCCCTGGGTTAGTGTAAATCCCCCCTTACATTGGTGGTCAGTGTAAATCCCCCCCTTACATTGGTGGTCAGTGTAAATCCCTCCTTACACTGGTGGTTAGTGTAAATCCCCCCTTACATTGGTGGTCAGTGTAAATCCCCCTTACATTGGTGGTCAGTGTTAATCCCCCCTTACATTGGTGGTCAGTGTTAATCCCCCCTTATATTGGTGGTTAGTGTTAATCCCCCCTTACATTGGTGGTCAGTGTTAATCCCTCCTTACAATGGTGGTTAGTGTTAATCCCCCCTTACATTGGTGGTCAGTGTTAATCCCCCCTTATATTGGTGGTCAGTGTTAATCCCTCTTTACACTGGTGGTTAGTGTTAATCCCCCCTTACATTGGTGGTCAGTGTAAATCCCCCCTTACATTGGTGGTCAGTGTAAATCCCTCCTTACACTGGTGGTTAGTGTTAATCCCCCCTTACATTGGTGGTCAGTGTAAATTCCCCCTTATATTGGTGCTGAGTGTAAACCTTCTGTACAATGGTGGTGAGTGTAAATTCCCGCTTACATTGGTGGTTAATGTAAATTCCTCCTTACACTGGTGGTTAGTGTAAATCCCCCCTTACATTGGTGGTCAGTGTAAATCCCCCCCTACATTGGTGGTCAGTGTAAATCCCCCCCTACATTGGTGGTCAGTGTAAATCCCTCCTTACACTGGTGGTTGGTGTTAATCCCCCCTTACATTGGTGGTCAGTGTAAATCCCCCCTGACATTGGTGGTGAGTGTAAATTCCCCCTTACATTGGTGGTCAGTGTAAATTCCCCCTTACATTGGTGGTGAGTGTAAATTTCCCCTTACACTGGTGGTTAGTGTTAATCCCCCCTTACATTGGTGGTCAGTGTAATTTCTCTTACATTGGTGGTCAGTGTAAATCCCCCCTGACATTGGTGGTGAGTGTAAATTCCCCCTTACATTGGTGGTCAGTGTAAATTCCCCCTTACATTGGTGGTGAGTGTAAATTTCCCCTAACACTGGTGGTTAGTGTTAATCCCCCCTTACATTGATGGTTAATGTAAATCCCTCCTTACACTGGTGGTTAGTGTAAATCCCCCCTTACATTGGTGGTCAGTGTAAATCCCCCCTTACACTGGTGGTTAGTGTAAATCCCCCCTTACATTGGTGGTCAGTGTAAATCCCCCCTTACACTGGTGGCTAGTGTAAATCCCCCCTTACATTGGTGGTCAGTGTAAATCCCCCCTTACACTGGTGGTTAGTGTAAATCCCCCCTTACATTGGTGGTCAGTGTGAATCCCCCCTTACACTGGTGGTTAGTGTAAATCCCCCCTTACATTGGTGGTCAGTGTAAATCCCCCCTTACACTGGTGGCTAGTGTAAATCCCCCCTTACATTGGTGGTCAGTGTAAATCCCCCCTTACACTGGTGGTTAGTGTAAATCCCCCCTTACATTGGTGGTCAGTGTAAATCCCCCCTTACACTGGTGGTTAGTGTAAATCCCCCCTTACATTGGTGGTCAGTGTAAATCCCCCCTTACACTGGTGGTTAGTGTAAATCCCCCCTTACATTGGTGGTCAGTGTAAATCCCCCTTTACACTGGTGGTTAGTGTCAATCACCCCTTACATTGGTGGTCAGTGTAAATTCACCCTTATATTGGTGCTGAGTGTAAACCTTCTGTACATTGGTGGTCAGTGTAAATTCCCCCTTACATTGGTGGTCAGTGTAAATCCCCCCTTACATTGGTGGTCAGTGTAAATTCCCCCTTACATTGGTGGTCAGTGTAAATTCCCGCTTACATTGGTGGTCAGCGTAGAATCCTCACTTCCATTAAGGTTAAGCTTAACCTTAATTCCTATAACACAGTAATTGAATTTCCACATAACTTGTAATGCAAAACCATACAGCATCCATGCAAAAAGATCGCAAGCTTTGCTCAATGTGATTCAGATTCACCACGGTGTAATGTCTCCTAATTAGTTGTATTATACGGGATCTTTGCCATTCCAGAAAGCTTCAATCAGCAGCCACAACAAGTGTTGCAGTACGCATCAGAAAGGTCAATGTCAAATGATGTTTTTGAATGTTTTATTCCAAATGTGTTTGCAGTGTAATTGGTTGTCATTGGTCTCTGCAGCAGCTGTTGGTTTACTGCACTTTAAATAGACTGTACAAAACAAAAGATGTAGCTAGTTTTAACCCTTTCACTGCTACTGACCTATGTAATATGTCAGCAGCATCGAGGTGTTTTACACAAACGCGTGGCTGCAAGTCATGTAAATAACACAGACTGATTATCAGATTTCAGATGAAAGCGATCTGGTGGACTACCCCTGCGCAATCCCCCACCATTTTTCCCGCATGATGGGTTTTGCCGGGTAGAGGGGAGGCAGGCCAGTGATTGTCCATTTGCTATTCTTCCATAGCTATTAAGAATCCAAAAGCAAAAAGGATTTTGTCTCTTCCGGTTTTCTGCTGTCACTTTTCCTGCCATTTGTGGCCAGAAAAGAAGGTATTGGAGCAAGACACTTGGCGTGCAGGGCAGACATCAATGGTCTAATAGACCCATGGGGGTTTATTTACTAAAGCTGGAGAGTCCAAAATCAGACTCCCTTCTGCATAGAAACCAATCAGCTTCCAGGTTTCATTGCCAAAGCTTCATTGAACAAGCTGAGGTTAGAAGCTGATTGGTTTCTATGCAGAAGGGAGTCTGATTTTGGACTCTCCAGCTTTAGTAAATAAACCCCATGATGTCTCATTAACCACTTCCCGACCTATAGCAAAAAAGATGGCTACAGCACAGTCAGCTAGTTCTGGGAGGGTGTCCATGGATGTCTTCCCAGAACCACACCCCCTTCGCGCCCTGCACCCCCCTGTCCTTCGGACACAGCTAATCATATGTCCAGGTAAAGGACAAATCAGAGCTGCCTTTTACTATGTGATCAGCTGTTCAATAGAAAATGCCGGTTATCTGCAGTTTTCTCCTCACACTGACATCTACACTGATCAGTGCCCTGATGATCAGTGTAGCCCTATCAGTGCCCATAAGTGAGGCTAATAGTGCCCATCAGTGCTTTGTATCAGTGCCCATCAGTGATACCTATCAGTATCCATCAGTACCACCTATCAATGCCTATCAGTGCTGCCTATCAGTGCCCCCTATCAATGCCCATCAGTGCTGCCTATCAGTGCCCATCAGTGCTGCCTATCAATGCCCATCTGTGCCGCATATCGGTGAAGCCTCATCAGTGCACATCAGTGAAGGAGAAAAATCCCTTATTTACAAAATGTTATAACAGAAACTAAGAAAAACTTTTTTTCCCAAAATTTTTGGTCTTTTTTTTGTTCAACAAAAAATAAAACCCCCAGTGGTGATTAAATACCACCAAAAGAAAGCTCTATCTGCGCCCCAAAAAAGATAATAGCTGAAAATTGTGAAAGCTGAAAATTTGTCTGGGCAGGAAGGGTGTAAAAGTGCCCAGTAGGCAAGTGGTAAAAAAGAACCTGTCACTATAAATATGTGGTCACATAGAGGGCTATTGGTCCCCTATGTAATAGGAAAAAAAAGTTAAAGTGGTTCTACAGTCAGAACACCTTTTACCTTAAAGCATTCCCTGCATTAAGGTAAAAAAAAGTCCCACAAACTGTTCTGGTGAACCTTGGTGCACATTTAGGAGATATTCATTGTGCCCTACAGGTAAACTTCATCATAAGCTTACCTGTAGGTGCAAGTTTCCAAGCAGTGTTTGCTTACGCTTTAATTAAAAAAATTAAAGGTATACTCAAGCACCCCAAGAGCCCCCCCCCACACACACATACATAAGTAAATGTACATGTTGGGGTGGGTAAATATGAAAATGTTGATTGCAGTACAAACTGGATGAAATCCAAGCAGCGGCTGGCCCAGTTGGCACCCTTCCACCCAGCATCTTACAATCAGAAAATCAAAGGAGTTGAGGAGGTCATTCCTAATAACTCCAGTCGCTGTATGGCAGGGCCCACTGGATTTTAACAGCCTCAGGCTCTGGCTGTTAAAAAAAAATAGGCACAGCAGGAGATTCATCTATCTGCATTGTTTAGCGAGGATGGAGGAATCTGTTACATTTTTTTTTTGCTTCAACCTGGAGGCTGAACCAAAAATCTCTTAGTGTATAGTTAGCTGTAGAATGACTTATTTTCAGGACAGACTAAAACATTTAATGTGAAAATGGCTTACGGTAGCTTAACGTGTAATAAACTGCCTAAATCTCAATCAATTGACTTGAATTGAAAACTTTGCACAGCTCAAGTTCTCAGCTTCCCAAACATGTCCTAGAAGTTTCATAGATTTTGGCCTGACAAAAAGCAAATGGGGGGCATTAAGCTTGTTTTTTGGGGAGATTAATGTGGCTTAATGTACAAAAAAGAGCTTAGATGTTTACCAATTTCCCCCAAACTTCACACAATAGAAGACTCTACCGATTTGAACAGTTCCATTGCCGACAATAGGGTGTGACTGGTCTTGACTTGACTTGTGCGATTTGGAACTGTCAAATCTTAGTGTCGCTCGTGATGCATAATGAGATTTAGGCACATTATGGTACGTTAAGCTCTTTTTACATTAAGCTGTTTACATTAAATAATTTAGCATTGTAAAATAGACCTTAATGTGAATAACTTTTGGTGTGATTTACCAAATGATCTGAAATTTTCAGAATATGTTGCCATAGATAGAGTCTTCTATTGTGTGAAGTTTGGGGAAGATTGGTAAACGTCTAAGCTCTTTTAAGAGCTCCCCAAAGAACAAGCTTAATGTCCCCCATTTTCTTTGTGGGCATTCCAAAATATATGAAACTTCTAGGTCATGTTTGGGATGTTGAGAACTTGGGCTGTGCACAGTTTCAAGACAATTGATTAAGATTTAGGCAGTTTATTACATGTTAAGCTACATTAAGCTTTTTGTACATTAAATGTTTTAGTCAGTCCCTTTATTTTCAAATCCAGAAGAATGGTCATTCAAACCCTTTACTTTGTATGTTCCTGGACTTCCACTTAAGAGAGGATAACAGTGATGAAAATAGCATTGCCTTCTATCTCTGCTGTGGATTCACACAGATCAATATTTCACAGACAGAAAAAGTATTTATTGTTGTTTTGATTGATTAAGGCTGAAAATAGGATGTGACACTCCTTCCTTCACCTTCTTTTCTCTCATACTGAGAAAATTGTTCCCACAGGATGTCCTTAACAGTTTCAATGTGTACCAGGAGACTGCTTTGACTTCATTAGAAGCCTCACACTTTCTCGCCATGTGTCACTACTTTTCTCCTGCTCTGACCTTCCCAAACATTCCCTCCAGGCCTTGCCATTGTCTTTCCTTGTTTGACCTGGCAATTAGAAAGCATATAACCTCTCCTATAATCCAGCCAAGGGTGGGTCAGTCACTCCATTAGATAGTAACCAACATTATTTACAACACATGCCTCACACAACAGACCATGTTGGCACCAAATCGTTGTGTCCACAAAGATATCATATAGAGGGAATTCCAAATTAAGCAGCAAAATATTTACTTAAATTGGAACTACGTTGTATCTGAGCACTACAAACCAAAAATGCTATTTAATTAATTGTTAATATTCAAAAGCAAACTCACCCATCCATCCATGTCCCCATGCTTAATTTTTCTGAGAATTTACGTTGAAGAACACCCCCTGGTATTTCTGGCAGTGGCCATCTTGAGTAAGGACAGATGATTCTTGTAGCATTTACTTCCTGGAATCCATCTGCCCTTAGCCCAGGCATTGACTGAGCTGAGAATCCTCCATCCCCTCCTGAAGACTGCTGGGGTGTATGTCATCATTTGCCTAGGCATGGAAATCAGCAAATAACTGAAGAAATGTGAAAAAAAAGTTTAAAGCAAGTAAATATACTTTTCTCTCTTTTTACTAATGCTAGTAGCATGAGGATTAAACACAGTCCATGCTGATTGAGAGAGTGAAGTTCCATTTTAATGTGTCAAAATGTAAAATCATATATTCGTTTCCACCTTGTATTCCTATTAATCTGAATGATCTTGATGTTTGTAAACTTACTTTGTTACGATCCCAAACATTTACTTCCTTAAATTCTGTGGCACATATTCACTATGTCCTGTAAGTAGGCACTGTTGTGTTACACATTTCACAGAGCCTGCCTTCTGAGCTACAGAGGTGGATTTCAAGAGGCAGATTTGGTACAGAATTCAAAGCTTGCAGGCAGCATGGTATCATGGGACATGTAGTCCTTATAAATTGAAAGTAAACAGCAAAGGAGGAGCTGCAAAGCATGCAGGGAATCCAGGAAGCTGTGGAAG
Organism: Staurois parvus; assembly: GCF_062004578.1. Lineage (NCBI taxonomy): Eukaryota > Metazoa > Chordata > Amphibia > Anura > Ranidae > Staurois > Staurois parvus. The sequence continues at coordinate 1,347,695 of NW_028318358.1, forward strand.
GAAATGGTTGGAAGACAGGCAGAACTCACACCATGAAATTACATTTTTTAAATTAGATTATAGTGGATTGTGAAATATAACAATTTTTTGTATTGTTATAACAATGTTGATGTTAAAAAATGAAAGTGTAAGCTGAAACCATAATATTCTGTTAAACAATTTAACCCTTTTGCTGCCACTAATGTACTCCATATTTTGGCAGCAGCAGGAGGTTTTATATTCACTCTTGCCGAGCTGTAGCAGATGTTAGTTTATTGTTGTATTTACATTATTACTGAAAATTAAACATGATGCCAATTGTGCATGTACACAATGAAGAAAGTGAAAGCAACTACAACTTATTCGCTAAACTAAGGCAGCCACACATGCAATTGTTTAGTGTTGATTATTATTATTATTGTTATTATACAGTATTTATAAAGCGCCAACAGTTCGCTCAGCGCTGTACATTACAAAGGGGGACAGAACATGCGACAGTACAATAACAATACAATGCAAAACATGAGGGGATTGAGGACCCTGCTCCTTCAAGCTTACAATCTAGGAGGGAGGGGATGGTGGTACAGGAGGAGATAGCTGTGGGGGATGGAGTGGTAGGGAGAGTGGAGGAGGTCGGCAATTAGCAGGGGGTGGGGTAGGCTTCCCTGAAGAGGCGGTTTTCAGGGTGCGCCTAAAGGAGAGGAGAGTAGGTGATAGTCTGATGGATTGGGGTAGGGAGTTCCAGAGGATGGGTGACGCCCTGGAGAAATCCTGGAGGCGGGCATGGGAGGAGGAGACCAGGGAACTAGAGAGAAGGAGGTCTTGTGAGGAGCGGAGTGTGTGTGTTGGGTGGTACTTGGATATTAGGTCAGTGATGTAATTTGGGGCAGTATGATGGACAGCTTTGTACGTCAGTGTTAGGATTTTGAATTTGATCCGTTGGGCAATCGGAAGCCAGTGGAGGGATGGGGGATGTTGATGGGGGAATCCCTCCGTCGAAGGGGGAAGCTGTCTCCGCCATAAGAATACTGTGATTACTGCTAACAGCTATAATAGTCTCTAACAATAATCGCATGTAAAATCCAACATGTTGGTTGTCAATCAGCCTGCCCGTAGATGGTTTGAATCTCGGCCGATCCATGCTGAACCAGCTGAGATTCAAACCATCTATGGCCGGCTTAAGATTGTCTTTATCCCTTACTCAGACACAGGAGCGGACTGACAACTCATGGGGCCCCCGGGCAATAATGGATCATGGGGCCCCTGTGTCCTTGCCCACACTCAAAGCACACCCAAAAAAGTCTATAGAAGGTAACAGGGGCATTTCATGGGGCCCCCTACTGACCCCGGGCCCTCGGGCAGTGCCCGAATGCTCGAATGGTCAGTCCGCCCCTGCTCAGACATCATGGATGGCTGCAGAATTCCAGGAGCACTAATGGCTACAGCATTGTTTTGGGTTCTGTATATAACACCTGAGCACGAGTGGGATTAATCATTTTTTTGATCAAACTACATGAACATTTCTGTAAACCTTTAGTCAATAATTAGACAATGTGGCCAACCCATGTACAATTACATATACATCAAAACAAGGTTTTTTAAAACACTAAAATATATTGATTAGATCATATAAAGGCTAAGTTCACTTAAAAAATAATAATAATAAATGCACATGTTTTTGCAGGTAAAAAAAAAGTGCATTTATAATTATTTCCTCGGGAGCCTTCTCTGGTGCAATGTCAGGCTTCTGTACCTCTGTACGGGCTTTGTGTTTGAAAGCTGTAGGAAGTGTCAATGAACTATGAGAGTGTTCACCAGTGTCCTTGCAGTCCATTGACACCTACTAGCAGTCTGCCAGGGATGCAAATGGTACTTAATAATTAATTCACAGATTCCTGGGAATTAATGAAGTGGCTGTGTGAGTGGAAATCTGACAGCAGGTGCAGGGAGAGGATCCCTTGCCCACTGTCATGGGGAAGGGGGAGATTTGGGGTATGGGGGAGGTTGCTGCCTAAATATGAGTGTAACATGTTCAGAAAAGTGAACTTATCTGTTAACATCATTCCAGTCTTTTTACATGTCTATTAAATAAAACCTTGATAAGATTATATATTCCCTTTAAAATGGTAAACAATTGAGTTGCCTAGACTGATGCAGGATTCTGGCATGCAGGATACTGACTCCATTATTTAATTGATGGATTGAATGCTTGATATTGAATAATATTAATGGTGTCATTCCACCAAGTTATTTAATATGGCATTCTAAAACATCTGATGACTGCTTTTTGTTCAAGTTTAATATATATTATTTCTATAACTATTTGAAATAAATATATATACTTTGGGGTTGATTTACTGGAGAGTGAAAAATCTAGTGCAGTTCTGCATAGAAATCACCAGCTTCTAAGTTCAGATTGTTCAATTAAGCTTTGACAAAAAACTAAGAGGTAAAAAATTAGAGCTAGCTGACTCCCATGTGGGGGAGCATTAATGCTGGGGAAGAATGTTCTGGCTGTAAATCTGGAAACATACAAATCTGGATGTTTCAAAGCTGCAGAGTGTGCTGGTACCACCAGAATCCTTGTAGTCCTAATGTACATTTAACATGGTGCTGAGCTGCCAGCCAGTCTTCTTTCCCTTTAATCCTATGATGACACTGACTCAGATCCTGTCAATTTAAACTCTACAAATAACTCATGGCCTGCAGCGTCCAATTCTCAGATGGAATTCCACATTTATTTATTATTTATTTATTTTAGGTACTTATATAGCCCCATAAAGTTACGCAGTCTCTGCCTGCAAGGAGTTTACACTCTAAGGTCCCTAACACATATTAATACATACACACACTAGGGACAATTTAGACAGGAGCCATGTAACCTACCAGAATGTCTTTGAAGTGTGGGAGAAAACCAGAGTACTCAGAGGAAAGCCACGCAGGCACAGAGAGAACATGGAAACTCCAGGCAAGTAGTGCTGTGAATGAGATTTGAAAATTTTAGCTGTAACTCTAGTTTTAAGCCTCCTGTCAGTACACCCAGGGTGCCAAGGTGAGTGCCCTTTTCTCCTACCCATTTGCCTGACCCTGTCACTTTGATCCTGTCTTTTGATATTATCGTAAATTTCATGATGCAGCCATGAAGAAGGAAAAGAAACTGTCACACACCAATGACATCATACTAATCCCAAGTTAATTTGCAGAGACAACCATGATCAACACTCATGCGACCCCCTACTAATGTATTTCACCCAAAAGGGCTTACCGTAGTTGTTTTAATATTGTCTAAGGCTAAGCAGCGAGGCTAGACAAATCTCTAGCTGCACACTATTGTATTCTGACAGTGGTCACCTGCAGCTGTCAGAAAACCCAAATAATAAGTGCACCTGATTGGATGCAGTCACTGGTAGCCTGACTTTTGTTCCATCCAGGGCTTTTGCCAAGTCGGGTGGTTTGGGATTTTTGTTTAATCTGTTAAATTAGTTCTTCAACTTAGTCCTCTCACTGTCATAATATTGTGCAGGTAGTCTTAACCTCTTCCTATCCACCCATAATCTATAGATGGCGGACAGGAAGCTTTGCCGATGCGGGCTAACGTACTTGTATGTCAGCCTGCATCAGCGGCTCAGAGTGCGCACCCAGGAGTCTGGTGTACGTGTGAACCCAAAAATAAAAATCAAATATATTGCATTTTCCAGTCCTTAGATATGGGGGGTGCATTAATTTTCTTTATTTATCTTTATTTTCACCCAGTAATCCCGCCAGTACCACATTTTCTTGTCCTAGGGTGACAAAGCTCAATGACTGTACCATATCTTTGGAGTTGTCACCCTGAGAGAATTGCTAGCACTACAGAACACCTCCCCATTGCCTCATCTTCATAAGGGGAAGGTGTTCTATACTTCACAGAAGTACCCTTTGTAGAAATATAATACTATAATAATATTGCAGAGTATACAGGACACATACAATACTTGGATTTCTGGCAGGATCAACAGGCATTTTTTGTGCTTATCAAACAGATATAACAAAACACTTTCAATTTATAGAGAGATAGTTCTGAGTGTGGGGCCATGTGCTGAATCTTTTTGGCTGATTAAAGTTTTGTCTTTTGGAATATACTGAACAAAATGCTTTCAGTGGCATTTTTAATAGACCAAAAAGGAGCAAAAATGAGAAGTTCATTATTAGAGTTTACATACATTTTAACATCTCATATTTTTGGATCTGTATCCTAATTCTAGGTTTTTCGTCTCAAACTGAAGAAGTAGTTGATCAAAACCTTATGTTTCTGAACTAAGACATCAAATACATTATTGTAACCCTGCGTTTCGTCTTGGGTTATGCTATGCAACCTAAATGCCTGAAAATGATTTAACTTTCTAGAAATAATTAAGAACTGCAAAACAAATTGTCTAAACATCTGATGATTTTGATCATTAACCTCTGGTCCAACTGAAGCACAGCAATCAGAAACACAAATATCCTGTCTTTATGTAATACTAGCCCTAAGGACAATGGTCAACTGTTTAATGGCTTAAATTAGTCTTTTCCCACAACTCAAAAAGGAATTTGTCATGGCTTAATGTAAAGTATAAAGACTGAACAAGCTGTATTTTAGTGTTCAGTATGGTGGGTTTGTGAATTACTGCGAACAAGTATGAAAGCAGCCATAATGAAAGAGTAATACTTTAACAACATAATCTGATATCTCTGTCTCAATGTCAAAATGTAAAATAGAGCTCAGAGGTCCTGGCTTGTTGGTCAGGTGATCCATGGGTGTTGATTTACTAAAACTGGAGAGTGCAAAATCTGGTGCAACTCTACCCATAAACCAATCAACTTCCAGGTTTTTTTGGTAAAGCTTATTTGATGAAGCTGGTTGGTTACCATTCACAGCTGTACCAGATTTTGCACTCTCCAGTTTTAGTAAATCAACCCCACAATGTCAGTAATTTTCTCCAAGCCCTAGGTGCCTATAGAGCTTTGTGTTTCTGAAGTCTCAGCAAACTGACATGTAAGCTCTGTGTATGAATCTGGAACTGTGTAATAATGCATGTTCCAGAATACAATTTATACCAGGTAGACCGTGTGAATCTACATGGCCATAAGGCCTGCTGAATCTACTCTGTCCTCATGGATCATAGTGAAAGATTCTGTCCAATATACTTAAAGCTGAACTCTCAGGTGAAACACAAAAATACCCTTGCGGGTGGGTCCCCTGCACCGCAAGGGTAAATGCTTGCCGTTTTTAGATGGTAGAGGAAGGGGCCCTATTACCTACCTTATTCCACTTTGTTGTAAGCCACAGTGGGCAGTCCCTCAGCATCATTACAAACAATTCAGGATTATTAACCCTGCATTGTACAGTACTCTGCAAACTTTGTATGCAGGTGTGAATAAATGCTGTAAATTAGGAATGCTTTCAAAAGTATATATTTTAATTGTTTATTTTTAGCTATTTGCAAAATGCAAAATGATTGAACGGAAGAAAAATCTAAATCAAATCAATATTTGGTGTGACTGCTCTTTGGCTTCAAACCAGCTTCAGTTCTTCTAGGTACACTTGCACACGGTTTTTGAAGAAACTCGGCAGGTAGATTGTCCCAAACATCTTGGAGAACTAACCACAGATCTTCTGTGGATGTCGATTGACTCAAATCCTTCTGTCTCTTCATGTAATCCCAAACAGACTCCATGATGTTGAGATCAGGGCTCTGTGGGGTCCAGATCATCACTTCCAAGACTCCTTCCAGGATGCCTTCTTTATGCTGAAGATAGTTCTAAATGACATTGGCTGCATGTTTGGGGTTGTTGTCCTGCTGCAGAACAAATTTGGGACCAATCACATGCCTCCTTGATGGTATGGCATGATGGATATGTAACCCATTGAAATGGTGTTAGATGCAGTACCTTAAAATGGACATTAGATGGCAGTGACCTGTCATTCAGGGTAATTCACATTGGCAGAACAGCCCTCTGGAACTTGTGTGCTGAACAGCAGGACTTGAATGGTGAGCAGGGCGCACATGGACATATAAATATCAAGCCCGAGAAACTGGCGGGAGAGAGGAGCAGAGAGGAGGAGGAAGGAGGAAGTGTGCTGACTGCTGACAGTTTCATCACCTCAACTATCTATCTGCGCATAGTTGTGAACATTACAAATAGTTGCCTCAAGTTGTGGCCTAGTTCTCCCAGCCTCTCCTATTGGGATATGTCTACATCACAGTCTCATCATCCAAACTGACCGCAGGACATACAGTGGCTGGCCAGAACACAGCAGTGCCAACTGAAAAAACAAGTTCCCTTTTCCAGCAGAGCAGATATCCTACTACTGTTGCCTTTGGCCTTTGACATCCAGCGAGAGAGTTATCCTTGCCCATAGACACTTATGCCAATTGTTACCTTTCACTATTTCAAGTCTGCCTTTTATTTAGTGCCTTAAAGGGGACCCGGCACTAATTCACTACCAGAAAAAGGAAAAGTGTTAAATTCTACCTATCTACCTAATTATTTGTGTGTTACCATTTTGAGGAACTAACATCTACATTTCAATTCAACTTCATATTAATTGGGCCCCAACAAGCGCGCAGAAGACTATATAGTATTCTTAAAGGAACATTGATCAATTATAAATGAGAGCTCTGTTCACTTCAGTTCTGAGGACCCACAGTGACTTTACCTGTTTGATAGTTGTTTTGCTCACTGGGAATTCAATAGTCTCCTCAGATTGGAGGTGTTGGATTGTTTCTGAAAGCAGGCCGGCTTACAGTCATGGGTAATTCACAGTGAATGCTGTTACTTTTACTTAAAATTGACAAGAGTGATTATCTTTGCTGCATCTACCTATGTTGTCCTGTTCTTTTTGGCCACATTACATTCAATGCCAATATAAGTTTCATATTGATTAATTTCACTTTGTGTGTGAGTTCATTTTATGGTTGTGGTTTACTGTGGTCACGGAGTACGGTGGTGTCAGCAGAGGTTGGGCTTTCAAAGGGTGGTCCAGATTGACGGGGAGCCCCAAAAAAAAATTACTAAGAAACCCTTAAGAGGGTAGTGCTACAGATAATTATCTGCCTGTATTTCTCAGCATAGAGGACACCATTGATTGGGCATTGCTGAGAACCATAGGTACAGTGGTGGACCAAGGAAATGTAATGCACCAGATTAAAGACACATCATTCTTACTTCCCTTCAACTTTGGAAGATGTCCAGCAGTGCCATCAGCACAGAACTGGCAGAAACCAGTGAGACCCAGGTACACCCGTCTACTGTCTGGAGAAGTCTGGCTAGAAGTGGTTTTCATGAAAGACTTGTGGCCAAAAAGCCACACCTCCAACATGGAAACAAGGATAAGCAATTCAATTGCATGCAAACATAGGAACTGGGGTGCAAAAAATTGCAGGAGGTGCCCTGGATTGATGAATCAAAATATAATATATTTGGCTGTAGCAGAAGGCAGTTTGTTCAAAAAGGGCTTGAGAGCGGTACAATAATGAGTGTCTGCTGGCAACAGTGAAACATGGTGGTGGTTCCTTGCAAGTTTGGGGCTGCATTTCTGCAAATAGAGTTGGATATTTGGTCAGGATCAATGATGTCTTCAATGCTGTGAAATACAGGCAGATACTTATCCATCATGCCTTACAATCAGGGAGGTATGTGATTGGGCCCAGATTTATTCTGCATCAGGACAACGAACCCAAACATACAGCCAATGTCATTAATAACTATCTTCAGTGTAAAGAAGAACAAGAAGTCCTGGAAGTGATGGTTTGGCCCCCACAGAGCCCTAATCTCAACATTATCGAGTCTGTCTGGGATGACATGAAGAGACAGAAGGATCTGAGGCAGGCTACATTCACGTAAGTTGTGTGGTTAGTTCTCCAAGATGTTTGGAACAACCTACCTGCCGAGGTATGCAAGTGTACCTAGAAGAATAGAATTGATACTGTTTTGAAGGCAGAGGGTAGTCATACCAAATATTGATTGATTCGGATTTCTCTTCTGTTCAAAATAAAACATTAACACTTCTATTTCTGAAAGTATTCTTAGTTTACAGCATTTGTTCACACCTGCCTATAACTTTTGAACTGAGTGTGGAGTGGGCAAGCATGCAACTGCAGACGTGAGCAGCTTAGAGAGAAGGTTAGAAAGCTGAGCCACTCTCATGGACAGAGGGAGTTTGCTAGAGCATGAAATGAGCTAAGTATTTCTCCTTATTCCCTTACACATAACAAGCATTTAGTCCTTGTAGTGTAGGAAGGGGCACTGAAGCGGTATTTTTTGTTTCAGCATGGATTTCAGCTTTAAAAACAGTGCTGTTTTATTTTCTACCAGTAGGGCCCTTTCACATGGGTTGTCCATCTGTCTGTTTTTTGATTCATGACATGAATCAAAATGAACAGCAATACATCCCTATAGGTGGACAGGTTTAAGCAGACTTGTGTTTAACTACATCAGCCCACTGCCAAGTCTTTTCTGGTTCATTGGACTCAACAGAACAAATTTACGTTCAGGTCCGTTTTTACTAACTGGACCAGAAGTGGGTGGATATAGGCATCTGCAAGTCCACTTACATCTGCCCACCCACAGGTCCGTTTTTCCAGGGAGGGAATTTCAGAAAAGAAAAAAAGGTCACAAATGTGCCATCCATACCATTCTGATCCGACTTTGCGGGCGATCAGTCTAGGATCCCCTGCTGAGACTGAACAGACACTGCCTGTATGAAAGGGGCCTAGTCTAAAAAGGTAAAATAAGCAGTGAAGGTAGTAGTGTTTCTTTTTACTGTAAAATGTACACCTCTGATCACATATTTATGACATAATTCTATACCAGGAAACTAAACATGCAAAAATATGAGAGACGATGTGTCTGAGCTGAAGTCTAATCACACGTCTGATACTGATGCTGATAAGAAGCCTAATATAGACTAAAGAATGTACTAATGTACATTATATTCAGTACCTTTTTATAATCGCAAGTTTAACCACAGGCTTAAAGGTAACCATACATACACTGCTCGTATTTTGGCCCATCCTTGCTGGCTTGGCCAATATTCGGTCCTGCCAGCACTATTCCATTCAACAAATGTTGATTGTTCAATCTGTATAGCCTGCTTAGCTCTGTCGTCAGCCTGTACAGAATCAACCATCAGCAAATTTGCAAAAGGCATAAAACTAATGGGCTGCTTTCATCTCTTTATTGTAGGGAATCTCATGGGTCTATCTATTGTTTGTCTGCTACTATTTTTATGTTTTGCTATTTTTTTAATAATCTTTTTATTTTTATTATACAATTTACAAACAAAGATTCAGAATTGACATTGTGCCATTTTTTCACTGGAAATATTTGTTCTGATAGCATTGTCTATTATAAAGCTGCTCTGGGCTATTCTCTACTTATTTTTGCCATATTTCAACAAAACAAAGGGAAATAAAATAATTGGGCCAAATCGGTTTTCAAATATATATTTCATCACTTAGTAAAGACTTTCCCCGGTTTTTTCACAGAAAAAAAATCAGCGAGGAGTATGTGAAGTTGGAGAGGCAACATTTATTTCAGTGGTACAAATTTTACTTTAATAATTTTCTTTATACTTTGCCAATGTTTTTTTGTTTTCTTCAGTAGTTTTATACTCCACATACTGTAATTGGCACAATTCTCCACGTTAAATGTTTTTTTATAAACTAGGTGATAAGAAAGCGAGATATGATGCAAAAAGTTGAAACATGATCAAATGATAGAAATGGAAAGCACTTCATGTCCAGACATTTTTACCCCTATCCTGTCCAGGCCAGTTTTCAGCTTTCAGTGCTGTTACATTTGAATGACAATTGCAACACTGTACCCATATGAATTTTTTAGCATTTTTTTGAGATAGATAAAACTTTATTTTGTTGGTATTTATTCACCACTGGGATTTTTTTTTGCTATATAAATGAAAAAGTCCAAAAAATTTTTTAAAAAGTTTTTTTTATAAAATTTTGCAAATAAATAATCTTTCTTCATAAATCTTGGCCAAAATGTATTCAGTTATCTTTTTAGTAAAAAAAAAAATACCCAAATTAGTTTATAACCAAACATAATTTTTCAGAAATTTTTTTTTACATTTTTATTTAATTTTTTTATATTATTATTTATGTTTTTTTAACATACTGTCACCATAGTGAGACTGTACTACTTGTGGGGGGTGATGAAGATTTTTGTTTTACACTGATTGCTTTTACATCCATAAAGGCTGTAAAAGCAAAAATTTCTCTTTCTCTCTGGCTGCATTCTTGCATAGTAAGAAATGATGTCAGAAGTGACATCTTGCTTACACCTATTCATGTGATCACTGATTGGCCAATCAGTGACCACTTGATCGGGACCTCACACAAAGGTCCTGTACCGCGATCGGTGTCCGCTGTGTCCTCCGGACACAGCGGGCACCGGATCGCGGTGCCGCGCACTCCCGGGGAGCACGCACAATCCAAAATGGTGGGCGCCATTTATGAACGGCAACCTGCCCCTGCACTGCCACCGTCCAACCATTTATAAACAACGGCCGGACGATAAGTGGTTAAGGCCGACCATACATGGGTCGATTTTCAAATGATTTTTCGTGTTCGTTCAGAATTCGACCCACAAATGGCCTGCTTTATTCTACTATTCTTCAAAAACAAGTCTCTAGGAAGTAGCACATATATACTCACTGACCACTTTATTAGGTGCACCTGTTCAATTGCTTGGTAACACAAATTTCAAATCAGCCAAACACATGGCAGCAACTCAATGCATTTAGGCATCTAGATGTGGTGAAGATGACTTGCTGAAGTTCAAACCAAGCATCAGAACGGGGAAGGAAGGGAATTTGAGTGACTTTTAAGTAAATGGACAGGCGGTCCATTTACATCCAACCGCCCCATAGAGGACAGTGGGTATTGCACAAGCAGAGAGGACATGGACCTGTCATGCACCTGCCCAGCGGGGATCAGCAAACTGATCCACTTGGCGGAGTCTGCCCATTTGAAAAGGGCCTTAAAAGCTTGCCTGATACCTGCTGTTAAGATGGTATATGTTAAGAGAACATACAATAGGGTGCTAATGTTTAGAGTAAAAACTGGCCCAAAAGACATGGTAAGACATTGGAATCATGCATTTAGGTCCAGCCATTCTCTTATGTCCAACCTAAACCTGGACACATATGGTCATTTGTGATATGAAAAATGAACACAATTTTCCAAAAACTAAATAGATCAAGATTCTACATAAACAATTCATTCAAATTATGTTATTGGAGCTGCTACCTGGCCCAGAGTGTTGTAACATCTTGTGTTATGGCCATTGAAGGAGTGACTGCATGGCTTGTTTGACTTCACCTAATGCTTAAAAAGAATAACAGAAACAGTAAGACAGAAACACAATAGTATCTATGAAGAGTACAGACTAAACTAATTGATATTGCCAAATACAGAAAGACATTGGAAGAGACAGGTAGACATACATTAATGCCTGACTCCCATTGCGGGACACCTTCCCCACGCAGACCAAAGTGCTAAGCAGCTTATTAAAAAAGAGACCCATGCTCTTAATGTTGACTTGTTCAATAAGCCTGAAGATGTCATTATTCTTTTTAATTTATTAAAGCACCGTAATATACTTAGTTTCTTACGAGTTCTGTAAGAAGTTTAAAGGAATTAAAGTTCCTTGAATCTGTCCTCCCATAAATCCACATAACAGTTCTCTTCCTCAGTTTTTGCACTGCATTGTTCCTTGCTATAAGTGAGGAAATAGATATGTCTGCATTGTTCTAGAGAACGCAAATGTGCTGCACAGATGTGACCACATAACTGCCCATGAAAAACGTTACATATGACACACATCTCTCACATTGCAACACATTTAAAGGCTCCATCTGGTGGGCCAACAAAGTCTAACGACTTCCAACTGGGCACAGCGGAGTTCAGGGAGCAGTGTTTGGGAGAAAACACAGGAATTTACAGCACTTTTACACATAGATCAAATTATTTGTCCCCCATCTGTTTAGCATCTTCAGAGATAAGGAAGAGCAGCTCTGATTAATACAGCATAAGTCTAATAAAAGCAAACAGTCACTGGGAAATAGTATCTTTGGGAATTATAATGTTGAATGTTAAAATAGCATGAGATAACCACAACATACCTAAAGGAGAGTCCTACTTAAAGATTCCTTCAAAGTAAACCCTTGTTTCCACCCCCTAACCACATCCCAGTACGGGCCCTTTTAGAGAATACAAACCAAGTGTAATTTTGTGGTGCTAAGTACTTTCTATGGAATGTGTTAATGATAACAATAAAAGCAGTAAAATAGATTCCTTGCAGCCAGGAACAATAGATCCACCCCAGCAACAGTAGACCCCCATCAAAAACAAGTGATCTCACAGCAGCCAGAATCAATAGACCCTTCTGCAGTCAGCAACAATTGACCCATCCCTCAACATTAAATCCCTTCCAGATACAACTGACATCCCAGCAACACAAGACCCCCTCAGCAACAATATATCCCCCACCAGCAATAATAGACCCCCCGAGAACAATATGTCTCCCCCCAGTGACAATAGATCCCACAGCAGCCAGCATCAGCAGGTCTTCCAGCACACATCCCTTGCCATTACATATAATTAGTGCTGGAGCTGCCGGAACTGCATTCCCCCACGTTCACGCTGAAAAAAGCCATATATATATATATATATATATTTCTATAAAATTGATGGTTTTCTGTGTTATATATCCTGGTTTCCAACCACAGTTATAAAAATATAATCTTCTGTTCACTGCAACATTTGTAGTGCTGACTTCTCACTATGAGTTTAGTTTTGGACTACGTTTTAGAAAGTGGTGTGACAACAATACTTATATGCCAGTTAGGGAATCAGTGATGCACAAGAAAACTGAAGGAGTGAGCTGAGGAGTAGAGAGATACTATAGATTTGGGTGTCATCAGCAAAGAGATTATCTTTGGAGCCATGGGAGGCTATCAACTGACCAAGAGTGGAAGTGTAGATAGAGAACAGAAGGACGGAGAAGCACGTAGGCAAGAGAAGAGCCTGGAAAGAGCACATTCTTGGCTAAGTGAGCAAAGTTTTTTGAGGAGGAACAGAAAAGTCTAACATTATCCATAAGGAGTAATGGCCATTGGTTTTAACAGGTAACAAGTCACTTCTGAGTTAGAGTTTTTGTGGAGTGTTGTGGGTGAATGCAAGGGGTCAAGAAAGTTGTGAGTGGCGACAGCTCGGACAGTTGTAAACAAGGCATTTTAGAAGTTTGATGGTACACTGGAGCAAATATTTGAGTCTTAAAAATATCCCAAACTTGTGGGACTCAGCAAGGGTTTTTTAGGCACATACAGTAGGTGACCAGGGCCCGTTTCACAGGTGTGGGAAAGATGCTAGTAGAGAGGGGGAAATTGAAGATATGAGTTAGAAAGTGTAAAAAAAAGCAAGAAGATGTCCAGATTAGTTTACAAGGGAAGAGTTACAGAGGGCAGTTGATTAGGTGAGGGGAAAAGTCCTCTGTATTAACAGAGTCAAAAGAGGAAAGTATTAGATGTGAGGGTAGGCATGGTATATTACAGTAGTTATAAAGCATGCAATCCTTGCATTAAGGTAAAAAATTTTTAGGCATTAGTACACCCCCTTCCCGCTCCCGTTTTACTTACCTGAGCCCTCATTCAGTCCAGCATTGTGCGGGTCTCACAGGCTATGCTGCAGCACCAGGAGTCATTGGCTCCCGTTGCTGTCAATCAAAACCATTGATGAGGCAGCCACTGTCTGTGTCAATGGATGCAGAAAGCAGGGCTCAGGAGCGAACCTGCACAAGTGCCCCTATAGGAACCAGTTTGCTATGTGGGCACTGGAGAGGGAGGAGGAGCAAGGAGCGCAGGTGGGGGACCCGCGAAGAGAAGGTTCAAGGCTGCTGTATGCAATTCTGTTGCACAGAGCAGGTAAGTATGAACCTGTTTGTTATTTTTAGAAAAATACTAAGTTTACAAATTGCATCTATTTTTAATGAGTTGTAGTGTCCTGGGCAGTGAGTGAGTACGTGAGCAGAGGTATTGGGGGATGAAGTAGAGAAAAAAAAGAGTTGACATGACCTTGTATTCTTTTCAATGAATATAAAGCATTCTGTGACTGGACAAGGGGAGACTGTGACATTTATGTACCCCTTGTCCAATCACAGAATGCATTAATATACTTTGAAAAGAATACAAGATATTCTATGAATGGAGAAACTGCAGAGCAAGTGACTTCTGTGTTCGCTGTGCTCCAGCCCTGAATGTCCGTTTCAATGCTGAAAGTTCAGCACTTTATCACTGTCAGGAGGTTCATGAACGTGCCGGTCTTCAAGAACAAAGCAGCAGCCACGAGTGGGGCACACATCATAACGTACACTATTGGTACCTTGCTAATGCCCCAATATTGTTATTGCCCAGAATTCAGCTTTAATTATTTTGGACAGCTGATTTTAAACAAAATATACTGTCCAATGCCAAACTTTCCAATTTGTATTTTGTCTCCAGTCCAAGTTGGACTGACTAGTTCATAAAGACAACAACTTTTTTCCTTTTTGTATGCATTAGGTGTATCATGTCGTGATGAATTTGTCAAGACAAAGGTCTCATTATTGTTCACTATCAATTTTCCTCTGTTAAACCTTGTCACAGTAACAACATCCATTCAAGATTTTTAATACTTTAATAAAGGGTAGAATGTCTATGTCCACTAGATGGCTCCCTATGTGATGAGATGATTTTCATGGAACTGTTGAAGAAGGGAAATAATCATTCCACATTAGCGGTCTTGAAACAAATCTTTAGTGAATGTAGGATTTGCAGAAACTGAACTTCATTTTGTGTTGTAAAAATTAGCACTCTACAAGGAGTCAAGATATTTTTTAGATTCATAAATGGAGCCCCTGCATTTGCCTATATGGGATTCTTTTTTAGCAGTAATAGTAGTAGTAATAGTAATAGTAGTAGTAGTAGTAGTAGTAGTAGAAGTAGTAGTAGTATATATAGGCTTCTCTACTTATAAGTTGTTCTATGTTTTTTTTTACATCTGTTCATTAAATGCATCCAGGTGATTAGTGTCTGTTTAATCCACAACTATTTTTTAACTACTGATTCTCTAAACAGGGCAGGCAGGACCAGAAGTCTAATAGAAAGCTTTAGATTCCTGTGGCAGAACCTGAAAAGCGCTGTACCACATTTCAGTCAGCTGAACCCTCCAAATGCTCATTTTTAAAATGTTAGTTCACACAAAACTGATACTTATTTTAGGTACTTTTATAGCACTGTCAATTTACACAGTGCTTTACACACACATATATATTTTAGATTGTAAGCTCCAAGGAGCAGGGCCCTCCTAACCTTCTTGTATTGAACTGTATTGTTGCTGTATTGTCTCCTGTTATATTGTAAAGTGCTGAGCAAACTGTTGGCACTATAAAAATCCTGTATAATAATAATAATATTTTGTACATTCACATCAGTACCTGCTCTCAAGGAGCTTACAATCTAAGATCCCTAATTCAGATTCATACATGCATACTCATACAAGGACCAATTTAGAGAGGACCCAATTAACCTACCAACATGTCTTTGAAGTATGGGAGGCAACTGCAGTGCCTAGAGGAAACCCACGCAGGCACAGGGAGAACATGCAAACTCCATGCAGGTAGTGCCATGGCTGAGATTTGAACTAACAACCTTAGTGCTGCTTGGCAAAAGGGCTAACCACTTGGCCACTGTGCTGCCCACAAATATTTCATATTTCAATTTTTTTTGTTGCAGATGCTGGAGAGATAAATCACCTCAAAATGTCTTATATTTCTCAGAGATTCTACTGCTGATATTTGAACTTGAATTCTTGGGTCTGCAAATCTGCTGTGGCCATTTTTTTTCTAGTCTATAGGCTGGATTAGCTATTTATTTTATATTATGGAGAATGTAAGAGATGAGGGTGAAACATGCAAAGATGGGTAGGAACACTCAAAACTCTAACCGCTTGAGTCCTGGGGCTTTTTTTTCTCTACATCCTCAGAGTCCCAGAGCGTTTTTTAGTTTTGATGATGTCTCGGTTTCTGCCCACGATACCTTTTAGCATTTATCATATACCTTACAATATTAGTCCTCATGTGCACAGGTGCCTGGTGTAAAATTAGGGCATATTTTCCCATTTGGAAATCACAAGTGCTGCATACGCATGCCCATAAGAATCAATGGCCATATGCAGCTGTAAGTAGGTATAGGCAGGTACTTGTCCAAACACACACATGCATATGGACGTACATCCTAAAACCAGACTGTCTGTGTCTAGGGACTTATGTTTATTTATTTTAGTTTCTTATATAGCGCTGTCAATTTACACAGTGCTTTACATATATATTGTACATTCACACCAGTCCCTAACCCTCAAGGGGTGTACAATCTAAGGTCCCTAACTTACATTCATACATATACATACTAGGGCCAATTTAGACAGGATCCAATTAACCTACCAGGATGTGTGGGAGGAAACCCATGCAAGCTCCAGGCAGGTGGTACTATGGCTGTGAATCAAACCAAGGACCCTAGTATTACTGGGCAGAAGTGCTAACCATTTAGCCACTGCGCTGCCCATGTTCATCTGCATATGTGCGTGTTTGCACAGTGTACAGGTGCATTGACATCCGGAAGTTCCAGCGCTAGACCATCTCACTTTTCAATTAGTTTGAGGTGCATTTTAAAATAGTGCTGGGACACATAGCCTTTGTCTCTGTGAGGAAGTGGATAACAAAATGTCTTCTTTTTCAACAATGCAATTAGAATTTCAAACAGCAGATAACATGATAGAATGTGACAAAGGTGAACCATTTCATTTCATAATGTTTGTTTACCATCTTGCAAGGTGAATATACACTTTGAAAATTGTATGTTTACTTTGCAAAGTGAAAGCTAATAAATAAGTAAACCTGTGTTCACTTTATACATCCAATCACGTGAGAAGGACATTGAAAAAAAATTATTTTGAGTTTCACCATACTATAGCCGCATTAGCTCTTATAACTCGAACCCAAGCGTTCCAGTTGTCCATTTCCTGATCTACCTCTTCTCTTTTACTGTCCTCCTCTTCCTAGATTTTCTTCTTCTGGCTGCTCCACGGGGATACCATATGAACCATGCGGTGTTTTATACACCTCCTGTTTGGATTGCAAATATGCGTATCCTTCACAATACCTCTTTATACCAAAGTTGGCTGATGAATCACGAATATTTAGTACCTTTTGTGTATCAACTAACTAACTGACACATAATGTTTTACTTCTGATCATATGACAAATAGTTTATAATGGTACTTATTTCAATTTTGTTCTACTCACATACGACCGCCATTAACAGATGTTTACTTTGGCGGCCACGTTTGATCTTTGTATTTAAAATTGTTAAAAAAACATAAAAAAATTACTGAAAAGAAAAATGATTTTTTTAGCATATGATTGATTGATTGATTGAAGTGAACATTGAGTCACCTTAATTACTAAGCTCTGTGAACTTTTACATTGAAAGTGAACATTCACTTTGCAAAGTGAACAGTCTGTACTTGTCAAAAAACATCAGTGATAAATGGAGGAGGTGGTATGCATGGGTACAACGATGTCATCGGCTCAGGAACAGTTGGATTCGTATAATGCCATTATATCTTAATATGAGACTAATGCTGTCTTCATAAATCTTTGTAAAATGTTTTGAAGCATCCTCTTATTTTTCCACCATTTGTAGTACATGAAATATTCCAAAAAGCATTTTAAAACAGAAGCATTAGGAAGAAACCCCTACAGTGAAGGTTTGGTGAATGTCCCCTTTACTGCTTTATAAATGGACCCATTTGTGTCAGTGCTTTCATTTAAAGGGTAACTCCACTTTCTTGGGAAAAAAATTACTAAATAGAAAAAAAAAATAATATAGCATATACAAGTGTGTCACAAGTAATATTACAATTGCATGTTTTTAAAAGTGACCTTTCCTTTTCAATCTGTAGCACTGTAATTTTCTGTAAAATGCTATGCAATTTGGTTACCTGGAGGTGTTCTGTACACAGATAGTGTACAGAACGCACCCTGAAAATGTCATTTCCTGCTTGTGTGATTGTCTTACTGATTTTCCCAGAAGTCTGCACTAAGATACAAGTCAGATTTTTGGTATCTCCTGTAACAAAAATGTCATTTTTGGTGAGACAATCCCATAGGGAAATCACGTCTAAGGTCCTGCCGATTTCCTCGTTGAGTCCTGCAAATGCAGCAGCTGATTGATCATTATAAAATCACTCCCGTTCACATTCACTCTGCACATGGACACAGACAAACAGCTATTTCTTCAGCATAACATAATATCTGTAACAAAGTATGTTAAAAACCTTGCAATGCGCATAGATCACCTAGAGGGGAATGTTTTTTTTTCTCAACAAAAGTAGAGTTACTTTTTAAAAGGTAACCTTTTACTCTAAAGAATAATTTCTGCAAAGCATGATACTTATTTGCTATTGTTTTGGATCCAAATATAATTCTAAAATATGCATTAAAAGTGCCTTATAACATTACAAATAAAATATCATACATTATCAGACTGGAATGTATGTTCATTATGTTATGGAAAAAAAAAACAGGAAGGACAAAGTTAAAGGGGTGACTTAATGTTTCTTTTTCTTGTCATATTCCTAATCATTTCCTTGTAAGAAAAGTCAACAGTTTTCAGGCCATATCTTTCTTCTCTATCTCCCAGTGGTTCAGTATTCCTTGTACTTTCTCCCCCTCCCAACAACTTCTTTGTGCTTTCCCACTACGGTAGACCACGTCTGTTTAAAGCCAGCGCTGTTTGTTTTCGGATGGCAGGCGCGACACAGGGGCACTTCCTGTGCAAGCAGGAAGCAGCCGTTTCCCGTTAATTTCCTGTTGCTATGGCAACCAGACCTCAAAAGCAGGAAACTTTGACCCTGTTCAATTAGTTGGTCTTCTAAGGAAGATTTTTTGGAATCCATTGTGCAAACTTCAAGGTTGAGCTGCACTGCTTTCCTTAGGAATTTTAGAGTGTGGCTCATAAAACAAAAATATCACCACAAACAAATGTTCTACTCAACAGGACCTGTTTACTAAAACTGGAGAAAAATATGAGGCTGACAATGATAACCATAGCGGGTGACCAGTTTTGGTAATTAAAGAAGAACTAAATGCTCAATCAGCATGAACTATTTTTAATCCTTATGCTGCTAGCATTGCTAAGTAGGTAGAAAGGTATATTAAATTCACTTGTTCTAAACTTTTCTTCTATTTTCATTTCTTCAGTTGCTTCTTGGCTTCTGAACTAGGCCAAAATGATGTCATACATTCCAGGAGTCTTCATGAGCATTTCTTTTCTTCCATCTGGAGGAGGGGAGGAGGGGCTTTCTCAGCTAAATACACCCTCCTGCCTGCCTGACCTAAGGGCAGATGGATTCCAGGAAATAAATACTACATGAATCAACTCAAAATGGCCATGGTGCTTTCTACTCTCTTTTTTTCTGCTTCTGAATCAAGTAGCAATTTTTGGCCCTCTTTCCCTTATTCTTCTACCTAGTTTTGGGTGACTTTGAACCCTTTGCTCACTAAATTCTTTCTGTGAGAATACTTCCTTTCAAGCTTTGCAATGTCTGGTTTCTTGACCATGTGGGGTCCAAAAATTTCCCTACCTCATATTCATATGGCAACATTGTATTCTGCTAAGACATTACTACTAAGGTGTTCTTTCTGTGTGCTTAACCACATATGATCTCCAGTGTGTGATATGTGTTTGTATTGATTGGTACATCTTTTTGAACTGTTCTATATATTTTTCTGAAGGACAAAATAAAATGTATAAATATATAAAAACAAGATAGCTATGGCTAGAAAATGCTAGGGTGTATTTTTCAAAGTGATTTCTCAACAAAATTAAGCATGGAGATATGGAATTATTATTGTCTTTGCTTTGAATATTAAAAATGAATGAATTAGCATTTTTAGTTTGTGGTGCTCAGATATGGTTTACTTCCACTTTAATCACCATATGAATGCTAAAACCTGATTGGTTCGATTGGGCATAGCATTTGAAGATTTTTAAAAATGCGCTGCTAATTTCCTATGGAACACCATGATTATGAGTACTATTACTAAGGGGTGTTTGATAAGAGAAGGGTTTGACATATTATGTGGATCATTTTGTTATATATCTAGTTATTCTTATATTTTCATGTGTTTTCAGTTTTTTATACGTTTAAACAGCTATAAGTTTGGCTTAGTAGGCTGGCCCTGGCTGTTACATGAAGTGGTCCCTTCCCCCATATGGGAGGGGTGTATAATGAGTGCTTCCATATAAGAGATGTAGCACCCAGACTAGCTTTGCTCTGAATTGGAGGGATAATTTCTTGAAACATCTCAGCTGGCAAGTCTGAGTGATGCAAGGGTTGCTTGCTATTCATCTCTAATAGGACCGCCCTGCCACTTGGGTTGTGTTTTAGCCTTTTGGCTACTGTGAGTGTGTGCTCATTGGATTTTTCTTCAATAAATTTATTTTTGGTGATGCACTAGGTCTTTGAACCCTTTTGTTTCTGGTTATGTTGATATAAATGATAGACCTCTATAAAGTTTTTTGAACCAACAAAATATTCATCAAGCCCCTAAATATTACATTTGTTATTTTGAAAAGCTAGTATACAAGAAAAATAGAGCTGAAAAGGTACCTGTGGGTTTAACCAGTCATGATTTGCATATACATTCCTTCTGGTCCACGTAACTGGAGGTGCCTACATACTTTGTGCTATAATGTGTCCTCCTTTCCCATCTCAGAATGTTGGGAGGCATGCCAAACACCAATTGACTTCACTTATCACTTTTGCTCTGGAACTGAATTGTTACAGTAACATTATAGATAACAGTAACATAAACCTTTTTGGGTGATTTACTACAGGGAGTAACTGAATCTTAGTGTTCACTTCAAATCCTTCTTCTAGATGAATTGACTTTTCATGTATTTTTTAACTTTTAATCTTCATCTAATGCAGCAAGATGTTTGCTATGCACTGATCTGGTATAACAAAGTACATACGTAGGCCAATGTTCTTACAAATAAGTAGTGATGGGCTGAACATCCCCGTCTTTGGTTCGCGATCGAACATTCGAACCTGACGAAAGTTCGACTGTGAACTCCAAACTCAATGCAAGTCTATGGGACTTGAACTTGTAAATTGAAAAGGGACAATTTTGAAGACTTACATGCAAGTTATTGGCCCTAAAAGGGGTATGGGGACTCAGGTACTGCCCTGAGGGACATGAATCAGTGAAAAAAAAATGTCAAAAAGTACTGTATTTAAAAGGTCAGCCAATTTTCATTTAAAACAAAAAACGGGTGGGGTCCCTCCCTTACTCTATGGGGTCCCTCCCTTAATCCATACCAGACCCTTTAGGTCTGGTAGGAAGGTTAGGGGGCATGCCACAGTAAAAAGATTTTTTTTAAGTGCTTGGGGTTCCCCCTAAAAGCCATACCAGGCTCCTTTGGTCTGGTAGGACTTTTAATGGGAACCCCAACTCCCCAAAATGGGAGGGAAAGTGCATAGGGTTCCCCTAAAAGCCATACCAGACCCTTTAGGCCTGTTAGGACTTTTAAGGGGAATCCCACCCCCAAACAATGGGGGAAAAAGCATGGGGTCCCCCTTAAATTCCTACAGATCCCTTGATCTGAGCACAGAAAGGGGGGAAGAATGACCCCCCCCCCTGCAGCTTACCAGACCACATGCCCTAGGCATTGGGATGGTGTCCCCAAGCTGATGGGGACACGGGCCTCTTCCCCTCAACCATGGACTGTGGTTGTGGGTTCTGCAGGGGGTGACTTATCGGAATCTGGGGCCCCCAGATCCCGGCCCTTCCCCCCTTGTGAATAATTATTCACCAAAAAAGTGTAAAAAAAAAAAGCCAAAAAAAGTTTCCATTGTTGTAATCATGATGTCCAGCATTGTCACAATGATGCTGACTCACCGAAATAAGAGAAAACCCAACGTCCGCCGACCCATCTGTACCCGCTGAGCACTTGCCGCAATCTGACACTTGCTGGTCAGATGTAAATAATTGGGGGGAGCTAACGGTAATGTCAACACTAGTTCCACCCAATTGTGCTGTGATTGGCCAAAGCATTGCACCTGGCCTGTGGTCAGGTGCATTGCTTTCGCCAATTACAATGCACTTTGAGAGTGCAGTGCATTGTGGGGGGCGGCAGGTTGCCCTTTTGCCCGATTGCCCTTACTGTTCGTGTGTTCGCTGAACACACGTACGGCCAATGTTCGAGTCAAGCTTACGTTCGACTCGAACATCAAGGCCATCACTACAATTAAGTAGTTAGTTCAAAACAAATCAACACATTATGCTGACCAATACTCAGTTACCAGATAGGCAGGAAAACAAATTTGTTCATTGACTGCGTCTGTCTATGTATGCCATCAATGGACCTTTTTTTCGCAAAATAAAAACAACAGACAGTGAAATAAAAAAAGTATAAAGAAGTATATAAAACATTTTAAAGGATAGTATACAAATAATGATCAAACACACAAAAAAGGAAAAAAATGCAAAGAAGACTAAGTTAAAGAAATTAAACTACACTAAACACCCACCACAGAAAAACCCTATAATAAAAAGGAAACCAAAAGAGTTGTATTTTTTTAAAGCAGATTTTGTGCTCAATGAGCGAAACTGAGATCAAAGGATAAATTCACATTTCAGGGAAAACTAATAAATGTACATATTTTTGCAAAATATTTGTATGCTCCTGCACATATCTCTGTATAGGCTTTCTATTTGAAAGCTGGAGGAAGAGTGAATGGGCTATGAGCTCATTAATCAGCACATTCATAGTCCATTGAAACTACAAGTCTATCTGATGGCCAGATGGGACTTTATGGTAATTTATTGATTCACAGATCCTTATGAATGAATGATGCGACTGTGCAGGGGTGACAGCAGATGTGGAGGAGAAAAACCCTGCCCACTGTCACAGGGAAGGAAGGGTTTGAGAGGGGTGTGGGAGCACTGTTGGAACATGCTACATGTTACACCCTAAATACAGGTGAATTTAGCCCTTAAAATTAGCAACATTTCGCTAGTGGGAAAATCAATTTAACTAAATCACTCCACTCATCATTTTACTCATTTAAAGTACTCCAGAACTGAGCATCACTCACATTTCATGAGTGCCATTCAGTCTAGGATGAATACCCCCCTCTTCACTGATGCAAGGAGAGGAAGCTACTGTGATGTCCCCATACTGGTACAGGTACTGTATGTATAGTATTGTGTTTTAAATAAAAAAATATTGTTTTCTGCTGGTAATTCATTTTACCATAAAAAATATGGTTGTGATATGGTAACATTACCGATGTTCAGAAAATATTATTGTGAAATGTGAGCATCCTTGTGTAAAAACAGTTAAATATTGATTTGCTGTAGATGGTGGAGACATGTGAAGTAAATTTAGTCTATAAAAGTTACTTTAAAGTGGTAGTAAACTATTTTTTTATACTTTTACCTACAGGTAAGCTTATAATAAAGCTTACCTTTTAGTAAATGGTTTAGGAGATGTTTTAGTGAGCCGCAGGTGTTGACATCACCAGCGCATGCGTTCTGAAGGAATAGCATACTCGTGCCACTCCTTCAGAGCTGTGTGCCTTGGCCCTACCTTCTGTGCACATGTGCAGGAGTGACATTTTCACAGCTTTGGCCATTCAAGTGGCCATAGCCCAGGAACCAAAAGGAAGACCATTTGAAGATGGAAGTCTCTGCAGCGGTGACAGTGCGTTGCTGGAGGGCTTCGTTCTCAAGAAAGTCTTTCATAATGTGCTAGTATGTGATGTAATACCTTGCAGGGGAAAATCTGTTTTTTAAGGTTTACTACCACTTTAAATTTTAAGTAAAGGCAAAACTTTTTTCTTAGTTTTGGGTAGAGTGCAGAAGGGTTAGAACACCTGTCAGATTTTTATTGATGTCAGTGTCCCCATTAAGGAGATTCACCCTTGTTTATCATTGAAAGTGAAAGTAGGAGAAAATCCCTAATTTTAGGTTGTCCCCAAAGAATTCCCCTAATTTGCAGGGATTTCTTCTCTTCCTGTTTTGGCTGGGAAGTGAAGGGAAATCTCTGCAATGGGACACAGATGACAAAAAAAAAATCTGAAAGGGGTTATAACCCTCTCTTTGTCTATCCAAATATTAAAATTCTACTTCAACACAGTCTTATTGAATCAAAGTTCTGTGAAGCCCTACAGTTCCTTTAAGAGGTTCCTTTGAGCAGTTCAGGATCAGCAGTTGAGCCTCTCCTCCAGCTTCTGGGTTAAGAAATCACCAAAGCCAATTCAATATATAGCTGTCTATAAGGGGCGGTCATCACATTGACCACTAATGTAGGAGACATTTTTTCTAGCTAAACACTAGTGAGAGAGTAATTTTCCTACTGACTATTAACATAAGGTTGCGATTGTTCACTCACCACCAATGTAAAGGGGGCACTTTTTCTCTGACCACCAATGGGGGACATTTATGCTACGGACCACTAGTGTCAGGGGACACTTTACCACTGACCACCAAAGTAAAGGGACAGTCCAATTTCCACTGTCTACATTTTTCTGGCCATTGTTCTTTGATTAATAAGAGAAAAAATAATAATGATGACAGATAGGACAGTGGACTATCAAGAATGATTTGCTCTGGATGTCAAATATGTTATGTATAGCATTCTTTATTTTTAATTTTTTTTTTATAATTGTATCTTCAATTTACATTGCACACCAATGTACCATGGGCTGTAATCATTTTTAGCATGGCTTCCCTGACACCCAAACATTATTTCAAGGATTTTTTCATGGTGAACAGTTAGGAAAGGCTACTTTAGTTCATAATATTGTTAAACTACACTTTTATAGGTAGTAATTTCATTCAGGAAGAAGTAGTTTTCCTGCACATTTGATTTTTCAGCCTTGCAATTTAAAGTGTAATTTTACTTTCCGTCACCTAACTGAAAAAACTGACATTGTAATCCAGGCAGAAAAATAATAAACTCTGCAAAAAGTATGCGTTATCTATTTTTTTCCATTACATTAGCTCCTTCAAACTAACATTTTCTGGGCTCTTTCCTGTTCTTTCCTTGAAGCCTCAGCCAGTTTTAAAACTGACCTGCAGGCAAATAAAAAGAGTTAGAGAAATGAGAAATTATTTAAAGAAACATTAATAGTTGTTATATGTATTGTTAAATATGTTGTTAAAGTACAGCTCATAAAAGTATTTTATTTATATGTTTTTCTTTCATATTACCTATGGGAGAACACATCAAATCTGATTCTGTAACACTGTACGCTGCTATAAATAAAGCACTGGGATCAGAAAGGTAGGGCACAGGCATGACTTCATTTCTGTGGTGCTGCTCCTTCATTGGCCAGCCAGCAAGCTGAAGACTGGAGGTGACCAAACCTAATGGCTTTTCTGTAACAGAGAAATGTGAGGTCAAATGAATGGTATGAGTAGCTGAACACAATTAAAATATTTTAGCAGGAGGAGCAGTTCACATAAAAGAATTTCAATTTCAAGTAGATCTTCAACCTTAAGGTGATGTCGTGCCACCCCGCCTCCTCCCCCGGCCCTCTTTTACAAATGTACATTTTTTAAATTTATTTAGGAAAACACTTTATTTGTGCAGCATAGCAGCTCTTCCGCAGTTCTTACCTAGGCAAGAAGTTCGGCCCACTCCCTGCACATGCGCAGATGTACTGAAAGGGCTTGGGGCTCGGGTCCAGAGAGATCTGCACATGGGTTGGTTTCTCCGGCCATCTATGCACATGCAGGCAGGGGCGGACTGACAACTCATGGGGCCCCCGGGCAATAGGGGATCATGGGGCCTTGCCCAAACTCAAAAAAGCCTATGAGAAAGATACCATGGGCATCTCATGGGGCCCCCTACTGACCCCGGGCCCTTGGGCAGTGCCCGAGTTTCCAAATGGTCAGTCCGTCTCTGCATGCAGGGTTTCCTGACCATGTGCAAAGGCTGCTAGCAGGGACCAAAACCTTCCCTGTCTTTGCGCGTGTGGAGAAAATCACTTGCCCGTACACAGATGTGTTGATGTGCTGTGCCAGGGAGTGGAGCCCATGGTGGCGTAGCCACAAAGGGGGGGGCTTACTAAAGTTCCACTTTAATTAAATTATTTTGCAAGAGTTCAGATATAAGATATTTAACTGAATAAAGTAAAAGTTTCTTAAATCCAACAGTAACAAAATATTTGCATTACCTTCTAAATAGACTGGGGAAGATTTAGAATCTCTGTTTTATTCTCTTTTGCTACCTGTCAAGAAAGGAAGTGATAAGAAATATCTCCAATGGTACTTGGAAAATGCATATTTTACAGTGAGAGAGGAAGGATTACAGCTCCTGACAATGTTGTATAGCAGTTTTAGGCTGGCCATAGATGGGCCGTTTATCGGCCGAATTGTCTGCCGATAAACGAAAAATCGGTCGTTGCTGCCATGGATGCTGCCACCAATGCTTATGAAAAACGGCAATTTTTCGTGGATTTTCCAGCATGACCGATAAAAAGAAATGAGAAGATCCGTGAAAACTGGCCGACAGCATTGCCCCACTAACGGTGTGAATATTGGTCGATTTTTCGTTTGGGTGAATATTGGCCGATTTTTCGTTCGGATGAAAATTCGGCTGATAAACGTCCCGTCTATGGCCTGCATTAGTCTTCCTGTCCTAATGATGACCACACACTTCATTTATTTTACAAGCTCCATGGGTAAAGGAAGCAAGTTAAAGTCTCTCCAGTGGTGTTACAAATAGAAATAAATCCCTGATATATACTTTTAGCAAAACATTTTGGCTGAAGTTTGGCGTTAAAGTGGACTTATATTGAAGAGTTATTTCAAATGAAATGAAAATTCCTTGATTGAATGTGTGGACAGGGGAATCCCTTCCGCTGAGGTATTGTATTCTGAAAGTGGGAAGCCTTCCCTGCCGTCAGAATACAAATATCAGTGTTGCCAGTTATAGCTGGTGACACTGATCCATTCAGAGTAAATCCAACAGGCTGGCTGTACTGCAGTTTGTGCTGCGGTATGGTAAAATGTGTTTTATGATTTGGTTAATTACACTATCATTCAGTTTGACCCCCCCCCCCCCCTTACCAAGGCACATCATCAGTGCACCACAACGGATTCACAATTTAACACTCAACATGTACACATGTGAACTATCTACGTATTGTGGTATAGTTAAAATAAGAGGTGCAGGTCAGTTAAAAGGACCATGGTGGAGCATAGTCACAATGAATAAGCTGCAGTAACGCAACACACTTTAATGCAGAGTATAATGCATGTCAAAGCAAGTTCTGTAAAGATACACGTTATGCAGCCCTAAATTTTAAAGTCAGGTCTTTTTTAATCACACAGGCAAGACAAATGGAGGCAGGCTAGGGCTGGAAAACTGCAAATGCATTTGTAAACATTACAGGAAGAATTATAATTTGCATAAATTTCATCTTTCCAAACTTTCTAGATCTTTTGCTCATTTTGATATGTGGTTTGAATTCTTTTTTTGCATATATTGACAGTAGTATTGATCTGTCAAAAATGATGTCAAAAATTAAGTATGACCAGATATATGGCAGGAGCACTTCCAAAAAAAGTTTGCCAGGTGTTTCCATTCTCAAGTGTAGAGTTATAGGCTGTGACTGTTCAAACACAGGTTATGTGTTCTGCTATGTATGGGTGACAGGCCACAACTACGTGACTGCTAAGCTGTGACTGTTATGTGTCCACTATACCACAAGTTTGCACACAGATCATTTTCTGAGAATCTCAGATTATGAGAAATGAAAGTAAGAAACCTAACCCAAGACTCTATATTTGAGAACCAACTGGCAGTAGGTGGTTTGGAGAAATGGCAACTTACTGTATATGAAACAGCCTTTTCCACAATGTACATTGGTTAACACTCATGTCCGCAGACATTCCACTGATCACCCCTTCAGGAATTCAGCCAAGGTTAGAATTTCAGACCCCTGGGAATCACATGGTTGGGAAATATGCAAACGTCTGCCAGTATCTAGTGACTGGAGTATACTGTGGGACTTATTCAGCGGAAGTAACAGCTGGGACAAAAAGACTCCCATATCCAGATACAAATTTAGAAGATGAGTGAATCACAAATAAATGGTTAAAGCATGTCCAGAATGTGTGATTTCCACACTTTAACAAATGTTGTGCTAGTTCATGGCTTCACACGACCATCATAAATGCTACAAAAGGTTTTTTTTGTGTATTATATGCTGATTCTCAGTAAGGTTATCTAATGATAACTGCTTAAATGGAGCTTTTTACAATCTTGTTTTCGTAAATATGTACCTGTATATCAGAGTTTGCAACAATGGCCATACATTTCCAATACCCTAAATACAGCAATGACATCTAAACATTTTGGAAAAATTTAAAGAAGAGCCCTCCAAAGGATTTACCCCCTTCCTTTTTTGCGTTTTTGCTGAGTTACTTTGACTGAAAATTGCGTGGTCATGCAACGCTGTACATAACTGAAATGTATGTCCTTTTTTCCCCAAAAATAGAGATTTCTCTCTGAGTTTTTTTATTTTTTGCACTGTAAGCAAAAAAAGTCCAACAATTTTGAAAATAAAACAATATTTTTGACATTTTGCTATTAAATATGTCCAATAATAAAATTTAAAAAGTCAAATTTTGTCACAAATTTAGGGCAAAATGTATTCTGCTACATGTCTTTGCTAAAAAAATCCCAATCGTATGTGTAAATGAATTGGTTTACAGGAAAGTTATAGTGTCTAAAAATGGCAGTATATATACAGGAATTTTTTTTTTCATTCATACTAGTAATGGCAGCAATCATCAACTTATTGCGGGACTGCGGCAGGCATTCTGACACTGGGTGGGAAATGACTAGCTGCCGCTGCTAATTAAAAGCTCTGACACTATACTAATGACACTGGGCAGGAAGGGGTTAACTTTTGGGTTATTAAAAATCCCAATAAAATACATTTATGTTTTTGGTTATAACATGACAAAATGTGGGAAATTTCAAAGGGTATGAATACTTTTTCAAGGCACTTGTAACTCCATTCCTTTATCTCACATGCCAACAACAAATTATTCGGGTTGTTAGATGTGCCACTCCACAGTCAGCATATTTGGCTCTTTTAACCTCCTTGGCGGTTTTCCCGAGTGTAGCTCGGGGTAGAATTTCTATACCAAGAACGGTAACCCCGAGCTACACTCGGGCTTACCATGCAGCGTTCTCTCGGGGTCCCTGCAGCACTTACCTTGTCCTTCGCTCCCACGATGTGTCCCCTGCAGCGTCCCCGTCCATCTCCTCCGGCGGATGCCGGCATCTGACTTCCGTGTTCCGGTCCCCGTGACGTCGGAACGTTCGGGCGGCGGAACCGGCGGGAAATTTGAAATTTTTAAAAAATTACATTTTTGCTGTCATTGCTTTTTCACTGCATTTCACATACATTTTGTCCCCACTGCTTTGTCCTGTGCCCTGCCTGCATTTTGACTGTTCTTTCTGCCTGGAAACTTAGAAAAGTCCATGGCGGCCAAAAAGCATCCCTTTACATCAAAAGCGGTTTTAGAACAGCGATAGTAAATCAGAACCACTTGCAGAATTGAGTGATAATGATTTGTGGGGAAATTCGTCATCAGACACTGAAAACGATTTTGCGACTTTGCTCAGCGATGTGCAAATTTGCCTCTGTATTTCAAATTTCAGTGTTTTTGGTTTGATTATATTATTGAATTAAATTTATTATTATTATATTATTATTTTTTATGATTATTTATTAAATTATAATTTATGATTTCGTGTTTCAAGTTTTATCATATCCGGAATGTTTAATAGACTCTTTTTCGGATAGATTTCAGTGAGTTATTCCTAAAAATTACAGCCTACAATTAAAAACTACATATTTCCATGCAAAAAAATGGTACCGCTTTCAGCACAAAATTCCTGACATGATCATACCGCCAGGGAGGTTAAACATGGTCATTCATTGTCCAAAATGTGAAGCCTAAGCAGACTTAACAGCACAATCAGCCAGGTCATCATCTCCATCTCTAACAAGTCTCCATGACTGCTGAAATATGCAAAGAGCAGTAGTAAATGGCTGATATGGGAAAGGACGCTGCTCTAACTGCTCGTGGAATCTTGTATGAAGATGGCCTCAGTAAATGGCTATTACAAAAAGGGCAGAGGACTGTTTCATCTGCAGGCTGGGATTTACAGCCTAGCTTTTTTCTGTGGCAAGATGACAGAGAGAATAGCTGGGTCTTGGGACTGGAGCAGAGTTTCTGTTTATGGGGCAATGAGTTGCATAGGTGCAGCCTTACTAACATGCACATAGAAATAATATCCATTCAATTTGTGAAATAGAAGGACCAGTTCTGACTACAAGACTAAAGATATGTAAACATGGAGACAAATTGTTGCGCTGTATACATCATCATTGCATTGTTGCTCAATTATTATTATTATACAGTATTTATAAAGCGCCAATAGTTCGCTCAGCATTGTACATTACAAAAGGGGGGCAGAACATGTGACAGAACAATACCAATACAATGCAAAACATGAGGGGATTGAGGGCCCTGCTCGCTCAATGATGTGACAGTGCAGAGCAACGTATTAGGGTGCTCTCTGGTGGTAATGCTTACTGTCTACTGAAAAACAATCTGCGGTGGATTGCTTTACAGAGGGAGGTAAAGTAGTTGCTGTACACCATACAAAGACTAAATGAACCATCTTCCCATAATGACCCATTCAAATAAGATCAACTCACAAATCAACAATCCTCCTAAACCCCAAAAGTGCTAAGTGCCATAAGTAAATAAATTATTCATAAAATAAATGAAATAGTACATAAATATTGAGTGTAAACATGGAGTAGAAAAAAAGCAGTAAATAACTGACAGACCCCATTTTTCCTGAGGAAGTCACATGGTTATGACGCATTGCGTCAAAAACGGAGGTCGGTGACTTCATTTCCGGTCCGGATCGTAGGCCTGTATGTGGTATCTGCTCCTTTTATCAGCTTATCAGGGTCTGTGGACCCGCGGCTCTTTGTAAGTGCATTTGTTTGTGTGCCTTTCAGTATTAAATAAATGATTACACTGGAAGGCGTTTTTCTTCATTTCTGAGTGCTCGTCTCATCCTGGGCTATGGAGGATTGCCAAAGGAAAGGAATGATTCCATCTACCGTTGTTGGATTCCCATCATACGATTATAGTGACCAGATGACCACTTAATTTACAAGCGATATTTGACCTGTTTTTATATGTCAAATTTTAAGGTGAGGGTGCAGTCTATATGGTGGTGACACAAGAGGTGGATTCACCGACATTTATTCTGGCACAGAAAGTTTGGAGCATTATTTAGTTGCATTTTGATTGTACTTCACTCACTGAGCATTTTGATCTGAAGGAACACTTTATATTTATTTTATTATTATTTATGTATCATATTTACTCACTTTATTGTTTGGCACTTAATTATTATTTTATGTACCTCTGATTATTAATATATTTATACTTTTTTATTGTATTTTGGGGGTTAGGAGGTCTGTCAGTTACTTACTGCTTTTCTTCTATTCCCTTTTTATGCTCAATATTTATGTACTATTTAATTTATTTTACTAATTTATTTACTTATGGCACTTAGCACTTTTGGGATTTAAGAGGATTGTTGATTTGTGAGTTGATCTTATTTGAATGGGTTGTTATGGGAAGATGGTTCATTCAGTCTTTGTATGGTGTATGGCAGTGTACCACTTCTCTTTTTAAAGTAATTAGCAAGGAGGAACACTTTTTGGTGTTTGCAGCTGCCCCTTATATTTATATATTCACCTTTATTTTGTGAGTGGCAGGTAATTCGAGTTTGCAGTTTTTAAAACAGTTGCTGTACCTCCCTAAATGTTTTTCCTTAATTGTATTTTTACATGGTGGGGTAGTGCAGCAACTGCAAGCCAAGTATTTGCTTTCCAGCCATTGCAGCCAGTCATGTGAACCTCAGTCAGCTTATTAGCAAATTTCCTTTTCTCTTCCTTCATGCAGCAGGTATAAGCTGGTCCAGTGAGTAAAATTTTTGTGAAAGGAATTTTGATAGTGTACGTTTAGCTCTGCTTTAAAGTATTTGCAAAGCCAAGATCTTTTTTGAGTTTTGGATCGTGTGTGGAAGGGTTATAAGGTCTGTTAGGCTTTTATTCCTGTCTGTGCTCCCATTGGGGAGATTCACCAGCTCTATTTGCCATCAATGGGAGTGAAAGTGATGAGGAGCTTGAGTTGTTACCAGGACAAGAATAGAAGGGAAATATTTTAATGGGGACAATTTGTTCTGCTGAAAACTATTTAAAAGAAAAGTATGGTATTTATTCTTTTAAACCATACTTACCTAGGTGGATGCAGCATCGGTCCAATGCTGCATCTGTCCCCTACCGGCACTAAGTGTGAGAACTCAGCGGTTACATGACCGCTGATCACTGAGTTCTCACAGCCACTCTGAGCAGAGAGTGGTGATTGTCAATCACCGATGTCTGCTCTGCCCCCCCAGCGCTCTATTGAGTAGAGGTGGAGGGAGCAGCTGGCTCAGGCTGTCAGCGGATTGTTGAGAGGCTGAGCCAGCAACCACTCCAGCTTTGGCTGTACTTCACCTTTAAGAGTTGAAGTAATGTCTTCTTATTTCCTGGTATGTCTATAGGACAGAAAGTAAAGGGAAGGCTCCCATAAAGGACACAGATGGCTACAAATATTGTTAACTACATATGTCCTACTCCATCCAAAATGAAAAATAAGTTTTGGTTTTAGCTATGTTTTAAAGGCTAAGTTCACCTTTTTGGAAAAAAAAGCACATTTTTGTGCAGGTAAAAAAAAGGGGAATTTTCCTTCTAAGGAGCCTGCAGAGCATCACATCCATGACCAGCAGATCATGAGTGCAATTTCAGGCTCCTTCAGACTCTAGGATAGCTGTCTGCCTCTATCTTGTACTGGAGAGCAGGAAGATCAATAAACCATGAGAGCGCTCACCAGCGCCCTTGTAGTTCATTGAGAAGTACAAGCCATCAGCCACAATGACTGATGGTACTTGTTATCTATTCATTTACAGGAAACTGTGAATGAATGGCATAGCCATGTGGGCAGAACTCCACACAGCCACGTTGTTTTCAAATTGTGAGAGCAAGTGCAGGGAGAAGAAACCCCACCCACTTTCACAGGGAGGGGGGATCGGGGGACGAGGTGCAGATACTTAAACATGTTACATGTTCCATCCTAAAAATGGATTGAACATGTAACATGTTCCATAGGTGAACTTATCCTTTAAGATGGGAAAAGATAATCTGATCACTATGGTAAATAATCATAATCCTTCCATCAGGCATTTTAGTAATGAGGGGTAATGGAGCCAAATGAACCGTATTGTATATGATATTTTCAGAAACTAACGAAAGTGGCACTATAAATGGACTGCTGGTCCCTGAATGTCCCACTTTTCTGCCTCACTTTACATGATTCTCATAACATTCTTAAACTTAATGATGTTTGCATTATATTCATTTTGTTCCCACTCAAAGACCTGTCACCCTCTAATCCCATGACAATATAAGGCTAGAAAATGCGCAGAAAAGACTCAGCTAGATAAAAAGAAGTGCTCGTATTACAGAGCGAACTTATACATATAGAACACTTAGTCTTTTCATGGCTCTGTTCCTTTCTCACCATTCTCTGTTGGTGACCTCAATGATTTGTCATGGGAAAAAGAATTTGTCACAACACCAGTTTGTGACCTAATGCTGAGAGCAAGGAGGAAGCGATTGTTAAATATTGCTCAGTTTCACCGGCATAACTTGGCTTTGCCAAAGGAAACAAAAGAGATAAGAGAAGGCAGTGAGAAACGGAAAGATTGTGTGACATAGAAGGCTTACTTTGACCCGCATTGTGAGGTGACCGTATTCAGGGTTGTGTACTGACAGCGACTTAGTCCTCTCCTCTATACAGGTTCGGTAACCTTCCAGGTCTACTGCAAGATCGGCATACAAAAGGGTAGATTTACTAAAGGCAAATAGACTGCTCATTTTGCAAGGAAAGTTGCACTTTGCAAGGGAATTATACCCAAGACTTAGTGAATAAGGTGAAGCTTTGCCGACTTCCATCATCCAATCATATGCAAGCAGAAATGCTGTTTTTTTTTTATTTTCCATGCATGTGATTGGGTGTGCTTTGCAAAGTTCTTCTCATATATGCCCCTGATTTTACCCAGAATCTCAAAACTCCCATGCCAACACAATAATAATCAATAACAATGTGCTGAACATAAGCGCAGAGATAAGGATGGGTGTGATCGATATGTATGACAGTTAGCTGCTTTAGATTCAGACGCAAGTTGGTTGCAGCATGTTTTTGTGTTTGATGGGTTGTTTTTGACTTGCATCTGGGTATTTATGATTGACTTATAAGTTGATTCAGGCTGCTTCTGAGTTGCTTGGAGCTATCTCATAGTTACTTTCAGTTGCTTCTGAATTGCTTCAAGCTGATTTGGCATTCATATTAATTTGGAAAGCAATTCAAAAGCATGTATACACAAGCCCTTAAGCTTGCCATAGATAGATCAAAATTTAGATGGTTCAACAGGAACCGGAAACATTTTGTACTGAAGTCAATCTATTGATCAACTTCAATACAGTTTTTTTTTTGTATAGTTACTGCTGCCGGCTATAGCCAGCAGCAGTAATCATATTCTGATGGCAGGGAATCCTCCCACTTTCAAAATTCAAAAGCGCAGTGGGGGGGATTCCCCCGTCAGCATTGACTATGGGTGAAGGAAAGAAAATTGCATAATGTATGGCCAGCCTTATACATTTGGCAATCATTTATTTGTGAGCATGGCTTAAGGCTAGGGCTACACTGATATTTACATCCCTGTGCTACTGAGAGATTTAACTACCAGTTGGCAAGTCATCTTGTTAGCATCATATTGATTTTAGTGTACTACATATGAGTAGCAAAAATATTTATTTGCTAGTGAAGCCCTAGCCTAAGGGCCCATGTACATTAACCTTTGTTCACTTCAGAGCTGCTCTCCTCTTACAAGTCAATGGGAAAGCAAAATCAGCTTGAAGCAGCTAAGAAGGTCAAATGAACCTTTGAAGAATTTATATGGAACTTAGAACTTATGGAATGCACTGAAAGTGTGCTGCGATTGCTCGTTGGCACAAGCCCTTAATCATTGTGTTAGGTAGCATGTATTCCAGTTTCATATAAATAGGATAATTAGTGAAGCATTTATATTTATTTTTTTTTTATTTTTTGTTAAAGTTTAATTTCACAAAAGGGTAAATATGCATAAATCTAGAGTATTGTCTAATCCTCTAATTTAAGAACAATTTGTCTTTTAAATTTGGAATCTATTGTCTAACACAGCCATAAAAACACTACAAATGTAATTAATTGGTTTTGGGTTAGATGTGGGGATGTGATCTATATGTGTCTAAATATAGATTATTGTTCACAATCCTAATATGTAGCTATTATATTTTTAGCACAATTCAGCTTTTGCAGACTTTCATGAGATTGCTCATTATGTCATCTCTTTGATGTATCTGAAACTTGAGGGACTCTCCCACAGTTGCATATACTGGAAACGATGTTTGTATTGCAGAACCCAGACTTGTTTTTCTTAAGAAAGGGGAGATCAGTTTTTTTAGCTTTCGGTCACCCAGAGAGGCTCGACTATCACGGGCACTGAGCCACAATGTGATCCTGAGATGTAAACACTAACCCACGCCAGCCCTGATTCGGAAACTAATCTGGTAATCGTAAGGCAAACAGATAGAAGCCGCCCACCAGGCTCCAAGTGTGTTCTTCATTTCACTGTGCGAGGGTTAAAAATAGTCTGTGAATTTCAGTTAATGATTGCGTGGGCGGGAGAAGTGCTGCTCTGTTTATCAGCATCAGCCTAGTATCCTTAAATTACACAAATGAATAAAATTAGAACCTCTTGTTCAGGCTTGCAGTGCGTTCTGTGAAAAAGTTGTCGCAGTGTCTCCAGACCAAAGCCAGTGATTGCCCACTTTTGTGTTTGCTCTGAAGTGTACCCAGTGTCTAAATGATGGCCTTTATATGTTTTATTGTATGTAAACCCTATCGACTTTTCTCGGTGATCAAGGTTGTATTATGTTAAATGTTAGAGAAGGACATTCCAAGGCGGGGCTGCAATGTGCTATGTCCAGGTCTAGTAAATTTAGATGGGATTTGATGCCATTGGCCTGCAAATTCCTGAATTTCTATTGAGATCCTAGAATGTGGTTGGGCTTCCTTTGGTCAGCACCCAAAGCTCCAATGGTGGGAGATTTTTACATACTGTAGGCTTGGAGCGGTGCCATTTCTCCAAATGTCTCCTGACTTTTCTTGTTTGCTTCCCTTTGGTTCTCCTTGTAGTGTGACTATCCCTGCATGTTTTAAAGGCTTGTTTACTTTAGGGGACCAGAAAAAGCAGATGAAGCACCCTCCTGGGTTTAGATAAGGTTGTTAGGTAAATTTAGTTTGGAAACACTATAATCAGTGGATCAGGGGTTGATTGGGTATTGCCGCTCAGGTTTTCACAGGCTGCGGCTCTGCTATTTCCCCCTGTATTCTGTAACTCTCTGGAGGTTTCAAGAACATAGTAGGTTAGAGGACAGAGGCTGCAGTCTGAATATTTATGGGACTTCCACCAATCCCTGGGGATGTGTGCCCAGAAGATGGGGAGGGGGCATAAATAGTTTGGACCTGAGCAGCTGGAATAAAGCAGCATTCCAGGGTCCAGCCAGGAGGAGACCCCTTGCCCTCCTGGGCAGAAGCCAGGGAAGGAACTAGTGGAAGGTATCAAGGGTCCCAGCTAGGCTTAGCTTGGGGGGACCTGAACCAAGAACATCTCAGGGATCCATGGTGCAGGAGAGCACTGGGAAGAAAGCTGTGGTAGAGAGCTCAAATTGTCCAAGAGGCTGAGTGAGTCTTTAGTTCCCTTACAAGGAAAGAGCCTGGTGGATTTCAACAGGGAGCAACCAATGATCCTGTGGTTGAATGAGTACAAGTGCTGAAAGTCTGGCTGTGCGGTGATTTAGACCTTGGGAAGAAGACAGGCCATAGGTGGCATAGAGATTCTTTGGGACCTTTGCTAACAGAAGTACAGCCTGAAGTGTGCCAGTACAACTAAGCAGGAGTGCAATACCATCAGGTGTTGTACAGGTGCAGCTGAAGGAGTACAATCCTTTTTTTCTGTAACAACATGAACAAGTGCAGCCAGAAAGTTGGTAGTCCTCTACCTGTTCAAGGTCAATTTCTTCAGTTCCAGAGTAGCCCATGCTAATTATCCCCATTCAAGTTCAAGTAAAAAAACTCAAAAACAAACTCTTAGACTGCTTCTTGAGCCAGAGAGAGACAACTGGAAATGCTGTATGCCTGGCTGTGTGTGATAAGGGGCAGAAATAGGCCCATACTACCAGCAGCTCTCTAGGGGGTGCACTACCTATCCAAACATCATGCAGGTTCCTCTCACACTGCCAGACCAATCCTCTTAGTTTTACTTTTATAGTCAAGCTGAAAATACTTACCTGCAGAAAAATGAAGCCACTAACCTAGCTTTGTTGTTGTTGGATCAGAAAATTGAAAGCTGAATGGAATGATAAACCTTTCGGCAAGTATAACAGCTCACGTATCTGTTTGTTGCAACTGGAGCTTTAGCTGTTTATCTGGAGTTCAGCTTTAACTGTGTATCTAATGTCAAAGCCCTTTAACTGGTTTTGGTTAGATTGGTGAGGGTTTAGAATCCCAGTATAAAATGTCATTGCTATTTTAGTATCTGCTACAGAGATTCACTCTTCCCAAGAGGGCACAGATTTATTAATTTATGGTACCTATATAGCGCTGTCAATTTATGCAGTGCTTTTACATATATATTGTACATTCACATCAGTCCCTAACTCTCATGGGGTGTACAATCTAAGGTCCCTAACTTACACTCATACATACACATTCTAGGGCCAATTTAGACAGGATCCCATTAACCTACCATCATGTCTTTGGAGTGTGGAAGGAAACTGGAGTACCTGGAGAAAGCCCATGCAGGCACACATGCAAACTCCAGGCAGGTGGTACCGTGGCTGGGATTTGAGCCAATGACCCTAGTACTGCCAGGCGAAAGTGCTAACCACTTAGCCACTGTGCTGCCCCACAAAAACTGACAGAGATTTCAAAGCTGAACTCCAGCTTTCTTCGATTTTCAGATCAATCTTGTAGAGCCAGGTGGTGTGACAGGGGCCACCCGTGGCCTGAAGTTTGGCCCATTCATTAGGAATCGGTCTAATTTCTAGCTGTGTATGGCCAACACTACTTTCATTTCAGGTGACATTGGGGATCAGAACAATTAGAGGGAGTGAATATCCTTAAAGGGAACATATACAAGTGAAATTCGAAACATTAGAATATCATGCAAAAGTTAATTTATTTCAGTAATGCAACTTAAAAGGTGAAACTAATATATGAGATTGACTCATTACATGCAAAGCAAGATAGTTCAAGCCGTGAATTGTCATAATTGTGATGATTATGGCTTACAGCTCAGGAAAACCCCAAATCCACAATCTCAGAAAATTAGAATATCACATGCAATCAATAAACAAGGATTGTACATAGAACAATATCAGACCTCTGAAAAGTATAAGCATGCATACAGTTGCAAGAAAAAGTATGTGAACCCATTGGGATTACGTGGAGTTTTGCATGAATTGGGCATAAAATGTGCTCTGAACGTCATCTAAGTCACAACAATAGAAGAACACAGTCTGCTTAACATAATACTACACAAACATTAGATGTTACCATGGTTTAATTGCACATAACATGTAAACATTCACAGTGCAGGGAGGAAAAAGTATGTGAGGCCCTAGCTTAATGACTTCTCCCAGAGCTAATTGGAGCCAGGAGTGAGCCAACCTTGACTCCAATCAGTGTGATGATATTGGATGTGTTGCTGACAGCTGTCCTGCCCTTAAAAAACACA
The DNA here is from genome assembly GCF_062004578.1 of Staurois parvus. Taxonomy (NCBI): domain Eukaryota; kingdom Metazoa; phylum Chordata; class Amphibia; order Anura; family Ranidae; genus Staurois; species Staurois parvus. Next base: position 1,386,822 of record NW_028318358.1, read on the forward strand.
CACCTGTTTTGGGTTTACTGGTTTCAAGAAGCACTGTCTGATGTGAACCATGCCTCGCAGAAAAGAGCTCTCAGAAGACCTACGATCAAGAATTGTTGACTTGCATGAAGCTGGAAAGGGCTACAAAAGTATCTCCAAAAGCCTTGATGTTCATGTGTCCACGGTAAGACAGACTGTCTACAAATGGAGAAAGTTTAGCACTGTTGCTACTCTCCCTAGGCGAGGTTGTCCTGTAAAAATGACTGCAAGAGCACAGCACAGAATGCTGCATGAGGTAAAGAAGAATCCCAGAGTGTCAGCTAAAGACCTACAGAAATCTCTGGCACATGCTAACATTTTTGTTGACACATCTACAATAAGGAAAACATTAAACAAGAATGGAGTACATGGGAGGACACCACGGAGGAAGCCATTGCTGTCCAAAAAGAATATTGCAGCACGTTTGAAGTTTTCAAAAGAGCACCTGGATGTTCCACAGCACCTCAGCTGCCTCAGGGCCCGGACGGATTGTTGTCATTGATGGAAAAATGAATTCCAGAGTTTATCAAGACATTTTGCAGGAAAACGTACGACCATCTGTCCGCCAACTGAAGCTCCGCAGAGGATGGGTGATGCAACAGGATAATGACCCAAAGCATACAAGTAATTCAACAAAACAATGGCTGCAACAGCACAGAATACACCTTCTGGAGTGGCCCAGTCAGAGTCCTGACCTCAACCCGATTGAAATGCTATGGCATGACCTTAAGAGAGCGATTCACACCAAACATCCCAAGAATATTGCTACACTGAAACAGTTTTGTGAAGAGGAGTGGTCCAAAATTACTCCAGATCGTTGTGCAGGTCTGATCTGCAACTACAGGAAATGTTTGGTTGAGGTTATTGCTGCCAAAGGAGGGTCAACCAGTTATTAGGTCCAAAGGTTCACATACTTTTTCCTCCCTGCACTGTGAATGTTTAAATGTTATGTGCAATTAAGCCATGGCAACATCTAATGTTTGTGTAGTATTATGTTCAGCAGACTGTGTTCTTCTATTGTTGTGACTTAGATGACGTTCAGAGCACATTTTATGCTAAATTCATGCAAAACTCCACGTAATCCCAAGGGGTTCACATACTTTTTCTTGCAACTGTATGTACTCAGTAATTGGTTTGGGCCCCTTTTGCAGCAATTACTGCCTCAATGCGGCGTGGCATGGAAGCTGTCAGCCTGTGGCACTGCAGAGGTGTTATGGAAGACCAGGATGCTTTAATAGCGGCCTTCAGCTCTTCTACATTGTTCAGTCTCATGTCTCCTATCTTTCTCTTGGCAATGTCCCATAGATTCTTTATGGGGTTCAGGTCAGGCGAGTTTGCTGGCCAATCAAGCACAGTAATCCCATGGTCATTGAACCAGGTTTTGGTGCTTTTGGCAGTGTGGGCAGGTGCCAAGTCCTGCTGGAAAATGAAGTCAGAATCCCCATAAAACTCGTCTGCGGAAGGAAGCATGAAGTGCTCCAAAATCTCCTGGTAGATGGCTGCGTTGACCCTGGACTTAATGAAGCACAATGGACCAAAAACAGCAGATGACATGGCTCCCCAAATCAACACAGACTGTGGAAACTTCACACTGGACTTCAAGCATCTTGCAGTGTGTGGCTCTCCATTCTTCCTCCATACTCTGGGCCCTTGGTTTCCAAATGAGATGCAAAAGTTGCTCTCATCAGAAAAGAGGACTTTGGACCACTGTGCAACAGACCAGGTCTGTTTTTCTTTAGCCCAGGTAAGACGCTTGTGACGTTGTTTGTTGTTCAGGATCGGCTTGACAAGAGGAATACGACATCTGAAGCCCATGTCCATGATCCGTCTGTGTGTGGTGGCTTTTGATGCACTGACTCCAGCCTCAGTCCACTCCTTGTGAAAGTCCCCAACACTTTTGAATGGGCTTTTCCTGATAATCCTCTCCAGGCTGCAGTCATCCCTGCTGCTTGTGCACCTTTTTCTTCCACACTTTTCCCTTCCACATAACTTTTTATTAATGTGCTTTGATACAGCACTTTGGGAACATCCAACTTCTTTTGCAATTACCTTCTGAGGCTTTCCCTCCTTATGGAGGGTGTCAATGATGGTTTTCTGCACAACTGTCAGGTCAGCAGTTTTTCCCATGATTGTGATTCCTACTGAACCAGACTGAGAGATCATTTAAAGGCTCAGGAACCCTTTGCAGGTGTTATGGCTTAATTAGCTTATTAGAGTGGGACACTTTGAGCCTAGAATATTGCACCTTTTCACAATATTCTAATTTTCTGAGATTGTGGATTTGGGGTTTTCATGAGCTGTAAGCCATAATCATCACAATGATGACAAATCACGGCTTGAACTATCTTGCTTTGCATGTAATGAGTCTATCTCATATATTAGTTTCACCTTTTAAGTTGCATTACTGAAATAAATTAACTTTTGCACGATATTCTAATTTTTTTGAGTTTCACCTGTACAATAATTATCCTGACAGTGGTTCTAACCCTTGCCACTCTGTTCAATAGTAATTAGTAATACTTTAATGTAATTGTTTAAGCCAAATTAGGATAATACTTACTTTATACAGTATTTGTGACTTGACCCAATTCACATATCTTAAAAACAATATTTAAAAATTGCAGCTTATGTTTCTTAGATGTTCTATTCTGGACTGTCTAGCAAAGAAAAATCCTAGATAGTTCTCTTTGTTTATGAAGGGGCTGGGCAGCTGTGTTTTCCATAATTAACCCTGTCTGTACAATACAATTAGTATCAGTTGTACCTATATTTGAACACTTTTTGTCCTAACAAAGGGTTAAAGGTGTAGAGGCTGGGCTTCTTGCATTGAGTGTTAATGAGGACAAATTTGGGACAGGCTCACTCTGACATTGTTCAAAACAACCCTTAAAATCTTAACTCTAGGCAGATATAAAAGATATCAATTAATGCAGATCTGTAATTATTAATGTAACAATAAATATATATTATTAAATGTAAGCAGTATAAGTACATGATTGTAACATGGTATCAGCCTCCTGTAGTCTCTGTACAACAGGGCTGGAGTGTCAGAGGAAGAAGCAGTACAAGGAGCCAATTAATTCATGTGCTGACCGACACAGGCCATGATGATAGGAGTAGAAAGCAGAGTGACATAGAAAGATGAGCTTTGCTGCCTCCCTGTTCACTGTCCAATCAGAAAATGGGTTGGGTTCTGGATGACAAAGTGAAGTTGAAAGATGCTGGCCATCAGACTTAGAACATCTAGTAGCAGAATTTAAGTTTGGTGGGGGAAATCCTGAGATTAAAAGAGAAAAATGCATTTAAAGCTTTTTCATTGTTAATTTATCTATTAAAGGGATATTCATTTTTATATTGTTATTTTCTGGCTGGAGTACTGCATTAAGCCTAATTTGTGAATGCTTTTTATACCTGTGCAAGCAGATCATTTCTGTATTGACTGTGTATCTCCGGCAGAAGCTGTCATTTCTATAAAACACTGCTCCCATTTTTCCTTGAACTATCTTCTTTAACAACATAAACACCACCTTGCTCATTTTTTAAAAGTCACACATTATTGCAAACCAAACCCAGATGGTTGTTTAAGACATGAAAATTGCCTAGAGTTAAACAAGTATTACTAGCTATAGTTACATGGTAGCTGATCTGTAAATAGTAGAAAAATGTCAGTGTTATTCAACTAGACACAATTCAACCTCTCATTTATGCAAGTTCAGTTTGAGCATTTGCCTTAGAGGCAATCTTTTGCCAAAAATAAAACAGCTTATCTTACACTTGACTAATTACATAGCATATTTCAGCTAAAGCTGACAATGTTTAAATGAATGTCAATATGAATGCTGCATACATTCTGACTATGGCCAAGCTGTGCAATTATCTGCTTATACAACGTGTAGAATTCTAGGGGTGCTGCTATGGGGGTGTGGGGGGTGCGGACCTCACCCAGGTGACACCCGCCAGAGGGGTGACATCAGGCCCAGGCAGACCTGCACCCGCATCATCCCTTACCACCTGTCATGCTAGAGGAGGAGCCTAAAAGGACCTCCCATACCTCCCCCCATGGCTGGTTTGCTGCATGCAGAGGCAGGTCAGTGTCCTGGCTCATCACTATGGAAACCAACCCTAGTAACGCCACCTGGTGGAAGCAGCTATGAGCAGGATGTGATGAGCAGCCAGAGCCCTCACCAGGCGCTTTCCTCTTTATCTTCCAGGTCTGGTATGGTCTCCAGCATGGCTTCCATCCTGGATAGGTCTGGGGACTACCGTCCCGAGCTGTCTATCCCCTTGAACCATGACATGAGCATGCCCTGTTACTCCTCACCACCTGGGATGGGCATGAGTGGCACCTACATTATCCTAACTCCAGCCGTTGCCCTCTATCTCCACCGTGTCAGACAAGTTCCCTCATCACCACCACTACCTGCGGCTCTCTGGCAGTGTCAGTGGTAGTTTCACCCTGATGAGGGATGACAGGGAGATCCCTTCCATGAACAACCTGTACAGCCCTACAAGGACATGACTGAAATGGGGCAGAGCTTGTCCCCTTTGATAGCTACCCCTCTAGGCAATAGCTTGGACTCCATCCACAACAGTCAACAGAGCTTGTTCAACTATGGACCACCTGGGCACAACAAGATGATCAGCCCAAACTTTTATGCCCACACTGCCATGCTGGTAAGAGGTGATCAGCACCTGCCCAGGGGGCTGGCTACACCACTGTCTGCCATGATGTCTAACCTCATTGTTATGCACCACCCTGACCACCCGAACCATGCTCAATCTCATGAGCCTGTGTTAACCTCCAGCTGTGACAGGCCACCCTCCTGTTCCGGGTCCCAGCTGAGCAACTCTGGACAGTTTGGATTAGATCAACACCAACAAAATGGCGCAGAGAATCACAGCTGAACTCAAAAGGTACAGCATACCTAAGGCTATCTTTGCCCAGAGGGTGCTGTACCAGTTGCATGGTACCTTCCCTGATCTTATAAGGAATCCCAAACTGAAATCTGGCAGGGTGACTTTCAGGAGGATGAGGAAGTGGCTGCAGGAGCCTGAATTCCAGGTGAGTGGGGTCACCAGGGGACTTCAGGATGACCACCAAAGGTGCCACTGATGAAATTGCTCAGTGTGCCATTGGAACCAGTAATGGCATCATTGAAGTAGGAGTAGATAGCAATCAAAATAGGACAAGGGCTTAATCCTTGTGTCAAAGTGCAGAGGGTCCTTCAGAATGTCTAGTGTTAATATGTGGTTACACCCCTTTAGCACCTGATGGATAAATGCATGCACTAGCTGTTGGGATTTGAGCACAGGTATCTCTTGTTTGTTGTATTGTTGGGTCAGTAGTCAGACCTGAACCTTGTAGCTCTCCCCATTGTGTCTTTTCCCCTATGCTAGCATTGTGTCCACAGTAGCATTTGCGTAGGCAGAGTAGAGTAGGACTGGCCATAGAGTGATTACTTTGACGCAGTTGGCCAGCTTAAGCATGTATTGCAATATGTGTGAACTAAATATCCCTATTTATTTCTTGTTTCATGCCTGAAACTAGCCTGCCCACGGAGGGGTGACACTATGTTTTGCTGCACCAGGTGACATCAACCCTAGTGACGCCACTGCAACATTCAGCAGCATTGCAGTGTTGAGAACTAAATTGGTGTCATATTAGTTTGTTCACATTAAAAGACTGGCATTTTACCAATATCTGCTCCCCATAGAAAACAGATTTCTGTGCTCCTGTTGTGATATTTGAAAATTAATTTCTCCACAATGCCCATAGCTAGAAAGTTTAAAGGGGGGGGGGGGTTATTTTAAAGTTCTTTTTTTTGCTTGTTCAGATTATGTAAATATTTAAGTGTGCATAGTCTGGGCACAGGCTTGGTAGATATGTACAGTAAGCAGGGGCGGACTGACCATTTGGAAACTCAGGCACTGCCCGAGGGCCCGAGGTCAGTAGTGGGCCCTATGAGATGCCCCTGGTACCTTTTTCATAGGCTTTTTTGAGTTTGGGCAAAGACACAGGGGCCCCATGATCCCCTATTGCCCGGGGGCCCCATGAGTTGTCAGTCCGCCCCTGACAGTAAGTGTCAGTGTATACAGTTATATGTTTATTTAAAAATGATTACATTTATTTGTTAATGTAACTAGTGTGAGTATCTAATCTCGACTTGGTATCAACCTTTTGTAACTCCTACACATCACCATTTAGAATGGAGAGAGAAGGTCAGCACAATTGCAATGTATATCACATGTCAAGGAACATTCTGACCAGGGACTGAGTGGAAACTTTCAATTTCACTCATTTAGCTGCTTAGGTGAAATATGTATGTCTTTTTCTTTCCAAGTTTGTTTTTTTTCTTTTGGTGGATAGGGTGTGTATGTATGGTATGCATATTTATAAAGCAGTGAAGGCAAAATTCACCTGACATTCATGGTTAGCTAATCAGTTCTTGGTATTTAAAACACATTCATCAGCAAGATTCTCCTGCAGTGAATGTTTGGTAAATGTAATATTCACTGCTTTATAAGTATGCCCCTAAGTGTTTTTTACATTTATTTTTTTTGTGTATATTTGATATATATATTTTTGCACTGTCACTTTATATTTTTATTTTACTTTATTATTGTCCTTTTTTTTCTTTCTTTAAAAAAAATATAAAATAATGAGGCTAACAAGAAGCCATTTTTGGCACAAGAACATGTCCAGGATGGAAAACGTTTATTACACTCAGGAGCCATTTTAAGCCCATTGTACCCTTAAAACCCTTCTAAAACCCACTATCAATTCATCTTTCTCATTGACCCCATGAATTTCATCAAAATGGTGAAATTTTGCAGAATTCTCCTGATCTTCACTGAAATTTCAGGGAAATTAAAACTCTCAGTTTCGTGCATGAGTAATTATGACAGGAGAGAGTACAATAAACAGAGTGATGACTCACCACATTGCTGTTGCTGTGACAGTTTATTGTTTATTATAATGTATTTGGTAAAGCCTACGTTTCATGGCATCTTTGTAAAATCAGCACAAGTGGTGGTACTTACTGATAAAAGGATTTGCAATTCTGCTCAGCCAGTCCTGAGCTATGCACATCCCTATCAGACAGCAGAATCAGCACAAGGGATGGTACTTACATTGAATAAGAAGTTTCCCTTGTGCTTGTGGCTGCTTTCTTAGTTGAAATATTCTATCCTCTGTCCCTCACCCATACCCCCACAGCAGAATGCAGGTGCATGTGCTACATATTAACTGCCACAGCATCATTAGAATCCACTGCACGGATATGGGGAAGGCAGGGTGGCAGAGGAATGAAGATTTCAACTAAGCAGCCACCAGCAAAAGGTACACTTCTCATTCAATGTAAGTACCATCCCTTGTGCTGACTCTGCTGTCTGGTAGGGATGTACATAGCTCAGGACTGGATGGGCAGAAACACAAATCCTTTTATCAGGTAAAACTGTTCCCATATACTGTATGTATTTCAACTGTATATTTAGCTGTTTGCCTGGAGTTCAAACTTAATGAGGCCCAAAATACAACTACAATGAAACCATATAAAAATCATATTTATTTAGTTGTAGCCTGGTTTTGTGGGAAAATAAGTCCTTTCACTGTTGTTAATAACCAGCTCAACAAAATACTGCCATTTTAGGTTTATGTGATTGCTGGTAAACCAAATGGCATTCAGACTGCTTAGTGGATACCTCTCAGTAGCCCAGAAGTCAGATGGCCAGCCCCACCAGAATTCCACGTTCTGGCCAACTTCAGTCATTTCAGAGCCAAATTATGGAATGACATTCTAATATGGAATCCCCATAATGAAGAATAAACTCATCATGGAAAAGCCTAGTTTATGGAGAGTTCTACCTTTAAAATGCTGATTGCAAGCCAGGCTTTTTAATCCATCATTACTGCCTGACCTCACAGATGCTCTTTCTGGCTTAATGAACACAAATAGGCTGCAAAATCTTGTGGAAAGTCTTCCTAGAAGAGTGGAGGCTGTGATAGTCAGAAAGGGGTGTAGAAGTTGTAGATCATCTCAGTATTAATGCCCATGGTCTTGGAATGGGAAGTCCAATAATCTCATATAGGTGTGATATTTGGGTGTCTACTAATGTTGGCTATATAATGTTTATATTTCTGTACAAGGCTTACAGCAGATCAGAGCATTATAATCTGGTTTTATCTTCTCATTTGCCAGAGTAGGCCAGTTTGTTTAGATGTATTCAAAACATATCTCATTTTTTGTCATGTCATATTTACACCATAAGGTAGTTCAGGAGGTCTCTTAACAAATGGTGCATGATTTGAATTCATATGTAATGCAAGATTATCATGGGGCCCATGCACCTGGGGCCCATGGGTGCCTATGAGTTAAGACAGCCCTGAGTCCTTACATGTGTTATGCTTAGGGCCAGGGGCGGACTGACAACTCATGGGGCCCCCGGGCAATAGTGGATCATGGGGCCCCTGTGTCCTTGCCCAAACTCAAAACTGCCTATGAAAAAGGTACCAGGGGCATCTCATGGGGCCCCCTACTGACCCTGGGCCCTCGGGCAGTGCCCGAGTTTCCAAATGGTCAGTCCGCCCCTGCTTAGGGCACAGGATGGATGCTGGCTACAAACTACCGTGCCATTTTTTGTGATCTTGTGTCTCCAAGTGTATTTTGCATCTAGTTTGAGTTTATCTATAATTGTTCTTGATGCTCTAAATCATTATGCACATGATAGAAAATTTTATGTGAGTATATATAATCTCAGACGTGTATTTGTGGATGCCAATGGCAGCATGGCTGCATTGTATGAGGTCAGCTGTATTTCAGGCATATGGTTTCTTCATTGATAATAAGAAGTCAGACTTGACACCCTAATCTCGTTTCACTGATGTGATTTTGAATATAGAAAAAGGGATACATAGAAACAAAGTACAATCTGTACAAATTAAAATGAGGGAGACAGCTAGAAAATGACCTGAACATACAGTAAAATGGCAAGTAAACTGAAAATATCTAACCAACAGGCTTAAAAGAGGGAAGTCTCATCTTTGTTTATGAACTCATACTACACAGCATGAACCATAAATAATAAAACAATTAAATGAATTAGATTGATGAGGTTAAACTCCAGCTCAAACTTTTTTTTTGCGTAGTGGGGTAAGGCATTAGCTAGGAGCAGAGTGGCTATTATTAGTCAAGCAATTAAAACTACTAGCTTCCAGTGGAACACATGACAAGCAATGGAAGAAAGCTGATGGAAAATTTTAGTTTAATAATCAATTGATCGAACACAGAACAGTAGTACATGCTCCAAATGCAAGTTTCTGCATTTTTTTATCACATTGATTTAACTAGGAAGACAGAAGTAGTATGATTAGTAGATTTAAAGAATATGTAAACCCAGCATTTTATATTCCTGATATGTGCCTGCTGTACCATGTACTTGTATGAAAAAGTATCCTGTTCTCTTTGTGTGAAATACCTGGTGTTCCTGCTAGTCCTCCTGCTTCCCTATTAAAAACTGACCACAATAGGCTGGAGTGCATAATGTGGTCAGTTTTCTGGCAGTGCTGGGAACTCCGTCTGCTCTCCTCCATTGATTAGACTTCTGCTGACACCCCTCCCCCTGCACAGCCATTCACTGGGAAAACCAGTGCATTGCTGTTTCTCCTCTACTAGCTCTCTGAGCTCCTTATGCAGCTGAGAATAGAAATTATGTGATCACTTATCAAAAAGGAAAAAAGGTATTTATAATGTATACACAAATGTTTTGGATTTCATTTCTATTTTAAACGAAATGGATTGTTTTACTAGGTGTTGGTTCACATATACTTTAATATGATATTTTTTGCCCCACCTTCCACCAAAATATTTTTTCGGCATGCCCAAATGGATGTTTACTTGGATTAATGTTTCTTTTCACCCTCCTTCACTATTTGGGTAAATTTGAGATAAATCTTAGTAAATTCACTCATGCAACCACTCTCAATATCAGCAAAGAGCAAAAAGCTGATATGTGTATGTTTTCCGGGTCAGTGCCCCAGACTGTCCTAAAGTCATTGGATCAGGATGACAGCCAAGCAACAAAGCAGGTAGTATTTTTAGAGAAATACTTCCCAAGGGCAGCTTTTATGTTCTTTCAGTATAGGATTACTGTAGGAAAACAAACTTCTTCCCCTCCTACTTGTTCACCATTTGTTTTATTATTCAGCAGCTGTATAGTAATGAGTGGAATATCCATACAGTAATGCTGGGAACCACTGTACACATTCTCATATAAACTGGTATTTAGGGCTGGAATGGTCTCAGATCTAGGAGTTATGAAATGTGCTAAGTCTGTCGATTTTCCCTATTCATTCCCTGGGGTGGTAAACCTTTCCTGTCTCCTTTTGTTTCTGTGCCAGATCAACAGCTGTCAGTGTCTTTTAGCCCTACATTCCTTAGAGCCTTTCATTATTTTTGACCTTTCCTAGCAGCAGTTCACTTGTGAGGAAACCTCAGAACTTGCAGGCATATCTTTGTAATGTTCTGTTGTTGCCCTCTTGTTGAGTAGAGCACTTAGTGGAGTAGTTTGACAATTGCATATCAGTTATCCCCAAGTTAACTGAATTATCTCTAACAAGATGGTTTTGACAAGCATATCCTGTGATCTCCTGCATATACAGTAGTAGTGTGTCAACCCATTACATTATAGACAATTCTATATACAGCATATAACTCCACAAAACGGTCCAACCCTTCCCAACTCTATCTAAAACTAAAAAAAAGTGTTTGGATTTACATGCGCTTTAATATGTTAAGTGGATAAATACTGCACATAATTATGAATTTAGAGCAATTAATATGATTTCACATCACTCAGCTCCCAGAACAATACTTTACTGCTTTCATTTTTTTATAAATATATATTTTCTTGATATAAAAGTCTGGTGGCCTCCGGGGATTGAACATGCACAGTATATACATATATATAGCATGCATATACCGTACATAAAAGTACACACATACATAATGTGGATTTCCAAATAACTTGGAGGGACAATTCCAGTTTTGGAGGCACATTTCCTTGCTCTTCTTTCTTCCATAGGGGGTTCCTATTTTAGGATGGATGTATTGACCTACTGTATATAAAAATGTTAATGGCCAATTGTTAATATTGCCATTACAAAGAATCTAATCTCTAATTTCTTCCATAGGGGGTTCCTCTTTTAGGATGGATGTACTGACCTACTGTATAGAAAAATGTTAATTGCCAATTGTTAATATTGTCATTACAAAGAATCTAATCTCTAAATGAATGCAAGGCCTATAGTCAAACACCAGTATGGAGTAAAAGCCAACTCATTGTTCTTAGCAACTTGTTAGTATCATGTTTCGAGACTAGTTTTGTAACACGTCAGCACAAGGCTGCATGCACAGTCACAGGGAGCACCGACCTTCATAAGTCAGTGTGCCAAAAGACATTGTCCTGTGTACATCAGGAGCTGTGCAACTGGTGCTATTCTGACCTTCAACATTTTTGGGGGTTGAGCTCATTGAAGGTCTTCCTGATCTCTTGTCGCCTTCCAGTGAAGTTCTTCCACTCTTGAAGTGTGTGTGCCACTCAAAACACCTCAAACGACTCATTGTCAAATTTCTCTGTGGTAGATTTGCCCAGTTTCATGCAGAATTTCACTTATGCTCTTTGTTCTAACTTGCTGTCCATGATGAAAAAGCAGACATGGTAACGCACATGGTAAGAATAGCAGCAGTTGCACAGCTCCCTATGTACACAGGAGGGTGCCATTTGCCACACTGACTTATGAAGGTTGGGGCCCACTGTTGACGTGTTACAAAACTAGTCTTAAAACTTTTTGATACTACCTTGTATATTGCAAAGGCAAAAAACATTCAATGGACACCCATGTACTGAACACAACACAAAATCTAACAACTGCCTGCCTGCATGTGTTTTGATCCAAGCTGCATATAGAAGGGGTGCTTGGCACAGGTAATTTTCTAGGCACCCTTTTTTCTGAACACGTAAACCCAACATTTCATATTCCTTATATGTGCCTGCTGTACCATTTACTTGTATGGAAAAGTATCCTGTTCTCCTTATATTGTTTCCTTTGTGTGAAATCCCTGGTGTTCCTGCCAGTCCCTCTGCTTTCCTATTAAAAACTGAACATGCTAAGCAGGAGAGCACAGCATGGTCAGTTCCCTAGCAGTGCTGGGAACTCAGCCTACTCTTCTCTAATGATCAGATTTGTCCTGCTACGCCTCCCCCCATGCACAGCCATTCACAGGGAAGATCAGTGTGCAGCTGTTGCTCATCCCCAAACTCTTACACAGCGAGAGGGTATGTGATCACTTATAAAAAGGGGAAAAGGTATTTAAATTTTTTTTTATACATATATACACACAAATGTTTTACCTTTCATTTCTATTTTAAACTATATGGGTTTTTCTACAAGGTGAAGGTTTACTTGTGCTTTAACAAGCATTTTCAAGGAAAATTGGCATGTTAAATGCCTAAAAAGAAATTTTAGTTTTTTTATAGTAAATTCAGCAGGGAAGCTGGATGTCTTCTACACCCTGATGGATAGTGCTGGAGAGTGTGGGTGGGACTAAGCAGGGCTTTTACATCATTTTCTTTAGCACTACAGATGCTGTAAATCTAAAGAGCTGTGAGCAGAGTTAGACATGGCTATTTACTGATCTATTACCAGTGCCAACAGCTCCAGCGTCAGCAAGGGTGAAAACCCAACAGTAATTTTACTATAGAAAGGGGTGGGCTGTCATCCTATCAAATGAAGTGCCCAACCAATGGTTCTCCTGGCAGAATCAATGAGTATTTACAAAAATATCCAGAGAGTACTTAGCAAAACAGAGAGTCTGGTCTTACTGGTATGTGCAGTGTATATCACATACACTATATTGCCAAAAGTATTGGGACCCCATTTCTTTACACGCACATGAACTTTAATGGCATCCCTGTTTTAGTTTGTAGTGTTCCAAATTGAGTTGGCCCACCCTTTGCAGCTATAACAGCTTCAACTCTTCTGGGAAGGCTGTCCACAAGGTTTAGGAGTGTGTCTATTGGAATGTTTGACCATTCCTCCAGAAGGGCATTTGTGAGGTCAAACATTGATGTCGGATGAGAAGGCCTGGCTCGCAGTCTCCGCTCTAATTCATCCCAAAGGTGTTCTTTTAGGTTGAGGTCAGGACTCTGTGTAGGCAAGTCAAGTTCCTCCACCCCATATTTGCTCATCCATGTCTTTATGGACCTTGCTTTGTACACTGGTGCGCAGTCATGTTGGAACAGGAAGGGCCATCCCCAAACTGTTGCCACAAAGTTGGGAGCATGAAATTGTCCAAAATGTCTTGGTATGCTGACGCCTTAAGAATTCCCTTCACTGGAACTAAGGGGCCTAGCCCAATCCCTGAAAAAGAACCCCACACCATAATTTCCCCTCCACCAAATTTTACACTTGGCATAATTTGGTCAGGCAAGTACCATTCTCCTAGCAACTGCCAAACCCAGACACATCCATTGGATTTGCCACACATTGAAGCATGATGTGTCACTCCAGAGCAGGGGCGGACTGACCATTTTGAAACTCGGGCACTGCCCGAGGGCCCGGGGTCAGTAGGGGGCCCCATGAGATGCCCCTGGTACCTTTTTCATAGGCTTTTTTGAGTTTGGGCAAGGACACAGGGGCCCCACGATCCCTTATTGCCCGGGGGCCCCATGAGTTGTCAGTCCGCCCCTGCTCCAGAGAACATGTCTCCACTGCTCAAGATTTTGAGACTAAAAGGTGTCTGTTTCCCATCTCAGAAAATTGTGAGTAATGATAAACAGCTACAGTGATGATTTTGGAATTCACGATGACAAGCCCTTCATAATAAGTGAGCAGAAGAAAAACAATCAAGACAGCAACATGTCACATTTTTATTTTTAGCACAATAATTACCCTGTGTTTGTGTGAGATTAAAATAGGCCACCTGCATATGTTTGTTCTAGTTCCCTCTACAAGTAAGAGTTCAGTTTCAGTTTCCTGTTTGACTCAGGCCTGACACCCCGCTTGAGTCATTTCGGGTATGCTGCGGGGCCGTGCTCACGCAAAGCCTGTTTACAATTAGTGCGTATTGGGATTCCCAGAAAGAGTCACTAACTGTGCAGTGCTTATCCGGACTTCCTTAAGCTGTATGACACAGGTGTTAGGGGCTAAAAATAAGCGGCTTCTCCGCGTGAAGTGGTTAATTAGTGAAACGAAACATCAAGACCACAGCCAGAATCACAGAACAAAAGGAGCGCCTTCCTTGTAGAGCCGAGAAGAGAAGCAGGGAGAGCAGATCATTGTTTTTGCCATTTGTTTGTTTTCTGTGCAACAAGCCTTTTTCTATGTACACTCAATATGTTCCAGATGTACACAGCTCACAGATCACTGACAGTGACGAGGGGCCTGGCTCTGCTATTCTGGTCATTTTAGATATGAAAGCATTGTTACTGACCTAGTTTTGTTTCCGGGCATACACATTATGCTTCAGCTTCTACCTTTTCAGTAAAATCTGTGCAAGAACACTGCATACTGTTATAAAACAATATGTCAAATGTTTACCTAGGCTTGGAATAGTTTTTATTTGCCTTGTTAAAAAATTATTGCACTTGCAGTACACATGCCAGTGTTCTAAAGATAGAGCGTGTGTATATTGTTCTGAATACTGTGAAGCAGTAATGAGTGGTTGTTCTCTATGGCTCTAGAATGTCCAGGTAGTCTAGTCATGAATTTTAATAGAGGTAATCTGGAGCCCATAACTTTAGCCACCCTGGCATTGGCTGCTAAGTTTCCCATAGCTCTATAGCCACCCTGGCATTGGCTACTGAATCTCTCATAGCTCTATGGCCACCCTGTCATTGGCTACTGAGTCCCACATAGCTCTATAGCCACCCTGGCATTGGCTACTGAGTCCCACATAGCTCTATAGCCACCCTGGCATTGGCTACTGAGTCCCACATAGCTCTATGGCCACCCTGGCATTGGCTACTGAGTCTTCCATAGTTCTATGGCCACCCTGGCATTGGCAACTGAGTCTCCCATACTTCTATGGCCACCCTGGCATTGGCTACTGAGTCTCCCATAGCTCTATGGCCACCCTGGCATTAGCTACTGTGTCTCTCATAGCTCTATGGCCACCCTGTCATTGGCTACTGAGTCCCACATAGCTCTATAGCCACCCTGGCATTGGTTACGGAGTCCCACATAGCTCTATGGCCACCCTGGCATTGGCTACTGAGTCTTCCATAGTTCTATGGCCACCCTGGCATTGGCAACTGAGTCTCCCATACTTCTATGGCCACCCTGGCATTGGCTACTGAGTCTCCCATAGCTCTATGGCTATCCTGGCATTGGCTACTGAGTCTCCCATAGTTGTGTGGCCACCCTGGCATTGGCTACTGAGTCTCCCATAGTTCTATAGCCACCCTGCCATTGGCTACTGTGTCTCCCATAGCTCTATGGCCACCCTGGCATTAGCTACTGAGTCCCACATAGCTCTATGGCCACCCTGGCATTGGCTACTGAGTCTCCCATAGTTCTATGGCCAACCTGCCATTGGCTACCGAGTCTCCCATACCTCTATGGCTTCCCTGGCATTGGCTACTGACTCTCCCATAGCTCTATAGCCACCCTGGTGTTGGCTACTGAGTCCCACATCACTCTATGGCCACCCTGGCATTGTCTACTGACTCTGCCATAGCTCTATAGCCACCCTGGCATTGGCTACTGAGTCCCACATCGCTCAATAGCCACCCTAGCATTGTCTACTGAGCCTTCCATAGATCTATGGCCACCCTAGCATTGTCTCCTGAGCCTCCCATAGATCTTTGGCCACCCTGGCATTGGCTACTGAGTCACACATAGCTCTATTGTCAACCTGACATTGGTTACTGAATCTCTCATAGTTCATTGGCCACACTGGCATTGGTTACTAAGTCTTCCATAGCTCTATGTCCACCTGGGCATTGGTTACTAAGTCTTCCAAAGCTCTATGAGCACCAGGACATTGGCTGCTAAGCCTTCCATAGCTCTATGGGCACTCGAGCTTTGACTATTAAGTCTCCGATAGTTCTATGGCCATATGGGCTTTGGCTACTAAGTCTCTTATAGCGTTATTTAAAACCTGTGTTGTTAGAAGTTCTCTACCAGCAGCTGTATAAAGTGAAAATGATTTGCTCTAAAACAAGATACAGTATATCTCAATTCAGTGCTAAAAAATCCGTAAGTTTCCTAATTCAGTGCAATATAATACAACAATTTTATGTACTTTAAAGTGTTCAGCATAAATGAGTACACCCCAACAGATTTATCAGAAAACCTTTATTTTCCTTTCAGAAGCAACATTTTCTATGGGATGCTATACTACAAAATACTCCCACAAATGCCGGCCATTGATTACAAACAAGATTTGTTAATTTGCACAAACAAAAAAGTATTTTTTTTAACAAATTAATTCAATGTTGCAAAAATGAACACCAATTAAAAGTCTTAGGAGCAAAGTTAGATTTTAGACAACAAAATCCTAATTAACAAGAATTCAAGGTACAGGTTAGTCTAAATATTCTTTAAACAGGTGTCCAGCAGACAATTGATTATAAAAGGGTGCTACTTTCCAAAGAAAACCCCTTCCCATTTCATGCTGTCAGCAATGGTACCACATGGAAGAGAAATGTCACAAGGCCTGAGGAAGAAAATAATTTATTTACATAAGAAGGTGAAGGCTACAAGAAGATCAGCAAAGCTTTACTTATCAATCAGAATGCTTTAGCAAAAGTGATACAAAAATATAACAAAGATGGAACTGCAACCATCTCACAGAGAGGTACAAGCCATCCACGGACGTTAACACCTCAACAGGAGCATCTTTTGATGAGAAGGGTTGAAGAAATTCGCCATGCAAGTTCACTGCAGTCAGCTAAAGGAGTAGAAAGCCAAACTTGTTTCCCGTGACACAATATGGCATACACTGCAGAGGAATGGCATGCATAAGTTTTGTCCACGATGGAAGCCTCTCATAAAGACCATGCACAAAAATGGCCACCTAGAATTTTCCAAGGCTCATACTGAAAGAAGAAGACCACTGGGACTCTGTTCTCTGAAGTGATGAGACCAAGATAAATGTTTTTGGAACTGATGCCTTCAAAACTGTATGGCGTCGCAAAGGTGAGGAGTACAAAGAAAAATGCATGGTTCCTACAGTGAAACATGGTGGTGGCAGTGTCCTTCTGTGAGGCTAAATGAGTGCTGCTGGTGTTGGGGAGCTGGGGAGCTGCATTTCACTGATGCCATCATGAATTCACAGATATACTGCTCTATATTGAAAAAGAAGATGCTACCATCACTTTGTGCCCTTGCGCATCGTGCACTTCTCCGACATGACAAAGATCCAAAACACACATCTAAGACCACTGTTGCATTTCTGAAGATCAGGGTGAAAGTGATTCAGTGGTCAAGTATGTCTGCTGATCTGAGCCCAATTAAACACCTATGGGGAAATCTGAAGGGACATGTTGAACATCACGATCCATCCACCATCCAGGTTCTACTGTAAAAGAGGTCGTTGTTGAAGAATAGATAGATGTTGCAATATGTTGCCAACTTGCTCATTCCATGCCTAGAAGACATTGTGCTGTCCTTACAAATCATGGAGGTCATACAAAATACTAGCTGTAGTAGTTTTTGTTGTGGGGTGTGTTCATTTTTGCATCAACTAATTTGAGTAAAACTGAAGATTTTGTAATCCAGGTTACATTATTACCCTTACTTTCATGTAATGAGCTAAATAAATGTTCTATAAAACTCAGTTTTGTCAACATTTTGGAAATTTTTCTTGTGTTCATTGAGATATTGATTAGAATCTTACTTTTCAATAGGGGTGTACTCATTTATGCTGAGCACTGTATATACAAATTCCTTTACATAAATGGAATATAGAAAGAATGACCTTTATGTAAAGGATTTTGTATATACATGAAATTGTAATATATTACACTGGTTAAGGACACTTAGGGATTTTTTTTAGCATTTCTCATAGCTTTATGGCCACCCTGACATTGACTACTAAGTCTACAATAGCTCTAAGGCCACTCGTGCATTGATTATTGTGTTTTCAATAGCTCTATAGCCACATGAGCTTTGGTTACTAAGTCTGCTATTGCTCTGTGGCCACCTTGGCATTAGATACTGAGTCTCCCATAGCTCTATGTTCACCCAGGCATTGTCTACTAAGTCTAATTTTTTCAGATGTGGCTTCTCCACAGAGGGGAACAAGTCTGGAGTGAGGAACTTAGAGTACATTGTAATGAAAGTTATTTGCCACCAAGAAAAAAACGCAAAGTGGGTCATAAACTGTTAGATTTCTCTTGTTCAGATGCACGGCACCATGGGTGGATACATTTCTCCTGATAGCAATTGTATTCTGATAGCCAGCACCCACAGCTGCCAGAATACCCAACAGCAACTGTCACTGGTTGGATGCAGTCACTGTTTGAGAATTTTACATCCAATTCCTCCAATTTTTAAATTGAAGAATGCCGGATCAGAGAATGCAAACAGGGCCACCCAGTTTGAATTTTGCTCCTTATATGGCCAGCTTTGGATGTGCAGTAGTTTGCTTGTTAGGTATATCTGTCAGTTTGTCAGGGTCAAAATTAATGTTACAATGTTAAAGGTGTAGGTGTTCTGTAGTCCAACAGAAGAGAATTCACGCAGGGCTGACACTTGGGACTTAAGTGCAGCAGAGGAAACACCAGATCAGTACAGAAACTTAGGTATTTTTCTATTTTTCTGGACTGTCAAAGTATTTAAAGAGGCAAAACATCAAAAAAATATGCAAGTATTTTGTGGTGTGTTACTGAATACAGTGGATTAAAATTCTTTTGTACCCTTCTCGTGACTGATACCTTTTAACAATGAGATCCCTCTGATGCTTTGGAAGCTCTCTGCGGACCATGGCTTTTGCTGTAGGATGCGACTAAGAAAATGTCAGCAAAAAAACTACTAGAACAGCTGAACTTTATTTGGGTTAATCAGAGGTACTTTAACCTCCCTGGAGATATTCCCGAGTGTAGCTCGAGGGAAAGTTTCAGCACCACAAGCGGTAACCCCGAGCTACACTCGGGATTACCTTGCAGCGTTGCTCCGGGATCTCTTCTTCACTTACCTTGTCCTGCACTCCCGCGATGTCCCCCCTGCAGCATCCCCGGCAATGTCCTCCGGCCGATGCTGACATCCGTCTTCTGGGTTCTGTTCCCTGCGACGTCGGGACGTACGGGGACGGAACGGCGGGAAATTTAAAAATGTGAAAAAGTGACATTCACTAAATACACTAAAATCACATAGTATAACATTACTGTATCAAAGCATTTCACATACATATTGTCCCTAGTGCTTTGTCCTGCGCCCTGCCTGCATTTTTACTGTTCTTTCTGCCTGGAAACTAAGAAATGTCCATGGCGTCCAAAAAGCATCCCTTTAGGTCAAAAGCGGTTTTAGGCCAGCTAGAAAACAGCGATAGTGAATTAGAACTACTTGCAGAACTGAGTGATAATGATTTGTGGGGAAATTCGTCATCAGACACTGAAAACGATTTTGCGACTTTGCTCAGTGATGTGTGAACTTGGCGCTATATTTCAAATTTCAGTGTTTTTGGTTTGATTATATTATTGAATTAAATGTATTATTATATTATTATTTTTTATGATTATTTATTAAATTATAATTTATGATTTCGTGTTTCAAATTTTAACATACGTGGAATGTTTACTACACTCTTGTTCGGACAGATTTCAGTGAGTTATTCCTAAAAATTACAGGCCTACAATAAAAAGAAAAACATATTTCCATGCAAAAAAATGTACGCTTTGAGCACAGAAATACTGACATAATCAGACCGCTTTGGAGGTTACATGATGGCAGGTATGTACTGACTCCTATTTAACATGATTTTGAATGTGATTGCTTAATTCTGAACACTGCTACATCCCCACTTATAAGAGGGTGTGCACACTTATGCTACCACATTATTTTAGTTTTTTATTTTTACTTCCCTCCACCTAAAAGATTTCAGTTTGTTCTTCAACTGAGTTGTACAGTTTATAGGTTACATTAAAGGTGTAAAAAGTTCTGAAATGATTTATCTTTGTCTCATTTTTTTACATCACAGAAACCTGACATTTTAACAGGGGTGTGTAGACTGTTGATATCCACTGTATATATTGTTTTTTTTTGCCCAGGCATAAACTTTGGGGAGTATTTTAGAAAGAAGTTGGTGTGACATTCACCAAATATTCACTGGTGTTGAATCAACAACTAGGATTACCTGGGACCTTGGATATTCACCTGCTGTAGATGTTTGGAGAATGTAAGTGTGTTTGGATGTTTAGAGTGCTTTACGCCGCTTAAAAAGATTATTTCACAATGCAGCTTTTTCAGGAACAGACTAGTTTTTGACTCTATTCTGCTTTTGTCTTAACAGTTTTAGACTTGTATGGAAAGCCTCATAGATACTGATTTTTCCATAGTTGATTATTTGGAAATGGCTACATGAACTAAAAGTATTTTTTTTTTTTTTTTTTTTTAAACAAACATGGTAGACACTGTTGTTCACTTTTGCTGAACCACTGACTCTCATACCATCTGAGCCACAGACTAGAATGAATAAGTGTATCAGAAAGATTAGAAAAAATCCCAAAGACCTTATCTGCGTACTAGCTGTGGGTCAATGACTCAAGATGTTAACACAAGAGGACCAGCATAACAGCCAGGCAACTAGCATTTTCAAAAGAAGAGCTCAGCAATGGCAGCACATATTTTTTTCCTTAAAAAAGAAAAGCGTTTCCACATTTCCTCTTTAGCACTGTGCTTTAACATCAAATGTGATTGTGGCCATCATTGTATTGGCTGTGCGCGTGTTCTGCACAAAGCCCAGCACACAATGATGTTTTTTTTTTAATAGTTATCAGATCTACATGGAATGATATGCAGAAGTGTGTAAATAGGGTGCACTGCACTACTGTGGTAGAAAAGTGTAATACATGGCAAATATTTAATATACATCAGTGGGCTATTTGTATGTAATTTTATTTTATAAGGCAATTATATCAGCAAACGCTTGACAATGATTGATAATCATCTATTTAGAGCTAAAGGGCCCATTGGCACATATGTGTTTTAGTGCATGTATATGTGCACAAATGTGTATTGATATGTGTTGGCTGAAAATGTTCATATCCGTTTTATGATCCATCGTTACAGGGTCTGTTTATGGTAATGGCAGTGAACATCAACAAATCACAATGCACCTGCCCAACACAGATAAAATACCTGTTCAATGAAAACTAAATTAGCTATAGAAAAAATAATTGGATTTTTTTTTTGTTCAGCGACTGATAGAAAAGGTGTGATAGAGCAGTCATTTTGTTTTAATTAGCCAAATGAATCCGGGTTTACTTCCACACTACGTGTTTGGTTTTTCAAGGCAATACAGGTAACCAGGCTAACTGAACAAATACCTCTTTATTGAAATAGACCTTTCATTGATTTTACAAATCTGCATAAGTAAATTCCTGATGTCACAATATACAAGAGTATAATTTCCATGATGATTTCCATATCATCAGTTCCAGACAAGTCACTTTGCTAAGGTTGAGATGACGCCATCAGTGAGCTGCAGACATTTCCTCAGTTTCTTCTCTCCCAGTAATTAGACAAATATTGTAACTTACTGTAAGTGTGCCACAAGGTGAGGAGCTGATCTGTGTCAGATATTTGAGAACATAGACAAGAACAGTACACTTCTTAGTGCTGATTCACACATGTGCAGTGCGGATTGAAGCTCAGGTTTCACAGCTAATTGATACAGTAGTTGTTCAGCGGTTCATGTCAGGTTTACTTCAGGTTCAGGATAGGATTAGCAGCTCAGGTTTAGGTCAGGATTTTATCCTGTTCACAACTGATGACAGGTGCGGTTTAGAAACAGTTGCCAAAGAAGTCAATAGCTTGTAATCCGCACCTGAACTGGACTACACTGCTCAGAAATCGGACAGGACTCTTTTGCAATCCGCACTGAATCTGCACTGCCAGTGTACAGTATATGAACAGGCACCATAGGAAGCAATGTTATTTCACATGTCATGTGGGTTGGATATGGTTCAAACCACGTCCAATCCGCATACATGTGACCCGTCATTTATTTAAGCTTCTCAGTCCAGGAAGCAGATGCTGATTCTCAAAGATGCCTAAACAAAGATGGTGCCTTCCTTCTGGTATTGTAAGGGGAGTACTGTGATCTCTGTCAGAGACAATACCTGTAAGCCTAGGTTCACACTATGAATCGCACAGGAATGTACATTGCATTCCTGTGCAAATCGTATGCAATTCAGTACGGTGCGATTTGAGCCTATTCATTTTAAACCAGAGTGTGAATCGGGGCATATTGTTCCACTTACACATTACTTAGCATGCATACACTTAATAAAACTTACCTTCAAGATTTAAAGCCCAAACTCCATGATTTTGTTTTTATTATTTTCACGGAGTTGGGTTTTGAGGCTAAGTTCACACTGTGATGGATCGCTGTTCAGGAGGCGGCTAATCAGTGATTCTGCTGTCTCCTTAATGCCTGTTTTTATTTCTCTCTTTTCTGTGTTGAATTGCAAATTGAATGAAACTAACACACCACAACCAGGAGCCAAGTATTTGGCTTGCGGTTGTGGTGCGGTCCCATTGACTTAAATGGGTGAATTTGACAAGCGTTACCGCCTTTTAACTCAGCAAGCCATGTTAAATGTACATCAGATGCAATGCTTTGCATGTGTACAGCCCTGTCCAACTGTATACTGTATATTTAGGCATGTGGTTGGGGGGAGGTAAAACCGCATATCTATTGCCTGCCTTGGAACGCGCATCGGCCATTTTAGAATTCCACAGGCTGTACATACTGGTGTCGGTATACTAGGCACCATCACATGTGAGAGGATAGCTTTTTTTATTCATTCATTTTATTAATAAATGCTGCACTTAGAACACCTAAATTTCTTTGGTTTATTTGAGCAGCTTGGCAATATTCCTCATAAGGCAAGGAGAACCTGTCATAGAGCACCCAGTCCTTTGTAGAGTTTATTGGTAACTCTAAATACCATCTTCCTGGGCTTGCCCCGTATAATGCCGATGAACGGGAGGAACACCCTAGGATAGCCAGAGGTGGACGTTCCAGCATATACTATCAAAATGCACTTTTCACCACCTTAACCTGGGTCAAATAGGTCTGGTGAGTGAGCAATCCACTTATATTTCACTGGCACGTGGTGAAGACACATGTATTTATGGGATACAGCACTGCGTCTCATAAGGACTGTCGCCAATTAATTTGACACCACGGTTTACATGGACATTTTTTGAATAACATTTACTGGGAGGACTTAGCCCCATACTACGTGGTATTCATATTAGACACATAGAGATGATGGCATTGTTTGTTTTTACTTTTTTTTCTTTTTGTATATATACATTTTGTGTTGCATAGCACCTGTCTATTCACAGTTGTCATTTGCATAAGTGTTAATTCACTTTTTAGGGGCAGCTGCAATTACACATTACCACCACTGTAAGGGCACAATATCATGATTTTGCACATCTTCACTAGGCGCCATAATAATCTTAACTTTATTCATAAACATGTAACATGTTCCCATATCCGCAGCCGTGCCCGCCGCCCCCCCCCCCCCTCCCTCTGACAGATACTACAGGGAGAAGTCTCCCCGTACTATCTGTCAGATTTGAAAACAGCATGGCCGTGCGGGGCCCTGGTCACACGGCCCCATCACTCATTCACAGAGTTCTGTGAATGAGTGCGTACAAGTCCCAGCAGCCTTGGTGGCTGTCGGCTTGTAGTTTTCAATGAGCTCAATGAGTTCATTGAAGCTTCCTGCCAGAATATCTACTTGACGGTACAGCCCGTACAGCAAGCAAATATTCTGATAGGTCTGCAGGAGACCTGCATGTCATCAGCGATCTACAATGCTTTACAGGTTTCTTTGGACAAAAATAATAAATGCACATTTTTTTACCTACAACAAAATGTGCATTTATTATTTTTGTCCAAAAGATGAAATCCTTTAAGAGGAATTATTCTGGCAATTTTTTATTTCACTTTAAATTTGTTTCATTTCATTGTCATTACTGAAAATAACTTCTCATAGAACAGGAAAGTGTTAACGACATTCTTTATTTCTGTTATTATATCTACAGCTTACTGATCACCTTAATGTACTCTGGGCTGTAGATGTAATTAAGTAGCAGGGGTTACCTGAAAATTATTTTAAGGGTTTCTCTGTGTTAAAAAAGGCTGTGAAAAGCTATGTAAGATCATATGGAGTGCAGTGCATTATGTCTGAGAAAATTGCACCCATTCATAATTTCAATGATATCACCCTGTTTTCCTTGGCTATGGAACCTTTAGTGCATCTGGCCTGCAAATGGG
The DNA here is from genome assembly GCF_062004578.1 of Staurois parvus. Taxonomy (NCBI): domain Eukaryota; kingdom Metazoa; phylum Chordata; class Amphibia; order Anura; family Ranidae; genus Staurois; species Staurois parvus. The sequence goes on from NW_028318358.1 coordinate 1,411,355, forward strand.
TTTTATTCCACATTTTACATTTGCTTAAAAAGACCACACCAAAAACAATAGAAAGATGTTATACAAACATTCCTTTAAACTTCATACATGTTCTATTTATTTTTCTGTTGATCACTTGGTTTCTTCAGCTGCTCAGTTAAGCCATAGATTTCCCATCTGTGGTGGGGCTCAATCCTCCTTGGTCATTCAGAGTCAAAGTCTGGTTTTAATATTCAGTTGTTGTACAGGATCATACATAGCACTTCCATACCTTCTTACTGATTACATCTAATTCACAGTGTGTTTTTTATTATTTCTCTGCTGTCTAGATGGCACTGACTGATTTCCTATAATTTCCTATGACCAAATTGCCATCTGGATTTGTTAGGGCACATAAGCCTAAATATTAGGATGGCAGGAGCTGTTTATTAAAGCCTATCTCTGCTGCCCCCAGCAATACAGTATGTTTTGCTTTTTTACCTGCCTAAATTTCTCACCATTTTCCCAATTTTCAAATAAAAAAGTTTGGTAAATCTTAGCTCTCAGTTTTGGTGTTTCTGAAATTCAGAAAGCTGTTTATTAAAGTGTTTCTCAAAGCCACTAGACGATTCAAACCCACCTTGATAGTTTGAATCTGATTTATAATACTTCAGGGAGAGGAAGTTGCACAGCACAATAAACAGAATTAACCACCTAACGTGTGAGAAATTTTGTAGAATATGGGACTTTTAGGTTAAGTACAATTACATTGTTTCCTGGTAGCTTTAGCAGTTCCCTGATAGGTTTCACTTGCTTGCTGAAATTGCTATGTAAAAGATTATACAGTATATCAAAAGTATTATTTTACCAAAAGAGTAGTTGATGCTTGACTTCCAGCAGAAGGCTTGAGTCATTTAACAGCATGGTTTTTTTTTCAGCTGGAACTTGGTGGAACTCAGTTCCGCCACCTCTGTCTCAGGCCCTCTGCTCCCTGCTCATCACTATCACTTGTAAACACAGAAGTCCGGCTTCGGTATTTACAAGTGATATTTTGTCTCCCACCAGCTCCCACAAATTGGATCTCCTGACTAGATCACACTGAGTGCAGGACATAGACAAGGGAGAAGCAGGTGCCTGTGGTGCAGTGCAGTCATGGGTGGGAGCAGTCATATGGTAGCCTACACCCTCTATGATCTCCTTTTTTTCCTTGGTGCCCATATGCCCCCACTGGATAATCTCCCTGCAAGTGAGAGAGGCAGAGCTACTTACAGTGTGTGGGAAGGTACTAGAGCTTAGGTGTTTCAGCTTAACAGGGCAGCAAAAGTAAATTATGTGGAAGATGGTGGAGCTTTTAAGGAGCAGGGAAGAAGATGAGGACAGTAGAAGAAGGTTCTGTGTGAGGTCAGACCTGAAGAGATGTGAAAGTGAGATGTCAATGGGGGATGCAGAGGTAAGCAGCCATGGCAGAGGGCTGAACTCTGCACTCTGTACATAGTACACACCTCAGTTCAATGTACAAAGTGCACCCCTGAACTCTACACTCTGTACACAGTGCACTACAGAACTCTGCATTCTGTGTGTAACCGACCCCTGAATTCTGCAATCCGGGCGTAATGCAATTCTGCTGTTTAATGACCTTTTAAGACCCTCCCATTGTTAGTGAAATTTGGCCACACTACTATTTGATGATGCTGTGTGTGTGTGGACATGGTTGAGTTCCTGCACCTATTCTCCGAGAAAAAAGCCTGGGTCAACAGTAAAGAGATTTAAACATGCTCGGGACAAACAAGATCTATATAAAAAAGCTTAAAAAATGTATCTGTATATATATATATATATATATATATATATATAAAGAATAGGGAAAATTCAATGGACCACTTGGTCTTTTTTTCTGCCATCACTCTTCTATGTATCTATGTGTCAAAATATTCTTCATCAATTTCAACAATATTATGACATTCTCATAGATGACAGTTGCTCAGATGGTTTACTAAGGCTGACCTTTGATACCACATTCAGCAAAATAAGATGTAAAGTCCAACCAAGTTAAACTTTTGCCACCCACAATCTTTATTTTATTTTCAGAATTATCAGTTGAGCCATACTGCTTAAGTATGACAGATAAGGGTGAGATTTTGCTGAGTGCTGGGACTGTTTGTTGTCTGTGCTACAACAGACACATGTGAAGGTCAGGCTTGGATGCAGATACTGCTCATAGTGCATTCAAGGCCACTGCTTATGGCATAGTTCCCCTCTCTCTTGTCTGGAAAAATTACCCTCTTGGATCAAGAGCACTTTGCTCTTCCTTCCTTTACACATATCCTTCTTATGTCTAATTTAACTATAGAGATTTTACCACCAGAAATATAGATGTTGCCCTTATTTATACTCAAAAACCTGTTCTATATATATGATTGCCTATGCTGCTTAACTACTACTGTAAAAAGAAAATGAGTGATATTGCTCAAACCATGTGGTTAGGTATTTGTATTTTCGTATATCATAGTAATGTTTTATGTTCACTAATGTAACTAATCCAGGCTAGTTTTTTTTCTTATGATTAGACATGTGCATTTCGTTTTGTTATGATTAATTTTTTGGCTGAAAATTTCACTTTTGGAGATCCAGATGTATATGAATCTCCAAATGGACATGTCAATAAATCCAAAAAAGTTAGAATGCAATAATGAATACAATCATTTCATTCATAATGTAATAGTAGTTTGGACCCATAGGGCGGACTGACAACTCATGGGTTCCCCGGGCAATAGGGGATCATGGGGCCCCTGTGTCCTTGCCCAAACTCAAAAAAGCCTATGAAAAAGGTACCAGGGGCATCTCATGGGGCCCCCTACTGACCCCGGGCCCTCGGGAAGTGTCCGAGTTTCCAAATGGTCAGTCCGCCCCTGGTCAGAACACATCCATCAGTGGTTGCAGCCATTGGCCACGAGTGCTGATTGAATGCCGAGTGCTGATTGGATGCTGATCGGCAGATGTTTTTTCTAGCACTGTCATTCGACATTCGGCCAGCTTCTGTCAGACAGGCTGCTGTATACACAGGCTGAATGTCGACCTGTTTCTGTTGAATCGGCCGATATCTGGTCTGTGTGTACCAGGCTTTACGTGAATGTAGTTCAGGCTGCACATGATACTGATAAGAAACTAATAAAATATACAAACTATTTTGTAACTTTTTGCTAGTAAAATACTTCTACATGTCTTTCTACTGCCATTGGTATCATTATAACGGACATGTTGTAGTCATGATTTCTCAGAATCCTTATTCCCCCACACCTTCATCTGTCTCACTTCCTGTCTCATAGAACTATGTACAGTTACAGGCTGACTAAGGCTACTTTCACACTGATCCGCCGCAAAAACATAGCAAAAACATAGCAAAAACTCATAGGCTTCCCTATGTATGTGAATGTATATCTATGTATGTTTTCACACTCAGGTGTTGGGCTTGCAGTGTGGTGTACAAACTTCTGCTTGCAGCATCTTTGGTGAGTTAAAAAAAGCCGCAAAAACGCCTCTTCCCATTGAAATCAATGAAAATGCCTGAAAAACGCCTAAAAAAAACACCTCAAAAACGCATCCGAGTAGCGTTTTTGGTGCAGTTTTTAAGTCACGTGTCCTTTAAAAAATGCTCAGAAAGCGTGGCAAAAACGCGGTAACAATGCTTATGTGTTTTTGCATCAGATCAGTGTGAAAGTAGCCTTAGGTTTAGGAATAAGGTATAACCTTTAGATGTGAGTTAGGACCCAGGGCAGTAACCATTTAGAAACTAAACTGATTGGCCTAGAGCAATAAAATGTGACTTTCTTCCTATAGAAGTGTATGTACACCTTAACAATGAACTTCTCTTATGCTAACTTTGGACCTGTTGAATATATCTATGACATTTTTTTTTGTCTATTTGATAAACGGAAAAAAATACCAGTTGATCTTGTCATATATCTAGCGAGCTGATAACTTTCTGTGCACTCTTATCAGCTAACAGTGTTATCAGTTCTCTGAGCTACAAAATACCTTCCACCATGTCATGGAAATGGAGAGAGAAGGAGGTGTTCTGTAGTCCTAACACTATTCTTACACTAGAGTGACAATGCTACTCCTCCACAGATTTATCACCATGAGGGAGTACTAACACAGGAAATGTGATAGGTCTACAAACAACCGAGCAAGAGATATAATGCAGAACATCCTACATGGAACTTATTCTGGAACAGTAAAACAACTACACTGCTGTGGTTTGCACACACACACACACACACACACACACACACACACACACACACACATATATATATATATATATATATATATATATATAATATACATACAGTTACTTAGGGGGAATTTTTCTTTTAACAAAGGTGGAGTTTCACATTATAAAATGCCTTTATGTATCACATATATGTTATGTCATGTTATGTGGCTATTTTAGGAATGCAGTTTTCCCAGTAATTAAGTAAAAAGTTATTGTGCTTCTCTGATCTGTAAAGGGTGATAATTGTGTAGATAATGTTTAGATACAATGTGGTTGATCTACTAAATAAACAATTGTTAACTTTTGTTTTTGCAGGCAAATTGCATAATTGTCAAAATTGTCATTTACAGCATGTATATAATTGCACTCATACTTTTACCACTAGACAAATACATTGTATAACAGCCCCTGTGTGTATGCTACTTATTATATTATGTATAACATCGACAACCATTTTTTTTTCAGGTGTACATACGTCAAGAACAGCCTGTAAACTGAAAAGTGAGGTTAATGGATTAGAGCACTATCTTTTAGTAAGTACCAATCTTTTATTGATTATCTGCAGGCACAATAAAGTTGAGACAATACAGCACATATTAAGTATCATTGACATATGGAAAATTGAGAGGAATAGTGCAATGAGCAAATGATGTGAATTAACCTCAAGGAACCATTATAACTAAAGGCAAAACTTTTTTTTTAGTTTTGGATAGAGTGGAGATGGATTTTATTGCTCTCTATGCCCCCATTAAAGCGGAATCTCATTCTCTCTTTCAACATGGACTATTTCTAAACCTTATGCTGCAAGCATTAGTAAATAGATAGGAAAATATATCATATTTACTTGTTTTAACCTTTTTTTTTGTATTCCTTCATTTACTTCCTGGTTTCCATGCCTAGGCAAATGATGTCATACATCCCAGGAGTCTACAGGAGGGGAGGGAGGGTTCTCAGCTTGGCTAATGCCAAGAGCATGGAGACATGGATGGATTTGTTTTAACCCCTTTACGCCTAAGGGCAAAACAAATCTAAATGCCTAAGCACAATTCTGCAATGTTGACATGTGTTAGTAAAATCATACATATCATCACAACTACTTTGTACATCCAAGTGGATTATACCTTGATTTTTTCAGGAGAAATTGGGCTTTCATTTGGTAGTAAATTGTAATGGATATCTCCTGACTTTTTTTTATTATCAAAGGAAAACTGGCCCAAAATAGTAAAAAAATTATTTTGTTTTATTTAGCTGTATGTTTCTTGTAACTACCATAACCTACCACCAAAGAACAACCCAAAATAAATTCTCCAGCTCTTGACGATCGCAGCGATACCATAAATGTGTATGTTATTTGTTGTTTGTACCCGCAGTACAACCCAGAAACAATAGTGCGCATTTTGTTTGTCTTTTTTTTTTTTTTTACCTAAAACACACTGACACTGACATTGACACTAACTGACACTGATACCATTTTTGTAAGTCCTGACCTTTGACCCTGACTTTTGACCTTTGACCCTGTCCTTGACCCAAACACTAACCCTGGCACTGAACTAGATCAAACCTTGATCTAGGTATTTTTCTTTATGTTTTCTTTTATTTTTTTATATTTATTTATTTATTTATCTTCTTTTTTTTTTACAAACATTTTTTTTTCTCTCTCTTCTCCATTCATAGAGAGATAAAAAAGCAAGGGGGCCGGGTTGTACAGTGACTGATCACTGTGATAGCCAATCAGAGGCTATCACAGCAATCATTTGACCCGGCGCTCTCCCAGCACAAAGACAAGTATGCAAATATGCGGCCCCACAGAAAAAGCCCAGTTCCATGAGGCCGCATATTTGTGTGACATCGGCGTCAAGGGGTTACATATTAACCAATTCAATACCGGGCAATTTTACACCTTCCTGCCCAGGCCAGTTTTCAGGTTTCAGCGCTCTCACACTTTGAATGACAATTGCGCAGTCATACAACATTGTACCCAAACTAAAATTTTATCATTTTCTTCACACAACTAGAGCTTTCTTTTGGAGGTATTTAATCACCGCCGGTGTTTTTATTTTTTGCTAAATTAACAAAAATGCCCGAAAATTTTGAAAAAAAAAAACGTTTTTCTTTGTTTCTGTTATAAAAGTTTGCAAATAAATAATTGTTCTTCATAAATTTAGGCTGAGATGTATTCTACATGTCTTTGGTGAAAATAACCCAAATTAGGATGTATTTTTTAGTTTGTAGGAAAGTTATAGAGTTCACAAACTATGGTATAGATCTGAATATTGATCAGTCCTGAAGTACTGACAGCCAATCTAATTTTTTGAGGTCCAAAACAGTACAGATATCCCCCAAATGACCACTTTTTGCAAAGTAGACAGTCCGACGTACTTCATAAGAGGAATGGCGAGTTTTTTGAAGTTTTTTGAAGTTGTATTTTTTTTGTCATAATTTTTCAGAAAATGAAAAAATAAAAAAAATTATTTTCACTATTTTTTTTTTTACATACTGTCACCAGTGCAGTACAGCGTCATCATATAACTGGCATGGCGGTGATCAGGGACACTGACTGATTACAGTGTGAAAAAAAAAAATATACATATATATATATTTTTTTATTTTTTTTAATTTTTTTTTTTATTTTAAATTTTTTATTACATTTTGTTTCTTTTTTTAAGATTTCTTTTTCATATTTCACTATGTCCAAAATAGTACAATGTTACCATAGTAACATTGTACCACTTTGGGGAAGTGATCAGTATTTTTTTTTTTTTTTTTACACAATTTGCTTATAGCAAAGAATTACTTTTCTATAAGCAAGCATTTACCTGAATGACATCGATTCATTCAGGGTTTTTTTTTGTGCTTAGCTGTGATTTGGCCACAGCTAATCACATGACTTGTGCATGTGACTAGCTGTGACCATTCACAGCTAGACACTAGTATACAATGGATGGCATGAATGAAGCCATCCATTGTATACAACTGTCATGTGACCTGCTGTGATTGGTCACAGCAGGTCACATGGTACCGGCAACGGGGGATGGTACTCAGATCTGTCATCGGCCCTGTCCGAGGTACACGGACGGTGACAGATCGCGCCGCTGCGCGGCTCTGCAAGCGCGCGAACTACGCATGTAGCCGCCATATTGCGTCCTCCCGGAAAGGTAATACATTTTTGCGGACGCCATTTGGCCATAGGCTGGCGTCAAATGGTTAAAAATAAATTATATAGCATTTTTGGTTTGCGATACTCTTTCAAGAGATTCACCCTCTCTATTTGTCCTGTTTACCATTTCTTTTTTATGTAGCCATGCTCCCAGAGCTACATCTGTGAATGTATTGAATAGATGTACTAATTATGTTTTCTTTTTAACATTTGCCCTAACTTTGAAGGAAACCTATATGGAAATCCAATGGATATATCACTAGAGTTGATTTAATAAATGAGTAATGGATTTTCACTTATCAAACTGAATGTTTATTTTGCAAATTTACTGCTAGTAATGTAAAACTGGATGGATTGTTGATAGCACATGATGATTAAAGATTTTCTTTGGTTTGACTAATGAGAACTTACACCCCCCCCCCTTTCCTTTTCCCAATGCAGTGATTAATGTCAGTACATTGTTCATTTTGGTACCAATCATGCCATCAATATGCTCACACCCATCCAGAAGCTTAGGAAGGGGTGCCTGAACATAGGAGTGATCATGCACAGAATGTCCTTGTTTCTTCCCAGTCTTCTCATAAACAACACCAGCACATATCTAGCAATGCTGAATCTGTTTTCTAAATACATTTAGGTGGCCTACACATATGAACAAGGGCCAATGTCTTGCCAAGAAGCCCATTACATGCTTGCTACAATCTCCATTCATTCTAATGGAAAGATCATCCCAGTATGGAATTTTTATTGTAATGAATGGTGATCATAGTGTACATGTGTGAAGATCTGGGCCGGACAGTGAAGGGGTTGTTAAGCAATGAGCAAGCTGGGCAGCAAATATCTCACCAGAGTAGAGATGGGTAAATGTGTGATTTTTAAGGACTGTTAGGGATAGGAATTGAGATTTCTGCTCTTATTCCTGAATCTGCTGTGGTCATTTGTAGAGTTCCCTCTCTTCCAGTTGGGTTTTAAATGTATGTAATAATAATAATAATAATAATATAAACATTATTTTATATAGTGCCCTTAAAGGTAGCTTCTCAAACCACTTTACAAAGAAATACACAAGATAAAATAAAGGAAAAAAGGGACAATTACAAGAAAGTTTGTCTAAAGAAAAAAGTTTTTAGGTTTGATTTGGACGAGTTTAGAGAAGATGACTCTCTGATGTTCTTTGGAATTGAATTACAGAGTTTTGGGGTTTAGCAAGAGAAGGCTTTGTCTCCATCAAGTGTAGGTGAGGAGGGGGGAAACACAGAGGATTAGAATTTGTGGAGCAGAGGTAAGTTGATAAAAGTTGATAAAAGTTCAGAGAGATACAGGGGTGCTAAGCCATGAAGAGCCTTAAAGGTGAGCAAGAGCATCTTAAAGTCTATGCAAAACCTGACGGGTAGGCAGTGCTAGGATTCCAGGATAGGGGTAATATGGTCATTTGTACCATACCTGGTCAGAATTCTAGTTGCAGAATTTTGTACATATTGAAGTCGATTAATTATGGATATGCGTACACCAGTAAGTAGAGAAATTCAGTAGTCAAGTTGGGAGAACACAAATGTATGGATCAGCTTTTCAGCTACAGTATAGGATACAGCCGAGCAATGTTTCTAAAGTGGAAAAAAGAAAGAGAAAACATTTTGTACATGTGGATCAAAGGGTAACCTAGCATCAAATATCACCCCTAGATATTTCAATGTAGACTGGACCTCAAGTACAGTGCCATCATTAGATAGGCTACCAGGACTGACCTTACATAATGATTGGGGGGGGGGGTATCAATAAGCATGATTTCAGTCTTTCCACAGTTTAATTGAAGGAAAATGTCTGCCATGCAAGTTTAAATGTCTAAAATAAAGTTAGATAGGAGAGTAGCAGCCAAAGTAGAATCAGGTTTAGTGTGAATGTATATCTGAGTGCCATCAGCATATAAGTGATAATTGAGACCATGTGATCTAAGTAGTTGGCCAAGTGGACACATGTTAATGCTCAAAAGTAACCCAAGATTGAGGCCTGAGGAACACCATACTTGAGTGGACCAACATCAGACTGAAATCCGCCAAGAGAAACAAAAAAGAGAGCGATCAGTGACTTAATTCATTTCAGAGACAATTATGAGACTCCAAATATAGTTTCAAGGTGAGAAAGTAAAAGATTGTGGTCTACAGTATTAAAGGCAGAACTAAGATCCCATAGAATAAGAATAGTTAGAGAGCCGGAATCAGAAGCTAACAGACGGTTGTTAGTGACTTTGTCCAAGGCGGTTTCTGGGCAGTGCAGTTGCTGAAAACCAGATTGGAGGGGTTCAAACAGGTGATTATGCAACTGAGATATAGCAGCCTGCTCAAAGATCTTGGCAAGGAAGGGTTAGAAATTGAGTGAAAGTTGTTTAAGTTTTCTAGAGCCATACTGGTTATTTAGGTAGCGGGATGATGGAAGCAGTTTTGACGTTTGTTGATACAAAACCAGTGCTAAGGGTGTCATTTATGATATTGAGAATAATGGGGCATTGAGAACTAAAACAGGAATTAAATAAATGGGTGGGAATAGGATCAAGTATGCAGGTGGAAGATTTCATATTAGAGACCAACTTAATCAAAGATGCAAGAGAGAGTCAAGCAGAGCAAAATGGGAGAGAGGAGAACCAGTAAAACTGGATGGGTTAGGAAGTGATGTGGAAGAAAGATATAGTGTAGTAAGAATCTGATGCCTTATTTCGTAAATTTTTGAGGAGAAAAAATCTAAGAATGCGCTATAGAGATGTGCTGAAGCTGGTAATGTGGAGGGACAGTGAGGATTTAATAATCTGTCAATGGTGCTGTCTAGGGTTGCTAAGATTTTTTCCAATGGCATGGGAGAAATAGTTTAATCTAGCAGTATCAATTTGTACCTTATTGACACACAAATGTTCCTTCCAAATCTGATAATGAACAGAAAGGCCAGAACAGCGCTACCTGAGCTCTAGTCTTTGCAAGACAGCCTTCATTAAACATAGGTGAGAACTATATCACGGAGCCAGACAGGTGAATGAGATGGTTATATTACTTTTTATTATGGAGAATGCAAGAGAACATGCTGAAACACACAAAGGTGGGCACAACACCCAAAGTCCCTGGAATTATGGTAGGAAGATCTCACTGCTTAACTATCCAATACCTACAAGAATCTAGTGACTGATTCAGCCCACCAGGCACCAACTATTTCTAAAATATATATAGTTTCGGGTGGACTGTCTCTTTAACTAAGAACCGTGTTTGCTGAGAAAAAAAAAACCACAAGTGTAGTTATCCCAAAAAATATGCCAGCCATCTGTTTTCCTAAATCCAAGTAACAATAAACTGTTAAAAGCTGATTGGTGTTTTTTTGTTTGGGGGTACAGTACAACACTTCTCTCTGTATTGTGCTAACAAATCACCCTGAAAGACTTACATAATGGTATACAGGAAGATGTTGCAATATCATTAAATGATTTCATCTCTCGAAAAAGATTATACTTTGGTAGTCTCTGTAATGTAATGGAGATAGACACGGGGTCAAGTAGAAGGTAATTTCGAAACTTACCATGGAAATAATACTGAGAAAGAAAACTCAACGATCACTTACTATGAGAAAGAAAAAAAAGGTACATTCAGGTTAAAACTGTGTCTGTCAGACCACAAACTGCTTAAGAAAATATACAGACACAAAGCAGAAAGACATAGGTTGGTTTGAACCAGCTCCCAGATAGACATACAGTAACAAGCTCACATATAGGTGAGGATTGTGGGTAGCAGTCGTGTGGCTGACAGATGAACAGACCCAACAAAGGTAAATGAGACTTCAAAATACTCAACTTCATTTTCTCTTTATCTTTATCTCGGCTTTAATTTTGACTGCTCTCTCCTTAATGATCTAACTCATGGTTATGTAGCACATATGGAGATGAATAAGAAAAGCTATATATATTGAAAAATTTTCAACTGAAGGGTAAAAATGTAATATGTTGAACTCTCAGAAATGATAAAGAAATTGCAGACATAAGGTTATATCTGTTGTGTTCTTTTTTTTTTTATTGCCTTTGCTATAGTTTCCCAGACAGATCACAGGTTAATGAATAGCTCCCCTCTAGGGGCTTTTTCCACAATGGAACAGGCCTCTTGTTGTGCATAGACATAAAACACACATAAACCTAGTAAAGTGCTTAGAGATGACAACAAATTGCTAACGTCTCATGTACTGTATGTCGGTATGCTATGGGAATTTTTTTCCTGTTTGCAATTAATGAGGAATTTGGTATAGCAATTTAGGAGCATATATGTTTACCAATAAAGAGAGGTCCACTAATACTCTTTACATTCTTAAAGCAAATCTCATTTACTATGGGAGATCGACGGAGTTCAGTATGTGTTTCAATAAGTAAACAGAGAGTAATCATCAGTTTAAAAAAAGCTGTAATAAAGTTACATGGTTAGGATGCAAAAAGACACAGGTTAATTTAATTCAATCAACAGAAAAAAAAAATAAAAAATAGAAAACATATACAGAATCCTATACTCACAGTTGATCAAGAAGAAGGCACAAAAACACAATACAGCATAGATCAATTTGGTCCAGCATGGTACAAATTTCAGCAGGAAACAAATTCCCTCCTGAAGACAATCGGATATTCTTAGGATCAACTAACCCTGGTTTAGTTACCTAAAAATGTTAATATCCAAATATAATTTGTGCATTTAGGATTATACCCAGCTCTTTTTTAACGTCTTGCTGCTCAAGCCAATTCTGATACTTCTCACATACAAGTAAAAATCAGCCTTTTTCCCTCTAGATAATTAGTTAAAACCCCACCTTAAAACAGGGTAGAGGCCCTGGAGAAAAAATGTTGGTTGTTGCAATTTTTTATGTCACACAATACTTGCGCAGCATATTTTCAAATACAAATTTGTTGGAAAAAATACACTTGAATTAATTTTAGTGCAATTTTAGTTTTTGATCAACTTTATTGCAATCAGAAGGGATGAACAACATCCCTTGTGATAGCATGGACAGTGACAGCTACTCTTTACTAAGAGATCTGGGGTCTATAGACCCCAGATCACACATCTGCCCTCAAAAGCATCTGATCAAACTGAGACTTGTCGCTTACGGTTTCATAGACCATAAAGATGATTGGGGAATGGAAGTTTCTTCTTCATCTCTGTGATGTGCTGCCCTGACTGTCAGTTTAAGTCTTGGGTTCCCCAGTGGATCGAGAGCGCCAGGAAAGATGGCGGAAGGTGGTGGAGGGACCACTTTCCTCCACATGTAAAAATGATCCGGCAGCTGTAAAGCCATTCGGACTACTTTTACATTATCCAGCATTGTGAGCTCTGAAAAAATATATCAGGGTCATGACTGCAGTTGCTGTCATGGCCCTGGTCATACCATTGAACCCTGAGGACATATGGGTACGTCCATTTGCGGGAAGTGGTTAAAGCAATTTACTGAGCTGGCCAGAAATAATTCTTGAAGGAATCTATTCCCCATTTTCACAGCTCTTTGTATCTTTAGTGCAGATTTCTGGAAAAATCAGTGAGCCAATCACACAAGCAGGAAATTACATTTCTGGGGAAGTTCTGTATACCAACTGTATACAGAAGGCCTCCAGGTTGCCATATTGCATTGTATTTTACAGAAAATTTCAAGTAATATTAAAGACAAGCTTTTTAAAAAAATAAAATAACAAACATGTTATACTTACTGTTTTGTGCAGCTGTTTTGCACAGAGCAGCCGAGATCCTCCTCTTCTCAGGTCCCCCGCTGGCTCTCCTGGCCCTTCCCTCTTGCCAAGTGCCCCAGAGCAAGCAGCTTCAATGGGGACACCCAAACAGGCTCGCTCCTGAGCTGCTGCTCTGCGTATCCATTCACACACAGAGTTATGGCTTGGTCCCGCCCCTTCTCTCTCCTCATTGGCTTACTGGCTGTGATTGTCTCAGCCAATGAGGAAGGAGAGTCCCCAGAGAGCCAAGGCTCTCATGCACATCACTGGATCGCGATGGGGACTCAGGTAAATATTAGGGGGGCTGGGGAGCTACACATAGAAAGTTTTTTACCTTCATACATAGAATGCATGAGGGCAAAAAACTGGACCTTTTACAACCATTTTCAGCTCTGCAGATTGAAAAGGAAAGGTTATTTTTGCTAACAGTAAATTACAATACGGCTTGTGTAGCAATTATATATTCTATTTTATTTTTTTTAATTTGCTGCATTTTTTTCACAAACATTACCTTTTAAGTTTTGACTAATTAGCAAATACACTATTCTTTCTGAAAATTTGGAAAACATATACTGTCACCTTTGAGAAATAATGTTGTATGTAAATTATACACAGATCCAAGGCCTACTCTTGCAGTATATTGTTTGGAAGTCCTGTTCATGGAGCATTTCCAGAATATATGAACTGTGCGCCAAACTGTAAGGCCTCTTATATGGTTTACTGAATGTCACTTTTATGGTACACCAAGATAACAATTTAAAAAGACAGATTGGTAATGTGATGTTAAAGTGGAACTAAGCTCTCTCAATCAACATTAACTATTTTTAATCTCTATGATGCTAGCCTTGGTGAATTAATAGGAAGGTATATTATATTTTCTTGTTTTAAACTTTTTTTTTTACATTTCTTCAGTGGTCTCTAGGTTTCTGGCCTAGGGCAAAATGATGGCATACATCCCAGGAGTCTTCATGGACATTTTTTTTTCTTTCATCTGGAGCACACCCTCCTGCCTGCATGCCTAAGCTAAGGGGATATGGATTCCAGGGAGTAAATGCTACGTGAATCCTCTGCCCATACTCAAGATAGCAGTGGCTAGAAATGCTAGGAGGATGTTTTTCAAACTGGTTTACCAACAAAATAAAGCATGGATCCATCAGCGGATCCATTTGCTCAGCGGGGGATCTCTCTGCTGATCCCTGCTAAGCAAGCAGATGACAGGTCTGTGTTCACTCCACTGATCCAGAGCAGACACAGTCCACTGTTTTCTATGGGGCGATCAGATGGAAACGGACCGCCTGTTCGTTGCCACCCAACTGTCATTCAATCTGCCGGACAGATGGGGAACAGATCCCCATCCATCTGTTTTTAGCGTACAGGATCGGAATGGATGCCATTGACACCCGCTGCTCCATAGAGAGCTATGGATGGTCCGATGTTTTTTCAGGCGGATCTGACTGGACCATCAGTGTGAAAGAGGCCTAAGAGTTATTTATACTCTAATTCACATCTGTCTATTAGTAGTATGCTAGCGGAGTCACTAATTAAGTGTGTCCCAAGCCATTTCCTCATTATTGATAACATCTACTCTATATATAAATGCCTCACACAGTAAACCACATTATGAGAAAAAATTCTAGCCAATAAACACTTGCTATGTCTGCTATCCCGTACAGTTATATTACGCTATTCACATAACTATGAATCACTGACTTACAAAGCAATGCAACTTTGACATTAGACCCATCATCCTATATACTCATGAATGGGTTAAAGGCAATTTAAAAAAATACACCTAATCTGATTGGCAGTTTTAAGAGATTTACATTCAAGGTAAAATCATTCATACATTTATGTAATATCAGCTTATGTGCAACTGGAGAGTGTTTTGAGCTGCAGCAGTTCCTGAGCAGAAGATAGCTTGCAGCTGGCTGCTTGCTCCTTATTACAGCACTTTGCTGATGGAGAGGTTTTATGGTGAATGAAACTGTATGTTGTGTAATGGAGCTATGGGGTTATATCAGCGGCAAGGTTTAGTGACTACCACAGGCTACAGATTTTATAGTTGCCAATGGATTCAAATGATAAACAGCAAAGCAAAGGTAACTTCACTTAGTATACATTTTTACTACTCTTTGATCCGGTCTATAATTCCTCTTTACAATAGATATAGCTTTGTAGAATGGCCATAAGATTTTTAGTAAATACCTCTTAATGTTACTTGCCGCAGTTCAGCTTTCAGTTATTTGAATGCACATATAGGTACAGTCTTGGACAAAAATATTGGCACCCCTGCATTTCCGTCAGATGATGTAAATGTACAATATATATGTAACGTGCTTCGTAAATTGACTGCGCTATATAAGTACCTGTTATAAATAAATAATAAATAATGCACCACTTCACCCATAAAATTGTTGCAATTGCAAATGTTTAGGCATTCTCTTGTTTATTTCTTTTGTTTGTGTTGGTATGACACAAAAAAGTGAAGTAACAAAAGTCAAATCTGACACATTCCAAGCAAAACTCCAAAAATGGACTGGAAAGTATTCACACATTCTCAAAATTGTAAGAAATACTTGCATTCCAAGTGCGTGATGCTCCTGTAGTTTGTAATAAAACTCACCTGTATCAATTAACAAGTGCTGACAATATAGAAATCACACTGGCACCCAGTTAAAATGGTGAAAGATTGACTCAACCTTTCTGTTGTGGGTCTCTGTGTGCTACATGAAGCATGTAGAAGAGAAAGAACAGCAAAGAATTGTCTGCGGATTTGAGAACAAAATTGTGGAAAAGCATGGACAATCTCAAGGTTACAAGTCCATCTCCAGAGATCTTAATATTCATGTGTCCACTATGCGTAACATTGCCAAGAAGTTTACAGCCCATGGCACTGTAGCTAATCTCCCTGGGTGCGAATGAAAGAGAAAAATTGATCAAAGATTGCAACAAAAGGATTGTTTGAATGATGGCTAAAGAACCTCAATCAACTTCCAGACAAATTCAAGCTGACCTTCAGACACAGTATACAACTGTGCCAGCTCGCACTATATATCATCATCTGAATGAAAAGAGACACTATGGTAGGAGACCCAGGAGAACCCCACTGCTGACACAGAAACATGAAAAATCCAGATTGGAGTTTGCCAAAACTTACCTGAGGAAGCCAAAATCCTTTAGGGAGAATGTGCTTTGGACCAAACAAAAGCCCATCATTCTACTGTTGTCAGAAAAAGAAATGAGGCCTTTAAAGAAAAGAATACAATCCCCACAGTCAAACATGGCAGAGTTTCACTGATGTTTCGGGGTTGCTTTGCTGCTTCAGGCACTAGATGTCTTGACTTTGTGAATGGCATTATGAAATCTGAAGACTACCAAAGAATTCTGTGGTGCATTGTAGGGACCAGTGTCAGAAAGTTGGGTCTCCATCAGAGGTCATGGGTCTTACAGCAGGACAATCATGCAAAAGACACTTTAAAAAGCACCCAGAAGTGGTTTCACATAAAGTTCTGGAGAATACTGAACTGGCCAGCAATGAGTCCAGATCTCAATCCCATAGAGCACCTATGGAGAAATGTCAAAACAGCAGTTGGGAAAAGGAACCCTTCCAACCTGACAGACCTGGAGCAGTTGGCAAAAGAAGAGTGGTCCAAAATTCCAGTAGAGAGGTGTAAGAAACTCATTGATGGCTACAGGAAGAGATTGATTTTAGTTATTTTTTCCGAGGGCTGTGCTACCAAATATTAAATTGAGGGTGCCAATAATTTTATCCAGTCCATTTTTTTGGAGTTTTGCAAGGAATGTGTCAGATTTGGCTTTTTGTTTCTCCACTTATTGTGCCATACCAATACAAACAAAAGAAATAAACATGAGAATGCCTAAATATTTGTAATTCCAACAATTTTCTGGGCGAAGAGGTGCATTATCTGACAGAAATGCAGGGGTGCCAATATTTTTGTCCACGACTGTATGTGGGTATTAATAACCATAAGCCATCCTTTGATGACGAGCCTGTAGTCTGTCTGCAGTGCCGGATTTCTTAATATCATTTTATGGGTTCTCTTGGCCTGTTTTTTGTAAATGGCACACTACTATGGCTTCAGCATCTCTTCTATTAATGTAAATATGAGCTCTTTTATATTTATGTTTAACTTGCAAAACACGGTCCAATAATGGATCAAATATATCCATATGTGTAATAACAAGTGGCCTGCAGCAAGATTACAAGCCCCTGCTCAGTGTTCAGCAGCAATAAACTTCTATTAATGGAGTTTCGAAGTAGAAGATTTATTTTTTTTCCCTTTAAGCCAACAAAACCCAGTAGTAGCGATGTTTTATTTTGTTTCATTTGTTTTATTTTCATTCATTTAACTAGAATTGAAATGTCTCCAGCATTTTTTCCATAATTCATAGAGAATATTAGACCATTCACATCAGTTCCTCCCCTAAGGGAGTTTACAATGTAATCTCTCCTTGCCAGTAATACACAGACACAGTAAAGCTAGTTTTGGGTAGAAGCTAATTTCCCTACCACTATATTTTTAGATTAAGAAAGAAGAGTCACACAAACACAGGGGGAACATTCTAGCTCAAGAAGGTTAAACCCAGTACACAAGTACTGAAAGTTGGCCGGTTCATCAGGAACTGGTCGGCTTTCATGACATATGTACCACTGTCTGTTCAACAGAAGCCAGTCTAATTATGAAAAAATTCAAAGAAACAGGGTGGAAAGTTTTTCTCAAATGTATTTTAATGCATGTGTTTTTCGTTCTGGAAAGTCCATTCATTCCGAAATGGAACGTTAAAAGCAATCAAAATTTTAAAGTACTTTCATATTACATTTGTCAAGTCATTGTCAATGTACTGAGAATTTCCATACAAACATTAATTCAAAAATCTTTTAGTGTATGGCCAACAGACAGTTTTCAAACCACACTGTAAATGTTCACTTTTTTGTATAGCTGTCAGGGATGTTATTATCACAATGGAACTCTTTGGCCAGTGCGAAAGGCGTCAGAGTTAAAATTTAAACACTACGGTAAATATTTTCCTGATTTTATTCCTTTTCCTGTCCACTTATGGACATTTGTGTCTAAGGCAAACCATAGATGATTCGCTTTTGATTCCTCCATCAACACAGTCAGTGATGATAGGGGAATATCCCCCGCAGAAATACCCTCCCTTCCAGCAGAAAACAATGGGATTGATTAACTAAAGGTAAATAGACTGTGCACTTTGCAAAGAGCAGTTGTTCCAGAGTTTAGTAAATGGGCAAGCTCTGCTGACTTCCATCATCCAATCAAGTGCAAGCAAAAATGCTGTTTTTTTTGTTTTTTTTTCTCACACGATTGGATATTCTTTACAAAGTGCAGCTTTACCTCATTTACTAAACTCTAGAGTAGCTGCACTTGCAGTGTAGTTGCCTTTAGTAAATCAACCCCAATGATTACTACTAGAGGCTGTAGTGCGATTTCAAAGCTGCATTCAGTGTGAACCAGGGCTTAAAGTAAAGGAAACATGAAACTTTGGGGCTGATTTACTAAAGGCACATAGACTGTGCCCTTTGCTAGTGCAGTTGCACTCCTCAAAGTGCAGTTCCGCCAGAGCTTAGTAAATTAGGTGAAGCTTCACTTTGCAAAAAAATACCCAATCACATGCAAGAAAAATGTAAAAAACAGCATTTTTGCTTGCACATGATTGGATTATGGAAGTCAGCAGAGCTCCCCCTCATTTACTAAGTTCTGGAGCAACTGCACTTGAAACATGCACCGTCTATTTGCCTTTAGTAAATCCACCCCATCTGCCCATTCTCTAGCTTAGGGGTCTGCACAGTTGATAAATAGCTTTACATATATAAAGTAGACCAGTGGTGTCCCGAGGCAAGTGCGGGGGGTGCGGTCCGCACTGGGTGACACCGATCACATGGGGTGACACCGGATCCGCTCCACAAAAAGGTAGGTTGTAAAGCAAGCTGACGATCCCTGCAGGATGGATCTGATCCATCCTGCGGGGATTGTCGGCTTTCTTTACAACTTACCTTTTCTTGGAGCGGGTCCGGTGTCACCCCGTATAGGTTGCATGTGGACGATCCTGCGGGGTGACACCAGTGTATCAGCAAGCTGTGTCTCCCGCGTAGATATGTCCCCCTGAAGCAACTGCGCATGTCCCGGTTTCAGGCACAATCAATCGATGATGGAACTACTGCTATCATCAATTGATCGTGCCTGAAACCGGGACATGCACAGTTGTTCCGGACCCGCTCCAAGAAAAGGTAAGTTGTAAAGAAAGCCGACGATCCCTGCAGGATGTATCGAATCTGCGGATTGACATAATGGATTGGAGTCCGATCCAATATGCTCAATCTGCAGATCTGCTCCATTCTGGGGGGATCGTCAGAGGGGGTGTCACCAAGTGTTACCGCACCGGGTGACACCAACCATAGGGACACCTCTGAAGTAGACAATTATTGTAGATCACATTAGGGAATATGACATGCCAGTTTTACGGTTTGTAAATTCTCTTACTGGTAATAATCCAACTAACCAATAAAAAGACTACAATATAAAGCAGACTGTTGGGTTTTGCTAATAGTTACATGATAAAAAGGCAGAGACTGTACAATGGGAAAAAAAATATTCAAAATTGAACCATGACTGCCATGGCGAAGCTGTAGATGCATAGTGCACAAACTGTGCCTCTTGATATCTCTTTCAAACAGAACATAGGACCATATGTATCACAGGTAAATAGCGAAGTGGAACTAACTGGGATTGTCGAGAGATAGCTGAGCAAAAACTAGAGCAACCAAAAACAAATGCTGCTAAAAAATAACTATACTTTAAATTAAAGCCATTTTTGCTGCCTATGTACTGATTTCTATTCATTTCCTAACAATTTAATTTCATTTACTGTCCCACAAACACAACAGAAACCTCTACATAGTGTGGAAAATTCCCCTTTAAGGGCCTGTGCACACTATATGTGGACACTGGCAATTTTCTGCATCTGGTCATCGCCAGTCACTACAAGGGCACATTGAAAACAACTGTGCCCCATTCACACCTCAATGCTAGTGATGTCTGGTGCATTGTGGAAAAATACTGATATGCTGCATTGGACAGCATCGTAGGTCACTGAGCTGCAGCACAATGCACAGCAGTGCGGAGACTTGACTGATATGTTATTTTGTACACTTTCAATAAAGTTAAAAACAAAAAAAATGTTAATAGCATGATGCCATGAAATGCACCACCCTCTTACCACTCAGTAAAATGGGCACCACTCAGCACATGAAGTGTTTTGGCATATGGCTTGTTCCTTAAACAGTTGTCAACAGAACATTGGAAGATTTCCCCCCTGGTTTTTCCTGTTCCAATGTCAAATCCTTTGGGTTTTCCCAGTGGCTACTAGGACAAATAAAGGGGGTAATTTTCCCAGTGGGGACAGACAATAATAAAAACCTAACAGAGGTTCTACCACATTAATTCTCTAGCATTTGGGTTTGTGTATGCTTTAAAAAAAACCCTGCATTAGACAGCCTATATACCAACAATGTTTAAAAGAGAAGTATGTCCAAAGTTATTTTGGCCATACTTCTCTCCTCGGTTACAGGAGTGCACTTATTATTGCACTCTTGACCCAGATTCATCCGACAGTGAGCTAAGCCCACTGTCTGCTGACATCACAAAACCGGTCCAGGCTCTAGAAGGATCCTGACTTAATGGTTGGGATCACCCCAGATGCCTGACCAGCAACTGGCTCAGTCTTTCAGCATGCCGCTGAGACCCAGAGCCAGCCACTCCTGCACACTGCTTGGCCCGGCATTCCACTGAGGTTTGCCAGTGATTCCCTTCCTTTGTAAAAAGCTGATGCCTGGTAAATATAATGGTTTCACTGAGTGCTAGCTGTTGGTCAGGCATCCACCCAGATGTCTGACGGGCAGCTGGCTCGGCCTCTCAGCATGCCGCTGAAACCCTGAGCCATCAGTTTCACACACTCCCTAGCCCGGCATTCCAGTGAGCAGTGGAGGGGCAAAGCAGAGAGCAGTGATTTACAGGTTGGGATCCACCCAGATGTCTGAACGGCAGATGGTTTGGCCTCTCAGTGTGCCACTGAACCCTGATTTACAGTCACTGCTCTCTGCTCAGTGAAGACTGAGAACTATGTGATCAGTGGACATGTGATAGCTTAGTTCTCAGTCTTAGAGCTGGTGGGAGTCAGCTGCAGCATCAGATCAATGCTGCAGCTACAGCATATAGGTGAGTATGTCTGTTTGTTATTTTGATTTCCTACACTTCTCCTTCAGGTATGAGTGCCTACCAGTAATTGTTCATTCAGGGCCCAGTGCAACTGTTATATTTACCAGGCCTCAACGTTTTCCAAAGGAAGGGCATGAGCTTCAGGAAAAAGACAGTTGTATCTGTGTCAGGGTGGCCATTTTCACCACAAATAAGCCAGATGATCCCCACCGCACTTTCCTCACTTATCCTCTCATTTTAATTTGTGCAGGAACCGCTAAAGCTGGCTATACACTAATAGATTTCTGAATTAACATTTTTTAATGATGTTCAAAAACGCTCCAAAGTTTCATTTGCTTTCGAGATTCAATTTTAAAATCAATGTATTTTCCCAAACGTAAACCACATTCACGATAAAAAATGTTCCACTCCTGAACACTGCACTCTGTACATAGGGCACTACTGGACTCTGCATTCTGTACATCATACACTTCTGAACTCTGCATTCTGTACACAGCACTCACCTGAACTCTGCACTCTGTACATAGCACACTTCAGAACTCTGCACTCTGTAGATAGTGTACTGCTTAACTCTGCAATCTGTACACTCCTGCACCCTGCACTCTGTACATCATACACTTCTGAACTCTGCATTCTGTACACAGCACTCACCTGAATCTGCACTCTGTACATAGCACACTCCTGAACTCTGCATTCTGTAGATAGCGTACTGCTTAACTCTGCAATCTGCACAATCCTGCACCCTGCACTCTGTCCGCAGCACACTCTTGAACCCTGCACTCTGTATATAGCGCACTCCCGAACTCTGTGCTTTGTAAGTAGTACAATCATAAACCCTGAATTCTGTAAGTAGTGCTCTCATTATACCTGACCCTAATTTGTAGCATACTCCTGAATCCTGCGCTCTGTACATAGCACACTCATGAGCCCTGCACTCTGTACATAGCACATTCCTGCAATCTGTACATAGCGCACGCTTGAACTCTGCCCTCTGCATGAAGCACACTCCTTGTATGTAATGCTCCTTTTAGACCATCTTCATGTACTTTGGCCACACCCACCATTTGCTTCTGCTCATTCTCTGCTCCTCCTCTTCCCGCCCATAGAGGCAAGGAGTGATTGAGCTCCTGCACCTATTCTCTGAGAAAAAAAGACATATACCTTAGATTGCACACTCCTTGAGGGTTAGGGACTGATGTGAATGGACAATATATTTATGCACAGCGCTGCGTAAAATTGACGGCACTATATAAGTACCTGTAATAAATAAATTATATATATATATATATATATATATATAAAAATATATATATTCACAGTATATACATATACAGCATATACTGTATATAAATATTTTTTCTCTTAACTTTTGCTTTTTATGTCCACCTTCCCCCTCTTCTCTAACACTTTTGGACTTTTTTTCTTGTGGGGGGGGGGGGGGGGTGATGAGCGGGTACCTAGTTTTTCTAGGTACCTACACCAACTTCAGTTGGATTGTCTAGGCAATTTCACCGGAAGTTGCCCCCCACCCGCAATCACTTGGGACACGTCACAGGTCCCATGAGGTGTGGGACCACTCACACTGCAGCACAGCTCATGCATGCGCAGTGGGAAGCTGGCTATGAAGCCAAAAGGAGTCACTGCTGGCTTCCCACACTAAACATGCCGGCGCCAGGGAATCAAAGACTGGTGAAGAACTGGCCCGGGTGAGGATGGTGCTTTATTCTTGGACAGGAAAGTGTCCTTTTATTAAAAGTCAGCAGCTTCAGTAAGATCCTGAAGATCCTCTTTAAAAACCAACTTTTACATGTCAATAAATGAATCATTGCCTTTTTTGTATATTCATATATGCATGACACATAACAAAAATAATTTGTGCTTTTACAAATACATTAAGACTAGAGTCACTTGTGCTTTGCAGCGCAGATGGTAGTATATCAGCATAGGTGTGAATAGGCTCATATGCTCTCCCTTTCCCTCTAAACTGCAGTACATTGGTGTAAAGCAGCCTCATAGGAAAGAATTAGATTTTTACTTGAATGCATTTTAATGCCGGTAAATGCTAGAATTTTGCTGCATGGAAAGGGACACAAAAGGGAATCTACACTAAAAGGCTGCACAGTGGCTAAATGGTTAGCACTTCTGCCTGGCAGTGCTAGGGTTGTTGGTTCAAATCCCAGCTACAGCACCACCTGCCTGGAGTTTGCATGTTCTCCCTGTGCCTGTGTGGGTTTCCTCTGGGTACTCTGGTTTCCTCCCACACTCCAAAGCCATGCTGGTAGGTTAATTGGATCCTGTCTAAATTGTATGTGTATGAATGTAAGTTAGGGTCTTTAGATTGTACACCCCTTGAGGGTTAGGGACTGATGTGAATGTACAATATATATGTGAAGCACTGCATAAATTGACAATGCTATATAAGTACCTATAATAAATAAATAAAAGGCTGCCTATAGAAGTAAAAACCTGCAAATGGTGTTAGTTCTTTTCCATTCTCCTATTGCAATGCTTTTATTAGAAAGATTTTCCATTATTTTCTGCCCCTGTGGCACCCTGTCACCAAGACAGGAAGTTCTGTGGGGACACAGACAGCAATACAGGTTCTAACCCTTGACATTCTATATAAAACAAAGGAAAAAACATGGGAAAAGACTTTATAGGCATCAGTTCTTTACACATGCATGTTCCCTTTAAAACATACCTACCCATATACTTAGCTTCCTTTCACTTCCATGATGTCTCATTCAGATACCGGAGTGAAATTACGGTCCTGTCTAGGTACATAGGGTTATGGACCCCGCCATGACGGCACTGATTGTCCCAGCACTGTCATACGGAGAGTCACTTGTTCTTCATATATCGGGTAGTTACTTCAGCTCTCAGTGCTGAATGTAGTGGGAATAGTGGGAATAAAGGAAAGGGGTGAAATATACTGAATGGACAAAGCACAAGTTTACTTTAACCACTTGCCCTCCAGAGGATTTACCCCCCTTCCTGGCCAGGCCATTTTTTGTGATACGGCCCTGCGTTACTTTAACTGACAAATAAAAAGCACTGACACTGTACTAATGGCACTGGGCAGGAAGGGGTTAACATCTGGGACGATCAAAGGGTTAACTGCGTGCTGTGTGAGTGCTATTGAGGAAAATATATATATATTTTTTTTAGTTCAACCTTAACCGCTTCTGCACCGCCCTATAGCAGAAATACTGCTACAGGGCGGTACGTTGTTTTGTATGGCTCTGCAGAGCCATACAAAGCAGTGTGCAGGAGCTGACAGGAGAGAGATATGTGTTGTTTATACACAGGTCTCTCCCTGTCGTAGATACTCAGCGATCACTGGGTGCCGGTGAGAAATCACCGGCCAGGACCCAGTGATTGACAGCTGAAGCCGCAAATGGTGGAACTGCAAAATCACATGTATATATACATGATTTTGCATACCCGTGCCGCCCTGTAGCAGTATTTCTGCTATAGGGCAGCACGGAAGCGATTAAAGTTGAACTCCAACTCCCAAAAAAATAATATAAATATATTCCTCAATAGCCAAAAAGGATATAATTCCACTTTGTGTGCACCAAATGCCGTTGCAAACCCAGTTATTACCATGTAGAAGTAGGGTTGACATTACTACTATGCTGTACATAGCTTGTGCAGAGAGCAGAGTTGTAGGAGGGGTTCAGCAGCCACACCGACTACACGCTGCCTGCAGATAACTACAGGAGGGGACAAAGACACGACCAATCATTGTGTTCCTGTACAAAGGCAAAGTTGCATGCTTGATTACTGCACAAATCTGGAAGAAATACACAGAAGAACCCCAAGATTAAATTAAGAATACACATTTAGAGGATATTTGCTTATCCAGAAATTCAGATTTTAATTAAAGGAGATGTATGGCCAAAGCTTTTTTGTCCATTCTTCTCCTGGGGATCACAGGAGTGCACTAAGGCCAGCCATAGATAGTTCAACCCATGTATGAGCAAAATGAATGTACCCAAGTTGATCGGTCAATCAACTTGGGTACAACCAGCCTGCCAGATTTTGCATGCAATAATCACTAGCGGCTGTTATAGCTGCTAGCAATAATCACTGTGTTCTCCCGGCAGGGGTGGCTAGCCCTGCAGCCCCGAACCCCTCCCCATCAGGAGAACACAATGGCTCAGCGGGAGGGATTCCGCTGTCAACACTGTCTGCGGATGCAGGAAAGAAATTTGATTCTGTGGCCGGCCTTAATTCTGCACTCTTGTGTCCCAGATTCAGCCAACAGCAGCCCAAAGCCCGCTATCAGCTGAAGTCACAGAACCCATACAGGCCCTGCTGGGATCCCGACAATAATGTCCAGGTCTGCCCAGATGCCTGAACAGCAGCAATATTCTAGCATTTCTCTTCTTGCTCAGTTTCTGTCTCTGCTAACGTGACCTCAGTGCTGACAGAGATGGGCAGACAAGGATTCTGTAAAGGTTCCTGATGTCCTCATTGTTAGGATGCCAGTGGCCGACCCGCACTTTGTTCAAGGTTGCAATGCTGGATAATAAAAACCTGTGACTTTGGGGTTGATTTACTAAAGGAAAATAGACTCTGCACTTTGCAAAGTGCAATTGTACTCTGCAAGTGCAGTTGCTGCAGAGCTTAGTAAATGAGGCAAATCTTTACTGTGCAAAGAGTACCCAATCAGATGCAAGCAAAATTTTAAAAAAATCTGCATTTTTGCTTGCACATGATTGGATGATAGAAGTCAGCAGAGCTTCTGCTCATTTACTAAGCTCTGGAGCAACTGTTCTTGTAGAGTGCAACTGCACTTTGCAAAGTGCACAGTCTATTTGCCTTTAGTAAATCAACCACTTTGTGTAACAAAAGGCAGGAATGATCCAATCATTGACTTGTTGACACTTTTTGGGAAATTTCATGCAATGTTTACACATTTTGTCAAGACACCCCTGAGGAATCCAGAAGGCGCCCTAGAGTGCCACGGCACCATGGTTGGAAAAGGTTGTGCTAAACCAATATAGCAAAGCTGTGAAATACACACATTTACTGCACTATTTTAGTGCAGGTCACAGAATGGAAACTGGAGCTTTATTGATGGCTATGGGGACACATTTTACCCACAACACCAACAATTGAGTACTGTCCGTGATACTTTTTTTATTTGCACTAACATACAATTTTGAGGACAAGCTTTTGGGGAATGTCCCCTTCTTCAGGTCTAAGAAGTACTACTCGCAAAGTTTTAGTAGAATGTTTTTTTTTTTTTTTTTTCATCCCCCACATCTCTTCTAACATTCTGCTAAAACTTTGTGAGTAGTACTGCTTAGACCTTGAAGAAGGGGACATTCCCCAAAAGCTTGTCCTCAAAATTGTATGTTAGTGCAAATAAAAAAAGTATCACGGACAGTACTCAATTGTTCCTGCCGCAAATGCACTAATACAGCTACAATCACCACCCACGACACCAGAATTCTTTATGCAATATCATTTATGTGGTATTAAAAAAAAAATCTGGATTTTGGTTGTATATTTTGTTTGCAGTAAAAATGAATGAAACAATTTTTAGAGAAAATCTGAAATGTCCCCTGTAGAGGGCATTATGCCATTCAGATTGTAGTGTAATATTGAGGGCACGGTGTCTGAATAGTGTGATATGAACATACATCCTGTGCTGCAGACTGCAGGTAGCTTTGTTTTACTGAATCTTCACTTAGTTCATTCTGAAATCGTGACCTATTTCCCACTGTTCTCACAGGTTAGGTCTGCTACTTGAAGTCGTGTCATTTCTCATGCACTTCTCGGTCAGTGAAACTAAAGGCTGTTATCTCTTATGAAGTACACCACTTAAAGCGTATCTAAACTCAAGAATAAATATGTCATATATTACAACGTATCACTCTCTAGATATGGTGGCTGCAATCCGGGTTTTTTTTTTCCTTTTTTATTTCACCTGCCGAACTTGCCAGTAACATACTTCCTTACCTAGGGTGACAACACTCGCTCACTGTACTGTATCTATGGAGGAGCCATGTTGTCACCTTAGGTGACAAAGATTAGAGGAACTGAATTTATTCTCTCTTGAGAAGAGGAGATTAAGGGGGGATATGATCAACATGTATAAATACATCAGTGGTTCATATAGTGAACTTGGTGTAGTTATTCACCCTGAGGTCATCACAGAGGACAAGGGGGCACTCTTTACGTCTGGAGGAAAATAAATTTAATCTCCAAACATGGAAAGGTTTCTTCACAGTGAGAGCTGTGAAAATGTGGAATAGACTTCTCAAGAGTTGGATCTGGTCATCTCAGTGGATTGCTTTAAAAAAAAGCCTGGATTCTTTCTTAGATACACAGAATATAACTGGATACTAACATTTATAGGTAAAGTTGATCCAGGGAATATCTGATTGCCTCTCTGGGGATCAGGAAGGAATGTTTTTCCCCTGCAGGAGCAAATTAGATCATGCTTTGCTGGGGGTTTTTTTGCCTTCCTCTGGATCAACTGTGGGTATAGGATTATAACTTTGTTTTTTTCTATGGTTGCACTGGATGGACTTTTGTCTTTTTTCAGCCAGGCTAATTATGTAACTATGTAAAGGACTACAGAACACATCCCCCTCTTCTCTTCCCAATAACTTAGTGGGAGTGTTTTGTAGTCCACAAAGATTGCTAGGAACAGTGATAATTGAGTGCAACACAGGCAAAAAGCACAGGAAGTT
Source organism: Staurois parvus (assembly GCF_062004578.1). Classification (NCBI taxonomy): domain Eukaryota; kingdom Metazoa; phylum Chordata; class Amphibia; order Anura; family Ranidae; genus Staurois; species Staurois parvus. The sequence goes on from NW_028318358.1 coordinate 1,439,445, forward strand.
ACCATTTGACAAGACTTCTGTCAGGATCAATAAGTATTCTTTGCACTTACGAGCAGATATAACGAAATGGTATATCTAACAGACCAAAAGGGAGCAAAAAAGAGATGTTTATTGTTAGGCTATAGGTGTCAGATGTGTTTGGTGGACATTTCTAATGCATGTAATGCTTTGCTATGGCTGCATTTAGTTGAGTTTACACCAATAATAATGTTGTTTATCCCTGGACCATTTAACCTGTTTTTTGCAGCTTAAAACAGCTAAACAGCCTGCAGTGTTTATGTATATGACCCAATCCCATTCCCCCATCAAACACATATATACAGTATATAGTTATATAAACATTTCTCATTCTCATTGATTCTGCCTAACCTGTGTAAAAAAAATTGACCTATTTCTAATTGGCTTCTGTCTGGTCACATGATCCTGCAGCTCTGCGTAATGGAGTGTAATGATAACAGCAGTGAATTCTTTAAGCTGTCATGTCACCCACAGGCTCCCCTGGCCAAAATGTTGTCAGTATTCCCTCCTCTCCCCTGCAGCAGCTGCTACCCTACATAAGAGAGCCGCAGCTGCAGGATCACATGACCAGACCAGAGCAGAATACAAATACATAAGTATACAGATTTGTTTTATAAAAGTTAGGAAATTTAGGCAGGAGGGGTGGGGGGGGTGACATTTTTAAGATTAGATAATGTTAGCCTTTTCCTCCACTTTAATAGTAGCAGGATTTTGTTTCCAGTCACCTGGTGATCTGGCAACCGAGAGACCTGCAGCTCTGATTGTTATTCTTATATTGGTATGTTATTATTATTATTATTATTATTATTAAGTGCTCATATAGTCAAATAACTGCTATATCTCTGATGTTGTCATCTTCTGCAAAAATTTGTTTCCCAAATCTGAGTTGTTTATTGCCTTTAATACCTATCTATATCTCTGTATTATTTAACATTATTAGGCCTCTTGCACACTGCAGCTTGAAAAAGATCACTACAGCGTCTGTTTTTTACTGAGGTAAAATGCAGCCCATTTTTTACAATGTACCTTTGTGCTGACTACAGATCACTACAGCATTTTTTTTTTACTGAGGTAAAATGCAGCTCATTATTATTATTATTATATTATACAGTATTTATAAAGCGCCAATAGTTCACTCAGCGCTGTACATTACAAAGGGGGACAGAACATGTGACAGAACAATACCAATACAATGCAAAACATGAGGGGATCGAGGGCCCTGCTCTTTCGAGCTTACAATCTAGGAGCTCATTATTATTATTATTATACAGTATTTATAAAGCGCCAATAGTTCGCTCAGCGCTGTACATTACAAATTATTTACAATGTGCCTTTGCGCTCACTAAAGCTCAGTACAGCGTTTGTTTTTTTTACTGAGGTAAAATGTAGCCCATTATTTGCAATGTGCCTTTGCGCTCACTACAGCTCACTACAACGTTTGTTTTTTTACTGAGGTAAAATGCAGCTCATTATTTACAATGTGCCTTTGCGCTCACTAAAGCTCACTACAGCGTTTGTTTTTTTTACTGTGGTAAAATGTAGCCCATTATTTACAATGTGCCTTTGCGCTCACTACAGCTCACTACAGCGTTTGTTTTTTTACTAAGGTAAAATGTAGCCCATTATTTACAATGTGCCTTTGCACTCACTACAGGGTTTGTTTTTTTACTGAGGTAAAATGTAGCCCATTATTTACAATGTGCCTTTGCGCACAGGCGCGTAAACAAGCAACGCATATTCCCCAGTAGAAAAAAAATAGGAAAATCTGCAATTTTGGTCAGTATGCTAATGCCTGCAAATGTGCACAAATAAGTGAATATGAGCATGAATATTAATGAATTTTCCCTAAGGATAAACGTGCATAAATGCGCGCGAATGCGCACAAAACAAGCATCTGAATATAAGTTAAAAAAAGCAGAGGCTCAAACATCAGTACCATGTGCAAGAGGTCGTACGGATATTTATATAGTGACCGCAATTTGTATATCGCACATTCACAGCAGTCCCTGTCTCATGGAGCTTACAATCCTAAACCAATACCTCACAAAATGTAAAACTGCTGCTTCAAAAATGTCTGCAAGTGTCCTCAGCAATGGTCACTTTCAGTCCACAAATTAAAGTGGTTGTAAACACTTACATATACCCAGTAAAGTGACTGGCCTAACAGAGAGCTAAAACAAATCCTCCTACATACGTTGTACCTGTTTATCTTTAGACTTCTCTTCTCAACAGCCACAGGCTCTCTCAGCTCTGAAATGCAGGGGGCTGGGAGCTGAAGTTGCACTCTGCAGAGCTCAGTGAGAGCTAATTGGAGAGAAAGGACACACGCTCCTTCATACAGCACACAGGAACAGAGCTGAGGCTGTCAATCACAGTCTGTGTGCTGGAGATCCCACCCCTGTCACCTTTTTTTATCTACGTGTCAGGAAAACTTGTCAGAAATGACTTGTACAGACAGCAGAGGAACAAGGCAGAACACATAAATAACACTTAGCGTGATTAACTGAGGCAAGTACACACTATGGAGGGATATGCTGTGTTCATCTTTCATGTCTGAGGTTTACAACAATTTTAAAGGGAACTTTCAATGGAAAATGGAAGGTCCCACACCCTTCTTCCCAAATAGAATTCTCTTTTTAAAAAATCCTGGAAAAAAAGTGTTGACAAAAAAATGACAAAAAAACGTACCTTGGCACTGATGCCGCTGCACTCACCCCTGCCTCCTAAAAAAGCTGAGCACCTAAAATCCTGTGAGAATGCCCTTCAGCCCATTGCACCTGTACATTCTCACAGGGTTTTAAGTGTCCAGGAGGCAACAGCAACTTGCAGTGATGTCACCCGCACCTCCGGAAAGCATCAAAAGCAGCGCCAAATTTGAGGGTGGAGGACTGGCAGTAAATGGGCTGTTCATTTTCATGGAAGGTCCACTTTAAAACATAATTTCAATCCAAACATGGTGAAGTGATGAGAAATCTCCCATGTGGGGACAAAGACTGAAACAAAACATTTTTTTTTTCAGGTAAACTGAAGAAAGGTTAGAACTGCTGTCAGGTTATTATTTCTGTCTGTGTCTTCCTGTCTCAGTGAAAGCCGCCCCCTTAATTTGGTTGTCCTGTTGTCACACAGACAGGAAGTAAGGAGAAATTTCCCCAGTGGTTTCACGAACAGCAGTAAAAACTTGACACAAGTATGAACTATTCATAAGTCTATCCAAAAGGTAAAAAGAAGATTAGGCTAGAGTTGAGCGTTAAAGTGTATTTCCACCTTCGTGGACAGCTTTGAGAAAACCCCACTATATGTTTATTTTGGGTTCCTATTCACACCTTGCATACCTAAAAAATAAATAAAATGTCTTACCTTTTATATGTTTCTGAGGAGAGGGTGTCATGGCTAACTGCATGTGATTCTCAGCTAGCTCAGCATGGTCTGTCCCAATGGCTAAGATGAGAACTGACTGACTGAGTGGGGGGAAGGGGATTTACTAAAACTGAAGTGTGAAAAATCCGGTGCAGTTCTGCACAGAAACCAATCAGCTTCCAGGTTTTACTGTCAAATTGTTACTAAACCCACAACAGTAAAATCAGTCTGTATATGCAGTAAAGCATGCTTTTTATACTCACTGTGAAACCTAAATGGTTAATCCTCCACATTGTGTAAAAAGGATGCTTGATCCTATCTTCTCTGATCCTCCCCTTCTTCTAGTGTCTCCTAAATATCTCCTGATAGAACAGAGGCTAGGGGGCAAGCTGCACATGTTCAGTTTGGTGTGTATTGCTAACAAGTTTTTTTTTCTTGGGAGAGTGCATGTGATCAGCACAGGGCCAATCAGTACTCTCCAAACAGAGGTCAGGGGTCATGCATCCTCCTATAGGAGAATGAAAACTCCTCCTACAAGCTTTAACCAGTCCTCTGCTGGACACAGATAGAAGTCACAAGACTGCTAACGTCTGATGAGAAAAGGTATTTAGCAGTTTACATTTACGAACCAGATCTAGTGAACGCAGGGTCCTGGGTTTAGTAACACTTTAATTAAACAAGCTTAAGTTCGAAGCTACCATGTACAGCGGCAACAGATTCTGAGTGCTCCAGTTTTAGTAAATCAACCCCACAGTGTTCAAATCTAGTACAACCGATGAGATATCTGCCTTCAGACATTGTTAATTATGGTCAACACTACTTCCCAGACCCCCCTCATAACAAAGAGGACTAAGTAGAAATTGTCTGTGCTGGAAGTTCCAGAATAGAATATCTAAAAAGATAAGCTGCAATTCTAATTTTTTTTTTTAAGTTTTATGCGACAAGAAACATGAAAAAAAAGAAAAATAAATATCTAAATTTGGCCACAAAAGTGGAAATATTCTTCAAATCACTATGTTTCCATGTGTGCTTGGTAACTCTTGCATATGCGATGATGGGCAGGTAGTAGAGAAAACAAAGATACATAATTTGTGTACTAGAACAATTCACAAACCAATCTGGCACACTACAAGTCCCAGCTTTCCAATTCTAATGTAAAGTTGGCTGCCAGAATAGGGAAATGAATCTTGAGAAGAACACAGCAAGAGTATCCTGCAGCTGCCAGTAGACCCGAGAAGATCCAAATGACTTGGAAAGACAAAGGAGACAGCAGCGTGGGATCTCCGTCAGTGATACATGTATTGTTTATTGAAACAATTAAATAGTACACTCACGTGTAAAGTTCTTGGCAAGCAGCTCAGGTACAGATCTCAACATGGAAGTGACATCCAGCATGTTAAGTACCTAATCCCTCTGCTGGCATATGAGGGACTAGATTTGACAGCTGTCAAAAGACCGCTAATGGCCGGCACCACAGGGAGGGCGTTTCAAAGGACACATCTTTGTCATAAACGCGTTACCACCCTTTCCCTACCCTCCCTCTCCTCCATTCCTACTGTGTACGGAGATCCACGAGGCAGTGTTAGCGGTGACGGCCATTAACGGTCTTTGACAGCTGTCAAAACCAGTCCCTGATATACCGGCAGAGGGATTTGTCTAATCGAGGTGTCCTCTTTTGCAAATTCATACTGTTCCTCCCTATAAATATTACCCCTTGATGCCATCGCCTCCCGGGTATTTAAGGGGTTTGTGACGCGGGGAGGCGGGATGGGGTTTAGGGTCACGTGACTGCCATGATTGCCATGATTGGCTGTCACAGTGGTCAGATGATCGGAAAGATCCCAATTGCAAGTAATGACTGGGACCTTTCCATGAGGCGCTGGTAAATGTGCCGGAAGCTCGAAGGGCACGCACTCTCGGCACGTTTTTGTTACTTTTGGTATGCAGATATGCAGCCACTCGGCGTCAATGCCCAGCTGCCGGAAGGCCGCATATTTGAGTACTGTTGGCATCAACAAGTTAAACTGTGTAATTTACCACAGAAGGTCAGAACTTACTGATTCTTTGATCCACTGATCCTGGTCACATCTGACTTTTCATACAGTAATACAATTAGATTAAACCCGAGTGAGTGATCCACTTTTGAGCTCTTAAATCATCTCATTAAAATGAAACCCTAAGGAAGGGAAAAAGAGCTATGAGGCCCTCAAAACACATTGGATGCCTGTTGTCCTTTCCACAGTCACTTACTGAACTTACAAAAACATTTTTGGACTTAGATTGTTTTGTTTGGCACTTTTTTTGGTGCAACTGTAAATAGAATGCTCAATTTGGGTGATCCTATTTCTGAGGGGTCCCCACTTTGTGTAGAGGTGCTAAACCCAAATCATTTGTCTCCACTATTCCACTTCATATCTAGCTCCTCGCTCTCATCTCATCTTTAATTCAGGCATAGCACAGTTTCTTCTACTCTTTCTATTCTACCTTAATATAAAGAAAGATTATGGGTAAACAAGCACAGCCAGATTGAAAAATAGCATTTTTCAGTGAATATAGATGTATCAAGAAGAGTTTACCATTGTCCAGGAAACCTGTCAGGAACAAAATATGTAGACTGTCATTGCTGACCTTTTCAAGATGTCTCTCTGGCTGTCATGTTAATCCTATTGCTTCAACACTTCCTAGGCACTGACCTCACTGGCTGCATACTCACACCAGGCAACCTGTATTGGAGTCAGCAATGGCAGTCTACGTATCCTCTCATTGCAGATGACCTTTAGCATGTGATCAGTTTTGTACAGCAACATGGCATAAATTACATTAAAAGCATTGTTCCCTGTAATAGGAATTTACTAGCTTCACTTTATATGCCTTCTGTCAATGACTTTATTTACTGGTCATACAGGTTTTCCAAGTCCATTCTTAATATAGTGTTGTAACTTAACTAACTGGCTGAAGGCTGCATTTACAGACAATATGTTGGATAACTTTAACATACTCATTCTGCTGGCAAAAGCAAATTCATTATTATTTCAAATGTGTGTATGTTTCTAGTTGAAGGTTGCCAATCAGATAATGCGTCTATTTACGGAAGTAAGCGAAAGACTGCAAGTGAAGTCATGATAAGCAGTGTTTTGCTAGTGTACATTTAATAAGGGTTACTCAATAACAGCAGGCAGGAAACAGGACTGAGAGTGTGTTTGGGTTAATGGGTGGAGGAGATGCCAGCCTTAAACTGGCATAGATTGGAATCATGTAAGCTGCAATTGCATTAACAAGAGCTTTGGTAATATCGTACTTGGTAATGTCCCACCCCGCAAGCCAAAGTTCTAGGTGTCACTCTAGACTCCAATCTGTCCTTCCAGCCCCATGTCCAATCGCTGGCAAATTCATGCAGGCTCCACCTCCGCAACATCTCCAAAATACATTCGTTCCTAACTCCAGACACTACTAAACAACTCATTCACTCCCTTATTATCTCACGACTTGACTACTGCAACTCCCTCCTCACCGCCTTACCCCAACACAGGCTAACCCCGCTTCAGTCTATCCTGAACTCTGCGGCCAGACCTATCCACCTTACCAACCGCTCCGTATCTGCTACCCCCCTCTGTCATTCCCTCCACTGGCTTCCAATTGACCAACGCATAAAATTCAAACTTCTAACATTGACATACAAAGCTATTCATAATACTGCCCCAAACTACCTCACTGACCTGATATCCAAATACCACCCTACACGTTCGCTCCTCACAAGACCTCCTACTCTCTAGCTCCCTGGTCTCCTCCTCCCATGCCCGACTCCAGGACTTCTCCAGGTCTTCCCCCATCCTCTGGAACTCACTACCCCAATCCATCAGACTGTCATCTACCCTCCTTACCTTTAGGCGCACCCTGAAGCCTACCCTGCCCTCACCTAGCTGCCGATCTCCTCCACTCCATCTACCACTCCATCCCCCACAGCCACTTCCGCCTGTACCACTATCCCCTCCGTCCTAGATTGTAAGCTCCAAGGAGCAGGGCCCTTGAACCCCTCGTGTATTGTATTGTTACTGTATTGTCTCATGTACAGTCTCCCACTATAATGTACAGCGCTGAGCAAACTTTTTGACGCTATATAAATACTGTATAATAATAAGAAGAATAAGAATGTGCAATGGCCAAGGACAAGTTTCAACAGAATGGGTCTGCAGACTAGACCCAAATCATCCTTGTTATATTGTGGCGATCACATTTTATACAATCACTATTTGAGTTCTGTATCTGATTTTACAGTCTTTGCAGTTGTTCCACCAGAAGCTGAAGTCCTTATAATGTGACATTTAAAAAAATGTAACTGACTCAAATTTCACCCATTCTATCCATGCATGTCCACATTTTGACATAGTTTTACAGTTTTTGCTAAGCCCTACCTCCATACTTCACAGAGTTCACAGAGGGTATTCTGAATATCTAACAAAAATATTCCTTGGATGACTGCGGAAGTTATGTTTTTTCAAAAACAATCCTTTTTTTATATAAAACTACCACTATCCTCTGGACTGAAACTTAAAGCAGTAATAAACCATGACATTAAAAAAATCCCCTGCAGGGCAATGGCATAATGTGCTAGTATGCATTACATACTAGCACGTTATTAAATACTTACCTTAGAACAAAGCCCTCCAGCGATGCACTGTCACTGCTGACAGAACTTCTATCTTCACCTGGTCTTCCTTCCAGGTTCGCAGGCTCCAGCAGCTTGAATGGTAGAGCTATGATGACATCACTCTCGCACATGTGTGCTGGAGTCACGGGCCACGGCACAGCACTCTGAAGGAACGGCATGGGTATGCCATTCCTTCAGAGTCAGTGGTGTATTTAGGTTTTGTGCTGCCCTAGGCAACACAAAAATCATCTGCACACACGGACACCGACCAAGACAACCACCCCTTCCCCCTCCCACAAGGAGAGCCTGACATTGGCAAACAACAACCCCGCCCCCCACCCAAGAGAGCCATCCACTACCCCTCCCCCCCCGCCCATAGAGAGACACTCATCTTCACAGCTCCGGACATCCCCAGGAATGAGAGGCAGAGTCTACATACACCATCAAGCAGATCGCAGCCTCTCTCGGATCCCACCTGGTTCTCATGGTGTGCGTGACCCTTCTTTCATCAAGGTCCTGCCCCCCTGAAAAATGCCACCCTAGGCAAGTGCCTTGTTTGCCTTGTGGTAAATATGCCCTAGTTCAGAGCGCATGCTCCGGTGATGTCACCGGCTACCAAAAGAGTGAATATCTCCTAAACGGTGCACGTTTAGGAAATATTCATTTTAACTACAGGTAAGCTTTATTATAAGCTTACCTGCAGATAAAAATCACCAAGGGGACTTTACTGCCACTGTAAAGTAGAATTCTGGAATAACCCTAAATATTCTTAAAAATACTCTCTTACGCCCCCTATTACCTATGCTTTCTAACCTGATTAAGAAAGATGCATATACTTATCTATTTTCAGCAGGACCCTTCTATCCCTCTTGTATTGAACTGTATTGTTACTGTATTGTCTCCCGTTATATTGTAAAGTGCTGAGCAAACTGTTGGCGCTATATAAATCCTGTATAATAATAATAATAGTCCTGGCAGTGTTATATCGAATGGCCAGCACTGATGGGGCAGGTGTTTTAAAAGCAAGAAAAAACTCAGAAAGAGTTTAGACCTTTTGTAGAGAAATATTTTCAACCTCTGGAAATGTGAAACTGCCAAAGTGCATCAGGAATACTGATGGATTAAAGGGCTGACAGGTAAGCAGCATAATTTGAAAACAGTGGTACGTTCCTTTATATCAAACCTGTGGAGAACCAGGAGAAATAAAACTGAGTATATACTAGATTAATGCATAAGCTGATGTTACCGTAAGTAAAGCTGTATGTCAAGAGAATCAGCAGATCCAGAGAACTAGTCACCTGAAACTTTATGCAAACCTTCGCTTTTCATACAATATATGAGAATGGCCAAACCCCATTCACTCAGTCTTCCCTACTGGTCCTTCAGTGTAATAAGTAGCCTCAATGACCGAAAGCTCTGTTAGAGGGGACATGGTCAAGCTTGACTGGAAAGGTGAATTCATCCTTTGAGTGACAAAACTACAGCTATACAAAAAATGTGCTTATATGGTCTCAGTTTGATTGATCTCTTACATTTTTCACTGACTAATAGTATTTTAGTTCAGTCTAATTTTGTTGAATTTTTTAATGGTAGACAAAAAAAGATGTAAAAACCAATAACTTAGAAATAAAACATGTAGTATGACAGGATATAATTAACTAACCATGAAATGAATATATTTCTCATTAGCCCCCAAGATCTTGGACTGATAGTATTTTCAATCAATATCATCAGTGTCATGAGATATTTTAAGTGATTATTCATACCTCGATTTGTTCACACTTTTGCATCTGCATTTTGACCTGTGCATAGAGGAACAGGTGTGAACAGGCCCCATAGGAACAAATCATTGTTTCTCAAACAAGAGGCTGAACATCACTGTGTTGCAGTGTGAACCCACACATTTTAATACATAGGTTTCCTCTTGGGTCCACGATTGTGAACCCCAAACTCTGTTAAGTCCTGATGAAGGGGATGATATTAGGCCCCCTAAATGCTTTGACTGCTATACTCAACTAATATTTGGTATAAACTCAATTTTGGACTTAATTTCCTAATTAGCATTTGGCCTACACCACCTGGGCTGATTGTGGCAATCCCTTGGTCTCCATAATCTGCCTACCTATTAATCAGATGCCCTACAGGGCCACATCAACATAACAGTGGTATTATTTTGAACACAAAACAATCACCCATTTTTAGCTTCAGGTTCTAGTACCATCAATCCACCCCCTAGAGCACCCACAGAAATAAACAGCAGTCTCTTTGTTATGCATCAGCACACATTGGGCAATACAAGTTAAATAACAGGGATGTGATTGGGGCCTAAGAAAAGACATTGATATTGTACAACTAGATTGTAGCATATGTAGCCAGATTAAAAGTTTGCTTTGTTTGAAAAATCTTAATATGGCTGGAAGCTAATTTAATTTCAGTTTTGCGTCTAGCAGCCATATTACATACCTACCAAACTGTCCCTCATTTGGAGGATCTGCTCCTCTTTTTTCCTCAGTTGTTTCTTATTTTGGCCAGATGTAAGGATCTCTTTACAAAATGTATTATATATCTATCAAAAAGTGGTTTACTGCATTAAACCTTTAATATAACTTTCAAAATATTCTATTTTGGTACTTTAAATAGCCAAAATAAAGGAAAAGTAGCAATAAAAAAATTGGGTTAAACCAATTATTTTTTGCACATTAATCCTCATGGTCCATATTACTAGAGATATGACAGGGGTGTGTCCTTTGCCTAAATACTGAGTGCTATAGTACTGTATATCCCTTGTTTCCAATCTCACAAAGTTGGGAGGTATGCTATTTCACTTCTTTAGAACTTTCTACAAAGGTCTATGGTCTCATTATTGATGTATTACAAGGTTTCAGGTGGAAGAGTAGTCATTAAGAGTTTACTTTTCCACACAGTTTGCATATATGGACAATCTACAATAAGCAAATAGGTGTTAAGCAAATAACTCATGCAAAAGAAGAAGATCTGTGCTCCAGCAATTACTGGTCGGTGTGCTCTTTCAGGACTGCTAAGATCAATGGCTTTCCGGGAAGCCTATAAGCAGAAGATCCCTATACTGTTTTTATAGAGCTTATGGTCCATCCACACTGCAGTAACAGAAGCACAGAGGATTACATATTCCCCATTGCTTGAACAGTCTTCTGTACATTGCTTATTTTTCTTCATGAAGCAATCCTGGTGTAATAAACAAAGAATGAAATTCCTTAATCTTTTGCTGCAGGGCACTTTTCACAGGTATTTGTTAAAGGTGCAGTGTAATATAACGACTTCTAATCATAAGCAAATATTTTTTCTACTTCCCCAGCTCAATCTAGACCAAATAGACTTGAGAATATAGCCAGCCGTCACTTCCTATGTCTAAGATGTGCAGATTTGTATGAATTCTCTGAAATTATTGCAGATTTGTAGCTCCTGCCACTTTGTTATCATTGCCTATGTGCCCCTAAGACAGTATTGGGAATATTTTACAACCGTTGGTTTGGTTTTATGATCAGGCAAACCTACTGTTAATGCAGTGAACCTTTTAACCTATTGTAAATGGAAAACAAATGCAAATGTTATAATTGTTATTATGAGATTACACTTTTCTGCTTCAGAGTACAATCAAAAAGTCTGTTACCAGGAGAACCAGAAGGACCGTGGTACAAATATAACCTTGTTCTGTTACAGGGCTAAGTAGGGGATATCTTAAAATATATCTATAGGCATGCGTTGTTTTGGGTTTTGGATGAAGTGTGGAAGGGTTACAACCCATATCAGGTTTTTATTGTCATTAAAAGAAAAAGTCAGCACTCAACCAATCGACCTCAAATTTTTAATGAGGTCATTTTGTAATAATAATAATAATATACAAATTGTCACGCTTACTCCTAACACAGGTGGTCAGTCATTATAGCTGGATTCTGTGTTCCTCACCTATAGTAGCCCCTTTCCCATAAAGCAAGCAGGCCTACCAGTACTCAGTTGCCCCCAGGACTTATACATGATGCTATAGTGCCTGGCTTCCACGCTGGGGCAGGTGGGAACTGAGCACAGCAAACAGGTATTTGTGGTTGGAAGACTGGCAGATTGTTTCAATGACAGTCTAGGTACAAGGCAAGCAAGGTTTAGAATAGTCAGGGTCGAATCTGTAGTCAAAAGGCAGGCAGAATTCAGAGAGTAGTCAATATCCGATTTGAGGTCATCAATGAGGGAGTCCAAACTAGCAGCCACAGGAACAAGGCAGATAAACAGGGAGCTTGGAGCACGTGTTACAAATGCAATATCACAAGCATGAGGCTGCAGTCTTGGCTGGCTTAAATCAGGTTTGGTCTCCAGCCAGAGACTGACCACATCAATTACCTTGCATGTGGACGGACAGGCCACTGTATACACAATACAACATCACCTCCTCCACAGAGACGTAAAAGGGGCTGTGGTCACTGGAGCTCCCCCCTCCCACACAGTACAAGGGGACCTCTGCGGACCCTGATGTAAAGGGGAACTCTGATGCAAGATGGAACACTGCAGACCCTGATGTAAAGGGGAATGCTACTGACTGTGATGTAAGGGGGGCTTTGGTGACCAGAGACCACCTTACATCAGAGTTCCCCTTTACATTACAGTCTGCAGTGTCCTCCTAACATCAGAGTATCCCTTTACATCAGGGTCCGCGGAGGCCCCCCTTGCAGTGTAAGGGGGAACCCTGCAGATTCTGATGTAAAGGAGAACTCTGAGAACTCTAATATAAGGGTAACTCTGGGGACTCTTGTGTAACGGGGATCTGGAGAAAAGTGAGCCCCTTACATCAGCTTTCCCCTTTACAACACAGTACGCAGTGTTCCCCCTTATATCACAGTACACAGTGTTCCCCTTTACATCAAAGTCTGCAACATTCCCCTTTACACATATAAAAATATTTATATAAAAATATTTTATCAAGAAGAAAAAAGTCGGCCTTACAGTCTTTTTTTTGGGGGGGGGGGGGAATTCTCCACCTATAGGCTCCTGAAATGTAGATTTGGCACTGGATAGGGGAGTTGCTCTTCAGGGAAAGGAAAGCATAATTATTTTATCCCTGGTAAGATTATTGTGCCCAGAGTTGGGCTGTAAGTGAAAAATATTTCAACATACTTTTTTGGATATGAAAAGCAGGAATACAGTTTTTTGAAATCCTTTGTTTTGTTCTAATGTTGAAATTGGAAAGACTCCCAATTGTGTCTTATTTACTTATTTATTTATATATTCATTCGTTTTGAAAGAGGAGAAATGTTTGTAGTCAGAATCACATTACATCGTGCCATTGTGTACTTCAGACATGATTAAGATGAACCTGAAACATCATCACCATTGTTCTAGATCAAATGGTTGTCTGATTGTACTTCAGTCATTACTCAAAGACTGCCTGAGCTAAAGGTTATGATAGAAATAAACCACAATGTGAGTCCTTTGAGAATAAATTTCCTTTCACCCAGCCCCGTGCATTGTTAAATGGATATATTATATACAGAGACGCAAGCGGCAGTCACACAAGCAGGAAGTAAAATGTTTACAAGGCTCTCTAAAAATAAATACACAGAGAATGCTTCCATGATGATTTACTAAGCAAAGTCTTTTAATCAGCATTTAAGTGAATACTTATATTGTTCTTTTACATGCAGCCATTTGAAACAAATAAACAGACACTTATAGTTTATTTTTTAAAAAGAATACCATAAGACATGCTCGGACTTTAATGGGAGGGTGAAAGTGCACTATTAGTCTATGATTATTGAGCTATATTTGTCAAGAAAGCTGTTTATCATAGCTCATACAGTACGTTGCATATAAACCCTCTATACAAATATATAGATAGTTTGTAACAGAGAGTGTATACTCCATGGTAGGGGCGGACTGACAACTCATGGGGCCCCCGGGCAATAGGGGATCATGGGGCCCCTGTGTCCTCACCCACACCCAAACCACACCCAAAAAAGCCTCTAGGGGCATCTCATGGGGCCCCCTACTGGCCCTGGGCCCTCGGGCAGTGCCCGAATGCCCAAATGGTCAGTCCGCCCCTGCTCCATGGAGGTTTTCAAATATGCTTTTCAGTATGGCTTTGAATTGCATCCGCTGGCTCAAAACTGATTATAGACTTTACAACTAAGTAAAAATATATGCTGCTACACTGGTTGCATAGAGATGTGTGATTTAGCGGTTATTCTCAGTGATTGCATATCTTTACAGTCAGTGTAACAGCTTATATTGGCTTTGTTTTTCCATTTCTAGGTTCTGCTGTAGGCCTATAAAAAAAAAAATTAAGAGACAAACATAGAAGCTGTAGGACTTTTATGTTGACCCACAAGCTTTAAGTTTTTAAATCACTGACTTTGTACAATATGCAGTTCATAAAAGTCAGAATAAAGTTATAAGTAATTATCTTGATAACCAAGCAACTGTCAGGAGCGTGTAGCGCTCCTGCTTCTTCACAGCTGCTAGTCTAATTCCAGCATCCTGGTTTTGGTTGTGATGCATTCTCCTTGTCTGTCTGTCCACCTGCAAGGTGATTGATGTGGCCAATCTCTGGGTGGACACCAAACCTGATTAAGCCCTGGTTCACACCAAATGTGATTCCAAAGTGGTACAATGTAACACCTGAAGTGGCAGTGGTGTGAACCAGGGCTTAAGCCAGCCAAGCCTGCAATCTCATGTTTGTGATATTGCATTTGTAACACGTGCTTCAAGCTCCCTGTTTGTCTTGCTCTGCTAGTTAGGATTCCCTCATTGGCAACCTCTGATAGGATTATGACTACTCTCTGAACTGTGCCTGCCTTTTGACCGTGACTATTCTGAAACCTGCCTGCCTTGTAGCTGGACTGTCACTGAACCATTCTGCCTGTCTGCCAACTGCAAGTACCTGTTTGCTGTGCTCAGTTTGTGCCTGCCCCAGCATGGAAGCCAGGCACTATACCATTGTGTATAAGTCCTGGGGGCAACTGAGTACTGGTAGGCTTGATTGCCTTATGGGAATGGGGGCTGTTATAGGTGAAGAACACAGAAGCCAGCCAGTGTCTGTAAAGTGCAAGAATCTTGTGAGCTGCTATGCTAAATGCAAATACCAAGTAATATATAATAGATTAAATTGTGAGTCGCTCACAGCATGCTCATATCCATACAAAATGTGTTAAATGTCATTAAATATCAATCAAGTGTCTGCTTCACTAAGAATAACAATCAACATAAACGTCTCAAATTAAGTGTCCATGCATAGATATACTCAGTAGTTGTTTGTCTCCACAGATGTATAAAGATTAAATACTTCTTAATACACCTGATGCTATTTAATACTTCAATTCAATATGTGTACACCTCCACTGGATGTGCTCTCATCTGGTGTATATGGCCAAACCGTTAAGTGAGGTCATATATAGCATGTGTCCCTTTTGTGGACTGTTGTGGGATGGCCAGGATGTCCAATAAGCCTGAATCTCCTTCACTGTCCTAGTCATCCTCCTCCATCAGATCAATGCCAAAAGAGATGACCAAAACATAGTGCTTTATCCTTATAAAACATTTATTATATAAAACAATATCCAGTATTCCACTCACATGTAAGAAGTGTATTATTGCTTTGTACAGAGTATCTCCCAAAGAGTATTACTGTTGGTGTGGATCTCTCATCTGCTAATCTCCGCTCTCTCCTTTCCTCCGAGCATTGTGATATCAAAGCCCCTCCCCGGTAGCATACACACCAGGGGAGAGCACAACCGGTGGAGGTGTACACATATTGGTTTGAAGTATTAACTAGCACGAGGTGTACTAAGTTTAATCTTTTTATATATATACTGTATATATATATATATATATATATAAATTTACATCTGTGGAGACAAACAACTATGGTGTATATCTGTGCATGGACACTTAATTAGAGACATTTAAGTTGATTGCTATTGTTAGTGAAGCACGGCACTTGATTGATATTTAACAGCTATAGTATCCAATCACCTGCATTAGTAGTAAGCAAGACAGAAACTAGCTTTTGTTGTGTGGTAGATTCCATGTTTCTGTTTGGACCAAGTAGCAAAGCCCTTGATAATTGAAAATGCTTGTTCTAACTTACTACTTGTTCATGGGTAATAATATGTTTAACTTGGGAAGCAACTGTGGGAGCTACAGTCTGTTTTCACTTGGAAAAGGCTTAAAGCTACATTTATTTACTCTGATAACAAGGGTAAGGGATGCATGCAAAGTGATAAGTGCACAAGCCCATTAACTGGTCACATTTACATCAAGGTATGTACTTATGTTATAGAGACTGTAGTGGTCAGACTTGTGAACGGACACTGAAGAAGCAGAGGCAACTGACTTGAACCTATACCCCAAATTCTATATTCCCCCAGTTGATCTGACATAATACCATTCACTAAAAAAGGTCAACCCACTGCAACATCAGCCTATATGATTACCATGGGATCTGTCCGAGGCAAGAATTCTCTTTGCTATGAACATAGTAATTGTCCATTGCTAAAGGTACTGGTAGTGACAACACATATAGTATATCCCTAGGTGTAGTAGAATGGCCAGAAAGTAGATGCATATGTCAATTGAATAGTTTCTTCTTCTTCTTTGTCTTCTTCTTCCTATGAACTCTTGACCACACAACTAGCAACCAAACTTTTGGATTTCAAGCCCTCTGGTGCCACTTACATATGAATTACATATTTGACTCACTTATGTTTTCTGCACACTTTGCAGAGAACATTGAAACATTCACATTAATCATTCTGACTTGAAGGGCTTTATGGTGTGATGTTTCTAACACACAGTAGGGCCTGTTTTGGGTGGAAGCATAAGCCAGCATGTCTTTTGGATTGTAGAAAAAAACAACACAAAGATGGGGAGAGCACACAAACTCTATGCAGATAGCATGACAGGGCATGGTATAGGGTTTGCCATGTCTTGATGGGCAGCTTCAACAGGACAAGCTTTCTATACCTCCTATAGCGTAAATTGGGCCCTATTTGTTAGTATAGCTGGATAGTCATATTAGGGCAGCTATTTTAGTTGTGTATTAGGCTGTGTGAACAGATACTGTCACCTTTGTTTTCCCTGTGTTTTTAGATCTGTACAGCAGTTGAGGATTAACATGTGGAATGTTGGCTCCTTCCCTTAATTCCATTCCTATGAGAAAAGATTTGTTTTATTAATACAGCTGTCAATGTCTATCACATCCCTGTATGGTTATTAGCTGCAAGCTTAGTTGTGGCAAAAGCCACAAATGAAAGTTTTGGGGGGACAGATTCTGCATCTATATGTCAGTGCTGAACTGGGCCTTTAGACACTGTCTATATTAGTGATTTTTTGAAGGAATAATGTTTATTTCGTAGTACTACTTCTGACTATTATTGGCAATGGGTCCAGGAGTACTGTTTGTTTTGTTATAATAACACAGGGCATAGTGAAGCTGAGCATAGGAATGGAAAGTCCGAAGGGTACTGACGCACCAGTAAAGCATTCCATCCCATTGGAAAAACCACGTCTAAGGCTCAGCCCAAAAGGTAGGGCAGATGGCATGGTTCTCAGCCCATTTCCTGTTTGCCTAGATGTTTTCTGCTGTTAGCATCACAAAGAATATATAAATAGTATGCAAAAACTGTAACCCTGTGCTGTTTCCTAAGTGCCCCTACTTGTAGCACTATCTAGAAACACATGAAAGGGCATTGGGATGGGGGGGCTTGGAAGTGGAGGTGCTATTCAGTGCTAGATTATGCAGAATATTATGTAAGAGCTAAACTGCACACCAGCCTAGGTGCTAGATGACCTCTCCATGACTAAGATGCACATTAAGCCCAACTCCAGCCTTACTATAAGGACCTGGGTGAATGGGCCTTGGGCTTGTGTCAGCAATCGCAGCTTGCTTTCTGATGCTAGGCACTTGAGTCATATCAGTTTGAGATGTTTCTGAGATCAATCAGAGGTCATTAACAGGTGCACTTGACCTCAACCTGCTTCAAGCTACTTTTGCATTCCCATTGACCTGTTTGTGGAGAGAAGAAGCTCTGTAGTCAGCAACAGCCACTAAAAATGCATATGTAATGGCATTTACTTACTTTTCCAATTAAGCTTGTTGTTTTTTTCTACTGTACACATCCATTATAGCCTATGAGTACATATGAACAACTGGGCTACATGTCATGCAGCATCATCCAGCCCCATTCTCAGCAGCTTGAGCTTCAAGGACATGTCTCCTTTTCAGGCATGGAGGGAACTCAAAAGAGTAGGTCCCTAAACTGACAGATTGCATGTGAGCAGATCACATCATGTAATCCGGCTGCTGTACCGACACCACTGCTGCTTTGGTCTGTGTACCAATGTCAGGAATAGGGTGCCCTATGGACTCCTTCCACCAGTGACAAGAATCCAGGGTACTGATCAAACTCTGTGAGGACATCACAAATTATGATAAATAATAATAAAAAAACAAACTGCATGATCATGGTATAAAAAATGTTATATATTAGCATAGCACAGTATGTGAGGTATGAGTATTTAGTTTACTTGAAGTTGGGCTTTACATAGATTTGAATCCTAATGGAATAACATTTAGTTTTGCTAAAACACTTCGTATTATAGATAGCTTCCATGTTTTTAGATAAAATAGTTTTTTTTTTAAATACCACATTCACCATTTTTTCACCCTTGGTTAGACTTAAATACTGCTGATCTCCTGCTGCCTTTTTCCTGTCTTTCCTCTTCTTATAGGATCATTTTGTATTGAGTACTTTTTTCTCTTTGGTTTAGGCTCCTATTTGGGCTGGGCATTAGATATCTCTAGTGTTTGTATAGCATTAACAATGCTTGCCAGCTAGCTCTATGTGAAATATGTTTTTTTTTTCAGAAAAAATGTATCCTTTTTATAAGGTTAAAATGTTTTTAAAGTACTTTTTTTTTTTAAATAAAAAGCACTTGTGTATTGATACAAATGTTTTTAACTGGCATATAAAATAAACCTGTTTGCAAGTGTCCACACACATTGAGCACTTTTCAACGTAAAACATGCCAGAGATGACCTCTATTGCTTTCTAGTAAATAATAAAAGTCTTCACAGCCCAAAACACAGTAATTTATTTCATTTACTGACTAATTTGCTGCAATGTAAGATGACCAACAGAGATTTCACAACCAAACCTGTAATAAACTACTCACCTTGAGTAATAGACATATTTTCTTGAGGAATTACATTTCTTAGACAGGATTTCCTATACCTTCTTAGACCTCCTTCACACGAGGCAGTCCCTTTGATGTCAGTTGAGACAGTGGCTGCACGGACACAGACTCTGTTCCCCGTCTGACATTGGTCCAGGTGTACGGCCCTAAATGCAGACAATTTTCACCCATATGGATGTGGGAGAAGAGTCTGTGTCCATGCAGCTACTGCATCCCAATTGACATAAATGGAACTGCCTGCATGGGGATGCATGGAACACCTTTGCATCCCCATGTGGGTAAACATGGCCCTCCACAGGTTTACACTTTGGTAAGTCCCATGTGAACGAGGCCTTAGATGGGAAAAAGATATACCTTTCAGCACACAATATTTAGTTGAAGGACATACCCTAGCTACACTCCCAAGCAGACCATAACAAACTAGAATAACAGAAGACATCCAGACGTCCGCACTCCAATATGTTCCACTTTATTTTATAAACATTGACAAATACATCAGGCTGTCATTGACACAGGGGATAATATGGTTGATGCGTTTTGTGCTATTTGCACTTAGCCATAACCAGTGCTTCAACCTCATTGTCCCCCTCTGCGTCAATAACAGCCTGATATACATGTCAATGCTTATGCAATATAGTGGATCGTATTGGAGTGTGGCCATCGGGAAGTCTTCTGTTGTTCCCAGTACAGCCTGCGAGCTGAGATGGCATCCAATTGGAAGGTGTGTTGGGTGTGTTCTATGAGTGGACCTACCTGTAGCAGGGTTCTCTTGCTTGTTTACAGTGCAAGATTGCATAAACCCACTGAACCCTTTTCAATGCCATTCTTCCTCTATATTTCCATAAACATTGGATGGAATGTTTGCTAAAATAATGATAAGATATAGATGGGAGCTATGGTTTCCTGATGGTGTTAACAATGGGCAGCGCTTGTGTAATGCGTGCTGAAACAGGCAATGATAGTCTACATTGAAAACGCATATAAAAAGGGTAACATTGTCAGCGCACAACTGGAAGACAAAGACAAGAGGCAATAGACTGGAAGTGCTTGAACAAAGACGGCAGTATCCGTAAGTATTATTAGAATGAAAGTTGCAGATTTAAATTAAAAAGCCTTTTGAAATGATGCAAAAAACAAAGCTGGTTGCAAGGAAAATATAACATCAATGTGCATGTGAGAGAGTTACATCATCAGTGGCTGCCCAGTAGGTGGAAAAAGCAGCCTAGTAGATGGTGGTCGTGAAGAGAGCAGTAGGTAGAGCATGGGACTGTCAGTGCTGGAGCAGGGCAGATTAGGAGGTAAGTCTGCCATAACGGTATATCTTATACCTTCGCTGAGATCTTAATGAGAAGGTATGCAAATACTTTAGGTTCCTCTTCTGCATCCTGGTCTGAGGAAGAGGAGAAAGCAAAGAGGAAGAGGAAGCAAAGAGTGAGAAAGATTTGTAATCACCATGGGGAGCATGTGACAGGGTGACAATGCAGGAGCACAACTTGGAGACACTTGTCATGCTATAACAGGAAGTAGCTGAACAAGGATCTTCATGGCAGGATCACCAGATTTTTTGAAACCTGCACATTTTATGAGATTGAAAACCTTTGAAATTACAATAAAGCAAAACTTCATCCAAAGGGGAAATTCTGCTTTAAGTCCTCCCCCCCCCTCCTCTTCCATATTTGGCATATCATTTTGGCAGGGAGAAAGCAGGTCTTGTGGGAAACATCACAGGTCCTAGACGACTGTGGGACCGTTCACAAAGAGCAGCGTGGCTTGAGCATGCGCAGTGGGCAGCCAGTTAGGAAGCTGAAGGCAGCATAGCTGGCTGCCCACAGTTAGGATGCTGGCTTCGGGAACCAAAAGTCTAAGGAAGAACTAGCCTGGGTGAGGGCAGCACTGGACCCCTGGACAGGTAAGTGTCCTTTGATTAAAAGTCAGCAGCTACAGGATTTGCGTGAGTGAACAACTCCTTTAACATATTAAAGATCTATATGAGATTATCCTGATTGGGTTTAGAACTATTTCAAGAAATTTTTATTTTTTAAAGGAACAACATGTGGCATCCAGTTCTGCTCTTTCCTCTATCTTGGACCTATTAGCGTTCAAATTCAAAGAACCTCTAAAAAATAAGGGGAAATCAAACTGACTAACCACTTACCCCATGAAGCTCAGCCAACAGAGCCTGGTATATCTTTCCTTAATCACACAATGCAGTGTACAATAAAAGGAGGAAAACTTACACATGGGAAGGTGTGTGGGGGAGGGGGTACTGACTGCATGCCAACTCATTTTACTAACTCTATTAATTCACTTAATGTACTATGCCACTTGAAAAATGTTCTGCTGGAAAACCAGTATGTAATTTTTCACCTATCTAAATAATTTGCTCTAAAATACTCAAGCACTAATGAATCAGACAGTTAGAACAGGAAATGAGGAAAAATGCTTTCATGTTACATTACACAATTACACCCTGAAGGTTTCAGTGCTCTTGGCTTTGACCCAACAACCAGAACACTTAGAGCAAAACAGAGAAGGAGACTCAATACACTGAGCTATAACTTGTTTTATTTGCCATGTGATTTGTTATTTTCTGCTTTCATTGGCTTTTATTGCTGAAAATATCATACATTATCGCAAATATCAATCGCAGCGTAATGAATTGACCCATATGTTTTAATAGTGGCACTGCCATAACATACCATCCATTCAGGTGACCCTATCTGTCTCAAAGTTGTGATCATCAAATCAGTACAATTGGTGCTCCTCCGATGATCAACAAATTAACGAGGACAGTCCTGTGTAGACATATTAATGCAAAAGGCTTGCATTTGAGATATATGTTTACAATGCTTGTAAGTTCATTCTGAGCTGTTTTAATGCTTGTAAGGTCATTCTGAGCTGTTTTAATGCTTGTAAGGTCATTCTGAGCTTGTAAGTTCATTCTGAGCTGCTTTTACCTTTAAAAATAGCATTTATTACTTTTTTTTAAAAAGTGAACTTACCCTTTGAAAATGTACAGTTTTACTGAGTGCCTGGAGTACAGCTATTGCTTTGACAGAGCACTTATGTACTATGACAGCTGAGATGTGGTTGCTGTGTGACTGCCCACCCTTCTCCTCCACAGTCCATTCACAGAAGGCTTTGTGTTTTGTGAATGGGTTCCTAATACAAAGCCTTCCATGACTGAGCAAGAGGAGAAAAGGATGGACAGAATGGCTGCAGTCAACTCTGCAGCTACAGGATCTGAGAACGAAGGTCCAGCTCCAGAGCAATGGGAGTATAGCAAAAGCTGTATTCCTGATGCTCAGTAAAATGAACATTGTAAATAAAACTGTATTTTCCTGACTGCATTGTGCTAAGTGTAAAGTGGTGTGGGGTTGTCTTTCAGGAGTTGGGTCCTTAGTTCCAGTGAAAGGAACTCTTAAGGCATCAGCATACCAAGACATTTTGGACAATTTCATGCTCCCACCTTTGTGGGAACAGTTTGGGGATGGCCCCTTCCTGTTCCAACATGACTGTGCGCCAATGCACAAAGCAACGTCCATAAAGACATGGATGAGCAAGTTTGGGGTGGAGGAACTTGACTGGCCCGACCTCAACTCAATAGAACACCTTTGGGATGAATTAAAGCAGAGAATGTGAGCCAGGCCTTCTCGTCCAACATCAGTGCCTGACCTCACAAATGCCCTTCTAGAAGAATGGTCAGACATTCCCATAGACACACTCCTAAACCTTGTGGACAGCCTTCCCAGAAGAGTTGAAGCTGTTAAAGCTGCAAAGGGTGGGCCAACTCAATATTGCACCCTACAGACTAAGACTGGGATGCCATTAAAGTTTATGTTCATATAAAGGCAGGCGTCCCAATACTATTGGCAATATAGTGTATGTTAAGCACCACATAATTTGGTTGCACTAGTACATGTAATAAATAAATAAAACTAGGCAAATATATTCCCGATGACCATGGTGGTGGGCAGCAGGTAGCACCATTAGCCAATGCTAGTAGGAACATGAGTTCCTAGGGCAGAGTCTGTGGTTACTTTCAGCTCTCTCACTTCAGCAATCACTGTGACCCCCTGTTCTTATACCACTAATTTTTAGACAATAGCCAGGAACCAATCAAACGTTCAGGTCACTCAAAAAAATGTTCTAGAAAAAGGCAGAAATCAGGATACATCCCTCTAAAATGTTGATGTTGGAAGTTCAAAATAGCAGCAAAGAGGCAAATTAAAGCAAGATGAATGAGTGAACATGTTTTACTTAGATGGATGTTTCACTTTTTCTTTTAAGTTTCGACATCACTAAAACCTTTCACTTTGTCTTGAACTTTTTCATATCATCTATCTACTTATGCCTGTAATGAAGCACAAAAAGTGACAGTTGATAAATGAGAGATCAAATGGTCTATTCTGTCCCTGGCTTCTGTAAATGTTTCCACTGCTGCAAGACTAAGGGCTCGTTCACACCATATGTTCATAAAAACTGATTGTAAACGGTGCAGATTTCACTTGCAGAGACATATGAGTTCACATGAGTTTTCATGCACGTCTCAGTCAGTTTTTATGCACGTTGACATCAGTTTTCATGCGCATCTTTTTTATGCACAGACTGACATCACATCCTGTGTCCTCATATCCTGTGCCATCACCCCCTCATAACATAAGACCTCATCAGTGCCCCCCTAATTAGTGACCCCCACATCAGATTCCCCCTTATCAGAGAATCCTCATCAGGGATCCCCACTATCAGTCTCTGCCTCATCTGTCCTCCACCATCAGTCTCCCCGTCATCTGTCTCCTGACATCGGTGTTCCCCTCATATGTCTCCTGCCATTAGTGTCCCCCACCATCAGTCTCCCCCTCATCTGTCTCCTGCCATCAGTGTTCCCCTCATATGTCTCCTGGCATCAGTGTCCCCTGCCATTAGTGTTCCCCTCATCTGTCCCCCACCATCAGTCTCCCCCTCATCTGTCTACTGCCATCAGTGTTCCCCTCATCTGTCTCCTGTCATTAGTGTTCCCCTCATCTGTCACCCACCATCAGTGCCTCCTTATCTGTCCCCTGCCATCAGGTTCCCCCACCCTTAAGCTGGCCATACACGTGTAGATTTTTAGATGAGAATATTCGTAAGAAAAGTCATATGAAAATTTTGTGTACATTTGATAACTGGACGAATGTCATTCAAAAATGGTCTTTTGCGTTTAACATTTGATTTTAAAATGCATGTAAATTCTGAATGACAACCACATATATTGGCTGAAAATTTGTTTGATCAAGAAAAGCTCTCTTTTCTGCCCATTCGAATTTTCCCATTGAAAACAAGCACTGATTTGACCCCACTAACAATTAGAAAATCAAATGAAAATTCTTGAAACAAAATTACTGAACAAAAATCTATGTATGGATGGCTTTAGTGTCCCCCACCATCAGTGTTCTCCACCATCAGTAACCCCTTATCTGTCCCCCATCCTCAGTGTCCCCCTCACCTGTTCTCCACCATCAGCAACCCCTCATCTGTCCCCCACCATTAGTGCTCCCTTATCTGTTTTCTGCCATCGGTGTCCTGTCATCTCCCCTCCACCATCAGTGATTACTCACCTGTCCCCCACCATCAGTGATTACTCACCTGTCCCCCACCATCAGTGATTACTGATCTGAACCCACCATTAGTGATCACTCACCTGTTCCCCACCATCAGTAACCCCTCATCTGTCCCCCCACCATTGGTGCTCCCTTATCTGTCTTCTGCTATCAGTGCCCCCTTATCTGTTCCCCCGCAATCAGTGATTACTCATTTGTCCTCCACCACTTGTGATCACTCACCTATTCCCCACCATCAGTGACTGTTCACCTGTCTTTTTCCTACTTACTTCAGGTGCCACTGAACAGTCACTATTGTCTACTTCAATTTGCTTGTAACTTTAAAGGTTTAGTCCACATTTGCCAAAAAAATTGCCTATGCAGGTAAGGGTATAAGATAAAAACATATTGTGCAGCTTTGACTAAAGATGGATAATGACTTTGCTATAGGTGTATGCACTAAATGCCATTGAAAACCCAGTTTTTAGTTGCACATAGCTATGGAAGGGACCTAACAGGCCCACCTACTACAGACTGGCTGCAGCTCACATAGCCTTTCCATCCTATGATCATGTGATCACTTAAAATGACTGTATTTAAAGTGTTACTAAACCCACAACAGTAAAATCAGTCTGTATATGCAGTAAAGCATACTTGTTATACTCACTGTGAAACCTAAGGGGTTAATTTTCTGCATTGTATAAAAAGATTGTTTGAGCCTGTCTTCTCTGATCCTCCTCTTCTTCTACTGTCCCTAATCAATCTTCTGATAGTAAAGAGCTCTAGGAGTCACTCTGCACATGCTCAGTTTGGTGTGTATTGCTAGAGAGTTACAGGGCCATTCACCACTGTCCAGACAGAGGGTCAGGGGTTTTGCAGCCTCATAGGACAATCAGAGCAGAATGAAAACTCCTACAAGTTATAACTGGTGTTCAGCTGGACACTGATAGAAGTCACAAGACTGCTTTGTACTGATGATGAAAAAAGGTATTTAGCAGTTTATATTTACTATAATAATTGCATTTCCATGGTCTGTGTGCTATGGGAGACCAGATATAGTGAATGCAGGGTCCTGGGTTTAGTAACACTTTACCAGTGTCATAAAACCTACACAGGCTATTTAATGTATGGATTTCAGGCCTGAAATACTGTGTATGTCTGTGTCTGGTGGTATTGTCCTTCCTGTGGTTTACATGATAAAATGTATCATTGTGTTCACAGCTTGTGCATAGTGCAAACTGAATACGAAGTCCTGGAATTGATGTAGCTTAGCTCTATATGCCTCTACTAGTGGTTTGTGTGGCTTGGTCTTTGCACGAAGATAATGGCTGCACAGAGCAAAGAGGAAGGCAGACTTAAATCACAACAAGCAGAATGTGGAACTTCTTCCCAAAGTAGAATCACGGGATAATGCTGAGTCATTTCTTGTGTGTGGGTAAAAGGTAACAATAAAAAATTCCTTCTTTTCAACACTATGTGGAGGGTAACCCAGTATATATTACATATAGGAGAAAGGTTACTTGAGCATCTATAAACACTAGGCCCTGGATGAGAGCCTGCCATTTTCAAAAGGAACTCTGGTCTAAATTTGTTGTTTTTTTTTACTTTTTTCCATAGTTTTAAATACAGTCCATTTCTAATTCTCTATTTTGGTGTGTTGCAGTAATGTATGTATTAAAACACATGAATGACAAGTGTTTGCACAGTGCAAAGTAGTGCCCAGCCCAGTGGGAGCTTCACATCTTTCTGGTAGCCCTACTGCCTATCTATAGAGGTCTGTACATAGAGATCATTCAATGGAATGTTAAAA
The DNA here is from genome assembly GCF_062004578.1 of Staurois parvus. NCBI lineage: Eukaryota > Metazoa > Chordata > Amphibia > Anura > Ranidae > Staurois > Staurois parvus. The sequence continues at coordinate 1,466,074 of NW_028318358.1, forward strand.
CAGACACTATCAAAATATTTTTTCTTTCAACACACTGGATACTTCAAAGACCTTCTATGACATTATGGAAGAGTATAGATAACTACAGCAATGTGTAGTCACAAAAGGTGACCAGATATGCCAAAAAGACATAGAAATCTAGAATTACTTGCAATTTTAATGGTGTTCAGTAATAAAAATAAAGAAAATTCAAATCAATAATACTCAAAAATGTCTTACAAATTTATTACTGAACTGGAAATGTTTACTCTAAAATTTATCAGAGGGTCAAGTGTTAGCTAGTGTAGGCTCAATCATATGGTGCAAAATTTATATTTACTAATACAAAGTAAATGTCCTTAATCTTGGATCCCGAGGGCAAGTACGTCATGATTCATGCAATGATCAACTGCTTTGAAATGGTAATTGTTGGCCTCTATCTTCCGCCTCCTGCTTCTGCACGCTCGCTGGCTGCTTTGGCCCCACTCCTGGCCTCATATCCCATACCCCATGTTCTTCTTGCTGGCTCCAGATCCCAGTGTAGACAAAAATATATCCTGAAGCCAGCGTGGAGTCGGAGTTGGCCAAGTGGGCCGGGATTTACCAGTTCAAGGACGTGTGGAAGTAGAAAAATCCTGAGACCAGGGCCTACAGTTGCAAGAAAAAGTATGTGAACCCCTTGGGATTATGTGGAGTTTTGCATGAATTGGGCATAAAATGTGCTCTGAACGTCATCTAAGTCACAACAATAGAAGAACACAGTCTGCTGAACATAATACTACACAAACATTAGATGTTGCCATGGTTTAATTGCACATAACATGTAAACATTCACAGTGCAGGGAGGAAAAAATATGTGAACCTTTGCACTTAATAACTGGTTGACCCTCCTTTGGCAGCAATACCTCAACCAAACATTTCCTGTAGTTGCAGATCAGACCTGCACAACGATCTGGAGTAATTTTGGACCACTCCTCTTCACAAAACTGTTTCAGTGTAGCAATATTCTTGGGATGTCTGGTGTGAATCGCTCTCTTAAGGTCATGCCACAGCATTTCAATCGGGTTGTGGTCAGGACTCTGACTGGGCCACTCCAGAAGGCGTATTCTGTGCTGTTGCAGCCATTGTTTTGTTGAATTACTTGTATGCTTTGGGTCATTGTCCTGTTGCATCACCCATCCTCTGCGGAGCTTCAGTTGACGGACAGATGGTCGTACGTGTTCCTGCAAAATGTCTTGATAAACTCTGGAATTCATTTTCCCATCAATGACAACAATCCGTCCAGGCCCTGAGGCAGCAAAGCAGCCCCAAACCATGATGCTCCCTCCGCCATGTTTTACAGTGGGGATGAGGTTTTGATGTTGGTGTGCTGTGCCTTTTTTTCTCCACACATAGTGTTGTGTGTTCTTCCCAAACAACTCAATCTTGGTTTCATCTGCCCACAGTATATTTTGCCAGTAGTGCTGTGGAACATCCAGATGCTCTTTTGCAAACTTCAAACGTGCTGCAATATTCTTTTTGGACAGCAATGGCTTCCTCTGTGGTGTCCTCCCATGTACTCCATTCTTGTTTAATGTTTTCCCTCTTGTAGATGTGTCAACAAAAATGTTAGCATGTGCCAGAGATTTCTGTAGGTCTTTAGCTGACACTCTGGGATTCTTCTTTACCTCATGCAGCATTCTGCGCTGTGCTCTTGCAGTCATTTTTACAGGACGACCATGCCTAGGGAGAGTAGCAACAGTGCTAAACTTTCTCCATTTGTAGACAGTCTGTCTTACCGTGGACACATGAACATCAAGGCTTTTGGAGATACTTTTGTAACCCTTTCCAGCTTCATGCAAGTCAACAATTCTTGATCGTAGGTCTTCTGAGAGCTCTTTTCTGCGAGGCATGGTTCACATCAGACAGTGCTTCTTGAAACCAGTAAACCCAAAACAGGTGTGTGTTTTTTAAGGGCAGGACAGCTGTCAGCAACACATCCAATATCATCACACTGATTGGAGTCAAGGTTGTCTCACTCCTGGCTCCAATTAGCTCTGGGAGAAGTCATTAAGCTAGGGCCTCACATACTTTTTCCTCCCTGCACTGTGAATGTTTACATGTTATGTACAATTAAACCATGGCAACATCTAATGTTTGTGTAGTATTATGTTAAGCAGACTGTGTTCTTCTATTGTTGTGACTTAGATGACATTCAGAGCACATTTATGCCCAATTCATGCAAAACTCCACGTAATCCCAAGGGGTTCACATACTTTTTCTTGCAACTGTATACCTGCCACTTGGCATCACATAGAACAATGTCTAGAATTGATCTTTGCTATGTTACACCTCCATTCTTAGTTAGGGTTTGGGAGATCTCCATCCTTCCATGAGGGATATCTGATCGTGCTCCACTTCTCCTTAGCTGGATTATTTCTGATGCCCCGGGGGGAAAATCTGAAGACTATTACTGACCCTGAGGTAGAACCCCCTTAGGAACAGGTACTGGAGCAATACTGGGTCTCTAATAAGGATACTGCTGCACCTACTACTACTAGGGAGCTTGTAAGGCTACCCTTAGAGGACAGTACTGTACTCTAATTGGGGGATTACAGGTTAGATGATGGTCGGAGGTGGAATTGGTAGACTGGAGGGATCCTATTACTCAGCACAACTTACAACTGGCTGGTAGGGAGGCTTTATTGTTACACGCAGAGGCCTCCAGGAAGGCGTTGCTCCATCAAAAACAGCTTATTTTCAAACGGGGATAAATCAGGACACCTACTTGCTTTGCTGGCTAGGGAACAAACTGCCTTGAATACTGTTGCCCTTATACAGGCTGAGGACAGTTCTAGGAACCTTGATCCAGTCTTAATCAACCGTCATTTTGCCGACTACTATGCAAAATTGTATTCCTCCAAATTTGGCTACACGCCACAGGACTTATCCTACTATCTGGATTGCGTTGAACTGCAATCTCTCTCCCCGACCCTGAGGGGAAAATTGGAGGTTCCGATTTCCTTGGAGGAGATCCAACAGGCGATTGGCGCACTCCAATCTGGCAAAACGCTGGGTCCGGATGGCTTTCCAATTGAGTTCTATAAAACAGATATTGAATAACTGGCTCCCCTCTTCCAAACACTTTTTAATGGACTACTTGAGACAGGAAACTTGCCCCCCGAGTCCTTGGCTTGCCTGATCTGTTCCTCCGAGACCTTCCACGGGCTACCGGTGGGTGACTGGAAGGATAGAGTTTCCCTGTATGCGGATGACACTCTCTTATATCTGAATAACTGCAATTCATCTCTTAGAGTGGCACTGTATCTTATCGATCGTTTCGGCAGTTACTCAGGGATACGCATAAATTGGGAGAAGTCAATATTATTTCCTCTTGCGCCGGGACCTTTGCCTGACATTTCAGTTGCCCCTATTAAATCGGTTTCCAAATTTAAATACTTGGGTGTAATAGTGCAATGCGACCTGACAAAATACCTTTCAGACAATCTTCACCCTTTCCTACAACACTTGCAGTCTAAATGTAATGCCTGGTCTTCCCTTCCTATTAGCATCATAGGCCGAGTAAATCCTATTAATATTAATTCCTTCCTAAGTTTATTTACTTTTTTTTTTACATACGGAGGTACAAATCCCGCAGTCCTTTTTCCGTCGTGTGGATGGTATTGTCTCTGTGTTTCTCTAGGCTGGGAAGGCTCCTAGACTTTCCTGATCTACTTTGCACTTACCCATTAATTGGGGCGGCCTGGCACTACCTAAGCTGCTATTACATTATTGGGCGGCTATTCTAGTCATGGTGCGTTGGTGGCTCTCCCGGCCTAGGGATAATGCAGCAGTAATCCTGGAGGAGGCGGTATTGGGCTCTTTTGCAGAACTTCTGGTTCATAGAGGATCAAAGTCCAACCCAGCCATCATTACTCCCATGTTGACAACCCTGAAGGTGTGGAAACAGGCTAGGAATCAGTACAGTGTAAACAACACCTACTCCTACCACACACCGCTCTGGGGCAATCCTGCACTCTTCCATTTGCACGCGATACCGGATCCTGTGGTGTGGGCTCGGTATGGAATCAAAACGTTGAGTCATATTATGCCTTGTGGTGTCCTGCTCTCCTTCGATGAACTCAAACACAACCATGGCTTGCCTAACCAGATGCTTTTCCAGTTTCTACAATTGCGACATGCTGTGGCCACCCAATTTACTTCTCCCCCTGACATACAGACTGTCCCTCTAGAAAACTTGTTGTTAAAGGAGAACTTGCCTAAACCTTTATCCTCTCTCCATTCCTTGTTGCTACCCCTATCTACCCCTAGAATGCACTCGCTTTACAGTATATGGCAGGCAGACCATCCGTCCCTGTCGGAAGATGATTGGGAGGATTGTCTTTCATAATGCCTCCCTACCATGATCTCAGCCAGGGACCGATTTATACAACTAAAATTTATCCATAGAGTATATTACACCCTGCGGCGACTAGCTGCAATTTATCCTGGTAGATCGGCAACATGTCCTCATTGTGATATGGCGGAAGGCACGTTTCACCATATGTTTTGGGAATGTTCAAAACTATGTCCCTTTTGGACCGGGGTATTAGATACTATTAACGCTGTGGGTAAACTGTCCATTCCCATGGATCCGCTGATTATGTTGTCAGGTCTCATTGACCTTGTAGAAACATCTAAGCATAGCAAACTGTCTTTTATTCTCTTTATTACGCTAGAAGAGAAATTTTGTTGAGATGGAAGCTGCCTACCTTGCCCACGGTTTCGGGTTGGAAGTCGGCAATCAACAGTGCGCTTCCCTTGTATAAACTTACATATATGACTCACAACTGTCCAGCTAAATTTGATAGAATATGGGCTGGGTGGGTGGAGGCACAGGGCCTTATGGTATATTCATTGGTGTAATCATTGGTATTTCCACTTGAGGTTGTGACAAGTTTGTATTATTTGTCTGACTTGTTACTATTTGTGTTACCTACCTTTCTTCTTCACCCCTCTTCCCCTTCCAGCTCTTTTTTCTTCCTGCTCCGGCTCACGCCCTGTGTTTTTCTCCTCAACTCTTTTCTCTTGTGGGTTGCTACCATCTGAACCGTAATATGTATGCAATTCTGACTCTGATCGGGACAACAGGTTGATTCTATAAGATTTTCAGCATTGGATGTATGTATGCACTGCTTATCTACTGTATCTCACGAGCTTGACTATTCTCATGTACCTTGGTTTGTTTCTACTTTTGTACAATTTTAATAAATGCAACTGTTAAAAAAAAATATCCTTAATCTCAATAGGTACAAATAATTGGTAAGCTGTTTTTTAGTCCAATATAACTACAATTCACAAAGCATTACCTTAATTCATAAAGCCTTATTAATGTTTTTCTCCACTTTCTCTCTGCAAACATGTGAAATCATAGGCATGTGACTAAAAGTACACTAATAAAAATAACTATTGCAATGTTAGTACATTTTTAATGCATTGCCATTGACTATAATGTAGTACATGTTTTTCAAGAACCAGGCAAAGGATACAGCAAGCAGAATTTTTTGTTAGCAATGCGCCATACTGTTCTGTAAAATAGTGTGCTAATGTGAAGAGCTTCATAGATTATAAAAGAAACTATTTTTCCTACAGAGTACTGTGAACATGCAATTTTTTGAATGGGCCCTAAGAGAATAACATTATGCATTATTGGATCCGAGTGTATATGGGGCATTGGTGTAACATCCTTGATTCTTTGTGTTAAATCAGCTTTTCTTATTTATTTATCAATCATGCTAAATGTGGCTAATGAATCTCATATCAGCACTGAATGGTAATACCTAAATATTGTTGTAAAAGTGGACCTTTCAGTAACTTTACAAGACTGCAAAAATACATTCTTGAGATGTCAAAAACACATGATCTAAGATGGTATCACCAGGCTTCTGCATGCAGGAGGAGGACTTTCTTCATTCTTCTTCCCCATCAGTGATCAAAATACACTGCTCAAAAAAATGAAAGGAGCACTTTGAAAACACATCAGATCTCATATATCATGCTAGATATCTATACTGATATGGACTGGGTACTGTGTTAGGAACGTAAGGATGCCCCATCATTTGTTGGAAATTAAAATTATCAACCCACATTGGACTGAATTCAAAGACACTTTGAAAATTAAAGTGAAAAAAATGATGCAGTAGGCTAGTCCATTTTGCTGAAATTTCATTGCAGAAAATCAAAATGGTATTCAGTAGTTTGTATGGACCCCCACATGCTTGTATGCATGCCTGAAAACATCGGGGCATGCTCCTAATGAGATGACGGATAGGGTTCTGAGGTAGTTCCTCCCAGATCTGGAACAGGGAATAACTGAGCTCCTGGAAAGTCTGAAGTGGGACCTGGCGTCGTCGGACGAACCGAAACATGATATCCCAGAGGTGTTCTATTCGATTTAGGTCAGGCGAGCATGGGGGCCATTCAATGGTATCAATTCCTTCATCCTCCAGGAACTGCCTCCATACTCTTGCCACATGAGGCCAGGCATTGTCGTGCACCAGAAGGAACCTAGAACCCACTGCACCAGCATAGGGTTTGACAATGGGTCCAAGGATTTCATCCTGATACCTAATGGCAGTCAGGGTGCCATTGCCTAGCCTGTAGAGGTCTGTGCGTTCCTCCATGGATATGCCTCCCCAGACCATCACTGAATCACCACCAAAACGGTCATGCTGAACGATGTTACAGTCAGCATAACATTCTCCACAGCCTCTCCAGACCCTTTCACTTCTGTCACGTGTGCTCTGGGTGAACCTGCTCTCATCTGTGAAAAGCACAGGGAGCCAGTGATGTACCTGCCAATTCTGATGTTCAATGGCAAATGCCAATCGAGCTCTATGGTTCCAGGCAGTGAGAACAGGGCCCACTAGAGGACATCGGACCCTCAGGCCACCCTCCTGAAGTCTGTTACTGATTGTTTGGTCAGAGACATTCACACCAGTGGCCTGCTGGAGGTCATTTTGTAGGGCTTTGGCAGTGTTCATCCTGTTCCTCCTTGCACAAAGGAGCAGATACTGGTCCTGCTGATGGGTTAAAGACCTTCTGTGGCCCTGTCCAGCTCTCCTAGAGTAACTACCTGTCTCCTGGAATCTCCTCCATGCTCTTGAGACTGTGCTGGGAGACACAGCAAACCTTCTGGCAATGGCATGTATTGATGTGCCATCCTGGAGGAGTTGGACTACCTGTGAAATCTCTGTGGGGTCCAGTTATTGCCTCATTCTACCAGTAGTGACACTGACTCTAGCCAAATGCAAAACTAATGAAAAACAGTCAGAAAAGATGAATAGGGAAAAAAATGTCAGTGGCCTTTACCTGTAAAACCATTCCTGTTTTGGGGGTCGTCTCATTGTTGCCCATCTAGTGCACCTGTTGTTAATTTCATTAACACCAAAGCATCTGAAACTGATAACAACCCCCTCTGCTACTTAACTGACCAGATCAATATCCAAGGAGTTTAATTGACTTAATGCTATACTCTGATTAAAAAGTGTTCCTTTAATTTTTTTAAGCAGTGTGCATTGAAACTTTAAAGCAAGTCACAAGTTGAAAAGCTGTAGCAGGGGCTAAAATGTGTCAGATTTTTTTGAGCACAGACAAGAACTGCACAGGCACCAGGACTTACATGATTGTGTAATTTCTGAGCCAACATTTTAGTCAAGGGAACAATGCTGACACCACCTAGCACTTCTAGCCTCAGCCATCTTGATTAAGGGCAGATGTTTGGTAGAATTTACTTCCTGGATTCCATCCTCTCTTAGCTTAGGCACGCAGGCCTGAAGAAATTAGAAAAAGGGTTAAAACAAGTAAATACAATATATTTATAGTTATTAATGATTGAGAGAGTTTAGTTCTGCTTTAAAGCTGAACCCCAGGTATGATCTTTATTGCATAGGTATATTGGTCCAGCTTGGACTAATGTATGTAGCATATTTCATACCTTGGCTGGGGACAGCTGGGGAAGCTAATAATCGGTGTAGCAGTCAATGATACTACAGTAAGAGCCATGATCTTTTAGGTTCTAGGCCACTATTTGTGAATGGCCCTGCCACCATTTTCAGAACTCCTTGTATTTTTTTTAATAAATACAATGCATTCTCTTGGACAAGCTGGAGGGGAATGACAGTATGTCACAACCTCCACCTCAAACAATCTTAGGTGCTCTGTGAACAGTGACTCAGGACACAAAAGATCACTGCTATCACTGTAATAGCATTGAGTACTACAGAGATTGTCAGCTCCAAGCTGTAAGTATACAGGTCATAAAGTTCATGAAATATTAATTTGATGCTAGATCCACTTTATTGGGAAACTTTGATGTATTTTTAGTAAGTACTCTTATTGTTAAAAAGTACTTTTTCACAACTTTAACATTAAGGGTCCGATCAGGTCCGCCTGTCAGTTTTTCAGGCGGATCTGATCGGCTGGTCCATTCACCCCTATGGACTGGTGGATGTAAACTCACTTGTGTCCAGGGGCGGACTGACCATTCGAGCACTCGAGCACTGCCCGAGGGCCTGGGGTCAGTAGGGGGCCCCATGAGCTTCCCCTGGTACCTTTTATAGGCTTTTTTGGGTGTGGTTTGAGTGTGGGCGAGGAAACGGGCCCCATGATCCCCTATTGCCTGGGGGCCCCATGAGTTGTCAGTCCACCCCTGCTTGTGTCTGTTTAAACCCGCTTACCTCTAATCTGATCCGCTAAAAAATAAACAGAAGGGGATCTACCCTCCTCTGTCTAGGTAGATCGGAGGGCAGTCGGACATGAAAGGGACCTTATGATTACCTTTCATGTTAAAATTTGTAGGTCTTTCACATTGTTATACCACTAAGTATATTCCACAGCATTGCTGGACTGCTGCAGAGATCACAGAATAAGAAAGCAGTTTGTTGCTTTCATTGGGACTAGACTTACAGACTTGTATTTACAGTAAAACATAATCAGTGCACTGCATTAAAAGGCAGAGCATGCAAATATAAAGACATTTGGTCACTCCATGCCCACAATGACTAGACTGTACATGGGGATGATCATTTTTATAAACATATTCACCCACAAAGATATCCAAGTCTCTGTCATTTAAAAAAAATGATATGAACATGTGTTTGTTCGGTGTCAGGTCTAAATGCCTATGGGTGCCAAGTTTCAGCTGCGTCTTTTTGACAAAACACAAAAGTTAATAGGCTAGCCATTTCTTCCCTTGTGCTATAGCTGCATCGGACTGTGATCTCTGATCCTAATGCCTTTCAAGATGATGCAACATCTGTGTGGAATATCTACAACATGATTTCAGTGTCAAATCTGGCAGATGAGCCCTGGCATAAAGAGCTTCTTAGCCATATGGAAAGGCAAGAAGAATGTTGGTGGAGATATTGTCCAAAGTGTTATTAGTTGGCAAGCATAGTCTGTGAGGTTTTTGATGAGAATTGAGCCAGTGTGTTGAATCATATGGCATTTTGAATTTTACATTTAGTGCCAGATATAAACGCTACATGTGCAAAATGGGGAGAAAACATTGGTTTTATGTCTCACAGGCGTGGCTTTTGAACTGAAGGACCCTTTCTCGACCATCAACAGCTGCTTGTGTGTCCTTCAACAGAGTCCAATTGTCGTATGTGGGAAAGCTGAAGGAATTATACGGTTGGAGTTGAAATGGAGCTCTCATAAATTTGGCTGAAGGTTTCAGTACCCTGGGAGTATTGTTCATTTTGGACCAGGTTTGTTTTTCTCTTCCAATCCCTTTGCCAAGTGCATTGCAGTTTTCCTGTTTGTGAAAAACAGAACAAGCCAGAATAATACTTCTCCAATGCTGATTCCTCACCCGACTTGAAGTAATCTCCTGCCAGCTTTTCTTCATAGAATAGGAGTCAATCAAGTGTAACTGTTTATAAGCTAGGCTTCACAGGAAGTCTAGCCCAAAAGCTAGTGCTTTTAAAGTGGACTTATAATTCGGGTATATGCAGTATTTTCATTTTACATGCATACATGCCACATTTGCAGGTGTTTGTTACCTCTACAAGGGATCAGTGTTTTTACCTAGGTCATCAATAACTTTACATTTGGTTCATGTGATTGGATTTAAAGTAGCTTAGAGCTGAGGCTGTCAATCACAAGCTGTGTGCTGGAGATCCCTCCCCTGTCACCTTTTTTTTCTTGGTGTCAGGAAGACTTGTCAGATTTATGCTGATAGCAGAGGAAATAAACAGCAGAAAGAAATTACATTTGTGCGCTAGATTGAGACAAGCACACACTATAGTGGGATATGCTTTGTTCATAATTCATGTCTGGGGTTTACAACCACTTTAACATTTGGCTATAACAGAAAAAAGCAATTGATTTACACAAGGCTAAACATGTAGCGAACACGTCAGCTTGGTTGGGAAATAGAACTTCAACGGGCAGGAAAGGGTTGTAACTTGTAAACTATAAAAGATTTTTATTGAGGAACTTGAAGTATTTCATAACAGTACAAACTGAGCAATCTTGGTGAAAGCTCTAGGCCTTTTTTTTGCTTTGCTTTAAAATAGATCTGGAGAACAAATTTCACAAACAGCCGCAATGTATTTATACTCAGAAAAAAGGGAACTATTTTTTGATACCCAGAGAAGGGGGAAGATGACTTCAAAGCTTTTCCTGAAAAACCAACGGCCATAGGATATTTTTGTAACAAAAGATTTAAACGAAGTTTTAGCAGAACTTAATGTATACTGTAAAAGTAAAGAAAGAGCAAAACCCTTGTGTGTGTCTTAGTGGAGATATTTACCTTCACTTCCTGTTCCAGAGACACAAAAGGAAGTGAGAGGAAACCTCTCCAATGTGAGGAAAATGTCTAAGCTTGGGTTTAAAATTGAGCAACCATACCCCGAAGAAGCTACTTTTCTGAGCAATGAACCACAACACACCACGAGCACAATAGAATAACATTGAAATCTCGTGTCAATTGCTGAATTGCTTCTGAAAATGTGATTCTAGCCGCCCAGGTATAAATGGGGGCTTGTTTTTCCAAGCCGTTCTGCAATTTTATTGGCAGCTGGGGTTTGCGGTCGGTTGTTTACATGTACAGTACGTGGTCGTTTGTTCTACCACTAAGAGTCAATTTGACCAATCAAACCATAGGATAAAATAGCTTTTCCAAGCCTGATTGGTTATTAGTGTATCTGCTATTATAGCTATAGCTCATGCAGATATATTGGCTGCTCTCTGGGGGCCATGGTTTTCCTTTATCATATTTTCCTAACGATCTGTTTATTGTTTTCTATGGCATAGTTCACACCAGTGCTTGCAGTTCTAGTGTGTTCCAGTACCAGCAAAAAAAAGTAGAACATGCTGCATTTTTCCTGCACAGAAAAGGAAAAAAGAAGAAAAAAAGCATCCAGAATGCACCAGGAAACGCATCAAAAATGCACCGGAACACATCAAAAACATGTCAAAAACGTGCATGCAGAAACGCATCCAGAACGAATCTGGAGGACATTTTTGTGGTGTGAACTAGCCTTTAATTCCAACCTTTCATTCCAAATGATAGGCCTGCTTCTTTTCAAGCGCTCTTCCCCTCAAAAACACAAAAGGCATTAAAAAGCCATTTATAAACAAACAGATTGCCCAGAAAAAAATAACCTCTGTCTCTACCTGCAATCCTTGTGGGAAGTACAGGGGAAATCAACTACCTCAATGCTGCCTCCTGGGACATCTGGGTAATTGAAATCCCATGATGCTGCATCCTTTTCAGATCTCAGAGGGTTCAGAACTGTCCCTCAAGTGACACTGTATAGTAGAGGCGTAACTAGAACCTTTAGGACCCTGGTGCAAGAAACCATGAGGGGCCCCCCTGACCCCCGACATGCGCCCTTTCTACTTATTCCTGGCACTTTTACTCCCTGCACCTAGCCCTTTATACAGTCCCACTACAGGACCCTTTCACATGTTCTTCACTGGGTCCCCATCCTGCCATCCTAGGGGCCCTGGTATCAGTAGTTTTTTTGTTTTTGTTACTTTATTTTTTAATTTATTTTTTACCATATTATTATATTTATTTTTTCACAATTAAATTTTTTATATTAAAATAACAGGTTGGGGGTTTTTGGTTAGATATCATGGGTCTAAACAGACCTCTGATGTTCCACCTTTGAGACAAAGAAAGGAGATTGAAGACACAGCTCTCAGTCTCCATCTCTGCAGCCTCAGCTGTACAGAATGAATAGACAGAGCTTCTCGTTCTTTCAGAAACTGAAACATAGTAAACAGATTTTGTTATACTTTAGTTATGATTGGACAGAGTCAATGATCAGTACCAATCACATACTCTGGCCTTTCAGAAAAGGAAGGGGCCAGTAAATGACATATTCCCTGCTCTTGATCCTGACACAGCCCCCGCAGCAGGAGAGGGGAGGGGAGGACCCAGCAGTGCTGTTGAGGTGGGGGGCAGGGGGAGCCAGGGGATAACATGGAAGGACCTGGATAGGAGGGGCAGCAGAGGAACCAATCCCCTCCATTTTCCTCCTGCAGTCACTGAAAAATGGAGGGTATCAGTTCCACTATATGCTGCCCCCACCACCACTCCTATCCAGGTGTATAGGGGAGCCTCATGGGGTAGGGGTGCAATTGTGAGCCCTGTAGGTACGCTCCTGCTCTATATTATTCCCCTTTGCTCCTTCCCTAGCTGCTACATAAAAGGTTATGTAGGAACATGAGGGGCAGGGCAGAGGAGCTGGGCCAGCACAGAGGATAATTAAAGAAGAGAGGGCTATGATGTGAAAAGAGAGAAAGAACTGTGCTAGGGAGCTGACTAGTCCATTAAGTAAAAATACAAACTAATTTATGGAAAGGAAAAACTCTGCAAGTAATATTTTAAATACTTGTTTTTTTCTGTGCTTTTACCTGTATTTTTTTAAAGTTGGAGACAGGGTTTATTTAAGCTCACAGCATATTGGAACACCCCTTGACTATGCAGAGCAATAATAAAATTAGTTGCACTCTGTAATTCAGATAATAAGAAAAACAACCTCTTGACTTAACCAAAGAGAAAAAAATCATGGTTTAGTTACTATAAATAATATGGATTGTCTATGGAAAAATTCCACATCTTGGATAATGTACAGATATTTCTAGTCCTGTAAATCCTCTAATATGTAACGGTTTTAAGTACTTCTTTTACTTTTTTTTCTTAACAAATTGATTCCCAGCATTTGTGAGTCACTTAGCAGAGCTGGAAGTGTCATAGATCGTAATAGATTGAAAGTCTTAAATCTATTTTTCAGTATGTTTGGCATCATTCCTTACTGTATGCAGTTTCCTAAAGTGTATGTAAGGGCAAACTTTTTTTTCTTTAGCTTTCCATAAAGTTGGAAATTTCATGTTGCAGGCTGACAAGGCTACTTTTTCATCCCAAAGCCCCTTTTGCTCATCCCTGAACCCCAAATCCCCGCTGCACCCCACTCTTTCTGCTAACTTCTGCATTCCAAGAGCAATCCACCCCCTTTCCCTGCTTTGATCCTCTCCATGACCTTCTTTCCTCACCAGTGCCTTAGAAAAGGAGTGAAATGGCTGTGGGCAGTACCGCCCTAAGGGGGACTCAAATGACAAGTAAATTGTTGCTGACGCCCTACAACCGTGGCCAGTGAACAAACGTGCAAGTGGTGGCCGCAGCATGAGAACCTGGGCATTTGCCAGGATATATGGGACATGTGCCCTGGGTGTGTGATGCCCGACTCTTACACATAGAAACACTACTCCTGGGGCATTTGCCCCTCATGTACCCCCACTTGTTCCAGCCCTGAACTTACCTTATTCATGACTCCAGCAGGCTTCTTCGATCCATACGACCAATCCAGTGCTGCCACCACTCAAAGGCATTCTCAGAGGCAATTGCATGCTCACCTCTATGTTAACTCCAGGGTTAATAGGCCTTCAATATATGTTTCTATGTTGAAGGACCACCCACAACCTGAAGCACCAGAAAGATCAGGACAGAGTTGAAGCTGGTAGTACAGTAAGTAATACAGCTGCAGAAATAATGAGCACCTAACCCTTACGGTGCAGGGGGGACCAACAGCAAGGGTTTTTTTTTTTTTTTAACAATCCTGGACTTCAAGTAGAATTCAGGGATATACCTAATCCTAAAAATTGCCCTTCCCCCCCTTAACACCCATTCTGGCTAACCTGTTTAAGAAAGATCTGTATACTTTCCTATTATTAGGCTGCTCTGGTCCGATCAAGTGATCTCCGCTGTGTCTGCCAGAGCTGGCTGCAGGGAGAGGACAGAGTGATTGACAATAGCTGGCAATGCCTAGGAGCATTGAGGTCACCCATAGGCTTGCTATGGCCCATCCATTGCAGTTGCTCCTCCTCTTCACTGCAGCCACAGTTGGCTGGTAGTAGGTTGGCACAAGGGAGCGGGATCATATGATCGAACCAGAGTGGACTGACAATAGGTAAGTATACAGATCTTTTTCCACATATTAGTCAGTTAAGGTGTTAGGAGGGGAAGGGAGCATTTAAATGTTGGTTAGGTTTATCCTGGAATTCTATTTTAAGCTTTAAGAATACTGTGTATACAGTGAGGGATAATGCTAAACATACCGGAAAATATATTTTGGGTTTACATAAACCTTAAGTAGCTTGGTGCTGGCCCTGAATATGCACTGGTTAGCAGAACTTTTTGACTGTACATACATATTGAGAATTGATTTACAATTGCCATAAAAGCAATTAGTATTCTGTGTTAATGGAAGAATTGCCTTCCAGACAGAGATTAGAGAGACGGCAAGCTCCTTTATGGTTTTGCTGTGGTTTTGCTATGGGGCCCCATCACAAATGGTTATGGCCCTCACTGTATAAACAGTAGACATGCATTTTAGAACACATAGTGAGCATACCTCTATGTTTACAGTAAAAGTGGAGTTTATACTGTGCTAAAATAAGTGCTTACAGGGCTGCTAAGAGCTCTAGCAATATGACGCTTGCTAGGATTGATGAAGAGGGAGTTATCTCCATCTTGAAAATCCTGTCCCAGGAGATGTAAAGCAAATACCCTGTTTGACAAAACATTTAGGACACCTTTGCCATCATTTATATGCAGCAGAGTCTGTTCTATCTCCTGTTTATGCATCTGGAAGTTGTGACAAAGATGGGCAGGCATCTTTTGCAAGAAAGGGATTTGTATGGCTAATGCTTATGGTAACATTACACAGAGGAATCTGCAGTCTACTTTCTCTCAGATGAATCACGCTAGACCTGTGATGTCAGCTTTGAGACATTACAAGCATTACAAAGTAATATGGAGTCACTTGGCTGGAGCTCAGTCATTAAGCAGGCTTGTCTTATTTTGTGCCGAGGTGAAAAGAAATGGAATTCTGAGGGTAATGTCTCAGAGGTTTGGATGGGGAAGCAGAATGACCTAGGAGATTAAATATAACCCCTCTACAGTGTAAGAGACATTATGCTTAAGTGGATGTTCACTATAGAATTACTCTATGAACATTAAAGTCAACCTTTACCACCACAAACCATAAAAGCCCAGGTGCATGAAATTCTATATGCCAATCTAAAAATATGTGCAAGTCATATGTAAAATAAAATGTATTTACAGTTTATTTTATCCCACTTCCTAATTGAGTGAGGCACTGGTGATGAACCCAGGGCCTCAAAAATACCCCTGCGAAGGCTACATCACTAGTTCCTTTCAGAGAAATCTTAATTGTAAAGCACAAGATCTTGTTAGAGACCTCTGGGGAAACAGCATATTTGCTTTTAGTAAATCAATCCCATGTGTTTACTTATATATTTTCTCTTATTTAAGTCATTGATGGTGTCAGTTTAAGGTAAGGTTGGTGAGTAGGTTGTTGGATTGTGGAAACTGATGGCCATTTACTAGTGACACCATGCAACTCATGGTGTTGCTCAGCCTGCCCATTGCAAAGGTGGACTTGGAAAGGCTTCCTCTTTTCCCTAATGTTGTCAAGATGTAGAAAGCACAAAGTGGGCTGACCAATACCATAATCTGCATAGTGTAGCTGAATAATGGCTAGCAGTTTCCAATGCCGACCATAGCGCAGACAGAAGTCAAACATGGTGCTATGCATTTATCAAAGTAAATGTGTTGTATGGCGTTTAATGTTCATAGAGTTTTAGAGTGAACTTTCACCTTAATTCACAAAATATTTTCAGAACTGAATTTTGATGTTACACAAAACTAACATTTTTGGTTTAAAGAGATTCAAAGTTCCTATTAGAGTTCCTCTTAATGTCTCTGAGGTCAGTTTTGTCCAATCCTTCACTTAGTCATACCTGCAACAAAGCTCTGTAACTGATGCCTGTGCCATGTCCAGTGCTCAATATGGCAGAAGGCACCCATGGACCTGTAGTTTGGGCAGAAGAGTAATAATCTTTAGGAACAATGCATAACATTCACAATAGTTTTCTGGCAATGTAATAATGGTGTAGGAAAAGTGGTTGCACAGGTCATGACTAGGCTCCCACCTTCTGAGCTCTCATTCTGTATTTGTTTGGATGCAGTTTCATGATTGCCATAACTGTGGTCACTGCGAAGCTCACATTCCTCAGTGATCATGCATAACAGCAGCCATAGGCACTTGTCTTCCCCACTTGAACATACTTTTCAGCGCAGCTTCCTCTGTGCATTGCGTCACCTGATCTATGCCAATAATATCACATGAGGAAAAAAACCAGAGGAAGAAATATTTTTCCCCCACTTCTTTATGTGTGCAATTACTTACATGCTGACAGGTTGTCACTGGGACAGGGAGTAATGAAAGCTTCCTACTGGGTCTGCATTTAAAGCTCCCCACTGGGAACATATGAAGCAAAAAAAAAAAAAGATCTAACTTTTCTTTACTCTACTACAGAAAGATCCAGTCTTTGGCTGTGTTATATCTGGCTATATTTATTTACCAAGAGACAGGAGACAATATGGTCTATGATGGGGAAATGTTTAGAGGGATCATACCAGTGCCGGTGGTTTTCTGTTCTTTGGTTGATATATATATATATATATATATATATATATATATATATAGTATATAACGTTTGAATCCATACCAGGACTTATTAGCACATTAATAACAAGATAAAAAAATTTTATTAAATGAATATTGCTTAAAGCAATACAAATGAATGATGTGGGTATTGGAGCAGGCCTGAAGGACCATACTTACTGTGAGCCTTTTTGCTGAAGTCTAATAGCAAGGATATTTTCACTATGGGAATTTCAGACTGTCATACAATAGAGCCTGTAGGAATTGCTCTTTAGTCATTGTCCCAGAGACAATTTATATTTATCAAGCTAGGATCATAGTGGCTATTGAAATGTAATATTCCTATAAATGAATAGTGGTCTAGTTTGAGACTGGACAAAACACAATACAGACTAACATCTACTATGAGTCCAATGTGCATGCTCATGGACTATAGGCTCCTGCAAAATATCCCAGGTGTTCCCACTTGTCCTCACCAGAGGCATTGACTGGGTTACTGAACCCCCAATTTGTTGTTTGTAAGGTCATTGTTGCAATATTAATCTTTCTCTATCTTCCTGAGGAAGCTAGACTGTGAAACATATTGGAGAAGGACTATTCCCCTCTTCAGCTAGCAAATTGATGACTGGATCATCGTAAAGACCAAATTAGAGCCTAATAAAATGCTGTAATACATAATAAGGTGATTAGTTGTATAGAAGGTTATTTGGCACAAAGTCTGTGTCTATGTATATGACGTACAGAAAAGGTCCTATTGTGAGACAGTATTTTTAGAATATGATTTGGATTGTTTTACATTTTTTTTAAATAAAAAAAGTAATATTTTTATGCGTGTGTTAAGACTAATGATTGGGACCTCATGCCCTGGTATGTGTTCAAATATAAATTATAAATATAATTAATTAATAATACATACACTAATGAATACATTAATAAATATTGATGGGACTTGGTGTCACAACCCATCTGGCAGCCATAAATATTATTGACAAAATCCATATCATAGGGCAGACATATTTGCCAATTAAATATGGCTTCCATACATCCTGACAGCTATAGCTGTGCAGTGATCGTGTTTTACTGTTTTATCACACTGCAAATCTGTGGGTCAGCTTGTTCCCTGAGTTTTACTAAACACCATATAGACTCAAGGCCCCTCATCTTGTAACTGATTTCCTTTCATCAGTCATTCAGCAAGAATGCTGATTGCACACAGTACTAGTTGGGAAATCTGCAAATCATTAAATAAAACACCATCAGTCATGCAGCTGAAAAGTAGTCAAATTTTAACACAGTGAGAACATAATACAATAGAATTTGTTCAATTGCTTGCATGTGACATTGTATATGTATATCCGTTATACTGAGTATATATATATATATATATATATATATATATATATTTTTTTTTTTTTTTTGGGGACAGAGACAAAAGAAGTGTTAGAATCCCTGTCACTTCCTGTACTGGTGATAAAATGAGGGGAAAACGTTTATTATACAAAATACAGCAAACCCACCAATTTAATAATGAATGGCACTAAACCACAGCCATCACCACTTTGTCTGCATCTCCCATACTCAATCAGGTATTTGAGACAACTACTGAAAGTATAAGTGGGGAACATGAAACATACAGTTGCAAGAAAAAGTATGTGAACCCCTTGGAATTACGTGGAGTTTTGCATGAATTGGGCATAAAATGTGCTCTGAACATCATCTAAGTCACAACAATAGAAGAACACAGTCTGCTGAACATAATACTACACAAACAGTAGATGTTGCCATGGTTTAATTGCACATAACATGTAAACATTCACAGTGCAGGGAGGAAAAAGTATGTGAACCTTTGGACTTAATAACTGGTTGACCCTCCTTTGGCAGCAATAACCTCAACCAAACGTTTCCTGTAGTTACAGATCAGACCTGCACAACGATCTGGAGTAATTTTGGACCACTCCTCTTCACAAAACTGTTTCAGTGTAGCAATATTCTTGGGGTGTCTGGTGTGAATCGCTCTCTTAAGGTCATGCCACAGCATTTCAATCGGGTTGAGGTCAGGACTCTGACTGGGCCACTCCAGAAGGCGTATTCTGTGCTGTTGCAGCCATTGTTTTGTTGAATTACTTGTATGCTTTGGGTCATTGTCCGGTTGCATCACCCATCCTCTGCGGAGCTTCAGTTGGCAGACAGATGGTCGTACGTTTTCCTGCAAAATGTCTTGATAAACTCTGGAATTCATTTTCCCATCAATGACAACAATCCGTCCAGGCCCTGAGGCAGCAAAGCAGCCCCAAACCATGATGCTCCCTCCGCCATGTTACAGTGGGGATGAGGTTTTGCCAGTAGTGCTGTGGAACATCCAGGTGCTCTTTTTCAAACTTCAAATGTGCTGCAATATTCTTTTTGGACAGCAATGGCTTCCGCCGTGGTGTCCTCCCATGTACTCCATTCTTGTTTAATGTTTTCCTTATTGTAGATGTGTCAACAAAAATGTTAGGTCTTTAGCTGACACTCTGGGATTCTTCTTTACCTCATGCAGCATTCTGCGCTGTGCTCTTGCAGTCATTTGTACAGGACGACCACGCCTAGGGAGAGTAGCAACAGTGCTAAACTTTCTCCATTTGTAGACAGTCTGTCTTACCATGGACACATGAACATCAAGGCTTTTGGAGATACTTTTGTAACCCTCTCCAGCTTCATGCAAGTCAACAATTCTTGATCGTAGGTCTTCTGAGAGCTCTTTTCTGCGAGGCATGGTTCACATCAGACAGTGCTTCTTGAAACCAGTAAACCCAAAACAGGTGTGTGTTTTTTAAGGGTAGGACAGCTGTCAGCAACACATCCAATATCATCACACTGATTGGAGTCAAGGTTGGCTCACTCCTGGCTCCAATTAGCTCTGGGAGAAGTCATTAAGCTAGGGCAGTGGTGGGCAACCTTTTTTTTCAACTGAGCCAAATCTCGCCAAAACCATGATTGAAATTTATTTTGAGAGCCACATTTTTAAAACTGAAAATACATCTCCCATATAGTAATTCATCCCCCATAGTAATTCATCCCCCATATAGTAATTCACCCCCCATAGTGTAATTCATCCCCCATAGTAATTCATCCCCCATATAGTAATTCATCCCCCATCGTAATTCATCCCCCATAGTAATTCATCCCCCATATAGTAATTCATCCTCCATATAGTAATTCATCCCCCATAGAAATTCATCCCCCATATAGTAATTCATCCCCCATAGTAATTCATCCCCCATATAGTAATTCATCCCCCATAGTAATTCATCCCCCATATAGTAATTCATCCCCCATAGCAATTCATCCCCCGTATAGTATTTCATCCCTCGTATAGTATTTCATCCCCCGTATAGTATTTCATCCCTCATATAGTATTTCATCCCCCATATAGTAATTCATCCCTCATATAGTATTTCATCCCTCATATAGTATTTCATCCCTCATATAGTATTTCATCCCCCCATATAGTATTTCATCCCCCCATATAGTATTTCATCCCCCCATATAGTATTTCATCCCTCATATAATAATTCATCCCTCATATAGTATTTCATCCCTCATATAGTATTTCATCCCCCTATATAGTATTTCATCCCTCATATAGTAATTCATCCCTCATATAGTATTTCATCCCTCATATAGTAATTCATCCCTCATATAGTATTTCATCCCTCATATAGTATTTCATCCCCCCATATAGTAATTCATCCCTCATATAGTATTTCATCCCTCATATAGTAATTCATCCCTCATATAGTAATTCATCCCCCATATAGTAATTCATCCCTCATATAGTAATTCATCCCTCATATAGTATTTCATCCCCCCATATAGTATTTCATCCCCCCATATAGTATTTCATCCCCCATATAGTAATTCATCCCTCATAAAGTAATTCATCCCTCATATAGTATTTCATCCCTCATATAGTAATTCATCCCTCATAAAGTAATTCATCCCTCATATAGTATTTCACCCCCCACAGTACTATCCCCCCCCCCCCTTCTAGTAAGCCAAGTCCCCCGTGTCAATTCACTTACCTTTTGCGTTCCTCTCGCTGTCTTCCCGCGCCGTTCGGGTCTTCAGGGCGGACTGTGAGAGGAGCCTAGCTCCCCTCCCCTCACGTTCGGCACGCTGCCCCGCCTACACACATCCTGACAGCCACATCCGCGGGCCGGATTAAAAGGTCCGCGCGGACTTTTGGGGCTGCCAACCGAGAGGAGGCAGGGGAGCGGCCGACCGAGAGGAGGGAGGGGAGCAGGCGCCCGGCACACAGAAGAGCCGCATTAGAGTGGGTAAAGAGCCGCATGTGGCTCGCGAGCCGCGGCTTGCCGACCACTGAGCTAGGGCCTCACATGCTTTTTCCTCCCTGCACTGTGAATGTTTACATGTTATGTGCAATTAAACCATGGCAACATCTAATGTTTGTGTAGTATTATGTTCAGCAGACTGTGTTCTTCTATTGTTGTGACTTAGATGATGTTCAGAGCACATTTTATGCCCAATTCATGCAAAACTCCACATAATCCCAAGGGGTTCACATACTTTTTCTTGCAACTGTAGTATCCAGGTACAGCTAAAAGTGTATCAACATTTAAAATGTATCAGAATACAGTATGTGCATGTGTAGCTGAATCAATCTCCAGGGAAAACACTGATACATAATATTCACCATCCACTGAAAGTCCCCATCCACAGATGTTAAAAGGGTGATGCTTGAGATGTCTCAGCTGAATGGTATGGTATTGGATCAGATTATGATATCTTCCAGACACTCATCACTGCTGCATGCATCTTCCATGTAATAGGAAGCAAATATTAAAAGTTAGAAGTTGCACAATGCTTACATTTTTCACATAAGGCCTCTCAGCTGGATCATATATCAAATATCATCTGTGTTCAGAAAATGTGATGCTACACCATTGACAGTAAAAAATATATGAATGTAAATGTCCAAAGACAAACACTGCTGTGGGATTAGTATGTAAATGAATCTATCCATATACTTGTGTAGCTCTTCGAATCTCAGTGAGAGAACTGCACCAGGATCGTTTAACCCTTTCGCTGCCACAGCCATTTTTGCATTTTTTGAACACATGTTTAACCTGTTCCCTAACGCCCAATAGCAGAACTACTGCTACAGGCGGCAGGGCTGCACAAAATCACGTATATATACGTGATTTTGCACTTCCGGGTAGGGGGCGCGCACACCACTCTACCCGCACCGCCATTTGCGGCTACAGACAAATCAGACGTCAATTACCGGGTCCCGGCCAGAGATTCCTCACTGGCACCCGGCGATCGCCGAGTATCACTGACAGGGGAGAGACCTGTGTGTAAACAATACAGGTCTCTCTCCTGCCAGCAATAACATACTGCCGTGTATTTCTCTGCACAGCAGTATATTTCCCTAGTAAGACACACACAGCACACACAGTAAAACAGCACACAGTTAACCATTGATCGCCGCAGATGTTAACCCCTTCCTGCCCAGTGTCATTAGCACAGTGTCAGTGCTTTTTATTAGCACTGATCACTGTATTAGTGTCATTGGGATGTCAGTGGCAGTCAGTTCCCTCCCAGTGTCAGAATGTCCGCCGCAGTCCCGCAATAAGTCGCTGATTGCCGCCATTACTAGTACAAAAAAAAAATTCCAGTATATATACCGCCATTTGTAGACCCTATAACTTTCACATGAACCAAATAATTTACACATATTGGGATTTTTTTTTAACAAAGACATGTAGCAGAATACATTTTGGCCTAAATTTATGATGTAATTTGAGTTTTTATACTTTTTTACTGGATATGGTTTATAGCAAAAAGTTTTTGTTCAAAATCGTCGGTCTTTTTTTGTTTATAGCGCAAAAAAAAAAAATACGCACTGGTGATCAAATGCCATAGAAAGAAAGCTTTTTGTGGGAAAAAAAGGTCTGAAATTGCAATTATATACAGGGTTGCATGACCACCCAATTGTCAGTTAAAGTAACACAGTGCCATATCACAAAGAATGGCCTGGTCAGAAAGGGGGGTAAATCCACTGGATGCATTGCAATACATTTCTCCCCAGCTATTCCAGCTAGGAAAAGTGACAGTGGTGACCCGGACATGACGTCATACACGTTACTTTCTGGGTCACAGTAAGAAAGGAGGGAGAGCGGACATGTGTCCACTCTCCTCTCTCCCCTCCACCCACCAGCACCCACCTTGTTGGCCCTGAGCCCGCAGATGGGCAAGCAGAGCCCAGAATACATAGTTGGGGAATGAGCGCAGGGGGGCACTGTTACCAGGGGCTGTGGTAGCAATTGGGCTGCAGTGCACCTGCCTGACTGCTTCCACCTGACAGGCAGGAGGCTGCCTATCAGTTTTAGAATCTAATCCGGTGGCTGTAGCCACAGGATTGTGTGTAAAACCCCCGCTCTCAGGTCCGTACAACGGTGCAATCTCCTGTGTTCACAATGCATCAGGCTGGCTGCTCAGCATGGAATCTGGAAGCAAATGGAGATAACTGATGAAGCAGTGTCTATTTCAGTGATTTCCAGCTTCCACGGTCATCAACCATGTATGAGATATACATAGTTATATGGGTTCAAGCTGGACCAATGTAACTATATACAACATAGCCATGCCTGGAATTATTCTTTAATACACAGTGGGATATGTGGGATATGTGGGATATGTTTGTCATCACATCCAATCTCGGGGGGGGGGAAATCTACAAATGTATTTATAAAGTTTAATCATGAAACTAGAGAGCATTAAGCATATAAAATACAGGTCTCTTCAAATATAAATTTTTTTGTGAATGATACAATAACTGATCATAATGTGTACTCATTCACACTGCAATATATTTTCCCTTTACAACTGTCACAAGAGATTATGGATGTTGCTCTCCTTTGAGAATGCTAGTTCCCAGCTGTAATGATACATTGACTGCAATGCTGTCTGAGATGCTGATGCAAGAAACTAACTTTTTTAAAAGGATTCCAGCAATGGCAGTCCCCATGCTTTTCTCATGACAGCCATTTTATAGCCCAAATATACTCTGAGGTACAGATCCAGTCCTCTTTTGGGTTCACTGTATGCCTGTTTTGGGGTTGTCCAGTGAAAATGCTAGGCAAATTCCTGGGGGGTGGATATAAACTGGAACTGGGCTTTAAAGATCATCTCAGGTCTTTGGATGGAGCAGGGAACTGATAGCACTGGTATTTTTTATCTGTCTTGCTGGAAATTTGGAAGAATTTCTCTTAGATCCAGGTAACCTGGACAGGAAATTAAAGAAATCTTTATTATTATTATTATTTTTAAAGATGTTCCCAGTGAAGAGCTTTTTTTACTTTCTGTCCCAGTGGGGAGATTTTATTACTCTCTGTCCCAGTGACATCCTGTCAATGTGTAAGTGATTATCTCAAGGCAAGAAAGAGAGGAAAAATATCACCCATACAATAAAAAACTAAGAAAGGTTCTACTCCTTCCGTACTCTATTGGGCTTTACAGAAATTACCAGGTGTTTCATTTGGACCACCATGAATTTTCCAGGCACATTTAGTATACGGGAGCAAGGCAGAACTGGGAATCTTCGGCCAGGGGGCAAACACAACCAAGTGGTCTTTTCAGGTTTGGAACAAATTTCTGGAGCTAGAGAATGTTACCAAGCAAGGCGTGCCTTGGTTCTGGTTTGGACTGATTGGTGGGCATGGTGAAAGTTAGGCGTTCCTAAAGGACAAAGTTTATGAAGACACATCCTTTCACACGGTCCAGCATCAGCTTCCTTTTTGGCATTTGGGGACATGACCTCTCCAAACAACAGATAAAGTTGGTACTTAAAGACTTCTCTTTCCACTAAATGTTGTGAATGTAGTTCTGAACGTAAAGCAGATTCAATACCCAGCATGTGTCATTTAATGCAGGCCCAGCTCTAGGGCCACCAACCCAGCATATCTTATGTATATCTTATGTAGGTCCACCAGCTCAGTATCTGTTGGTATTGGCCCGGAAAGAAAATGCTGCCTGGCCCATTCTTCCCCTGTACAGGTGGCCTACCCTATCTCAAAACTGAATGAAATGGAATAAAATCATCAGTACAGCCCTCAGTATGTTACACTAGCCAAATAAAATATATACAATTATAGCTGTAACTACAGCTGGTCCTTTTGAGACTTTTTTAAATCTGGTATTGGGATTTGTAAAAGTTGTTCATGCATGGGATAACAATTCTGCTGTTGAAAAAAAAAAACAGAAAAAATCAATGTACAGACTAGAATACTTTTGCTTCATTTGTGCTCAACATGTAGTGTTATATAATACACCTTCTACAGTTGTATTGTACATTGTAAAATAGCACCAAAGAGTTTATGTGCTAAGGAAACAAAATCTGTCAGGTTGGATCCTGTGCATGCCCAGCTAAAAGTGATGCAATGAAGAACCTGACTAAAATGTTGGTTGACCATCTGGAATTTTCATTGGTTAGTGTTGACTGTTACAATGGCCTGCTGAGTCATTTTGTGGTGTACATCTACAGCTCATTACTGCTGTTGTCACCTTCTTGTGCTCTTAAGAGCTGGAAAGATAATGCTTCACTAATACAGCTGGAAGACAGTGTTTACTAAGAGGTCTACTTATCAATGTTTTCACCTAAGATTCATACAACTTCTGCACAAGATTCACACATTTTCCAATTGAATCCAATTAAAAACTTGTGTGAATCGTGAATGAGAGCTGTATGAATCATATGTGAAAACACTGATAAGTAGACCTCTATCCTTGCATTGTTAAGTCTAAGGATAATAATAAGTAGTCCAGGGGTAGAGTAATAAGGTGTAATACCTTATTCCTCATTCTGTCCATCTCTCTCCATCTGTGCATCTGGTCCCCGCAGCCTCCTCTCTAAGGTGCTCAGCTCTGCAGTGACAAGCTCACCTCCTCATATACAATGCAGGACTTATAGTCCTGTATTGTATGTGATGATGTCAACAAATCATACACAGCCTAGAGCAACACAGAGAAGACAAAAGAGCCGATGTGAGAAATAAAGTAAGTAATACAGTCTCTTCCTCTATCCCAGGTGGTCTCCAACATTTTTAGAGAAAGGGCCAATTTAGTGCCCTTTAGGAGGGCAGTGGGAGAAAACAATGCCCGATCTTTGGTATTAGGGAGAAATAGTTGGTGTCAGTGGAAGGAATGTTCCCCTATTGTTGGTGTCAGTGGAAGGAATAGTGCCCCACTTTTGGGGTGAGAGGCAGGAATAGTGCCCTATTGTTAGTGTGAGTGACAGGAATAGTGCCCCATTGTTGGTGTCAGTGGCAGGAATAGTGCCCTATTGTTGTAGTCAGTGGAAGGAATAGTGCCCCATTGTTGGTGTCAGTGGAAGGAATAGTGACCCACTGTTGGTGTCAGTGGAAGGAATAATGTCCCATTGTTGGTGTGAGTGGCAGGAATAATGCCTCAAGGGCCAGATAAAGGCAAGCCAAGGGCCACAGTTTGGAGATCTCTGCTCTATCCCATAAAGTTAATGAGCATTAAAAGTGGCAAAAGTTTTTTTTTTCCTTCATGCAGTCTGCACATGAAAGTAAAAAAACCTTCTGGGTGTAGCTTCCCCCTCAACCCACCCTTATACTTACCTGAACCCCATGTCGATCCAGCAATGTGCATGAGAGCCACTACTCTCCCAGGACTCTTTTTCCTCATTGGCTCACACAGCAGCAGCAGGATCCCTTGTTTATGCACAGAAGCGCGGCTCAGGAGGGAGCTTGCTTGAATGTCCCCATAGCAAGAGGCTTGATATTGGGGAAGGAGCCAGGACTGCCAGCAGGGAACCCAAAAAGAAGAGGATCATATCTGCTCTGTGCAAAACCACTGCACAGAGCAGGTAAGTATAACATGTTCGTCATTAGTTTTTACTGCTGTATAGCGTATCATTAGAGAGTGACATATTGGGGTTGATTTACTAAAACTAGAGAGTGCAAAATCTGGTGTAGCTGTGCATGGCAACCAATCAGCTTCTAACTTCAGCTTGTTCAATTAAGCATTGACAAAAAAAAAACCTGGAAGCTATGCAGAGCTGCACCAGATTTTATACTCTACGGTTTTAGTATATCAAACCCACTGTTATGCTGACAACAGTTTCAACCAGACAGGAAATTAGGGAAAATCTAAGACTCCATTCACATTTGGCTGCTCTGAAAATGCAAGCAGAATCATGAGTCCAAAGAGCAGGGCCCTCAAACCCCTCGTCTATTGTATTGTTACTGTATTGTCTCATGTTCTGTCCCCCACTATAATGTACATCGCTGAGCAAACTTTTTGGCACTAAATAAATACTGTATAATAATAATAATCATGAGTTTCTGCCCAATTTTGCAGAAATGCAGCAAAACACGTGATTTGCTTGCAGTGCCATTATTTTTTAGTGGCACCCCAAACACAATGCGATTTACCACACTTTTTGCTGGCAAAACATGGTGCGCTTGCCATGCATAGGGCAGCCCATTCAAGTGAATGGGTTGTCCTATGTGTGACCCGCAGAAATGTGTGCAAAAAAACCCACAAAAAAAGCGAGTGGGAAGGGGCGTTTCCACTACGCAAAGTGTGAGTAGGGCCTGAAACAGGGCCAAAACTTACAAAAAATAGGTTTGGCTGAACACACACTTTAGGTTGATCAGGGTTTTGGATACTTTATAGGGAGAATTGCACAGCTTTTTTTCTCCCAATATTTACTGAAAAGGAGGATGTGTTGCAAGTGCCAATGTGCCATCACTTGACCACTTGCCTACCAGGCACTTATACCCCCTTATTTACCAGGCCAATTTTCAGCTTTCAGCGCTGCCGCACTTTGATTGACAATTGCGCGGTCATGCAACATTGTACCCATATGAAATTTTGATACTTTTTTTCTCACAAATAGAGCTTTCTTTTGGTGGTATTTAATCACCACTGGGTGCTTTACTTTTTGCTCTATAAATAAAAAAAGTGCAAAAAATTTGAAAAAAAAAAAAGTTTCTTTGTTTCTATTATAAAATTTTTCAAACAGGTATTTTTTCTCCTTCACTGATGTGCATTGATGAGGTAGCACTGATGGGCACTGATAGGCGGCACTGATGGGCACTGATAGGCAGCACTAAAGGGCACTGATAGGTAGTACTAATGAGGTGGCACGGATAGGCGGCACTGATAGACAGC
Organism: Staurois parvus; assembly: GCF_062004578.1. Lineage (NCBI taxonomy): Eukaryota > Metazoa > Chordata > Amphibia > Anura > Ranidae > Staurois > Staurois parvus. The sequence continues at coordinate 1,494,282 of NW_028318358.1, forward strand.
ACTAATGAGGTGTCACGGATAGGCGGCACTAATATGCAGCACTGATAGGCGGCACTGACAGGTGACACTGATGATGGGTACTGATAGACGGCACTGACTGGCATCACTGCTGGGCACTGACTGGCGGCACTGACTGGCACAACCCCTGGGCACTGACTGGTGGCACTGACTGGCAGCACTGCTGGGCTGCACTTGTGGGTGGCACTGGTGGGCAGCACTGGTGGGTGGGCACAGGTGGGTGGCACTGGTGGGCACAGGTGGGTGGGCACAGGTGGGTGGCACTGCTGGGCACAGGTAGGTGGCATTTCTGGGCACAGGTAGGTGGCACTGCAGAGTGGCACAGGTGGGTGCACTGCTGGGCACAGGTGGGTGCACTGCTGGGCACAGGTGGGTGATCTGGGCACAGGTGGGCGGAGCTAGTGGGCGCACTGCTGGGCACAGGTGGGCGGAACTTGCGGGTGGCACTGCTGGGCACCGATCATCAGGGCACTGATCATCAGTGCCCTGATGATCGGTGCTGATCCCCGCTCTGACAACTGCCGGTCCTCGGCAGTACTTTCCTCACGCTCTGACAGCGTGAGGAAAGTGCAGCCGAGAACCGGCACTTGCATTTCCCTCTGATCAGCGTGTCATTGGACACCGCTGATCACGTGGTAAAAGGCCGCTGTGATTGGCCTTTTACCACATCACGTGATCAGCTGTGTCCGTAGGACACAGCGATCACGGAGATCGCCGGGTGCGCGCCCAGGAGAGCGCGTTCTGGGAGGACGTCATATGATGTCCACTCAGAACTGGCCGGCCGCAGTGTAGTCGTCATTCGGCTATCTGCGGTCGGCAGCTAGTTAACATATATAAAAATACATAGAGGTTAAAGTATAACTAAAGGAAAAATTTTATTTTTGTGGAGAAGAATTAGAATACCTATCAGGTTTTTATTCCTGTCTGTGACCCAAATATGGAGATTCACCATTTCTTTTTGTTTTCTTTACTGTTATCACTGAAAGTGAAAGTAAAAGAAATATACAAATTTAAGGTTGTCACTAGAACAGGAATGGAGGGGACACTATGGGGACACTAGTTCTGGTGATCTTGGTGACAACCAGGGGTTCCCTCACTTTGGAGAGATTTCTTCTCACTGTCTTGGCTTGTCTTGGGACAGTAAGTGAAAGGAAATCTCCCCAGTGGGACACAGATGGCAAAAGTAAACCTGACAAGGGTTAAAACCATTCCTTACTCTATCCAAAATGAAAGTTTTGCCTCTGTTTCTATGTTACCGGTGGCAAAAAACTTACATAGGTTTTAACCTATATACAGGACTTTTTTCCAGTAGGAACGCAGGGCAACGCAGCACCTCCAGCACTGAATGTATGTAATGGCAAGTGATAGTGGGGTGTGCGGCAGGGTCTATTGCTGTGGGGGGGGGGATATATTGTTGCTGGGGAGGTCTATTATTGCTGGTGGGGTATCCATTGTTGCTAAGGGGGTCTTATGTTTCGGGAAGGGGGTCATTTGTTGCTTAAAGGAACCTACTTTTGAAGGAGGGTCTATTGTTTTCGAGGGATCTATTGTTGCCGGAGGGGGTCTATTGTTGCCAATTGCAGGGGATTTATTTGACCTATTTTCTTGTTATCATCAACAAATTCCAAATAAATTACTTAGCTCCCCAAAATGATACTTGATTCTGTATTCTACAAAAGGGGCAGTACTGGGAGGTGGATAGGGAGTGGAACCAAGGGACAATGCTCGAATGTGGGTAGGGGGGTGGAGGCAAGGGTGACTCATAAGGGGGATAACCTGCACCTATCTATTCTCTGTGAAAAAAAAACCCTGCCTATATATATGCTTCTGGATAGTCTGAAATACTGGGGTGTGCTATAAAGCAAGCTGCAGTGACTACCTGCATATTCGTTGTGTAACTCCATCCCTTCACACCACCAATGCCTTTCTCTTGACAAATGAGAAATGAGAATACCCATCATATTGCTGATAAATAAAAATACACCAAGACACCAGTGACGGGAAGGAGGTAGGGTTATTCGCAGTCATGCAGTTGTGTTTGCAATTTCCTTTGTACAGAAGAGCCCCCAAGTATTTTAGGCTACTGTGGCAGTCAATATAGATGACACTATAACCTTGACTAGGAGTCCTCACTTTATGACTTGGTGACCACACAGGAAGTGAAATTGGTCCTCCACCCACAGAGACACAGACAACACTACTAACCTTACAGATGTTCCTACTATACAAAGAGAGGACTCTCATTGTTGTCTGTATCTATTGTAAAGGTTCTGCTCACTTGAAAATCTCTATTGGGTGAGCACAGCATTACAGATCTAATTCTTCCTCCTTCTATCCAATCCTAAAAATAAGTTATAGATTGGGTTCCACTTTAAAAGAAATAAGAGGTCTATGCAGTTTGTATGCACTATTTTAAAGTACAAGGCGCATGCTGATAAGAGGAGAGAGCAGAGTGACACAGAGGTAAGCTCATCAATGTGATGCTTCTTTATGCACTGTCCAGTTACAGGCCTGGGCGGGGAGGGGACCTGTAAATGAAGGTGAAACTGCAGCAGAGAAAGATAAGGTCTCTGCAGGACTGTGCTATGTGGCAGAGTTATGCAAACCTCAGGACTGGATGAACAGAAATACAATTCCTTTGGCAGGTAAAACTGCTCCTATATACAGGACTGCATGTATTCGAACTGTACACTGAGTTGTTTGTCTGGAGCTTAGCATTAAGAGAACAGGCGTTCAGACAGTTACTGGTTTGGTGCACACAAAGAGTGCAAAAGAATGACATATAATCAAAAAAGATCATAGAGAAATATCTTTGTTCAGTTTTTCACTCTCTGAACTGCCGTGTATGCGTGGGTAGATTAAACAACCATAAGTAAGTCATTCTAGATTCAAGAGATATTTCTATGTGTGGGTAGTTAATATTTCAACAAAACAACTTGTTAGGTTTGCCCTTAGTACTTACTTATTTTAGACATGAAGGTGGACAAGTGATCGTTTTTCTCACAGTGCTGACAATGTGTTATTACATTACTTTAATCAAATAAAAACTTACCTTTTACTCTCAATACTGTTCAAAACATCCAGCTTGCTCCTTTAAAAAAAAAAAAAGTAAAACATTCTTTTTTACATTTTGGATAAAGTAAAGAATGGCTAAAATTCTGTCTTTTTTGGCCTCTCTTCCCTATTGGGAGGTTTTCCCTTCACTTTTAGTCCAATAGTAAGTGAGAAAAGATCTCTCTAAACTAAGGAAAATCCCATCTTAGACAGCTGTCCCCAGTAGAACTTAAAGAGTCACTAAACTAAAAAAAAAAATTTAATTTAATGGTAGTCATGTCTTTGTCCTTTTGGTCTGTACTGTTAAAGGGTCCTTCACTGCTTCCAGGTGATGGGGAAGCTGCCCCTTAGCTGCCTGAAGCATCCATTACAGGACCCTCACTAGGTCTTCAAGGAGTTCTCCTGAAGTCTACTTGTGGTAAGATGGTGACACCACAACTTGAGGGGTGGCAACAAGACCAGACAGTGGACCTATTCTTCAGCTTTCATTCATTGGTCTAAACTTTTTTTTTTTGTCTAGATTGATGCCTTAAACATATTTTTCCTTACAGTAAAGAGTCGATAAGTATCAGTTGACGTCAGTCAACCTAAAACTGAGTTTTATGTAGTTTTTGGTAGATGCTAGTGACAGACACAACCTGACACATTCTTATATTTCTCATGCAATGCTGCTTCCAAACGAAATTTACGTCCTTTTTTTCACACAAATAGAGCTTTCTTTCGGTGGTATTTGATCACCTGTGCGCTTTTTATTTTTCATGCTATAAACAAAAAAAGACCAAAAATTTTTAAGAAAAACGATATTTTTTACTTTCAGCTACAAAAAATATATAGTAAACTCAAAGTTAGTTATAAATTTAGACCCAAATGTATTCTGCTACATGTTTTTGGTAAAAAAAATCCCAATAAGTGTATATTGATTGCTTTGTATTAAAAGTTATAGCGTCTGCAACTATGGTATAGATACTGCAATTTACGCCATTTTTTTGCTATACAGCGCTGCTCTAGTTTAACGGACAATTGCGCGGTCATGTAATACGGTACATAAATGAAATTTCATCCTTTTTTTCCCACAAATTGAGCTTTCTTTCGGTGGTATTTGATCGCCTGTGTGTTTTTTATTTTTTGCGCTATAAAAAAAAAAAGGCTGACAAATTTGGAGAAAAAAAACAATATTTTGGACTTTTTGCTATAAAACATGTCCAGTAAAAAAAAATGTAAAAATCAAATTTAGTCATAAATTTCTGCCAAAATGCATTCTACGACATGTCTTTGCTACAAAAAACCCTAATACGTGTAAATTAATTGGTTTACATGAAAGTTATAGCATTGACAAATGGCAGGAAAGATACTGGGATTTTTCATTTTTTTTATACTAATAATGGCGGCGATCAGCGACTTATGGCGGCAATCAGCGACTTATGGCGGGACTGCGGGACTGTGGCGGACATTCTGACACTGGGGGGGAACTGACTTGGGGTCACTGACATCCCCAGTGACACCAATACAGTGATCAGTGCAAAAAAAAAACACTGACACCGTACTAATGGCACTGGGGAGTAAGGGGTTAACTTTATTATTCAGTGAAAGGGTTAACTGTGTGAGGGGAGTGTTTTACTAGGGGAGGGGGTGTGTACTGCACGGAGACACACTGATCCGGACAAATAAACTCTTCTGTCCCGATCAGCCAGCGTGTCAGGAGCTGTCAGGGAACTGACAGAAAGCACAGCTACTGCAGCTGTCCTGTCACTAATTGCCGCTAATCGCCGGGACATAGCCGGTAACGACCGGCTGTGACCCGGCGACTGACATCCGTGGCCGTGATCGGCGGGACAGGAAGGGCGGTGGCGCACCTTGCGCGCGCCCCCTACCTGTTTTGAAAACACACATTTTAAAACGTGGTTTTGCCCAGCCGTGCCACCCTGCCAGCGTATTTCTACAGTGGCTGGGTGGCATGTGGTTAACCCCCCGACTGGATCTATAACAAAAAAATCACTTTTGAGTGGACTTTTGGTCCACTGTAAAGTTATGAAACACAGCCTTTCATAAATATGAGTATCTTGGTATGTTTTAATTCAGTCCAACACATCTGAAGTTTCCAAGTTCACTAAACTTGGACAACTCTCGCTTTACCCATGAAAATTGTGTTTATGCGAATGAATGGGTGAAGAAAATGGAAAGGTCTGATGGTAGTAGTATTAAGAATTATATTTATTTTACATCTCTGCCAAATTAAAGGGAATGAGTGACACATCCTAGACAACTCTTGCAGGCCGTAGACATACCAGACTATTTGTGTAGCCTTCAACATGGTTAGGATCAGTGTATATTGTACTAAAAATATAACCTATCGTAAAGTAGACATCGGTGAGTCATGCTCTGGGTGAATTCCTGCAGAGTGCTCATTAATTTAATCATTAACTCAAAGTGAAAACATTTGAATTTTCTGGGAGCTTAGCTTATCGGACCTGCTGAACTCGCTAAAATCCCATTACTGATGCTTGTTTAATCCTTTTTTTTTTCTTGATGTTAATTTTGCAACAAATCCATTTTGGTCATCCAACCTTCCCCTTGTGCCACCATAGCTTCATTTTGTTGGAACAGGAAAACCAGTTATTTATGGTACAGGGAGCAGTTGACTCAGTCCCTTTCCACCTATATGATTGGAGGCTTAGGCACCCAGAGCGTATAGGTGGAAAGAAAGTCTTTACCTCTCCTGAAGACTGCTGGGATGAGTGATAAAAACCAGGAAATAACTGAAGAAATGCAAAAAAAAAGTTTAAAACAAGTAAATATGATATACTTTCCTATCTATTTACTAATGCTAGCAGCATAAAAATTAAAAATAGTCCATATTGACTGAGAGAGTGAAGTTCCCATTTAAATAGACATAGTCTCCTTACCCAGCAGGGCAAAATGACAGTATCTCTGCAAAGGCCCCTTAACTTTCCTGTGCTCTCTTGCTCTCCTTTCTGACCTGCTGCCCTGTGATAGTGCTTGGGCCTTGCTCCCAAGTGCTAGGCCTGAGCAAGGTAAGATGATTGATGAAGATACGTCACCGCTTCCCTGGATTGCCAACATGGCAAAAAGAGTATAAAGAGGTCAGGGGGTGGAGGTCCACTTTACAGGGACACAGTTACGTTGCCCTCATTTAAAAAAATTTGCAAGCAGGAAGGATTTTTAAATGCAGATGAGACATACTGGGTTGATTTACTAAAACTGGAGAGTGCAAAATCTGGTGCAACTCTGCAGAGAAACCAATCAGCTTCCAGGTTTATTGTCAAATCTTAATTGAACAGGCTGAAGTTAGAAACTGATTGGCTACCATGCATAGCAGCACCAAATTTTGCACTCTCCAGTTTGAGTAAATTACTCCAATGTGTATCTTTAACAATGAAGCCTTCTTACCGTCCTTGCAAGCTGCTTTAAAACACATGCATAGCTCACTGAGTATTCTCGGCACACCTCGGTGCCCGGGATGAATGAAGTCTGGCATGTACAGAATGCACTAGAGCAGCTTTTCTCAACCAGAATGCCCAGGCACCCTTGGGTGCCTTGAGGTTTCTTCAGGGTGCCTTGGCAAAATGTCTAAAAAAAGTCAGCGGGTGGAACAAGCCTTCCTTTTAGCTACACAAATTATGACCTTCTAGCCTCCGGCGTCCTGACAACCAATGATCTCAACTTTGATAAGATCAATGTCAGCTGCCTGCACAGCATCCTAGTTTGACCTTCCCTGCCCCTCTCCATCAGCACTGGCGTAACATTAGCTCAGTGATGGAGAAAAATTGAGGGAGAAGAGAAACACTGGAATACTAGTCAGCACCAGTGTGCAAAAGTGTATTTGTTTTGGAAAAATAAATCACCTCTAATGTTGGGTGTCCTACATGTGTGGATGTTGCTGTGCTGTACAAAACTATTAGAATAGTTTTTCACATTTTAGAATGCGGTACCTCGAGACTGTCCACAATTTAAAGGGCGCCTTGACTTGCATTAGAGTTACGTCATCCTGTCCCGGCCATTGAAGATGGCCAAAGACCCCAAACCCAGAAGAAATTGGAGAAGATATCGGCACCAGTGAAAGAGCTCACAGGTGTCATATTGCTGGTTTTTTAAGATTTAGTTCTACTTTATAGTCATGTATCTTCAGGTTTTTGCTTGCTTTTAATAGGTTTTGCATTCCCATACAGGCCTTTAGGAATAAATAAAAATACAAGTGAGCGCTAAACAGCCAGTGAAAAGCAGCTAGCACAAGAAAAACGTAAAGCTTCTCTGCTGTAGGAATCTCATATGGTATCCCAGAAGTGGAATGGAACAAGCTCTGCACAAAGAGATCTCTCCTGGCAATAAACAGCTCCTCCGCTATAGAAATCTCATCTAGTGTACCAATAGTGGATCCTGTAGGGATTGCTCCTGAAGTCAAAGGGCATGGTGGACCGCCTCCCGACACTAAGCGCTGATTTAAAGGGGCCGCCGCTGGAGCTCTGTTAGGAGGACTCCTCACACCTCCACCAATCACAGGCCGCTCGGCCAGCTCTGCGGACGCCAGTTCCCTTGTGTCTAGCCGGCAGGCTTGAAGAACAATTCTGACACAAGCTGACTGAGCTACGGCGTCGGCCCCTTTAAATCAGCGCTGAGTGTCGGGAGGCGGTCCACCATGCCTTTTGACTTCAGGAGCAATACCTACAGGATCCACTACTGGTACACTAGATGAGATTTCTATAGCAGAAGAGCTGTTTATAGCTTGGAGAGATCTCTTTGCACAGAGCTTGTTCCAATCCACTTCTGGGATACCATATGAGATTCCTACAGCGGAGGAGCTTTACGTTGCCTGGAGGGATTTCTCTGCTCCGGGTCTGGTTTATTTTATTTCTGGTGAGTGCATAGTGGTGGAGGACTGTCACGGATGTTTTTTTGCCCACACGGATGGCACATTGGTTTTGATTATTGCCCATGACACAGTATCATTAAGGAATTTTTTGCTTCACCCAGGACATTTCACTTGGGACTTTCACATATATAGATGTTACTGTATATACATTATCCATGAGCACATATTATGTTTATATCATGTTTTAATTTATAATTGATCACTTAGCGCTGCACTTTTATATGTTCAGGCCTTTAGGAATGCATAACCCACTTGAGACAGGTTAAATGCAGATGAGAAGGAGGTCAGCTGCAGGTCAGATGCACCTTTTACTGATTTCTGAATGTTCTCAGAAATTTCTGAAATAGTGATGAGCTTGGCTTTGGTCTGTACCTGAAAGTCACCTGTCAATACTGGACCAATGAGCTGCAGGGAGGAGATTCCCAACCTTGCAGCTGTCTGTATACAAAGTGTCAAGGATGCTCATGATATCAGTGACCTAATATGGACATGTCATGAGCATCCCCGGCCCTTTGTATACCTGCTGTTGCAGGATGGGGAATCTTCTGCCCAAAACTCACTGGCCCAGCTTTGAAAGCTGATTTCCAGGGTACTGAACCCAAGATCAGCTGCTGTCATCAACACAAACCCTAAGCCCACAGTCACAGGCCTCCATTAACACTGTAATTTTCTATTTGAGACCCAGCAGTGGGTGTGTCTGGGAAAGAGTCTACAGCTTTGCAATCAGGGGTTCTTAGGTCACCAGGTGAATGAATGCACTACAGCAACAACTCCATAAAAAACAGCAACATTGAATATGTCCCTGTGCAAACACAGATTAAAAATAGATATTTTCTACTCAAACCTGTTCAGCTGTAAAGACCTGAAGAGCCAGTTTAAATGTCATTTCATGTGCAGTCAGCACTGTATAGAGAGAGGTCTGATCACTGTGAGAAAAGGATTGTAATGTGTGTCACTTTTATTTGGTTTGGGGAAGGAATGAGGAAGAACACGATACTAATACTGTACAAATCTGGTCAAACAACCATCACTTATGTTATGCTTACCTGCTCTGTGCAATGACTGTGAACAGAGCAGCCCTCCTCCTCTCTTGGGGTCCCCCACCAGCGCTCCTGGCTCCTCACCTCTTCTGAGTGCCTCCATAGCAAGCGGCCTGACCATCTAAGTGGCTGGAGTCGGAATCCGGAAGGAAGATCCTGAAAACGTGTTAAAACAGTGACTGACAATCAGTAACGGGACAAGGTCATCCAGCACGCAGGGCAAAGATGCCAACTTGTGCCCCCATCCCATTCATGATATGAAAGCTTAGGAGATCCTACACCCAGCAGTCACTCGCTTTTCAAAATCACTGCTCCTGTCACTACTCCTGTCAGCCTTGCAACAGAAGGAAGGCAATCCCATCCCTACAAAACCATTGCGCCCAGGGCAGCCGCCCCTCCTGCGCACTGCTTGTCCTAGCCCTGATAATAGCACGGCAGTGGAGGGGATCACTTGCCAGGTAAGTGTGCTATAATGTGCTAATATGTTGTGCATACAAACACAATATGGCTAGAAGCTCTTGGGGATCAATTAAAAAAAGAAATATTGGCAGAGGCATACTTCTCCTACAAGCTCACCACTGACATTATTATTATTATACAGGATTTATATAGCGCCAACAGTTTGCTCAGCACTTTACAATATAAAGGGAGACAATACAGCAACAATACAGTTCAATATGAGAGAGATAGGAGGGCCCTGCTCCTCGGAGCTTACAATCTAGGAGGGAGGGGCTAGTGGTACAAAAGGTAGTAACTGTGGGGGATGGGCTGGTTGGAAGAGTAGAAGATTCCATTATTAGCTGACAGCTTAATTTACATTTGTGGTTGAGGGGTGGCAAAAATTCGATGGCTGAGTTGTGGTTTTTAACCCCCCCCCCCCAGACCACCCCCTTAGGCCGTGTTCACACTGGCATTAGAAGAGCGTGTTTGCTGCTTTTGCAGCCTTCGGTGGATAATATGGGCAGCGGATAGAGCTGATCGCATTTGAAAAACATGTAGCGTTTGCCTTACTCACTGTGACTGTACAGCAAAAATGAAGCTGCAAGTGTGAACTTAGCCTTGAAGCGGACCTAAACCCCCGAAGATCATTACCTCCACCTTCCAGTGATGCGACAATTATATTCCTTGCCAGCTGTTGTCATCTTCTCCCCAGGTGCTGGACTTTCATCCTCTTCATTGGCCAGTGGGGGATGATGTCATCGCACCCATGTGCACAGGTGTCAGTCATTCAAGCCAGAAGTGTTCTGGGAATACATGCTGAGCTGTGCATGCGCAGCTCAATGTACATTTGGTAAAAATCTGCAAGCAAGTACACGGTACTGATGTAAGAACATCTGATTCATGGGAGAAAATCCCAGAAAAAAACAGGAGGATGGGCTGTATAGTAAATCTGCATATTTATATATTTCCGTACGAATGTGTACATGTGTGTAGAAACTGGGGTGTGTTGTAGGTGTGTGCATGTATGTATGCGCATGTAAAATACTGTCTGGCAATGCAGATTTATGCATTTTTTTTAACTGATATATATGCAGTTCAACTTTATGCACCTGTGTGTACAGAACTATTAAAGTGTTTGTAAACCTCAGACATGAAATATGAACAAATCATATCCGTCTATAGTGTGCACTTGTCTCAATCCAGAGCACAAAGGGGAAGATTTACTAAAACTGAAGCACTCAGAATCTGATGCAGCTGTGCATGGCAGCCAATCAGTTTCTAAGTTCAGCTTGTTCAATTAAAGCGTTACTAAACCCACAACAGTAAAATCAGTCTGTATTTGCAGTAAAGCATGTTTGTTATACTCACTGTGGAACCTAAGTGGTTAATCCTCTGCATTGTGTAAAAAGGCTGTTTGATCCTGTCTTCTCTGATCCTCTCCTTCTTCTACTGTCCCCAATTTGCACTATGTGGTTTTAGTAAATACCCTCCTAATTTCCATCTGCTACCTCCTTCCTCTGCTATCTGCATGAATGGCCTCTGACCAGTTTTCCTGGCACCAAGAGGTAAAAAGGTTACAGGGAAGGGAGCTCCAGCACACCGCATGTGATTGACAGCCTCAGCTCTGTTCCTGCGTGTCCCTCCCTTCTCTCCAATCAGCTCTCACTGAGCTCTGCAGAGAGGAACTTACGCTCTCTGCCCCTTTCTGAAATCTCAGACAAACTGTAAAAATTCTGGACTTTGAAGAGATGTAGAGAAGATATAGATAAACAGGAACAACATATGCAGGGGGGTTTGTTTTATCTTTGTGTATCACCTGAAACCAGTAACTTCACTAGGTATATGTAAAGGGTTACAACCACTTTAACCATTTGCCAACCGCATCACTTAGATGCGTGGCAGCAAGGTGGCTCACAGAGTACGTGATCCAGCTCTTCCGGGTAGGGGGCACACAGGCGTGCCTGCCGTCCTGGCTGTGCTGTGATTAGACACAGCACAAGCCGATCAGCAGGTCCTGGCAAATGATTGATGGCTGTAACCCGATGACCGGCAAAGAGGTTGACAGGACAAGAGCTCTGTTTATGTAAACATTACAAAAACATGTCCTGTCAGCGGGAATGTGCTGGTTTTGTTTCCTTGCAAAGCAGGGAATAAAAACTGGCTTGTCTCCTAGTAAAACACCACACTGTACACACACAAAGCACTGTTTGGCATACACTTAATCCTTTGATCGCCCCATATGTTAACCCCTTCCCAACCAGTGTCATCAGTACAGTGTCAGTGTATATTGTTAGCATTGATCACTGTATTAGTGTCACTTGTTCCCAGGGGCGGACTGACAACTCATGGGGCCCCCGGGCAATAGGGGATCATGGGGCCCCTGTGTCCTTGCCCAAACTCAAAAAATCCTACAAAAAAGGTACCAGGGGCATCTCATGGGGCCCCCTACTGACCCCGGGCCCTCAGGCAGTGCGCGAGTTTCCAAATGGTCAGTCTGCCCCTGCTTGTTCCCACAAAGTGTCAGTTAGTGTCAGATTGACCACTGCACTATAACAGCTATAAGTCACTGATTGCTGCCATTACTAGTATAAAAAATAAATAAAAATTCCAGTATAGATCGCATCCTTTGTAGACGCTATAACTTTTATGCAAACCAATCTTTATACGCTTCTTGGGATTTTTTTTACCAAAATTATAGAGAATACATTTTGGCCTAAATTTATGAAGAAATTACAGATTAACGCTGCTAATTGCTAATGCAAAAATACTGAAAAACGTGCGTTTTTAACGTGCCTTTACACAGCCAACGCTAGCAGTGTTATTAAACCAGCCGATGTGCATGGGGCCTAAGTTGACCTTTGGGAACGTATTACATGTTCCAGCTGATTTTAGGGTGTAAGATGTTCCCATAGCTGCAGCCATGCCCACCACCCCTCCTCTGTCTGACAGATAATACGGGGAGAAGTTTCCACATACTGTCAGATTTGAAAACAGTGCGGCCGTGAGGGGCTCCGCCCACACAGACACGGACTTGCGTGAATGAATGAACTGCAAGTCCCAGCAGCCTTAGTGGCTGTCGGTTTGTAGTTTTCAATGAACTACAACATTTTGGAGCATTGTGGTAGTTCATTGAAGCTTCCCGTCAGAATATCTGCTTGACCGTACATCCCATACAAGCAGATTTTCTGACAGGTCTGCAGGAGACCTGCATGGCATCAGAGATCTACTGATCACTAGTTCAATGCTTTCCAGGATTCTTTGGACAAAAATAATCAATGCACATTTTTTTATCTGCAAAAAAAATCTGCATTTATTATTTTTGTCCAAAAAGTGAACTTATCTTTTAAAGCTCACAACACACATACAATCTGATTGTACAATCTCCTTTAGATCTCCCTACTATGTAGAACAAGGTCCCTGCCTGATTGCTACAAATGACTTGGATAAGTCAGGTGGGTGCTCCTGTGACACAGTCCGGGGATCGTACAGTGTATGGTGATCGGATGTCAGTGGTGTGCAGGTAGAAGGAGGTCGGGGACACGTGACTGCCGCTTCTTTTCCTGTTCGGCAGATGGAGCCGGAATGCGGTGTGCGGAGAATAGCCGAGCCCCGGGCTGACACCTGATTGGGCGGCGCTCCAGCCAACCCTGGCGCCCCGTGTCCGAACAATGCACACTTCTATTGTGGATGTGAGTGTGGAGCTGGCTCCGGCTCGCGGCTCTATTTTTGGCGGAGCTCCGCCCCCCTCCGATCTATTTCTGTCAGTCTGAGCTCGGGGCAGCGCAGCGCTGTGTGTGCGGGAGAGAGAGGGACCCCGAGAGAGAGGGACCCCGAGAGAGAGGGAGGGAGGCCGGACACGGAGCTGTGATAGGGCGGTGTGCTGAGCGGGTCACGGTGCCCTGTCAGTGGCATGGCCGGCTGGCGGCTGTAGGCGAGCGACCAGTGTGCACAGCCGGGACACGGAGCTCCGACAGCCCTTCACTCACCCGCCTCCATGCCTGGATTACATCAAATGTTAAACACCATTTACGAGGCTGATTCCGCTTCTTCCACAGATGGCATCCGACGGGGAGACAAGGGGCTGAGGAGCGGCCAGCACAGCGGCGGGGCCGGGGGAGCAGGTAAGACGACAGCCCGGGGCGACCCATCATTACCGGCATCATCATTATCATCGCCGCTGTCAGATCACACCCCGCACCCTCCCATTACTACTCCTTACAATGTGCCCCGCTCCTCTACCTGCTATGGGATCTCCTCCGCACCCCTCTTTATGGGATCTCCTCCGCACCCCTCTATATGGGATCTCCTCCGTCCCCCTCTTTATGGGATCTCCTCCGCCCCCCTCTTTATGGGATCTCCTCCGCCTCCCTCTTTATGGGATCTCCTCCGTCCCCCTCTTTATATGGGATATCCTCCATCCCCCTCTTTATATGGGATCTCCTCCGCACCCCTCTTTGTGGGATCTCCTCCGCACCCCTCTTTATGGGATCTCCTCCGCACCCCTCTTTATATGGGATCTCCTCTCCTCTGCCCCCCTCTTTATGGGATCTCCTCCGCACCCCTCTTTATATGGGATCTCCTCCGCACCCCTCTTTATATGGGATCTCCTCCGCACCCCTCTTTATATGGGATCTCCTCCGTCCCCCTCTTTATGGGATCTCCTCCGTCCCCCTCTTTATGGGATCTCCTCCGTCCCCCTCTTTATGGGATCTCCTCCGCACCCCTCTTTATGGGATCTCCTCCGTCCCCCTCTTTATGGGATCTCCTCTGCACCCCTCTTTATGGGATCTCCTCTCCTCCGCCCCCCTCTTTATGGGATCTCCTCTGCACCCCTCTTTATGGAATCTCTTCTCCTCCCCCTCTTTATATGGGATCTCCTCTCCTCCGCCCCCCTCTTTATGGGATCTCCTCCGCACCCCGCTTTAGGGAATCTCTTCTCCTCCCCCTCTTTATATGGGATCTCCTCTCCTCCGCCCCCCTCTTTATGGGATCTCCTCCGCACCCCTCTTTATGGAATCTCTTCTCCTCCCCCTCTTTATATGGGATCTGCTCTCCTCCACCCCCCTCTTTATAGGATCTTCTCTCCCCCCTTTCTATGCGATCTCTTCTCCTCTCCCCCCTTTCTATGCAATCTCTTCTCCTTCCCCCTTTCTATGGGATCTCTTTTTCTCTTCCCCCTTTCTATGCAATCTCTTCTCCTTTTCCCCCTTTCTATGGGATCTCTTCTCCTCTTCACCCTTTCTAATCGATCTCTTCTCCTCTTCGGCCTTTCTATGGGATCTCTTCTCCTCTTCGGCCTTTCTATGGGATCTCTTCTCCTCTTCGGCCTTTCTATGGGATCTCTTCTCCTCTTCCCCCTTTCTATGGGATCTCTTCCCCCTTTCTATGGGATCTCTTCCCCCTTTCTATGGGATCTCTTCCCCCTTTCTATGGGTTCTCTTCTCCTCCTCTTCCCCCTTTCTATGGGATCTCTTCCCCCATTTCTGCGGGATGTCTTCTTCTCCTCTTACCCCATTTCTGCAGGATCTCTTCTTCTCCTCTTACCCCATTTTTGCGGGATCTCTTCTTCTCCTCTTACCCCATTTCTGCGGGATCTCTTCTTCTCCCCTTACCCCATTTCTGCGGGATCTCTTCTCCTCCCCTCCTCCCTTTCTGCGGGATCTCTTCTCCTCCCCTCCTCCCTTTCTGCTGGATCTTTTCTCCCCCCTCCTCCCTTTCTGCCGGATCTTTTCTCCCCCTCTCCTCCCTTTCTGTTGGATCTTTTCTCCCCCCCTCCTCCCTTTCTGCCGGATCTTTTCTCCCCCCCTCCTCCCTTTCTGCGGGATCTTTTCTCCCCCCCTCCTCCCTTTCTGCGGGATCTTTTCTCCCCCCCTCCTCCCTTTCTGCGGGATCTTTTCTCCCCCCTCCTCCCTTTCTGCGGGATCTTTTCTCCCCCCCTCCTCCCTTTCTGCGGGATCTCTTCTCCCCCCCTCCTCCCTTTCTGCGGGATCTCTTCTCCCCCCCTCCTCCCTTTCTGCGGGATCTCTTCTCCCCCCCTCCTCCCTTTCTGCGGGATCTCTTCTCCCCCCCTCCTCCCTTTCTGCGGGATCTCTTCTCCCCCCCTCCTCCCTTTCTGCGGGATCTCTTCTCCTCCCCTCCTCCCTTTCTTCGGGATCTCTTCTCCTCCCCTCCTCCCTTTCTGCGGGATCTCTTCTCCCCTCCCCCATTTCTGCGGGATCTCTTTCTCCCCCCCCTCATTTCTGTGGGATCTCTTCTCCCCCACTCTTTCTATGGGATCCCCCTCTTTCTGCGGGATCTCTTCTCCCCTCCCTTTCTCTTTCTATGAGATCTTTTCTCCTCCCCCTTCTTTCTATGGGATATCCCCCCCCCCCACACATTATGACCTTGTTTTATTTCATTAAGAAACCAAGCAGAAGTTCTGGGTACAAATGATATGTCTCCGGCTATTCAGTAAAGTCACAGCAGTCAGTAGACCTTGCACTTTATTTGATTTGGGGCTCTTCTCCACTGGTGGCTCATACTGAACACCTGGAAAATCTTTGAACACACACCTCAAGTTTCTAAAGCAGTTGCATGCTTGTTTTAACACGTGATCATTTTTTAGATTGGAAGTTGAAGGGTTACCTCCCATGTGCATTTCACCCTTTTTATTTATTTTCTTTACTTAGTTTTTTGATGTGCTGAAATACTTTTGCTTCCATCTATACTGTGCTATTTAATAGAATTATCACAGTTGTAGGAGGTTGTTCAGGCTGGAAAAAACACGCCTGAAATTCCACCAATGGAGACAAACCTCAAGTCCCTATTCACACATATGCAATTTGTCATGCAAAAATGCACAAAAAGAGGAATCATATTATAATTCATGGGGCCCAGTCACACCAATGCAAAACACTTTTACATAACTTAGAAAAAGGTACAGGACCTTCTTGCTGTATGACATAGTGCGTTTGTAGCTCCTTGGACTTCAATGGGAGCACATGGAAAAATACATCAAAAACACACAAAAACCGCATGAGAAAGTAGACAATTGTGAACCTAGTCTAAAGGTTCTATAGCCACCGATCAAGCTCTGACCACATGGGCAGCCAGGGGCCATCCCTGTCTGCTGCTGTGTGGCCATGTGGATGTAGCCTAAGATGCTCATTGCCCTGGCCTGGACTACCACATTGACTGTCCTGATGAGACCTTTGTTGTATGATGGCCCATTAACACCTCTGAGCTCATGCTGCACTTTAAACTGCACTAGAGTACAAGGAACGTTCTCTGACTTTTTTAGTGGGGCATTTGTGTATATATATTACAGCGTTTATTAAAAGTTTCAAATAATATTTAAAATACACCATTGAACTAGATATTGATGTTCAGACAAACAAGTCTATAGCTTCTCGGCAGTGGTTGGAATAAGTCATTGCAGTTGGTATAGGTTGCACATTCTTTGACTCATTGGGGTTGATTTACTATAGGCATATATTCTGTGTAAGTGGCGTTGCTCCAGAACTTAGTAAATGAAGGGAAGCTCTGCTGATTTCTATCATCCCATAATATGCAAGCAAAAATGTTTTTTTCTAATTTTCCTTGCATGTGTGTATTGTTTGCAAAACAAAGCTTCACCTCATTTACTAAGCTGTGACGCAGCTGCACTTGCAAAGTGCACAGTCTGTTTGCCTTTAGTAAATCAGCTCTGTAGTTCAACAGACACCATTAAGATGCTAATTGCCTTAGTCTGGACTACCACTTTAGCAGTCACCATGAAATCTTTGTTGTATAATGTCTCATTTACAATTTTAAGCATATGGTGCACTAATACACTTTAAATTGTAAAAAAAAGTACATGGAGAGTTCTCTACCAATTTTGTAATTTTTTTTTTATCCTACAGTGTCTGCTAAATGTTTTTAAGTGTGTGTGGTTTCATTGGCTACAGGAAGCTACCAGATGTATTGTATAGTAGAGAATGAGAAGTTTTTACATTTTCTTTAGCAGTGGTTGTCAGTTGACTTTGGACATTCTAGCAGTGGTAGTTCTTAGAGCTGCCACCAAGATGCAGACTTCTCTGGTCTGTAGTGCCAATTTAGTTGTCATGGTATATTCTTTGTATAAGGACCCATTCAAACCACTTTAAATGGTATTACTTGTTCTCCACTATTTTTTCAGTGGTGCATTTCTAAGCATGCATACGTTCCATAGTGGTGAAGGGTGTCCTATGGAAAATGCACTCAATGCCACCTAAGAGTATGGCAAGGGTGGACACATTTAATATGGAATTCAGGAGCTTGTCTGCTCTGAGCAGGAGTCGCCAAGCCTTTCTTTTTTTTGGAGCCAGCTCCATTTATGAAAAGTAGAGCGATTCTCAAAAGTTATGCTCTAGTATTTTTAAAGCAGAACTCCATTAATTTTTTTTTCCTTTGCAGTCGGGCTGTGCCCCGCACTGCATGGATTAACTGCACGTTTTTTCCAGGTGCACACAGAAAGGGTATTCTTACCTGATCCTTTGATCTTCCAGAAAACATTGCTGCCCTACATCCAGCAATGGACTGTTCCTGCCGTTCTCATGTCAAGAGCCAGTCTATGGGCGTGATGATGTCAGGAACAGTCCATGCACAAGACTGCTAGCGTGCCGGGTAGGTGGCTCATAGCTGAGACTAGTCTTGGTTTGGAGGATCAACAGATTAGGTAAGTGTACCTACACTCTACTTACCCCTAGACAGAAACCCAGAATGGGGAAAAATTTAGTTTCCTGGTATTTCTCTTTAAAGCGTTAGTAAACCTCAGAAAATAAATAAAACAGTCTCCTCCCTGCAAGTTAAGAGTATAATGTGCTAGTATGCATCGTATACTTGCACATTATGGAAGACTTACCTGAAAATAAAGCCCTCCAGCGGAGCGCTGTCACAGCTCCCCAGGACTTCCGTCTGCATCCGGTCTTCCTTTCCGGGTTCTCAGGCTGCGGCTGTTTGACTGGTCGAGCTGCAATGACGTCGCACCCACACTTACATGCGGAAGTATTGGCTGTGGCACAGCTCTCTCAATAGATGGCATGCCATCCATTGAGAGCGCAGTGCGCATGCGCTGGTGACATCGGCACTGCTAAAGTAAATAGCAGTTTAGAAGATATGTACTGTACCTACAGGTAAGCTTTATTATAGGGTTACCTGTAGGTATAAAAAAAAACCCAAAAAGGGACTTTACTACCACTTTACGGAACATAGTCTAACTGGTTCCTGGGATTTGTTCAGCCCTGGGTTACAGGAACGTATATTCTGCATGCAGCAATTGATAGCTCTGGGAGTCCCCCATCTCCCATCCTCAACATCATTCAGAACAAAAATCTTGCCTGAAAACAATATTGAACTCACTAACTCCAACCATGCCATCGGATGCACTAATAATGCTGTCATGTTCCAAATGTTAGGTGTGTTTGTACACCTGATATAGGGAAGACAGTGATTCATAACTACTGTTGTCTGATGACAAGAGTGGCACAATGACAGATGGAGAGCCTCTCCCTTTCTTAGCTTAGCACAATGCCAGTGGCGACAGGAGTGGCCTATGACCGCTGTAGCTTGCCCCTGGGTGAGTGAAATAGGAGCAGGATGGACTGATGACCTCTGAGAAGCCTGTTCTTCCTGTCCTATAATGGCTACTGTGTGTTGCAGAAGTAGTATTAAAATAACGGCCTGACAACAAAACCTAAAATTGCTCCTGTACTTTCCTGCTAGTAAACTAGCCTTAAAATGACACATTGCGTTGACCTTTGCACATGCATATCTTGGGTTCCCTAGTTTCTAAGATTGGGGGACCCTTTCATCCCTTAGTAAATCTGCTTTGAAATGTCTGTTGCTTTGGGATTATTAAACATTGTAAAAAAAAAAGGGACAGGAAGAGCTGAGCCTGTTCTAGTTGATCCTAGCCATATACAAGTTGTACAGATAACATGATGTATGCAGATACAGGGCGGTGTGGTGGTTTGCAGTGTCTGTTCCTACTTGAGCCTTTGCAACCTATTTTAGCCTACGTCCACTCTCACAGCTTGAAATGTAGTTTCTTAATGGGATTGAAAAAGAACTCATGTGTATGTTGCAGAATTGTGTAGTTTATTGAAAATGGAAGAAAAAGAAGCCAGGTTATCTGCAGTGGTGGCTGTGTGTTCAATTGCTCATAAGGGGTCATGTGATAAGACGCAGATGTCCAGGTTTTGATGTTTCTGAGCCGTATATATTTAGGGATCTCTGATCTTTTCTTCCTTTTTTTTTTTTTCCTAAGGACTAGTTCATACTATGCGTAGAGATCTGCATTTTTTTTTGTACTTGATCAACGCAGGTCTTTGCAAGGGCACATAAGAAGCATTTGTTTTCTGTGTGGCCTGTTCACACTGCAATGCATGTGAATGTGTGCAACGCAAGTGGAAGTAATGTGAAGACATAGGAAATAGGGAAAAACGCACCTGACAATATAAAGTCCAAATAGAAGCTGCACTTCTCACAGTACTGGACTTGATGAGTGAATGCCGTGCCAGATCCAAATACGTTTGTTTCTCCTGTTTATGGTGAATAAATCACAATAAACACGAGACGCATCTATCTGGGGTGCGGGTGACTTTGCATCTTTGTAAATGCACATATCCCTTAAAAATGTATGTAAACATGTTTTAATGTGCATCATGGCATGAACGAGCCCTTAACTTTGCAACATTCAATTTTGTATAACTTGTCACACGGTGCATTATGCAGAATGCCTTGTCAACGGAATATTAAAAATTTGGCAGAACATAGACTGTAGTAGAGCTTCGTGTGAATTCCAGTGGCTGTGGAACTACATGATTCAGCATACTTTTCCAGCTAGGAACTTGCAGGTTGGTCATGCTGATAGTTATTTTTCATTACTGTAAAATCGAGCAATTTAAGTTTGTGTGTGGGGGGAGGGAAACAGTTTATAAAAAGTGGGGAAATTTGTTTTTTTTTCACCAAAATGTTTTTTTAAAAATTGGCCACTGAAAATTAACACACGCTGTAAAGAGTACACTATTGTTAAATTCCAGATACTTGGCATGAAAAATGAATACTGTTTTGCAAATTAGCTGATTGTTTGTTTGAATTCCTTGCAATGTTCATCCCCGCAGAATCTCAGTTTGGAGGTCCATGATAAGGACTTCATGTGATATTTGCTTCCAAGATAACAGCCTCTTGGCTCTTGGAATGAAATCATTTTTGGTTAGGATGTAAATGGCCCTTAAACCCCCTTCTGTCCCACATCTTGGATTTACAAGAAGCCATTGTGGAATATAGACAAGCTGATCAGCTTCTGTCATTGGCTGTGAAAGGCTGACCTATAAAGATCACTAGGACAAAGTCATTTTATTTTGAAATCTAAAAGTTAAGTGTTGTGTTTGGGTTAGGATTCTATCAGTCTGGTAATATGGTTGATGGAAAGCTTGAAACATTGAAAACTATTTGAAAACATTTAAAAGTAAGGTTTCTGTTGTGCAAAGGGTAGTTGGGTACAGGTTTCTATAACAGAAATTGAAATTATAGGTGTTAGCTACCTAAGGCGGTGTGGGGTAATTTAGCGCCCCGTCTGACAAGTTAAAATGCAACTTCAGCCAAAACCTGTTTTTATTTTGAATTTTGGATAGAGTAGGGAGGGGTTAAAACACCCCTTTTTCTTTTTTTTTTTTCTTGCTGACACCTTCTCTAATTGTCTTGTTGACCCTTAGGCCGGCCCAGGGGCAGACTGACAACTCATGGGGCCCCCAGGCAATAGGGGATCATGGGGCCCCTGTGTCCTTGCCCAAACTCAAAAAAATCTATGAAAAAGGTACCAGGGGCATCTCATGGGGCCCCCTACTGACCTACTGACCCCAGGCCCTCGGGCAGTGCCCAAGTTTCCAAATGGTCAGTCTGCCCCTGGGCCGGCCATACGTGGGTTGATTGATTTCCGAACAATTTTTTGTTCGAAAATTGGACCTAATAATAATCGACTGATTTTCGCTCTGTTAGTGGGGCAATGGCACCGGCCGATTTTCGTGGTTTCTTCCCGTTTCGTTTATCGGGCATGCTGGAGAATTTGTGAAAAACTATCGATTTTCGAAATCATTGGTGGTACCAGCGGATTACAGAATGAACGACATTTTCGATTATCAATCAAAAAATCGTTCGAAATTCAACCATGTATGGCCTGCTTTATCACCAATAGTGGAAATGAAAGAAAATCTCACATTTTAAATTCTCAGTAGAACAGGAATAGAGGGGCAATCTTCCAAACCATCCAATGCAAAGCAGTTCTGATGAATGCCGCGTTAAGAGGGATTTCTCTCACTTTGTGATGGCTTTGGGGTAGGAAGCGAAGGGAAATCTCCCCAGGGGAGTACGGATGTCAAATTTAATCCTCCCCTTCTTCATTTAAAATGTAAAAAAGTTTTGGCTTTAGTGTTTTAAACATGGAAGAAAACTTTAGGTCTCCTATTAGTCCATTTTGACCCGTGATTACATGGATCAAAAATGGACTGCACTGTATCCTTATGGGTGGCCAGATGTAAGCCAACGTCCACCTATATCTACCCACATCTGGGCCTATTGAGGTTCATTGAAAAAAAAAAAACCCAGAAAGTTTGTGTCAGGTCCTATTTTCCTCTTTCTTTACAAACCTGACCAGATGTGGGCGGATATAGATGGATTTTATTTTGCTTACATCTGGCCACCTATAGGGATTATATGGGTCCCTTTTCCTCCATCACAAGATAAGGAACATGGATTTCACATATGGTACATCCATTTGTGGTCTGATCCAACGGAGTAGGGGATCAGACTAGGATCCCCCGCCGAGACGGAATGGACAGCGTCCGTGTGAAAGTGGCCTAATGTGAAACCATATATGTTGAGGCATATGTCAAATGTCACTTCCCAATTATCCCAATTGATTCTTTATTACCTTCATTACCATTCTCTTTTAAAAAATACAACAAAAACAGCTTTAGAAGTATTTGGTAATGGCAGTCTACAAACAGATGTTTATAGGGCTTGATTTACTAAAGACAGATAAACAGTGCACTTTGCAAGTGCAGTTGCTCCAGAACTTAGAGCAACTCTGGGTCTGCCTTCTCATCTGAGGGGGAAGGCACTGGTGACATAGCCTTCCCAGGATGCATCTGTAGAGCCAGGGTGCACCCAGAAAGGGAAAAAAAACAGTGATTGTAAGTAAAAGCAAAAAAAAAGAGAATGTAATATTTATTATCCGCGTGATGATGGGATTTTCAGTGAAAGGGGGTAAAGGTCTGTTTTATAGTGAATCTGAACGTTTGAGAAAGTCGGGTACTCTTACTTTATGTTTGTTCTCCATCAATACACCAGGCTGCTTGAGAAGTACCCAATGCCCCACCTAGCTCCCTACAATATGGTGCTCAATGGCCCATCTTTAGGTCCGAACACTGAGGGGGCATTGGGGGGGCTTGCATAGCTCTGTGTAAGCTTCAGCTAAGGCACTCGAGGGGGTGTGTGAATCACAGCTGTTCCTGCACCCGCAGTCAAATTGCATTGCTCTGTAGAGATGCATATGGCTGCCATTCATTCCTAATAGCACCCCCACGCATCTCAACCCACAGAGCGTTTGCACCATGCGATTTCCCTGCGACTGCATTTTTAAGTAGGTGCAGGCACCTTATTTTTAGTGGGAAACGAAGGCATTCAAATGAATGGGCTGCTGTGCCTGCGCAAACGCGGGACGTAAACCCGCTCAAGTGTAAACCTAGAATTACCAAGCAGTTTGTAATATACAAAGCAATTCCCAAATTTGGTTTGGGAAGGTATATACACCATTCTTAATAATGTGACTTCTATACTTTGTCTTTAATATGAGCATGTACTCTGACCATAATGGATGATTTTTATTTTTTTTTTTTACAATAGACGGGGAAACAATTGCTGTTGGTATATACAATCTTAGAGTTTCTAGGCACTTCCTCTCATGGGACAATTATTTTTATTCACAAACTTCCTGTCCTGGGAGATTTGTTTTGGCGTATACCTGAAGTGTTTCAACAGTTTTGCAGCGCCAGCTAGAAATATATGATGGTATTGTAAAAACACCCGCATTTCCAAAGTGGTGAATTACTATCCATTCCACTGAACTCATGAGAATCACATTATTTCTCAGACATGAAGAAGCAACCAGACTCCCTCTGGCCTGGAGGTAAATTTTATTGTAATATCTCATTGTGATGATCACAAGCCTTCCTGATCTCGGAGAGAAACTTACTGTAAATACCGATAGTGTCATCCAGCCTATTAGTCTGCTGAAAGAATTTGCAGTTTTATTAGAAGTTATTTTTGGCTTTTTTTTTTTTTTTTTTTTTGTGTGTGTGTGAGAAAAATTTGCAAAGGAAAACACATGGCATAGATTTTGTGATGAAATGTTCTTTGTTAATGTAATGACTATTGACTTGCTAGGATTTTTAATCTTCGTAAAGCATGTCGGATCTTATTTTTTTATGGGAATGAACTACATAAGAGCAGAGCTGGAAAGTCCTGTTTTGTTAGATAACAATCAAAGCCTCAAACCTCCGTTCCTACATCTGAGAGGCACATCAACTTTTATGTCCAGCAGAAATGATGGTCTGTGGAAATGTGTTTTTTTTTTTTTGTCCGTTTCTCTCCCACGATTTTTATCGCTTAATAAAGGTATCATTTTACAGTACAACAACTAAGCTTATCTATCCAACATCTGATGTTTTTTTATACTACCGTAATGCTACATGACAAGCAATTTTAGGTGCTTCTACCGCAATGTTCTTGTAAAAATGGAATTTACAAGTAACAACTGCAGATCAAAGGCATCAAACACAATTTACAAAAATATATCACAAATGTCTCGTATTTGCATGTTATCTAAATGGGAGCTATATTTTTGCTTGGTGCCATTTGACAGCACACACAGTCCAACAGGTGTGGGTTTTTGGTTTTTTAATCTCTTTCTCCTATGGTTCCAAGTCTGAAGCCCATGTACAAGCTCTTTGATTGGGCAGTTCAGATAGACACAGGTTCATTAGTATAATATAAGATGTACTCCTTTAAAAGGAAGGCATTGCCAAAAAAACATTTAGCTTTTACCATTTTTGTTTTTTTTTTTCTTGTTTTTTTTTCTTAAAGCGGACCTTCACTCTTCTTTTCTCCTTATAAATGCTCCTCCTGTAACACTATCACAATTTTTTTAAAGCAAATTCCTCTGGAGTACGCGTGTCATGCATCCTAGGAGGATTAAAGCAGAGCTCCAGTCTTTGGTGAAAAAATGGAAAAAATAAAAGTCTGCAGCTAGAAAAACTGTAGCAGCTGACTTTTAAAAAACAGCCAGTCCTAGGATCCAGCGGTGTCCTCACCACAGCCGGGTTCACTGTCTGTCCTGTGTCCCTGGTGCTGGCATCTTATGTGTGGGCACCCAGCTGTGACAGCTTGTGGCTTCACAGCTGGTTGCCCACTGCGCACGTGCGAGCAGCGCTGCGCATTGTGAATGGTCCCACGGGGGTAGAACTTCCGCTGTCCAAACAGGGTATCCGCCCCCAACACCACCGCTGCCCAAAGGTACCAATCCTTAACAGAGATCGTGGGACGAGGCCTTAAAGCAGAACTTCTCCCACCACACTGCACATGCTCTGCAGTCTGTCACCAGGGGGCTATTGCAAGAACCAGGAAGGGACAGCTAGCCCCCAATGTGAGAACCGAGCATGGATGACACCACACAATGTTGGATTTGCCGGGCATGTGAGGACAACCCAGCTGACAAGCCAAGAGGGAAAGAGAAAAAATTTACAAGGGAGTGAATTTTCTTTTTAGCTACTTTTTTTTACTAGGGCAGTTTTGTGATTTATTGCTCGTATGTTGAAATTTGCTAATTTTTTTTTTTTTTAAATAACTAGTAAATGCCCTATCAAATATATATACTTTTGAAAGCAAAGACCCTGTAGAATACAATAATGGCAGTTTTTTATGTTGCGCAATATTTGCACAACTGTTTATCAAATGCATATTTTCAGGAAATAATACACTAAAAAAGTTTTAGTGCAAAAAATTACAATATTAAATCCAATATTTTGTTGAAATTTAAAAGATGGGGTTGTGTTGACAAAATGGATACCAAACATGTCAAGCTCCTATGTTACCCAAAATTCTCCAAAGGCGACTCTTTAAAAGTCTTTACATGTTATCAGATAAGCCCCGTTCACATCAAGCCCCATGTTGAAATCGTGTGACTTCACTGTAAGTATTTCAAAGTTGGGGGACCTGCTGATTTCAGGTGTGATTTGCAAGACATCTGATTCAGATGTCTATGCAAATCGGACCAAAAGTAGTGCAAGTACTACTTTTGAAATCTGTGCCGCTCCGACCAAGTCGGAACCACACTGATATGACCGCTCCAATTTCAGACAGTAGGGTGCGACTTGGCATGCAATTTTCAAGTCGCAGGGCATGCAAATTGCATGCCAAGTTGCACCAATGTGAATGGAGTGTTAGAGTTCGTCTTGAATTATGGCTCTAAAATTATTTTTATTCTGACAGTTACTGCAATTTATGTTTACACAAACATAAATTGCACACCATAGGCTGTGCTTATGCATTGGGGTGCGATTGAGGGGGTAGGGTCCCTTGTGTGCTGGTATGGGCAGGTGACAGGCCCTTTTTATGGAGACATCGGGGTCTACTAGAATCCCAATGGCTCCCCTGTCCTCCACTGAAGCCCATCTAGAACAAATTTGCTTGATTTGCTGATATCTCAGCTACAGTAGCTGGGGATTGACCGTTCTGAACCTGGAAGTGATGTAATACAATCTCCTCTATGTTCAGTAGGTCACGGAGGGAATCTTCGGGCTCCCTGGAGGAATAGATGAGTATGTGAACGTTTAGCACCTCGTAAAAGAAATTTGGGGACAAGGGGTTAATGGCTCTTGTACACCATATCCGTTGATCTGCTATAAGCTGCAAAGACCAGCGCAGGCTAAATGCAAGGGCACATAGGAAGCAATTTGTACACAGGGCAACTCGCCACATTACTTGTCATAGTAGCAATAACAGTGCCTGGGTTCATAACAACAAAAACCTTGTCTCTACACAATGGACACCGGTCCCAGTTGCTTGTATCCTAAAAGAATGACAAATATTGTGTGTAGTATAAAAGCCAGTTCACACCAGAAAGCGGTGCAGGAAACTCATGTTCCGTGCACATTTCAGCACCGTGTTCATAACTCACTGTCATTGCGTTCTGTAGCAGGTTCCAAGATTTAAGTTAATGACACCCCAAACACAGGTTGCAAACGCAGTGCATTTGCCCGCACTGGATCACATAGTACAGAAGTAAATGAATGGGCTGAAAATTGCATCACAGAGAACCGTTGTGTGCTCTGTGCGATTCCCAGAGTAAACCAGTACTAAATCTGTCCATATTACCATTGGGCTGGGCTGGGCTTGGCATGTTTGATACAGTTCATAAGTTATAGCTGTGATTTGGAAGGAAAATAAAACAAAAAAAAAATTGCTTGTACATGATTGAAGTAAACCTAGATTTTTCTCATTCACTTTGGTAAGTGAATAGTGTGTACTATTTTAGTAAATCAACCAAATAAGTTTCTATGTATTGGCTGTGACACAGCTTTTTGAAGGGTGTTGTATGTTGAACTTCAAGTTAACTGCTTTCCTGTTGCAGGGAAAGGAGGTTTTGGGTTTAATCTGTTGTTTTTAGCGACTTTTGTATTTTTGAAGGATATATCCTACATTTAAGTCTGTGGGGTTCCCCTTTAAGCGTTTTGGCCATGTCACCTGCTCATATCTTCTAGCATGAAAGGACTGGTTTCTGATACCACTTTTTGTGTGGCTCTATCCTCATATAATAGTCCTAGCTATTCTTTTTGGAAACATGCTCAAATTTCTTACTACAGTCTCTTAGGAAGAACAAAAGGTTGCCTTCAAATAAGCAAACACAAAAGGCCTGTTAGGGCATGTACCACCATTAATAGGATGTCAATTACACAAAATAATCTGGAAAGGGCCGTGGACAAAAATAGTCTTTTGATTGTGTTCATGGACTATTTCATGCATTTAGGAAACTGTGTCATAATTTATAACTGAGCACTTGAAAAAACAGTGGTAATTGGGATGCAAATAGAGCGTGCATATGTGCGGCAGAAAAATAACTACCATTATGTATGCAGACTGTCCTCTAAAAGGCTTTCCCCAGAACAACGCAGAGCATGTTATTGGATGATATCTGAATGATGAAAAGACTTTTCTGGATGTCTGTTGGAATAAACAAATGTGTTATTTGTAGAATGCAGTCAACATATTTGAAAATGTTTGCTATGCATTGAAATAATGGAATGCTGGCCACTTTTCTTGAGTTTCTATGAAAACATTTTTTTTTTTTTTAGCAGAAGTGACATAGGTGACAAGTTAATACTCAGACTAGGGCAGAAATAAGCAGTTAATTATTTCTTAAAGTAAACTCAATCACTAAATCTCATATGAACTCTGATGTGTTAATTTTATTTAAAAAATACTTTTCAGTAATTGTAAATTGACAGCTTTTATTTAAATACCTGGTGATCTTACTATGAAGAATCTTGTTTAGACACTTTAGTTATAGTTAAGGTAAGGACGCTCTGTCCCTTTATTCAAATTGTGTTGCTGCGTTGTCACCCCTTTACAATAGTTTCCATTGGAGGTTACAAGCTTTTTAACAAACATTATGCAGGCATGGTCTACATCTGTCACCAACAAGAAAATCCCCCTGAGAAACGCCATGCAGCCATTCCGGGAGTACACAGATGAAGCTAGGAAGGGGCTACATGGGGATTGGTGACTCTGGAGTGCAACAAAGACTAAAGGGTTAAAACAAGCATAAAAAACTGCTTGTGATACTTTGGGCAAACTAATGGTGTGCAGATATGGGTTACATTCTTGAACTTCAAGAACCTTCTCTCCTTGATCCTGCTAAAGCTGGTCATAGGCGATGCGATTTTCTTTCCTGCAATCGCAGGTTGCAGGAAAGAAAATTGTTTGATTCCTCCATCAACACAGACAGCTCCCAGCTATTGTGTTCTCCCAGCAAGGGGGCCATGCCTATCGGGAGAACACAGTGATTATTGCTAGCCACTGGCAATAATCTCATGAAAAATCCAACAGGATGGTTATACCCAAGTCGTACAACAATCAGTCAGCCTGCCCACAGATGGTTCAAATCTCTACTGGTCCTTGCTCAACCATCCAAGATTCAAACCACCTATAGCCGGCTTAAGACTGCGACACATATAAATTTGGTTCATAATGGCCAATAACAAACGTAAAGGAATAAAATGGTTTCACGCCAATAAAGAGTGGAATTGCTAAAACAGTATGCCAAAATAACGGCACATACAGGACAAAAGCTTAATCTGGTAATGGGCTCATTTGTGGGCAACATTATTTGGTTACCAAGCTACAGCAGATATTTGTCTGCTGCATCCTGCACAGAGTAGGCACAGCTGTTTTACAAGTGGGACCCATGTTTGTTCTGTTCAGCTAGAACAAATGACCTCACTAAGGTATGATTTATGGAGTGTGTCATGGCTCAGGAATGTCCCCAGTTTCTAAGGAAATGATGCATTGCTTTCAGGAATATCGCTTTAGCCCTCATAATGGCTGCTGCCAATGTCTGTCCACAACTGGTCCACTTTGTATATTCATGATTTCCATGCTTGGCATATAAGAACCACTAGCAGACCATGGGGGAAAAATGGTAAAATGAAAGCAGCGCCAGTAGAATGATTAAAGTGTATTGCCTGTGCATAAGGGTGAAACAATGATATTTATCATAAATATACAAAAAAAAGTTGTTTGCGGTGATGCAGTTTCTGGCATGTAGGTAACCTTTGTGACCACAGCGATTCGACAGGTTATAATTACTGGAACAAGCACGTCCTCAGGCAAGGTTTAGCAGTCTGTTTTGCTGCTTGAGAGTAAAGACTGAAAATGATGACGCCTGCTGTTGCATAGTTGTAATTATAAGCCTGGTGAGAATTTCAAATTTTATTCTGTGTTTTTGCACTTGCCTAGTTAAATGTTGTGATGTAACACGTATGCTTTTCTGTAAGGACACACCTCCTCCGTGCTATGATTATAGCACCTCGGAAAAGTACATTGTAAAAGGCTGGAAGGAAATTGGGGCCCTTGAGTGTGCAAAAACTGTGTGCTGGTGAGGTTTCCATCATGGACAGTGGACTGCAGTGTCACACCCATCTTACGGGAGCCAAGGAGCTAAACTAAAAATGTGGGAGACAGTGTATGTCCCTTTGCCTATGTAGGCCAAAGTGACAGTACTTTTTTACATGGCCCTCTCTTCTCCAGTTTTACTTGACCTATCAGCATTCCCTTGCAGCTCTTGCCTCCACTGATGGAATGCATGGGCCCTAAAAAGCAAGGTCTGCTTATTACATCTGGCCTCCCACCCCAATTCTAGAATGGCGCACAAAGGATGTGTGTAAAGAAAAATAAAAGTGTGGGGGGGGGGGGAGTTTACAAAATCTATGTACCTTTTTACTTTTCTCTGGAGACAGTGACAGCCTGATCCCTGTGATGAGATTCTGGGATAGCATGGGGAGTATCCTAGTTCTCAAGAATAGGCCCTCTCGCGCTGTGCGAGATGTGAGAGTTTAGATCCTCTACTTGAACCTTGCCTGAAGGATTGTGATCATCATTGTGCATCATGTTGCATGCCATTTACAATCCAGGGTAATAGTGCATCACATTTTCTCGTAATTGTTGACACTTCGATATACATTCAACAAAATGTTAAAATAACCAACTGTTTACCACATGGTTTATGAATGTGTGTCAGATTTATGCGGCATACCATTTGAGTTATGGGGTCATAAAAATTGGTGTGAGCTGCTTTTGATCGAAGAGTATAACAGTAACGAGATGAGGGGCTTAGAATATTTAGTTATTTTATTGGGGGATATTGGATGTAGGAGCCCCTGGAGAGGGTGGCAACAAAGGAGAGGGTAAGTGGAGGAGAGGGTATTGGGAGGGGGGGTATTGGGGTTCTAGGTTGAGACAGAAGGGTTGGGGTGGGTTGAGGATTGAAGAGGGCATTACTTCGCTTCCCTTTGAGAACAGAACTAGGAAGCTTGCCGACCCTCAGAACCTGGACAGGAGTGGGGCCAGCATTTACTGGAACCCATCCCCTGTATTTTACTCCTAAAGTGGCTTCTCCTCCTCTACCTCTTGCTAGTATTCATCTTCTTTCTCTATCTCAAAAGTAAGACATCAGGGTGCTTAGACCCCTGACATTTCACCAAAGCCTCCCAAACAGGGCTGCTGAAAGCAAAAATTGTAAAAAACAAAAAAAATAAAATTGAAAAAAAAAAGTAATAAAAATGAAAAACTGACACTGCCCTCTTGACACCATCCACTGACCTACTGACACTGCCCACAGCTCTGCTGAATACCACTGTCCAATTTTAAGGTAGGCTTAAGTTTATATTTTTACAGTGACATTTGTTTTATTATATTTTTCTAAGTTTCCCTTACTGTTTTTAGTTAGGCCTTGCTAGTTAAATTAAGAAAAAAAAAGGGGGGGGGGTGCTGAACCCCAGTGATCTTTGATCTCTTTCATGTTGTTCAGATAGATCTCCACCTCTCAAAGGTTGCATAACCCTGTCTATTGTATTTGTATTTTTGAGCGAATGCGAAATTTTGCCAGTAGAACCACTGCTTCCAGAATCTGTCTCTGGTCATGGATGGCTGTGTTGAGAGGTCTGTCTCTTGTAGGATATTTATGTTTTCTAACTCTTCTGTGTAGGTTTTTTTCTTTTACCGCCATGATGTGGCCATTTAGGATTAAGTAATAAGCAGACTTTGGCTAGCAATTCTGATTGATGGATGGAGTGATTTGTGAGCACATATGACCTTCTAACTATGTAGGGGTCAGATGGTTTGGAGTGTACTGTAGGTGTTTTGTACAGAGGTAGAATTTGCAATTTTCAGTTGAGTAAATAAACTCACTAAAACAGAAGTTGTAATAATCCAAAGGAAATCATTGTAGATTCTGGACTTTAATCAATAAAATGTGGAGAGGAGCACACTGGAATTTTTATAGAGGTCACTGGAATACTATTAATAGACTCCTATAGACTTCTAGATCGTGTAGGATTTTGTATTATGTTAGTGCTTTAGTAGGATATTAAATATTTTAAAGTGTGTAATGACAATCAATGTGACTAATTTTTTTTTTTAGTTCCTAATATTCATCATTGACTATCATGCTCTTTAATATAATTTATTTTGACTAGTGTGGATAGTTTTATTGCTACAGTATATGGTTGCATACCAATAACGTTTTCTAGTGTCTTTGGCATGATTCCAGGCCAAATTCCTTTTTTTTTTTGAACAGAGTAGGGGCATTTTTAGGTCAGATTCTCATGTATTTTTGAACATTTTATGTTTACTTTTTTGCTGTGCATTATGTGCATCAAACACGTTGTGCAACAATGCACTGTGTATTTGTGTTTTATTGGGTAAACATTTATTTTCAGTGTCACCGGATCTTCCTCTCAGTGCAACACATTTAATAAAGAACATACGCGTTGCCTTGCTGGTACGTTTCTTGGTCCATGGGCAAATGTTGGGGGCATGTTGA
The DNA here is from genome assembly GCF_062004578.1 of Staurois parvus. NCBI lineage: Eukaryota > Metazoa > Chordata > Amphibia > Anura > Ranidae > Staurois > Staurois parvus. The sequence goes on from NW_028318358.1 coordinate 1,526,377, forward strand.
AAATCAATGGGCACCACACCAACACATGTCAAAACATGTGTTTAAGTGTCATCGGTCTCTTAAATGTCTCTTGACTTTCTTTTGCTGTCTGTTGCTCTTAGGGTAGACTGTCTATCCCTTGTTGTCCTGATGGCAAGAATAAGAAATGGTGGTTCAAAAAAAATCAGAGGTCCTTACCTTTCCCCGTTCTACTAAAAACTGTTTTTGCTGCAGTCTGTGTTCCCATTGGACAGATTTCTCATGACATCCTCCCTAGTGGGCACACAGCCAGTAATGACAACTCAAGAGATTCTAACCTTTGCACGCTCCGAAACAAAAAAAAGTGTCTGGAGATGGGCTTTGAGAGGCAAGCACAATTAGCAATATGCAGAGATCACAGATTCTAATGTATATTACTCATTTCACACAATGACTTTGCCCCGAGTCTTATCACTATAACAGATTATCATTAACTCAGTTTATTTCTGACAGGTTGACACTTAAGAAATCTAGCAGACCATTATAGCTCTGTAATTTCCTGTTAAGTGTGCTATTTTGGTATTATCTTTCTAAGCATAAAATACAGCACTACTAAAACATATACCGGTTTATTGTACTCCCTGCTGAAAGACATACGCTGGTGATCAGTCCATCACGGCTTCTATAATGTCACTTGGCTTTTTAGTTTTCAACACAGATGGTACATTTTGCAACCGTCTTTGAGTAATCTGGATAATCGGTGTGCATTTATTTTTTCTTCATAATCAAATTTTTATTCTAAATTTTGTATCTCAAAGACAAGAATTAGAAGTCATGAAACAATACAGTATTGTGCAAAATTAGTACAGAGCAATACTATCATACAAATTCCTGAAATGTACATGACAGGCTGAGATGATACTACAGTATATAGGATAGGTCAGTGTGCATTTATTCTTGCTCTTTTTTATACAGTGTTTTACATCTGGTTTGCCTCCAAAGAAGATTACAGTCTTGTGTCCCTTTGCACGGTCATTCGAATATACAAGAGTCCACTTTCTCTTAAGGAGACCTCTGAATGTTTGTGAAATCTGCAATAAAACCCCTCTGAAGCTCAGGAATGATAAAACCCCAGCCCGGGATCCTGCTTTGTGTTCTTAGTAGTGCTAGGTTCTTTTTGGTAACCAGCATTCATGAGCGACTTGAGAATTCTCAAGAAGTCGGTTTTGTACTAGTCTGGTGGGATCTTCCATTGTCATCCCTACAGTTGTAGTCAATGTGTCCAACCATCTAGTAGCTGGTCTCCCTCTTTGCCTGGTGCCATTGATCTTCCCAAACATTATTTCAATCTCCAGTGATCTCTCTCTTCTGACCAAAATAGGACAGTCGTAACTTCATCGTTTGGAGTTCTAGTGACATAGCCGGTTTGATCCCTTTCAGAATTGAAATATTAGTTCTGTGGACTGTCCATGGCATGCATAAAATCCTTCCAAAACCCCAAAGTTCAAGTTAGTCATTCTTCTTTCTATGCCATTTTCGTTTTGTCCAGCTTTCACAGCAATAATTGACAACTGAGGAGATGAGTACATAGACAAATCTGATCTTCATTTTGATTGTAATTTCTTTACAGAACAGATGCTAATAGAAAAGTGAATTGATGGCCAAAAATATGGACCAGTGACAGATCTCCTCAAGTGAAAATCTTTTACTATGAAACCATAATTATTTATTTATTGACATATTAACAAGACCTTATCTCCTGGTATGATAAAATATGCATGGAGATTCTCGTCATCTATTGACATGGGGTTTTCCATTTTGCGTCCTAGAATATCATACATGCACATTGATAGGCTTCATATTGACCCTGTGCGAGTACTGTGTGCACATGTGATGTCTGATTTTAGGCCTCATGCATAGGAGCTCTGGGAAGGGTCACTTGGTGTACATTACTGATAATTTCCCTGGGCTCACTTTACAGGGGCTAGACTGCAGTATCAGTCTGTTTGCACCTCAGCCTTCAGTTTGTCCCCAGTCAGGACAAATGTCAGCATGGGGTAGGATCACTGTTTGTTTATTTTTACAAGCACTTTAGGCTCCATGCACACTGGGCGTTTTAATAACGTTGGTAACATTAGCTGCGTAAAGTCACGTTAAGAATGTGAATTTTTCAGCATTTTCGTATTAGCGTTTTGCCGCGTTTTTTCGTGTTTGCGTTTTTTGTCTTTTTTAAAAAAAGTTTTACAAAAAAAAAATTTATTTTTTGGTCAAACAAGCGTCCAAAACGCTGGTTTTCAGCGATTTACCATGTTTTTTGCGTTTTTTAGCGTTAGAGCTTTTTGACAGCTAAAGAGTCTCTAGAAATCCACTAGTTCTGGGGTCTTTTTCCAGCCGAAAAAAGTCCCTGCCAAAAAACATTGATTACAGTCTATGTGTGCATGGACACATAGGATAACATGCTGGGGAGTTTACTGGCTGTAGAAAAAAACGTCAAAAGCCAAAAACAGCCACCGTAAAAATGTCCAGTGAGCATGAGGACTTGTAGAGAAAATTTATAGGGAATTTGGCTGCAATGCATATACTGAACGTCATGGTGTGTACAGGGATAGTTGCTGTTTTGCTGACTGTACTTATAGTCAGCACTCCCGCAGAGCAGCCATTCTCAAATAGGATTCCTCCAGTTTACTATGGGTTCCTTGAGTACTGAGCAGTGGCAGATTGATATCCCACCTGAATGAGCCCAGTGCCAATTCCAGTCTACATGGCTAGTGGCATGGGACCAAGTGAAACTTCTCTGGTAGGTAGCCAACGATCATGTTGGCTGTCTGTTAGGGGAGCATTCTTACCACTGATGTACACAGTATTGTTCCAACTGTCCCCCAAAGTATAGGGCAGCTAGACTGATTACCATTGTGAGAGACCTTTTTTTTTTGCTGACCACAAGTTAACAGGGCATGATTTCCACAAACCACCAACGTAAGGGGCTTTCTATCATTGTCCACCAGTGTGGTATGTACCTGTAGATAGTTTTCATATGAGAGGTTCCCTGAGACCTGAAGATTATTTCACAAAAGTGACATCCATCCCATTCTGCTCTGAATCGGCATGGGATCTGTTCACAGATCCTCAGCTGAATGGACTGGACAGAGCCCTGGTGAATAATCAGTAGCATCAATAAAGAATGGTGGAGCTGCTCAAAGTAACATGATCGAAGAAATCTGAATAATGGTTCTTTCTGGTGTGGTAGTAGAGAACCTAATACATTTATTCAACACCATTTGCTAAAAATGTATGAAATACATGTTAGATTATCCTATATCATTGGCTTTCTTGTGGTGTTGGGAAGTTTGTCACTTTTAGTAAGACAGACATATCATTGGGTTTTAAACGTAACTTTGTGGAACTGACATTCTGATAATATCCTCCTTATCACAAACCCTGCTTCCTTCTCAGTCATAGTTTCTCCAAAAGGGTAACACTCAGGATGCTCATGTTTTGTTAGAAGTCTAATTTTGTTTTATTTTGAGATGAAGGTTAGTTATGCACACCTCAAGATCTTCCCCAGAGATTGTGGGTCATATGTGCAGAGCAAAGCACACAGCTGTTTCTGGCAGTTGAAATTGACGTCAGCTGGATGATTATTCTTTTTTTTATATGTTATTTTGTTTGCTTAGCTTTCTGCAAAAAAGACTACTTTTTGTAGGGCAGATGTGTGTTATATCAGTCAACTTGTTCCTAACTACTAAGTACAGTTGGAGTATACTGTCGGAATACATGGTATAGATCTGCTATTGAAATATCAGATATATTTTTAAATAAAGTGACCCTGTTACTAATATATACAATTTCAATTGGTAGCCCCTGTTAATTTGCAAAATGTATCTTTTATTTAGCACTCATCATTCGGTCTCTACCAGAGCTAATGCCTAGTGCATACAATCAGATAATCAGACAACTTATCGTTCGTTTTTGTTGCATGCTAGTCTCATATCGAAATTGAAGAGGTTACTAAAGTTACGAAAAATTCTCATGCGACAGAATATAATTTTGGAAGTGATGTCATGTATTCTTTCATTTCTGAGAATGCGTGGTCTTGGTCTCTTGCTTTTTACCAAAGAAATACTGTGATTAAATTAAAATCGTTTGCGCTGTTATCTTTTGAGAAAAATGTTCGTGCTTCTTCCTTTGAATATTATTGCATGAACTGTTGTGATCGGCTGTTGAAAGCTGTGTACTAACAATCAGATTATCGTATGATCCCTCCAAAAGTGATTTTTGTCATCTGATTTTCTGATCATGTGTTAGGGCGCTACTGCTGTCTGACATTTCCAGATGTGCCAATGTGTCCCCTGCTGCCTGCTGATTTCTCCCATTCCTACTGAATAACTACTTAACACAGTAGTGATAAAGCAGCTGGCAGGTGAAACCATAGCATGCAACAGGGGACATGCTATCCGACACACCTGGAAGTGTCGGATAGTAGCAGCACCCTTAGCTCTGTAAGGGGACAAAGTATTGACTTCCCAGAAAGGTAACTATTCAATTACCTTTTGCAGTGGGCTGCTGGCTTTTTTATACTAGTTACAGGGTTGCTTCAAGTGCATGCAGCCTAAGTAATGTGTAGCAATTGCGGTATAACTTATTACTTATTAACAGATCACAGCATTGCTTATGATAATGCATTCATCTCACTTTCTTATCAGAAGACTGCTGTCAAATTCCTCAGATATCATCCAGGGTTGGCATCTATTCCTAGAACTAAGATGCTAGTCCCTTAGATGGCACAGTTATGTAACTCACAATGAATAAAAACAAACAAGGGCGCACTCTCATCGTGCATTACCGTGGTATAACACGTAATTTATTAAATAAAAAAGATGTATACTCACAAACCAACGTGATAATGGGCAGTATAGGTGATCCACAAAAACAGTCACAATACAACTGTGTCTAATGATGCGGATAAGCTGACGCGTTTCGGGAGCTGAACCCCCTTCCTCAGATCTCTGAGTTTGTGAGTATACATCCTTTTTATTTAATAAATTACGTGTTATACCACGGTAATGCACAATGAGAGTGCGCCCTTGTTTGTTTTTATTCACCAGTGGTCAGATTTCCCGATCTCAGAAGGGCAGCACCTCTTCGGTTGGCATTTGACAAATCCCTTGGTTTCCATGAAGATTGGAGCGCTGGTTTCGTTTGTTTTTCTTTTGGGATGTAACTCACAATGCCTGCATAGTATGATTTATATTTATTGGAAATGTAAATGATTTCCCAGATCTGCCCCACTGTTGCTGCCTTGCAAACTGCTAGAAAGAAAAATTGCTATATCAGTCCCAGTAAGTGATCACTGAGAGAGGGGAGACTCCGGAAACTTTCCACCTGCAGCAGACTGATGATAACATTCTTCCTTGGTGTTCCTCTCAGCCTAGACACAGTCACTTGGCTGGAGCTTACAGACTTCTTTTTATTGATTGAATTGTTTTATGTTAAGTAATCCTGTTGCTGTACATTGGGCATGTCACATATGTATTGTGTCCAAAACATTTTTTTATATCATTCATAAAAAACCATATAAGACATTTGGAGCAATACTTGTAAACATACAACCTCTACTGTTTTCCAGCATGCACTTCGAAATGTCTCCTGCTACAACGACTTTCCTTCTGCTTGGTTTTTTTCTCTTTTTTTTTTTAAATATACCATCCTTCTCATCTCCTCGATTGTAAGCTCCAAGGAGCAGGCCCCCCTAATCCCTCTTGTATTGAAATGTATTGTTACTGTACTGTCTCCCTCCATAATGTAAAGCGCTGAGCAAACTGCCGGCGCTATATAAGTCCTGTATAATAATCCTTCTATTAAAAGGGTTTCTTGATAAAATGTCCCGGGCCAAGTTGTTTCAAGCTGGGGCACAAATGACAGGCCCAGGTCAACACATTTGTCCATGACCGTGTTCCCTGGAGTAAGTTTGACTGATAATGTGCTTCCATTTTAGTTCATTTATATAAAACCTCTGTTTTATGAATAGCCCATTATTTTAAGGAATGGGCTGCTCCCCAAATCCCTCCTGCTGGGGAGATTTTGTTTCACTTCCTGTCTTGGAGACGCAACAGGATGTGAGCTGAAATCTCCCCAAATTGAGAGGAATTGCAATCTTAGTTGTCACCAAACACTTGCCCCATTGGAACATTTTCCCTCTCCTCTACCTCCTATGTGAACTCATTTTCACCTTTTCTGCTCTTTGTGTCAATGAGCTCCAGGACAAACAGAATAGTGAATCTCCCCAGCAGGGCCAAAACTATTATTATTATTATACAGGATTTATATAGTGCCAACAGTTTGCTCAGCACTTTACAATACACCGGGAGACAATACAGCAACAATACAGTTCAATACAAGAGGGATAGGAGGGCCCTGCTCCTTGGAGCTTACAATCTAGGAAATGCAATACCTTGGCTACACCTTCCCACTGTATCAATAATAAACCCCAAAAAACTTTTACATATTTTTAGGTAAATATTTTGCTACAATCTAAGTGCAAATAAGGCTGTGTTCACACATATGCAGGTGTGATGATGTGTGCATGTTTTTTGTTCATTTTGTTGCATTTAGGGCAGTGCATTTCTTTCAGAGGGCTGCCCTATGTGTGCAAATTGCACCAAAGTAGCACAAACACATTTTTAAATCTTCCCATACCAAAATATACTTTACCATGTGTTTTGGCACACGATTTCGTACGTGCGTGTTAGCAAGGTAGTGGTGTGCTATTGAGAACTAATGGCATGCCTGCAAAAGGGAGGCTTTTTTTTTTTTGCATTCCCACATTGCACAAATGTGCACCTAGCCTTAAGCTCAGTTCAAACTGCCGTGACTTGGGATCCAACTTGTGAGAGCCCAAGTCTCATGACATGTAAAACCCCATGTTACTCAATACTCAGCTCACTACTGAAGTCGCTTCGACTTTAGAAAAGGTTCCGACTTGTGCCCATAGACTTTAATGGAAGTCGCCTCCAAGTTGGATCCTCATCTATATTGATGTGATTTGGATCCGACATTACAGGAAGATAACCCAGACATGCCCTGAATGTTGCGTCAGAGTTGTTTCAAAGTAGTACTCAAGTCACCTGGCAAAGTCGCACTGCAAGTCGTGCGACTTTCAGGTCGTAGTAGTGCGAACCGAGACTTGGAGTGCCATGCAAAGAAAAAATGAAATCCTCCTTCGTGCATTAACAGTGGTGAACTGTCCTTCATTTTCCACTGCTCAATGATCATATAAGCCAGTTGCAATTCTAGGCATCTTTATGCATTAGGTGATCTAGCTGACCTGTTTAAACAGGTAACGTCTGATTTGATTCATGTTTGAAAAGGAATATGTTGACATTTCTCTGAATATGAATTCATCAGAGATTCTGTTTGTATAGTTGAGTAGTACATCTTTCTTTATAGGTTAATTGGAAGCCGGCCCCTTCCTATCGGGCAGGAGTCCATTCAGAAAACAGCGTGGTATCAGGGTGTCACCTAGTAGTAGTTGATTAGTGTGTGAACTCTTGGGTAATAATGCCCTAGGGGTGCTCTGAATATTACATTACCAAGCTTAGTGGCGGTTGTGAAATCTTGCTGCACTCACAAATGAATACACCCTGTATTAACACCTTTTATACTACTATATATTTCTGTACCGGCAGATGAATTTAGAAAACAGGCTGGTATGAACAAGAATTGTTTTTCAAGTACCTATTTAAAGGTCACATCCACCCAGAACAGATATTCTAGTTTTGCGTGTTTGTTTGGGAGTTAATAGAACATGCTGCCTTCTCTTGGGGATTTCAATGGCAGGTTCTTCTCACCACAATTTTCTGTGCCTTCTATGAACTATGGTTGTTATAAGGCAAAGTGACTGCATTTCCTTCACTGATTCTCCTTTTATATATCTAAAATATAGCTCACCATTGCAGCTTACTTCTATTTCTATTTGGAGACTGTATTAGTTTTCTTTTCCTTTTATTTTCACCTTGTGATCCAGTCAGTTGTTTTTCAGCAGAACAAACTGTCCTGCAAATGTAGTAGTTGGAGTGTTTAGAGAAACTATTTGACCTCTAGCAGGGGTGCTTACAATGATCAGCTTTTATTTATCCCCCCCCCCCCAAAAAAAAAAAAAAACTGTTGCTGTAACTGCAGTTTGAGCTGGAACTTGGATTTGTTAGTCTATCTAAATCTGCTAGTACATCCAACACCCCCTCCATCAGACTGACAGTGCTGCAACCAAACCCCTAAGCTCCTTCATCCAGAGTCAAGACACTCCTTTTTTTTTTTCTTTTTTTTATTAAATATTCAACAGGTATTTTTATGGAGACCCCTTTAGTAAATTGGACCCATAATGTTTTAGTAATTTTTGGGTCTAAACTTTAATAATTTCCGCAGGGATACAATACTTCTCTGAGCAGGCAAATAAGCCAAGTAAAAAGCAGGTGCTTGTGACTGATTTCAGAGTATATTTCCCAGAGAGACTAGTAAGGTGCTAATTAATTTTATTAAGGCTTTCTCGGTTTTGTTGTTGACAAGATACTTTAATTAGATTAGTGGTTATATAACCATCATACATAGAATATACAGTGTTCTGCATTTTCCTTGTGTTTCTTTATGGAGAAGACTTCACTGCTTCAGTGAATTAGCTGCTTCTGAATGGGCACAATGTATAAATATCAGGTGATAATGATGAAATACTCCTAAATATAGAACAGATTGGTGTCTTTGAACTACATGAATAACAATACTCTGGGGCTGATTTACTAAAACTGGAGAGTGCAAAATCTGGTGCAGCCCAGCATAGAAACCAATCGACTTCCAGTTTTTTTAATGTAAAAACTTAATTGAACAGGCTGAAGTTAGAAGCTGATTGGCCACCATGCATAGCTGCACCGAATTTTGCACTCTCCAGTTTTAGTAAACCTACCCCTATATTTGATTAAGGTGGTTGTAAACCTCAGACATGAAATATGAACAAAGCACATCCCTCATTAGTGTATACTTGTATTAATCCAGAGCACTAAGTGTAATTTCTGTCTGCTGTTCTGTTCCTGTGCTATAAACAGGAGCCACTTCTGACGAGTTCTTCTGACACCAAGAGAAAAATGGTGACAGGGGAAGGCACAGCCTATGATTGACAGCTTCAGCTCTGTTCTTGTGTGCTGTGTGTGAAGGGCGGTGTGTCCTTTCCCTCCAATCAGCTCTTAGAGTTCTCCTCACTGATTGAACTTTAACTCCCTGCCCCCCTGCTTTTCAGAGCTGAGAGATCCTCTGTAAATTCTGCACTTTGAGTGAATGTAGGAGAAAGACGGCTATAGATAAACAGGTACAACTTATGTAGGAGGATTCGTTTCATCTGTGTATCACCTGAGGTCAGTCATTTCACTGCATATATGCAAAGGTTTACAACCACTTTAATAGTGAACTGGTCTCATCAGAGGTGATGGATAAGAGTGCAGTGATGGAAAGTGATTGGGGAGGGTGAATGTCCACTATAAAACTGAATTTTGGAAAACCATAAAGTCCTCCATCGCAGTGGGACTGCTCCCACAATGCAGGGGTTAAAGAGTAAATACTTGTTTTTAGTTTTGGATGGCATGGAGAGGAGTTAGGATACCTGTCAGTTTCTATTGCTATCTGTGCCCCCATCAGAGATTCCCCCTCTCTATTTGCACTGTTTACTATTTATCATTGAAAGTAAAAGAAAATCCCAAATTTTGGGTTGACCTCAGAACAGTAATAGAGGAGATTCTTCCAATGGGGACACTAGTTCTGTGCACATGTAAGTCTGTGATGATGTATTAGAATTAGGTGCATACTAGTTCATTATGACCTAAACCAGCAGGAGGCACATTATTTTGGCAGTTTTTTACGGGCGGTTTACTACCACTTTAACTGTTCCTTCACTTCTGCAGGCTCCTTCGCACTGCTAGACTGGTCCCTGCAGACTATTCCCCCTGTGTTCTGGTGGTCTTAGGTCCTCTGACATCATCAAGACCATAGCCCTGCAATGGATGTGAGGATGTTGGGAACCAGTCCACAGGTCAAAGCCGAGAAAATGCTGTTTCTTTCCCCTAGACTGAATAGCTGCTAACCTTTGCAATACTAGAACAGCCATACAGCACGGGGGGACTTCTTAGTTTTCTGATGTTTAGCTCTAGACCCCATTCACATGGAGTGATTAGCTCTGTGCCCCATGCAGTTCCATCTTTTACCAGGGGCTGTGTGCATCCTATGCCAGCATCCCATTTTAGTCTATTGGAACTTGCGACTGCATGGACATAGCCGCTGTGTTTCTATATGACATGAGGGTGCGAGTCTCTGAACTCACCCTTTGTGCGTTTAGGGACTTGCTTCCGCATGAACCCGCATGTCATATAGGGACACAGCAACTGTGTCCGTGGAGTTGCATGTCCCAGTAGAATAGAACGGGACCGGTGGCACCTGTGCATCCCCGTGCTGGTAAAAGATGGACCTGCATGGGGAACGGAGCTAATCTCCCCATGTGAACAGGGTTTTGGGCAGTAAACTTGACCATTATCCACAGCCACATGCTTACCCATCTTGGAAATGATTGTGTATTTGTAAATTTGTTGTGGGGATGCATTTACAGCAGGCATGATGAAGGGATCTATGTCTGTTAATGTGGAAATGGAATGGATGAAAATAACGGGCAGGAGAAAATCCCCAGCAGTATGTTTAGCAGTTCCCATGCTGGGAGTTGGTTAAGTCACTTCTTCTAATAAATTTTTTTATTTTTTAAACCAGAAATCCGCATTTGGCACATGAATGGTTAGTTTTGGAAAACCAGCTGTCAGTCCAAAGTATTTTCATGAGGTTCTTGCGTAGACCTACATATAGTTTATTGAGTTCTTGTCACTTGTGGTGTGACAGACTGAATTACTTAGCGTGGTAGTAAAGTCGTTTTTTCCACTTATACCTTCAGGTAAGCCTATAATACAGCTTACTTGTAGGTACTGTAAATATTGCCTAAACTTGCACCATTTAGGAGATATTTACTTGAAAATGACACCGGCGCATGCGCTCTGAAGGAATGGCATGTCCGTACTGCTCCTTCAGAGCTGAGTGCAGTAAAAAGTGACTCCCGCGCATGCGTAGGAGTGACGTCATTGTGGCTCAGCCATTCAACCCGCTGCCGCTGGAGCCTGCAAACCCGGATTAAGGAAAGGGTGAAGATGGAAGCCCTGGTAGTGGTGACAGCGTGTCACTGGATGGCTTCATTTTAAGGTAAGTTTCACACAATGCACTAGTATGCGATGATACTAGCACTTTATGACGTTGTCTTGCAGGGTTTTTTTTTTTTTTTTTTTAAAGGTCGCGGTTTACTATGACTTTTACTTTCCCCTAGTTTCTGCTCACTTCAGTTATCCAAAATTATATTGGGGTAAAATGTTTTTTCTTTTCTTGCTAACCGTATTAGATGGTTGGGGAGAAACAGGTGAGGGTTAATTCTGCTGGTTACCAGATGATCCTGGAAATGGACGAGAGTTTGCTGCCTTTCATCTGCCTGGTATTTATATATTCAGCAAAGAGGCGCCCGTCTCTAAATGATGAGGGATGCCTTTTGAAGACGTCCTTGCTGCATGATCGGTATGTGCCCTAGTAGTCTGCCTGCAATTGGATATGTCCTGATATGTCCGCAGGGTAAGAGGTTTATTTACCATCTCTCTCCAGGACAAGTAGTTTGTGTGTACCCATCAACCCTGTCTACTGAATAGAATGTCCATATGTCGTTTTGTAGAGAGGAGTCTGATGATGATAGAAATGTCTTCAATTACATCATTATAAACTTCATATAAACAATATTACCCTGTAGCCGCGTAGCAGGCACACTCCAATGCTTCACAAAACGCTTAGAACACCATAGCCCCCCCAACAGAGAAAGTGAGGCCACCTACCTGGCTACTCAGTTTGGCAGGGGTGTCTGAAACTCATGATTGGCTAAACAGAATGGCAAATAATTTAGCAGTTCACACCTTCATGTGTTGACATTGTACATTTAGTTGTTTAGCTGGAGTTATCTTGAATATGCTAGGCTGTAATGCACTCTACATTTTCCTGTGTACTGTACCCTTGCAGGCCATTCACTTTTTCATCTCGTGCACTGTCCTTGTATGGTTATCTGTTTCTTCATGTCAGAGAATACCATGATGTATTAGTTCTAAAAGATCATTTATACCAAAATAAATGATTGGATAACTTATGTCCTATTGATGTTGTAGTTTAAAACAGAACTACGCTGTATCTAAGCACCGCAAACCAAAAGTGAGATTTCATTTATTTTTAATATTCAAAGCAAACTCATCCATCCATGCCTTCATGCTTTATATTTCTGGGCAATCACTTTGAAAAACACCCCCTAGCATTTCTGGCTGTGGCCATCTTCAGCAAGGGCAGATGATTAATGTAGCAATTATTTCCTGCAATCCATCTGCCCTTAGCTCAGTCCTGAAGACTCCTAGGATGTATGACATCATTTGCCTAGGCATGGAAACTGGAAATTAACTACAGAAATGTAAAAACAGATTCAAAATGGTCAATGTTGATTGAGATAGTAAAGTTGCGCGTTAATGATTAGCTGAATATTACCAGTTAAAGTAGTATTACACCCTCTACTTAAAGCGGAACTTCACTCTCTCAATCAGCATTGACTATTTGTTATTCCAAATGCTTCTAGCATTAGTAAATAGATGGGAAAGTATATCATATTTACTTGTTTTACATTTTTTATTTTTTTTACTTCCTGCTTTCATATATCCCAGGAGTCTTAGGAAAGGGATTTCTCAACTAAGCACATCCTTCTGCTTTAGCTAAGGGCAGGTGAATTCCAGGAAGAAAATGCTACATGAATAATCTGCCCTTACTTAAAATGGCCAAGGCCAGAAATGCTAGGGGCTGTTTTTTAAAGTGATTTATAAAGCATGGAAACATGAATGGATGGGAGAGTTTGCGGTCAATATTAATGATAAAATAAATAGCACTTTTTGTTTGTTGCTCTCAGATGCAGTGTAGTTCTGATTTTAAAATTCATACAATATCTTCATTAAATACATTTTAAATCTGTTGATTTGTCCATATAAGATTGATACTGCTGACCTTTTTGTGTGGAGCACTCCTAAATACCCCTAGTACTCCCACCCCTAAATATAGTTTGGGGAGTTTGCACACTCTTGCTCATGGCCACTGTCATGGCACTTGACAGGTACAGAGTCTTCTGCTGGTCTCTTCTGCGCTGGGCTGTCAATCAGTAGCAGGTTGGCAGATGACCTCTCCTCTTCATCACCAGCCTCTGTGCCAAATGCATGTTGGTGCCCAGAATGGCTGAGCGTAGCTGTGTAGTCCTTGGGTAGAGAGTGCCATGCTGCGATGGCTCCATAGAGACACCACTAGAGATGGGAGCACTGCAGCTAAGAACATTTAGTTGGGGAGTAGAAACATACGCTCCTGTGAAAGATGGGAGTGACTGCAAAGAACAAGGATTAGCAATCCAGGTTTAATTTAAGTGTATTTTTTAATTTTTTAGATACTAGGTTTAATAACTTTTAAACATGTTTAATAATGTTAAAGTATATGTAAAGGCAAGATGGTTTTTTTGTTTGTTTTAGGTAGTGGAGAAGGGTTAGATCCTCTGTCAAATTTTTATTGTTCCATTAAAGGTGTCACCAGAACAAGAGCTGAAGGGAAATCTTCTAATGGGCACAACTGTCTTAGGCTAGGTTCAAACCTATTCAGTTTGTGTTTGATCTGTTTCTGCAGTGTGTTTTGTGGTGCGTTTTTACACATGCATTTTTGCCACGTTTTCATGCATTTTGCGTTTTTTTTTTAATTGTTGCTAAACAGATTAAAACGCAAAACACTTCACATGCTTTTCTGCAGCATCTCCATTGAAGTCTATAGAACCAAAAACGCAATGTTTTAAAAAAAAGTCCCTGACTCTTTCCAACAAATGCACTGGGTGAAAACACGGAGATGTGAACCTGTCCCATAGGAAATCATATTAAATGGACTGCTGTCTATCTATCTCTGATACTAGATAGATAGATAAACATGAGAGAAGATATAGCTCAGGAAAGAGGATGTGGATGGAGGAAAATGGGATGGGGGGAGGGGTAAATAAATATTGGGGTAAATGGAATGTGTATATGTGAAATATTTTTATAAATGTGTTCTTTTTTGTACTGGAAAATCAAATAAAAGTTAAATAAAAAAAAATTTGAACTGCTGTGCATTTTGGCAAAATGCTGCAGAAACGCATAGGTGTGAACCTAGGGTAAAGGGAGAATTGTCTTCACTTTTTAAAAATGTTTTTCACTTCCCATTGTGTCTCAGGGACAGGAAGTGAAGGCAAATCTGCCTATTGGTAAGCAGCCAGCAAAAAAAAAAAAAAATAAGTTGACGGGTTTAACTCTTCCCCAGTCTAACAAAACTAAAAAAAGGTTGGAACTATGTATATACTTTTGAGTACTGTCCGTGATACTTTTTTTATTTGCACTAACAGACAATTTTGAGGACAAGTTTTCGGGGAATGCCCCCTTCTTCAGGTCCAAGCAGTACTGATCACAAAGGTATATACTTTAAAACCTTTCCCAGTTGTCCTGCGGATGGACAGCAGTAAATGTGTAGCCCAGGAAATGTACTTGTGACCATCCTGTCCAACTCATTGTACTGACTGAAAGCATTGCGTATCCAGAGCAGGATAGGGGAAGCTCCTGTTACCAGATGGGAGGCGAGATCTTTTTTTTTACTTATCTGTGTTCAGCAGTGACAGGAGATGTGCGATCAACCATCTTAATTTTCAAAATTCTTGCCAATTTTTCTAAAATTGCAAGTTATACCGTGTGGCTGCTTTAGATACAGTAAGCACTTATTGTATTTTTTTTTAGCAAAGATTTTTTGGAAGGAGAGTGAGGTGTTGATCCGGTGTGCAATTTCTTACAAACCTTTTGAGTATTGGTGTTTTTGAATGTCAAGAACTCGCCACTCATCTCATTATATCAGGAGTTTTCAAGGGAAGGATATTGCTAAGTAACTTAAGACATATCACTTAACTCCCAGCCTGACCCCGTCCCCCGACATATGGCTGGTTCATTCTCTAGCATGGGACATACCTCGGCACCACTATTCTTTATGGCATTGTGCTGGGTTTAAAGTGTTTGTTTGGCCAATTTTAGTTTAGCCGTTGTAGGAAAGGAATAGAACCACTGTCAGGTTTTTACTGCTATCTGTAGCCCAAGCTTTCAGGACCATCTGGCTCAACAAACTTTGATTGGAAAATCGACTAAAGCTTGGTACACACTATAACAAAAATGGGCAAACGATCGTCTGGCTTTCTTCGATGTTTCACAGCAAGTCAAACCCAAGGATGGTTCTAATTGTATGAAAATTCTTAAACGACAAAGGCTGTCTTTGACTTAGAAACTTTGTAGCGTAGACTAGTGCTTCTGATCATTCACAGGCTTTTGTATCTGATTTTTCTTGTACAAAAATGGTAAACGTTAAACAAAAATTGTTAATTCTGTTAATGCATGAGAAAAAATATGTAGTTTGTCCCTTTGGAAATTTTCATTTGCAAAGTCTGAATCGGATGTCGAAAGCTGTGTACACACTATACGTAAACAAACAATCAGTCCTGGTACAGTATTTTTCTTCTAGTTTTCTCATAGTGTGTACCCAACTGAAGTCACTCGTTCATGTCTCACTCTTGGTGATTCTTTGGGTCGGCTCGCTCCACATTTTTCGACCTTGTACAGCTTCTTTTAGTCGTTTTATGCTTTGGCTACTGCAGGAGCAAAACTCAGAGTGCACTTAAAGGTGCCATTTTCCTTTAAATGTGGAGTCGGCAATCAGTTTGGTGCTTTTACTGAGAAATGATTTCATATTCAGCCTTCTTACTTCTCTATTTTTACTCTCAAAAACAAGCTTTGAAAGCCTCTGGGGAACAGATTGCAGCGTATCATTCCCAGAGACCCATTTTAGGCCAATAACATCTGACTGCTGTGCGTTGTGACTGCTGCCTTAAATCACCAGCAGATTGAGCCAAGCTCTGGGAAAGGCTCCGGCCTATCTCGGGAACCAGGGGGTCTATTTTCGAAGATTGACTTGACAGAGGAAGACGTCATGTTGTTGACCCTGCCTCAGCTTTGAAGTAAAAATAGCTGCTTGTTCCCTTGAGTGCTAAGTGGTATTTAATTAGATGGTCCTCCCGCTCTGGCATTACAGTTAAACTAATCCCACAGTCAATGTTTTTTTTAGATTCACCTGATAAATACAGTGTTGGTTAAAATGGAAGGAAGATGATCACAAGCTAATTTAAAATGTTGCAGCATTTATTACGTTGCCAGTAATTTCAGAAAAACAGCATTTCATTCATAGGAAAAATACTGTTTTTTATGCTGTTCAAATTTTTGAGAAACTAGGAATCATGTGTAGAGTCTTCTGCTCAGCTGTCATGGATGTCAGTGGTGGGAGGGGCACAGACACAACATGGATTCTGGAGGTCTGCTAATTTACAGATTATCAGTTCTCCCTTCTTAAAATGTGTTACCCCAATATTTTGTTTTCCTGATATATGTCTGTTATATCATGTGCTTGTGTTAAAAAAAATATACTGTTCTCTTTGTATTGCTTCCCTTGTGTGAAATACCTGGTGACCTTGCCACACCCCCTGCTTTTCTATTTCAAATTGTCCACGCCAGGCCTGGTAGCACATCCTTCCCAGCGTGGTCAGTTTTCTGGCTTTGCTGGGAGCACAGCCTGTCTGTCCTCCATTGGTCAGACTTGTGCTGACATCCCCCTCCCTCTCTTACACAGCTCTTCACTGGGAAGATCAGTGTACTGCTGTTTCTGTGCCTCCTGCTGACAAGCCCCCCAGCAGTCTCCATCTCTCTAAGTCCCTTATGCAGCTGAGAAAAGGGTTATGTGATCACTTGTAGAAAAAGAAAAACAGGATTATCTATCTAACTATCTACACAGTATACACTATATTGCCAAAAGTATTGGGACACCCCTCCAAATCATTGGATTCAGGTGTTCCAATCACCACAGGTGTATAAAATCAAGCACGTAGGCATGCAGACTGCTTCTACAAACATTTGTGAAAGAATGGGTCACTCTTGGGAGCTTGGTGAATTTGAGCATGGTACTGTGATAGGTTGCCACCTGTGCAATAAGTCCATCCGTGAAATTTCCTCACATAGTTAGTATGGCTGAAAAGAGACAAAGGTCCATCTAGTTCAACCATAAAAAAATTATCACAAAAAATAATTTGTGCTAGTAAAAATATATCCGTGAATCAAAAAAATATAAAAAGATGCTAAAATAAGAAATGTTCAAATAAATAGTCCCCACTTTGAAATATGTGACACAAAAAAACGTGCACAAAAATATATAAATGTGACCATACCACCACCAAAAATGCTGAATAAACTCACCAGAGCTTGATCGATGTGACGTCATTACGTTTTCCTATGAGCTACTGCGCATGTGCCGAGTAGCTGGGTCCATTTTCTGTGATTGCTGTATGCTGTTGACGCTGGTGTCGGCTGGGACACCTTTTGAGTTAAGTGCAATGAGAACCTAATAAAGGAAGCTGTTTTTTATAATACTGCACCATGAAGTTCTTTTGTTTCTTCCGAGTGTCTGGCATTTCCCTCCTTGGATACGATTAAGGGTGGCTCTTTTGGAGAAGTGGATTTTCTTGGTGATATCTGATTTGAAAGCATTTGCTCCATCTGAAATTGATCTATGTGGATCTGGGTTCTGCTGAATATCATTCTCTGAAGATACATCTATGAATGACCTATCACTCTATTAACACTACCGCTCCCAGAGCAATACAAGTTTTAGTTTTAGAGCTCTGGTGAGTTTATTCAGTATTTTTGGTGGTGGTATGGTCACATTTATATATTTTTGTGCACGTTTTTTTGTGTCACATATTTCAAAGTGGGGACTATTTATTTGAACATTTCTTATTTTAGCATCTTTTTATATTTTTTTGATTCACAGATATATTTTTACTAGCGCAAATTATTTTTTGGGATATTTGTTACACTTTATTCATTTATGGTGATTTTTTGCAGCTGGTATATCATAATAAGTGGTTTATATATATATTTTTTCCTCTTTCCATAGGCGCCATTATATATTTTTCCATTCATAAAAAAAATTATATATATAATTATGTATATATATATATATATATAAAATCCTATAACCACAGTTGATCCAGAGGAAGGCAAAAAGACCCAGTGAAGCATTTTCCAATTTGCACCTGCAGGGGACAAAATTCCTTCCTGATCCCCTGAGAGGCAATCGGATATTTCCTGGATCAATTCTACCTCTAAATGAATTTCCTTGCTGCTAAATATTCTACAGTCAACTGTTAGTGGTAGTATAACAAAGTGGAAGCAACTGGGAACAGCAGCAACTCAGCCATGAAGTGGTAGGTCACATAAAATGACAGAGCGGGGTCAGTGCATGCTGACGTGCACAGTGCGCAGAAGTCGCCAACTATCTGCAGAGTCAATAGCTAAAGACCTCCAAACTTCATATGGCCTTCACATTAGCACAACAACATTGCGTAGAGAATGGGTTTTCATGATTTACATCACCGAGCCTTACATCACCAAGTGCAATGCAAAGCACCAGATGCAGTGGTGTAAAGCATGCCGCCACTGGACTCTAGAGCAGTGAGGATGTGTTCTCTGGAGTGATGAATCACGCTTCTCTGTCTGACAATCCGATGGACGTGTCTGGGTTTGGTGGTTGCCAGGAGAATGGTACTTGTCTGGCTGCATTGTGCCAAGTGTAAAGTTTGGTGGAGGGGGGATTATGGTGTGGGGTTATTTTTCAGGGGTTGGGCTTGGCCCCTTAGTTTCAGTGAAGGGAATTCTTAAGGTGTCAGCATACCAAGACATTTTGGACAATTTGATGCTCCCAACTTTGTGGGAACAGTTTGGGGATGGTCCCTTCCTGTTCCAACATGACTAGTGCACAAAGCAAGGTCCATAAAGACATGGATGAGTGAGTTTGGGGTGGAGGAACTTGACTGACCTGCACAGAGTCCTGACCTCAACCCGATATAACACCTTTGGGATGAATTAGAGCAGAGACTGTGAGCCAGGCCTTCTTCTCTGACATCAGTGCCTATCACAAATGCCCGTCTGGAAGAATGGTCAAACATTCCCATAGACTCACTCCTAAACTTTGTGGACAGCCTTCCCAGAAGAGTTGAAGCTGTTATAGCTGCAAAGGGTGGGCCAACTCAATATTGAACCCTATGGACTAAGACTGGGATGCCATTAAAGTTCATGTGCGTGTAAAGGCAGGCGTCCCAATACTTTTGGCAAAATAGTGTGTGTATATACACACAAATGTCTTGCCTTGTACTTCCATTTTAAACTGAATGGGTTGTTTTTCAAGGTGAGGGTTCACATACGCCTAAAGAATCTCAGACAAGATAAACCTATATTTAAGACATAATATACAGTAGGCTATTATAATATTATGGGGTATAGAATATTTTTTTTTCCAGATTTGTGTGCATCATAATGAATGAGTACAGTAGTACAGCATGGGTGCAGTGATTTTTTTTTTCTGGGCTTAGATTTTAGGAAGCAAAATACAGGGTATGTTTATAGAGTATGAGCATAGTACTGGTTTCATTTGCATATGAGCTGAAGGCACTGATGCTTTTAGACACATGTTCACTTGTGCATACAAATGACATTGTTAGCAAATATTAGTTTTTCAGTTGCTATTTTGAGAAATTTGCAAATCAGTGATGGCTTGTATGTGCCTACATTATTACTGCTAAATTTGGAAACGTTCTCTGTATTGCTGGCCATATACAAGCTGGTGTTCTGGCATTAGCAACCTGCTTTCAGTAGAAAAAAAAATGTAAAATGTTAAGTCACTCAGAGCTGCGGAAGGGACGTTTTTGATACTACCAGGAAATGCAGTGGCTCGAGACTTGGGGGACCCTAAAAATGGATTGTCCCCTGAGGTGCAGGTATTACAGAGCCTTGATCCACACATGAGTGATTTGAAACACGTTTCCAGAAGCTCTTCAGTGTTGTCGCTCATGCTTTGTTCACACCAGTGTGTTGCAGAAACGTGCGCAAAACTGTGCTTTCCTACAGCACACAAAAACACACTGCCCCTTTGCAGATGTGCTGCAGTACTATTAAGGCTCGTTCACACCATGGTGCAGAGACGCCAGTTTTTCTGAACATAATCTGCAAGGACGCAATGAAATCAATTGTTCTCAATGTGTCCTGTTCACACAACACTATCATCACATGCAGATTTTTTTTCTGCAACGTGTAATAAACTCATTGAAGCGTGCATGAAAACTGTTGGAAACAGATGTGCAGATTTCACTTGCAGAGACATTATTATTATTATTATACAGGATTTATATAGCGCCAACAGTTTGCTCAGCACTTTACAATATAACGGGAGACAATACAGCAACAATACAGTTCAATACAAGAGGGATAGGAGGGCTCTGCTCCTTGGAGCTTACAATCTAGGACATCCGTTTTTCTGCACGTATGGTATGAACGAGCCCTAAAGTTTTACTAAACCCAGGACCCCGCATTCGCTATCTCTAGTCTCCCACAGTACACAGAACATGGAAGTGTAATTATTTCAGTAAATATGAGCTTCTAGATACCTTTTTTCTTCAACAGTTATAGCAGTTTTGTGATTTCTATCAGTGTCCAGCTGAGCACTGGTTAAAGCTTGTAGGAGGAATTTTAATTCTCCCATGATTGTCCTATGAGGCTGCAGGACCTCTGACCCTCTGTCTGGACAGTGCTGATTGGCCCCTGTGCTGATCACATGCAATCTTCCAAGAAAAAAAAAAAACTTTCTAGCAATACACACCAAACTGAGTATGTGCAGCTTGCCCCCAAGGCTCTGTTCTATCAGGAAATAGATTGGGGACAGTAGAAGAAGGGGAGGATCAGATAAGACCGGATCAAACATCCTTTTACATAAAAGGGGGAGGATTAAGCCATTAGGTTCCATAGTGAGTATTACAAGCATACTTTACTGCATATAGAGACTGATTTTACTGTTGTGGGTTTAGTAACACTTTAACTCTTAATGGCACCCCCATGCATTTTGCAAATCCATGCGCCAATATACAGCTGCACGCAGATTTTTTCCTTGCACATAGGATAGCCCATCGAAATTATAGGCTGTGCTAAACACGACACGTGCAAACGCACAATAAGGTGCACTTGGTTGCATCTCCTGGTGTGAGCCGGGCCTTCGATTTTCATGTTATTCTATCATGTTCTTTCACATCTGAGCAATGTGCTGGCACTCAGCTCTTAGATAACGTACATGAGATTCTTTGAGGCATAATTGTATGTTTTTAGCCCAAATAGACTTTAGTGGGAACCCCTTAAGAAATCTTGTGATTTCGCACCCAACAACCACCTCCTCCTTAGTAAATAGCTTTGTACTGCCTAGAACATAAAACTCAAGACTGACAATTTGCCAGAAAAAAAAACAAAACTTCAAACCGATCGAAGACTGTGACGCTCAAATGCGAATGTAGCCTGAATGTCTGAATTGTATCGCCACAGTCTGGTCTGTATAGTGTTGACTTTGATGAATACTTGGAGGATATTCTGATACAGTGTATACCTAAACCCTCTCCCTGTAAAACGACCCACACAGTGTAAAATAGAAATGAACAGCAAAACATTTGTGAGCACATATAGAAAACATAAATACCCCCCCCCCCCTTTTTTATGTGCAATCACATTCCCTCTGTTATTAGCCGCATAAGGCGCTCAGAGAGCTGGGGGAGGAGAAACAGCTGGTCTGGCATGGAGTGGCAAGTAAGCAGAAGTCTGATCATTGGAGGAGAGCAGACTCAGCACAGCTAGAGAACTGATCATGCTGTGCTCCCATGCGTAGTGTGGTCAGTTTTTAATAGGAACGCAGAGGGACTGGCAGGAACACCATTGATTTCACACAAAAAAGACATTACAAAGAGAACAATATACTTTTTCATACAAGTACATGGTACAGCAGGCACATATCAGGAATAGGAAATGTTGGGTTTACATATTCTTTAATAATTGAGTCACTGACCCAAAACGTGCATGCAGATCAGGAGTTCTGAATTTTACTTGTTGCAGGTTTGTTCTTGGTAAGTTATCAAGACTAGAAACAGCCAAGCAAAAAGCATCTTCCTAAGAGTCAGTAATGGTAGTCCCTGTGTTTCTTTCTGTATAGGTGCTTTTTGAAGGCTGGACAGGTCAGTTGAAGGTTTTTGGAGAAGACGTGAGACCCCCCCCCCATTACAAGTGAGAAATCGCTAGAATTGTAACATTCAGAAATAACTGGGCAGCACAGTGGCTTAGTGGTTAGCACTTCTGCCTGGCAGTACTAGGGTCTTTGGTTCAAATCCCAACCATGGCACCACCTGCCTGGATTTTGCGTGTTCTCCCTGTGCCTGCATGGGTTTCCTCCGGGAACTCCAGTTTCCTCCCACACTCCAAAGACATGCTGGTAGGTTAATTGGACCCTGTCTAAATTGTCCATAGTATGTGTATGTATGAATGTGAGCTAGGGACCTTAGATTGTACACCCCTTGAGGGATAGGGACTGATGTGAATGTACAATATATATGTAAAGTGCTGCGTAAATTGACAGCGCTATATAAGTACCTGAAATAAATAAATAACTTTCTACCTATAACTATCCTGTTGTAGTGCAGAATGAGCTGGCACTCCTGTGAATCATCCTGCCCTAGTATACAGAAATTCCCATGTGTTTTGTGACACTGTTGTTCTTCTTGCAGAGTTTTGCAATAGTCGTCTGACTGGCATGATGCGTCTGTGCTCCTCTGCCTGCAGGAACTGCTGTAAGCTGGGAGAGTCAGGCCTGCCAGTCAGAGCTTGCCGCTTCCCAGCCACAAACGCACAGTAGTCACGCTGCATCTCGCCATTGACGTGTGAATCGCCTTTTTTTTTATCTCCCAGTCTAGGGCTTCCCTACGTCATTACAATCAAATAAATAGAAGAGCCTGTTCTGCTTTCTTCTGAAAACTGAAGACATACAGACGATTTTCATTAGGGAACAGGGCTTGTCCTCAGCTATTAACTAGCGCAGTGCCGGACAAGAAGTTGCGAAGCTATGCTTTTCCCTGTTTAATAATTTTTATAGGGGCAATTAAATAGTATAGTTTATTCTGTAGGACTTTAAAATTAGGTGGCTTCACCAAAAATTAAAAAGGGCTCTGCTTACAATCTAGGTGGGTGATGTAGTTATCTTCTTACACTACTTCTTACTTTGGGACAGTAAAAAAAATCCTGCTTGTTGAATTGTTATGGATTCCAGCAAAGTACATCTTCCATAGAAAAAAATGGTAGTGTATGTATTACGCACCACTTACAAAATTCCACAACGTGAACATAGCCTTCTAAAAATAAGATGCAAATGTGTCATGCTCCAATTATGCAATATAAATCACCTACAAGTGCTAATATTCTAATAAAATGAATCCCCTTAATATTGCGCTAAATTCAAACACATGATAAATCAACTTTGAATAAATATAAGTTAATAAAATTTGTGAAAAATTAAAGATCCAAGTTCTTGTGATAAAAAATTATATAATAAATCCACCATGTGAATAATAATGAAACTAAAATTAATAAATAAAAAAATATAAAAATCGCATCTCCCTGACGAAGCCACGTGACCCGGTGGTGCAACGCGTAGGGGAGGGGCTCTGACATCACCAAGCACTCGGGAATCAGACTGCGAGTATGGGAAGTGCCTGTGTGGTTTCCTCTAGGTACTCCGGTTTCCTTACACACTCCAAAGCCATTCTGGTAGGTTAATCGGCTCCTAGTTGGCCCTAGTATGTATGAATGTAAGTTAGGGACCTTAGATTGTATGCCCCTTGAGGGTTAGAGGCTGATGTGAATGTACAATATATATGTAAAGCACTGCGTAAATTGAAAGTGCTATATGAGTACCTGAAATAAACAATACATGAACTGTAATGGATTGGGAATCTCGTTTGACTAAGGGCTGGCCCATACCATAGGCTCAATGCAAGGGCACACAGATAAAACGTTGGTTTTCAATGTCGCCTGTCCACACCATACCCCTGTGTTGAGGGTTGCTGTGCTGCATAACAATCTGCAGTTTTTTTCAAAGTGCAACTCATGGCACAACACTGCATGGTACTGCAGCGTGCTGTGCATAGACGCAAATAAAATGCCATTTCTAAAAAAATGCACACACTCTTCCTACACAAAGTAAACCAGTGTGCGTGTGTTTTAGCTGCCAGCTCTTGTGAACGAGCCCTAACACCGTAGCTGATACAAAAAACATGTAACTGCCTATGTCTAAGAACAAGCTGATGTCATACGCATGGTTCCAGGCAGGCTTTAATATAAAACTGCAACCAAATTTCTTTCTTTCTTTTTATTTTAATTTCAGAAAGAGCAGAGAAGTACTCAAACATTTGTCAGGTTTTTGCTGTCTTAATTCTTTGAGTTCCCAATAAAATTTCTCTTCACCAGTTATGTGTTCCTCAAGACCAGGGGTGGACTGACAACTCATGGGACCCCCTGGCAATAGGGGATCATGGGGCCCCTGTGTCCTTGCCCAAACTCAAAAAAGCCTATGAAAAAGGTACCAGGGGCATCTCATGGGGCCCCCTACTGACCACAGGCCCTCAGGCAGTGCCCAAGTTTCCAAATGGTCAGTCTGCCCCTGCTCAAGACAAGAAGTAAAGGGTCACATATTGCCATAAAAACCTGATGGCAGATCTGACCCTTGTACACTTTATCCAAAATGTAAACCTTAAATGTTGTGGCTAGAGCTCCACTTTAACAGCAGTTTTATTTTTTTATTATTATTATTATTATTATACAGGATTTATATAGCGCCAACAGTTTGCTCAGCACTTTACAAAATGAAGGTAGACATTACAGTTACAATACAATTTGGTACAAGAGGAATCAGAGGGCCCTGCTCGTTAGAGCTTACAATCTAGGAGGAAGAGTTGAGTGATACAAAAGGTATAAATAAATAAATAATGACATTCTTGCCTAGACTAGAATGGTGGAAGTTGGGAGGGGCCAGGCCTAAAGTTTTAACCCCCCCTTAAAAAGAAAAGGGGGTGGTTTAAATTGCAGAGGGTAGCAGCAGTGCCCTGTGACTTAATTGATCTTGGGGGAAAGGTGTGCTTTAACATTTATGCAAACCATTGCCTTGTAAAACAACCCATTCAGTTAATAATGGAAATAAAAGGCAAAATGTGTGTGAATATATTAGAGAAAACATTGTAAATACCTTATTTTTTTCTTTTTCATAAGTGATCACAAAACCCCTGTTTGCAGCTGTATAAGGGGCTTAGAGAGGTGGGGGTGGAGACTGCAGGGGATGTGTTAGCAGGAGATATAGAAACAGACTTATATTGATCTTCCCAGTGAATAGCTGTGCATGGGGGCGTGGCCATTGGAGGACAAACAGTCTGTTCTGTCAGCACAGCCTTAAAACAGACCACACTGGGAAGGATGTGCTTCCATGCCTAGCGTGGTCAGCTTGAAAAAGGAAGGCAGACGAACCAGAATCGTCAGGTATTCCACACAAAGGAAGTAATGCAAAGAGAAAAGGATACTTTTTAATGCAAATACATGGTAGAACAAACACATGTCAGGAATATGAAATGTTGTGGTAAAATATTCTTTAAACTCCCAAAATTGAATTTTAATTGTAATTCTAATTTTTGGAGTGTACACGTAGCTTGGATAAATAGGAATTCCTAAAAAGTGGTTTGAAGGGCGGGCTTTCTGCATCTTACTTCATATGGTTGTGTGAATAAAGGCACATTATCAATAAGGATATATGTGGACTTACAGGGAAGCAAGCTGTGTGATCACAAACATTTGCAGCTAGCTATACCATATTTATATATATACTGCAACGTCTTATTTATTTGGAGTGTATTATAAAACTGTTTAAAACCCCATAAACATGATGAGAATATTGGATGAATGATCTTTTTTTGGGGGTTTTTTTTTTTGCATGCTAGTCTCATATTGAAAGTGAAGAGGTTACTAAAGTTATGAAAATTCTTGTACGACAGAATAATGTATTGTATTGTATTTTCGGACGAAAACTGTACTGTTTAAAGGAAAATCGCACGATCTGGTAATGTAAAAAAAAAAACTTTCACGCTTGTCCCTTCAAATAATTTCAGATGAAAGCTGTGTACTAAAGATCAGATTATTGTACGAACACTTTGAAAGCGGGATTTGTCGTACGATTTTCTGATTGTGTGTACTAGGCTTTAGGTTTTCAAGCAGATGGAAGGGAGTTTCACTATACATGTCTGTAATTGTCTGTCTAATGTTGTAAGAAATATTGAATTCCCTGATAAGATATCAGTACAAATTGATGTTGACAAGTAATATTGTCCTATTTATAGCATGGCCACCTTTGTGTGATGACAGTGTAACTTTGCCTTTGCAATTAAGACATTAAATAACATTCATGCAGGATTTTCAGTGGTTTCCTTTTCAAGTGGAAATACTTTTCTAGTAAAAAAAACAAAAACAAAACAAAAAAAAAACATGTACGGGAATTGAGGATTGTGAAAATTCCCCAGCTCCAGGTTTGGGCATTCCCCATTGTGTCCTGTGCTATAGTAGGGTAGACTATGCCTAATTGGTCAGCATTTGTCTCATTGTTTGTAATAATAGTTTCATATCCTTCAAGTCTCTGAAAGCTCGTGACTGAGTGACATCTTTGTAAATCTGGGTTCCATGGGGTCACTGGAGAGAACTCATGAGGCTAGCAAAATTGCTTTTTGCCTAAAAACAGTCTGTCTATGCTGCAGTCCTATTCTGTAAGTGACAGCCAATTAGAAGCGAGCTTACTGTAGTAAAAAAATATTTCTAATTGGTTGCTGTGGTTGTTATATAGCATCATCTTGCTTTGCAGTGCCACATTAAATCAGATCTATGATTTAGTCCATGCACAGCAGAATTGGCCTCATTTGCCAAAGTGTCAAATAGAAGAGCCATTAGCGGTCTGGAACAAACAAGAGTGGTATATGGGCTTCTGTGAGCCAAGTATATGTAAACCCAAAGTATATGTAAACCCAAATGTCATAAAGGTGTTGATATGTTAATGTAAGTTCAAATGTCATTTTCAGTATAAATAAAAGTGCAGCTTTCATTAAAATAAAACCTGGTGATCCTTGGTCATGGAGGTCCTTGTTCAGGCATTTCCTGTTATAGGCTGACAATCTGTCCTCCAATTATGCTGCTGCGGTGTCACAAGAGGCTTCCAAGGGAGACAAGTTGTCATTTCAACCCACACACACCAGTGGACTATGCCTATGTAGTCTCCATCTGAAATGCTTTGCAGCCATCATTGGATTACATGTAGAGGGGAAGCACCTGCAAAGAGGCTGAAGGAGATCAGCAGTAATGAGATGCTATAAAGAAAGAAGAAATAGTGAAAACAAACATTTTATTTGAAAAGCAGCCTTTTTCAACACAGAGGAATCCTTAAAATAATTTTCCAGTCTCAGGGAACCCCTGCTAAAAACTACTATATCTTCAACTCATGATACATTAGTGTGATGGCCAGTGGGAAGAATGCTCCCTACACTTTTGGTCCTTGGGAAGATTTACTCCCTTACAGATAGCTGAAAAGATCAATGGTGTCAGTGGGAACTTATCTGAGAAGCAGAAATTACTCATTGTTCATTGAACCCCTAGCAACCTCTAGAGGAACCCTAGGATTCCATGGAACTGTGGTTGAGAAACTCTGATCTACCATAAAGCATTTTGATGGGTTGAGACCTGCTGCCTCTTGACAAGCGAACTATCCCAGAAATGATCAGAGAATGTGGTCGGTGGTGAACCATTCACTTATGGTTCCTGGGTTACAGCACAGATACAAGAAGTGTGACCATCCACAACTGGATACAAGTAGAACATATCCAAGCGTCGGCTATAATATTCTGGCTTTATAGATTGTCCCATTATATTCATAATGGTGTTTCTGAGCAATTTGACTTGAAATCAGATGAAGAGGTTTGCTGTCCTAATGGAGATATTATCCAGGCAAGTAAGGGAAAAGGTTCTTTCCTTACGCGTGCACGACACCTGTGCGAATCACAGAAAAGACAGCTGTTGGTTTGAGGGTTCATGAGAATGAGTACATCTCCATCCTTCATTTTCAGTGAAAGATATGCCCATCTTCTTGGGTGTCCAAATTGCATGCAGTTGTTTCTGTTTTGTATGTCCCAATAGGTGAAAAAGTAAATGTTGAAAGAAATACTACAGGGGGAATTTAATACATTTGAGCATCTGGCAACTGTAGCAGCTGTGCACAGCAGCCAATCAGCTTCTGGCTCCATCTAGGCCAGTTAAGCTTTGAAAATGAAAGCTAGAAGCTGATTGGTTGCCATGCACCTACTACAGAACCTGTCTTCTCCAGTCTTTGTATAATCCCCTAAATGCATCTTATTGGCTTATTCCGAACAGGGTGCAAATTGTTTGCTTACTAGAGCGTGGTGCTGGGTGGTCAGTTGCCCGGCATTCTAACACTGGAAAAAAAGATGTGATGGGTATGTTTTCTAAGGTAGATGTTATGGGAGCTGCACAGGTTTTGGATGTTCCTCAAGGAGCAGTAACCAGTAGATTTTTTTTTTTCTTGGTAAATTGTGATTAGGTTTAGAAGTATTTCATTTGAGAATGTTACAAGATCCTCAAAAAATGTGATGTGTCATGCACTTGTATAAAAAAGGCTAATTCTGCTTTAGGGTTGCCTAATTCCTTTATTACATTTAAAAATGTGATTTTGCAAGCGTTCGAGAGGACAGATCATATGAGTCGTGCTTTGGTCTTAGTCTGCAACTGGGCTAGTATATTTGTGGAGCACAAGCCCTTGTTAGGGAAGGTTTGCTGTTCTACTTACTGTAGAGGAACTCTTAAAATCATTTTCATGCCTTGAGGAACCCCTTCTAAAACCAATTCATTGCTGGTCAGTGGGAAAAATCCCCCCCTTTTCCGACGGCTAGAAAGATGAATGGTATCATTCTGCTGGGGCTGCTATGTGAAGTTGGACCCAGAACAATGTAGGTACCATCAAATGAGAGGTCAATCAGCCATGGCTCAGGGAACCGCCAGCGACTGCCGTAGGATCCCTGTTAACTGCCGCATGATTTTGCTTTGATCAAACCAAGCACTGGCCTCTTACATCTGTGGGACACCAGTGATGACCATTACAGGACCATATGAAGGTGATCCCAATAAAACCATTACATTGGTGCTACTGTAGGCAGGTCCTGATGTCAGGTTTTTATTGCCCCATTAGGGAGATTTGCCACTCTGTTTTGTACTTGGGACCATTTGTCGCTGAGAGAGAATATGAGGAGAAATCCAAAATGTTAGACTTGTCCCCAGAAGAGGTAAGGCAGAATCTTCCAATGGGGACAGCAGTTCCGGGGACAGCTGTCTAAGATGAGGCTTCAGTCAATTTTCTTTATTTCCTCTATTTTCCGGTTGCGTCTCTGGAACAGGAAGGGAAAGATTACCCAATAGTATACCCAGCACAAAAATTACCCGATAGTCCCTTCTGTATTGTGTCTAAAACTAACATTGATGTTTTGGCTTTACATACATACCAGGTAGCAGAGGGGACCAACGTTTGTTTACAGCCTACATTTGGGTATAAAAAGACCATGCCTAGTGCATAACATCCTGTTTTATGAAAGGGAAAAAATATAGTCCCTGTTCACACCTGTGCATTTTAGTTGTGGTGTGTTACAAAAAAAATCCTACTTGCTGCATCTTTGATGTGCTTGCTAGAAAACTCAATTTTATAGAGTTCATTGGTAACGCACCTAAAATGCATGTAAAGTGCACTGCACAGATGTGAACCAGGCCAAAATCTCTGGACTTAGTCAGCTTTCATTGTGTACGATGGAATTCAGGAAGGAAGGCTTTCTGTAAACATTATAATTGTTGGTATCGGTTCCTTGTTTATACAGCACGTTACAACATATAGGGGGGGATTTACTAAAACTGGTGCACACAATCTGGTGCAGCTCTGCATAGAAACCAATCCGCTTCCAGGTTTTAATGTCAAGGCCTAATTGAAGAAGCTGAAGTTAGAAGGTGATTGGCTACCATGCACAGCTACACCAGATTCTGTGTGCTCCTGTTTTAGTAAATCTCCCCCATTGCAGAGAATGATGGTTCTCAGGCACTGGGCCGCAGCCTTCTGCTGTGCTGAAGCTTCCTGTCTGTTGGGCCTACAGGGCACTTCCTTGCTCAATCCTTAATTCACTGCCCTGCCTCTGTAAGTTAGGCTTTAAGTACCCCCTCCTCGTGTGATTTACATATTCAGTCCTCAGCTCTCCCAAGACTGGGAATTCAGTCACTAAACATTATCTTTGAATAAAACAATAAGGAGAAGGAAGACTAAATCTGGGGCAAGGGTGTTAACTGGGCAGTGGTTTCCAAACTGCGGCCCCAGGGTCCAGATGCAGCCTTTTGCTTTATCCTCCTACTGATATTAACAGTGGGGCACTATTCCTTCCACTGACACCAAGGACGGGGCACTATTCCTCCCGCTGACACCAAGGACGGGGCACTATTCCTCCCGCTGACACCAAGGACGGGGCACTATTCCTCCCGCTGACACCAAGGACGGGGCACTATTCCTCCCGCTGACACCAAGGACGGGGCACTATTCCTCCCACTGACACCAAGGACGGGGCACTATTCCTCCCAATGACACCAAGGACGGGGCACTATTCCTCCCACTGACACCAAGGACGGGGCACTATTCCTCCCACTGACACCAAGGACGGGGCACTATTCCTCCCACTGACACCAAGGACGGGGCACTATTCCTCCCACTGACACCAAGGACGGGGCACTATTCCTCCCACTGACACCAAGGACGGGGCACTATTCCTCCCACTGACACCAAGGACGGGGCACTATTCCTCCCACTGACACCAAGGACGGGGCACTATTCCTCCCACTGACACCAAGGACGGGGCACTATTCCTCTCACTGACACCAAGGACGGGGCACTATTCCTCCCACTGACACCAAGGACAGGGCACTATTCCACTGACACCAAGGATGGGGGCGCTATTCCTCCCACTGACACCAAGGACGAGGCACTATTCCTCCCACTGACACCAAGGACGGGGCACTATTCCTTCCACTGACACCAAGGACGGGGCACTATTCCTTCCACTGACACCAAGGACGGGGCACTATTCCTCCCACTGACACCAAGGATGGGGGCATTATTCCTTCCACTGACACCAAGAATGCGGGCATTATTCCTTCCACTGACACCAAGGATGGGGGCACTATTCCTTCCACTGACACCAAGGATATGGGCACTGTTCCTTACACTGGCACCATTACCAACGCCAGGACATTTTCTACTCCCACTGGCCACAATCCGGTCCTTCTAAAGTCTGAAGGATTGTAAATCTAGAGAATGTACAGCATACTTGTAGGACAGGGAGCAGTGGTAGGGTCTTTTGAATTCTACCTGTTTTTCTACTTTATTTATTGAGGAAATGACACAGAGGTCATCTGCGTGCATTCAGTAATTTAACTCTTTCTTGTTAGTGTAATGGTGTATTGGTATAGCTTGAAAAATTTACTGGCAGTGTATTCCTCAATGCTATACAGAGAACAATGAGCCACATGTGTCAGTCTTCACACCAGAGAAGCTTACACTCTAATGTCCCACCACAGTCACACACTACTAGGATGATGATTGTTATTATTATACATTTACACTGTAAAGCAGCACAGTGGCTAAATGGTTAGCACTTCCGCCTGGCAGTACTAGGGTCATTGGTTTGAATCCCAGCCACGGCACCACCTGGCTGGAGTTTGCATGTTCTCCCTGTGCTTGTGTGGGTTTCCTTTGGGTAGTCCGGTTTCCTGCCACACTCCAAAGATATGTTTGTAGGTTAATTAGATCCTGTCAAAATTGGCCCTAGTATGTGTATGTATGAATGTGAGTTAGGAACCTTAGATTGTACACCCCTTGAGGGGCAGGGACTGATGTGAATGTACAATATATATATGTAAAGCACTGCGTAAATTGACAGCGCTATACAAGTACTTATAATAAAAATAAATTTAAAAAATATAAAGCTCTAACCTATTTCACAGTGCTGTACAGAAAATCTTCCGCCACAATTACACACTAATATTACACATTTCTACAGAGATCGAATGAAGGGAGAGAGAGTAACACAGATAGAATGAGGGCAAAATACATAGAAACACTTTCATGTCTGTTTAAATTCCAATAACTATTCTTTTCATTTGATTGCTCTGTCTTTAGGCCCCTTTCTCACAGGTTGGATCTGATTTTGCTCAGCAGGGTATCTGTCCACTGATCTCCTGCTAAGCTGAGTGGAGCGGTGAGATGACAGGTCTGTCTGTTTATGCAGAGTGGACACTGACACAGCCCATTCGGATGGAAACAGATCGGCTGTCCCTTTACACCCAGCTGCCCTCCAATCTGACCCAGCCAGACAGAGGGGAACGGATCTCCTTCCGTTTTTTGTCTTTGCTGGATCAGATTGGATCAGTGGTAGCTGAGTGTAAACGGGCACAAGTGTGTTTACAGCTGGCTGCCCAGGCGTCTTAATCTACTTTGTATCCATATTTTTCATTTCTATACTTTTATTGTAAATATATAAACCTTCAATTCTATTGGTGTGGCATGGAAGGATTGTGAGGATTTTATCTGGCCCTGGTTTCATGTAAGGCTGAGAACCTCTGCTATAGAACGTGCTGAATGATTCACGTGTTCCTCTGAGAGAAGACAGTAGAGGAATTTCCCTCTTTGCTCAGTGGAGTTCTGTTTGATAAATAGGCATTGGTCACAGGTCTGAGACAAGGAGAAGTAAAGAAAGTTCAATAAAGTTCACAATAATATTGCAGTGATATAATATGGTGCAACCTTTGTAGTCTTCATTCACCCGGCATGTGAGTATTATCTGCAGGGAATGCAGGTTCTTGCTGGCAGAGCTGGCAGAATATCCTGCGTAAAATACTCAACTTACAGTACTCATGTTTTAGATGCGTTTAGATACTGTAGATATGTACAGCCACAGACACAACTGGTTTCTTTACATATACAGCACTTTACATATATATTATACATTCACATTAGTCCCCAACCCCCAAGGGGGTACACTCTAAGGTCCCTAATTCACATTCTTTTTGTATGCCGATAAACACGGTGAGCATTTTCATTTGTAGACACAGCTGTTTATGGCCCCATTGATTTTTATAGTGCTGCATATAGATGCGTACAGGATATAGTTCTGTATGCATCTAAACATGGCATTTTAAACACCCCTGCGAATGAGTAAATGAGCATGCACCTCTCATTCCTGCCATAGGAGTCTGCAGAGCGGCCCTATTCAGACATATAAGTGTTTTTCTAAAGGTAAGTAATTTTTTTTTTATTAAAATAACAAACATGTTATACTAATGTACTCTAAGCAATGGAATTGCGTGCCCGCTCCCAAGCTGTATCTATGGAGCCGTGCTCTATAGACACACAAAGCGGGGCTTAGCCCTGCCGCTCCTCACTATCTTTGACAGTAGCAAGAGGCAATGGCTCCTGTTTCTGCCAGAGTCCTGTGTGAAGAGGAAGACAGGGGAGAAGAGATGCAGCCATGCACAGTGCTGGATCTCTTCTCCCCTCTCTTCCCTTTCACACGGAAAGGAAGGCAGAAAGTGTGAAAGTAGCCTTAAGGTAAAAAAAAATGTTTTACAACAGAGGAGTTTTTGAAGCATTTTTGTGTTTAAAAAAAACACCTGAAAAGCTCAAGAAAAATGCTTCCTTATGTATGTGAATGTATATCTATGTATGTTTTCACACTGAGGCAGGTGTAAAAACTCCTGCTTGCAGCATCTTTGGTGCGTGTTTGGCGAGTTTAAATACGCCTCAAAAATGCCTCTTCCCATTGAAATCAATGGAAAACACCTGAAAAGCTTCTCCAAAAACGCCTCTGAGAAGCATTTTTGCTGCAGTTTTTAAAACACGTCCTTTAAAAATTGCTCAGAAAGTACGGTGAAACCGCCTATGCGTTTTTGCTGTGTTTTTGCGGTGGATCAGTGTGAAGGTAGCCTTAATGTTTTACATTAAGGTAAAAAAATGTTTTTAAGGGACACTTTGTGCTTCCTCCTAAGGCCCATTTCACATGAACAGACTGATCAGGTACATCTGTCAATTTTTCAGATGGATGCGATTGAACCTTCTGTTCCCCTCTTTGGAGCAGTGGGTGTGAACAAACGTATACGTTTTCACCTGCCGACACCCGAATTGCTAAACATGGGAGGCAGTTGGGAGTACATGGACAGGAGAGCGGGCTTTGTCTGTGTCTGCTCTGCATAAGCGGAGCAGACACGGGCCAGCCATCTGCCTGCTCAGCAGGGATTGGCGGACAGAGCCTTAGCTAAGCTAGCGGAGCCCGCCCCGTGTGGAAGGAGCCGCTTGCACCCAAGAACAAGATTACAGAGAAGCTGTCCAGTTCAAGCCTGATTGTCAACCATCAGATGTTGTTGGAATTGCATATAAAGGCATTTTTCAGGTCCCTATAATAATGTCAGGACTTGAGAACTTTGCTAAGTTTGCTGGGTATTGTTATCCTGTTGGGCCGATGACAACAATAGATGCATTTGGTCTATAGCTGCTCGGCAGCATCGGGATTCAACGAAAGCTCTAGACTTCTATCAAATGGAACCACCACACTTTGCATTAGCCATCTAATCCTGACAGAACATGGATATGCTTCCTCTCATTTTGCTTTCCTTTACCCAGTCATTGTGAGCTGACAGTCCTGAGCCGTAGCTGGCATTCGCCTTGCTCGCCTCTCAGACATTTATTATACTTGACGTAGAGAGCTGAGTAGGGGATATCAAATAAATGTCAAGCTGCATTGAGACAAATAACTTGATATTCAGCCCCCAAAGTGATTTGTCCTCATCCACATGGAGTGCTGGCAGGACTGAGTTCCTTCCACCCACAACATTCTGATTTTAAAGAGCTGTGCTGTAATAAGCAGACAACATTACTTCCCAAAGAAAGCCACAAAATCTCCTGCTGGCATAGTGTCAGATTGCCAACTGCGCCTGTGATCGGTTTTGCCGAGGAGCTGCCAAGTGCATTAAGGAGGAAACTGATCTTGTGCATTTAAACAAAGCAGTCATGATCCCTGAGCAGTAAGCTCTGAAAGCCCCAGCATCTGAATGTGTTTTTTTTTTCATAGTCCCCCTTCATGTTTTTTCTGTGTTACAGGCTGCCAAGCAGGTCTGTCCAGTTTTAGATTCTTTATATCCCAGCCAAGAACTTTAACCCATTCACAAGTGAATTGACAAGTGGCACCGTAGGGGAAGCCATTTTCTGGCAACTGTTCCTTTGCAGAATAACAATCCCATTCTTATGTCATTCATTAGATAATGAAATATTTTAGAAGATGAAACAGTCTTTTGGGGATGCGTTTGGAAACCTCCTGTATTGAACTGTTTTTCCTGAACACAACAAGGCTGCATAATAAATAAAGTGATTATAAACCCTCCCCTTGTAAAACAACCCATTCAGTTTAAAATAGAAAAGAGGCAAAACGTGTGTATAGATAAAATCATTATACTTATCTTTTTTTTCGCCTTTATTATAGGCTATCACATTTCCTCTGTCCTCAGCTGCATAAGAGCCGGGGGAAGAGAAACAGCAGCACACTGATCTTCCCAGTGATAGGCTGTGCAGGGGGGTACGTGTGAGCAGAATTCTGATTATTGGAGGAGAGCAAGCTGAGTTTCCAGCACAGCTAGAGAACTGATCATGCTGTGCTCTCCTCCTTAGTGTAGTCAATATTTGATAGGAGAGCAGAGGCAGAAACACCAGGGATTTCACACAAAGGAAGCAATACAAAAGAGAACAGGATACTTTTTCAAACAAGTACATGGTATAACAGGTACATATCAGGAATATGAAATGTTGGGTTTTTGGAACGTTTTTTGTTTGTTTTAAAGTGTATTAAATGATGTTCTATTTTTTCTTTTAGTAAATATGTATTTTACAACATGTTAAGGGTGTTTCAATGACTCCCAGTTGATGGAGCAAACCCCAGGACTGTCTGCCTGCTTGCTGGCATCCTGTGTACAGGGTTAGGACCAAGTTAATGGTAAACTGACTATTAATGCCAAGATTGCTCTATTCACATTAAACAACAAAGATGGACAAATCTGTAGTGCTGGCTCTTGAATTCTGACAGCCACCACCCTCGGCTGTAAAAATACCCAAACAGTGCCTGCATCTCAGTGGACGTAGGCGCTGCTTGGCAGAGAATTTTCCACCCAGTTCCTTTGACAAAATTCTTTATTGTCAACCAAACACGTGCACTGCCATTAATGCAGGTTCATTCTTCAGAAGACCTGTGACCTTTTGACAGGTTGCAGAGGTTGAATGACATAAAGGGCCAAAAATTCAGATTTCTTAATGTGTGAAAAAAAACCTCTCTTAACGATTTCTTCTAACATTATAAAGTAGTAATGCTACTGGGAATTGGTCGATAAAACAAGTGCAAGCAGGCGATCTTTAACATATGAGACCGAACTAGTGTACAGGTCCCTGCAGGATGTGCAGCATCATCCTTAGCAAATGTTTACTTTTAATTACTAAAGAATACAGCCTGATAAAACTGATGGTTGCTGTGAGTGCAAAAGGCATATTTTCCTGTGGACCCTGTGACTAGAGCTGTCTGTGTAACCATGGCACAGGACCTACCCTAGTAGTAACCAGCTCATTAAAGCGTATTACAGTATAGGCTTCAGGACTGCTTATTCGGAAGCAGCATCAAACAGTGATCAGCCCTCCACAATGTGGCTGTATGTAGGCACCATGCTACCCTACCCTGGTCATGCACCTGTATGATGAGTCCTCCTTTAAAATGCACTTTCTAGCAGATTTTAGATTTTGCTTAAAGTAGATTTTCAATTTTAGATTCACAGCTAAATTTTTGGCTATATAGACAAATATATAGTATAGAAATTGTTTTCGGTCTCCTGAATTACATTTCAACACCATCTAGTTGCATGGTAACACCTCTGTAATTCATTTGCTGAGGCTTAGTGCTTCCCTATGAGTCTGATGTCCTGGACACTGGCCTAAAAATGTCATTATATTAAAATCAGTTACAGCCTTGCCTCACAAGGTCATTAACGCACTTGTATAGTTATAGTCAATATATGGAGGTCAACACAAGGGGGTCTTTTTAATGCACTTGTTTTATTGCCCTAGATGCCAAGAAATGTTCCAACCAAATTGAGAACCCATCCATATATACAGTATATGTGTGAGATGCAGATATTTATGGCCTGCTACAAATTCTTATTTCTATTTTGTACTGTTTTAAAGCATGGTCAAGTAAATACTTTAGAATTGCAGTTTGTTTTCTGGATCTTATGTTTCAATAATTATAGTGAATGTTGACTTTCCTACAGTTTGCCCAGTAAAATAACCATTGGCATTATCCGAGCATCAACCTTTAAACCAATGAATGTCAACTCCCTTGCGATATTGAACAGCATTGTGGGGAAACTCTGACATAGTAAAACAGGGACCATTGTGTGCCCAGGAGATGCTTACCCAGTGCAGTCAGATGCTATCACATCGGTGTCCTGTCAGACTGATGATACCATTTACTCTGAGTACTCTCGAATATTTTGAACCAGCAGATCATATTCTCCAGTTTTTAAGCAGAGTTATGAACATTTTATGGTGAGAGGTGCTGTGACACCGAAGTGTCCTGTAGCTCCTCCCTGAATGGAACCAGTTGATGTGATTTGTACTTTAAGAAGCGCCTGCTTGAGAGGTTTCAGGCATTTTTATCAATAAAAATCAACCTCCTAAAATGCTCTTAACTCTTCTCTGTTCTCTAGATGTTGCTGATTTCCATGCTTCCTAATACATTTACTTTTCCTATGACAGATTAACGTCATCAATTTGGCGTTCACAACTGACATTCAACAGAAAATATCCCAACACAATTGACCACTGAACATTTTAGAACCATATCAAAAATGTGTTTTTGCTGCTTCTATCTTCATCTGCTTTTTGTATTTCACACCGTTAACTGCCTTCTGCTGCTGCAAACTCTCCTTCCTTGGTATTATGTATACTGTCGTCCTTTAGACTTCCCTAGCAGTTATTGGAATGGTTCTTAACAGTTGGCTTTGGTGGTGTCTTGTCTTATCTATTCTTAAAGCTTTGGGTCCATGCACACTGGTTAAAAACATGCTGCTCCTAGAGGAGTTTAACGTTTTGCCTGTAGAAGCAACTAATGTTATCTTAAGTGTCCATTCACATTAGATTTAATTAAAGACATAATTTAAGCTCCGCGTTTAGAGGTAGTAAATAAACCTTCTGTTTTGGAGAGAGCTTTTCTGGCAGAAAAAAATTCTAAACCCTCCTAAACATTAGTACAAAAATCCTTCAAAATTAGCGGGATTTTTTTTCTCCCAAGAGCACGGGTGTTTTTTAAGCCATTGTGCATGGACCTAAATTTGCTGTATTCACTCTCCTTGGCCACTTGCTAAACTCGACTATATACACTACTAGAGCAGGCTGAACAAAAAAAAAAATCTTAACAGATTGTTCAATCCATGCTATACAGCAAGGTTGGACCAATCCCCCTTCTGGGCTATTGTATTCTGACAGCCGTCGGCTAAACATTTTCAACCTATCATCTTCTAGGATATCAATCAGAAGTGGGCATTCAGGGCCACCCACTAAGCAAATTTTGGCCTGTTTTAATAATTGGAGAAAATTCAATCAGTGTATGCCCAGCTTTACCAACACCCATTTTTCCATGGAATTGAAAAGTGCCTAAAATTTAAACCAAGATAAAACTGGACAGTCTACCCCGTTTACGTTTAATTCAGCCCTCTCCTTCATTCCTCACATAGAGAACACCTCTGAGTCCTGTCATTCCTAGACTGTAAGCTCTAACGAGCAGGGCCCTCTGTTTCCTCTTGTACCAAATTGTATTGTAACTTTACCTTAATTTTGTACAGCGCTGCGCAAACTGTTGGCGCTATATAAACCTTGTACAATAATAATAATAATTTTAGCATGTGAGTCATCTCCAAAACTGATCCCTCATAGCTTGAGGCCACCAGAATCTGATACATTTCAACATTTTTACCACGGCTGCCATAAAATTCTCAAGTTTTATCTTTCATTCTTGCAGCGCCAACTTTATGTTGAGTTGTCTATAAATTCCACTCCTTTTCTGTTGTCTTAAGATGCCATCATCTTCACTGGTCTTCCATCTCATTCAAAATGAGAAGGAAGACCAGTGAAGACCATCTTCCATCTCATTCAAAATCTCATTCTGTGCACAGCTATTCAATGCACTGCTTTAAGGTTTCCTTTAAAATGAGTCAAGCTGGCCAAACACCATCGATTTCTTTTGTTCAGCCTGCAGGCTGAATGAAAGAAGTCTATTAGATTCTTCCATGACTGGATGCAACCGCTGTTCCGCAGATAATTTTCTGCCCAGCTCCTTTGATTTTTCAGGGCCATTTATTGGGAACCAGTCAAAATTATGTATGGCCAGTTTTAGAAATTATAGAGAGTGAGGACTGCCTTTTGGACTTGGGTTTTTAAATGTCAAAACCAGTCCTGCATACTAACCATTCAAAATTATTAATCTTGCCTGATACATTATTTATTTGTTATCGAGTAACCAGCTCCCATGACCTCCAGCCACAACCATCTTCCTAACATATTGTAGTGTTTCCCGCCTCTTCGACTAAAATCATGTTTGGGCAGGATACTCTTCTCACATGTCTTGTTTCAGTGCCTGTGTTATTCAGAGTATGTCGTTTCCACCCTATTATCATTCAGCATTCAGGATTATGTGATATATTTCTACATTACCGCTAAAGCAGAACACTTTGGAACCTTTCAGAAACCCCTCTCTATTTAATCCTAAACGAAATAAAATATACTTTAACCCTAATCCTGGACCCTAAGGCTAATGGAACCCTTAAACATATTACTAAACCTAATCCTTAACATTACCCTTTCTTTTAGTTGGCCATGCACGCATAGATTTACTCCATTTCGTTTCCAGGCTGAATGGAATAAATTCTACAGATTCCTCCATCCATGTACACAGTGCAGATGGGAATATCTACAGCTGTTGCTATTGTATTTTGACAGCTGGCCCTTACACTTAAAAGGTTCACCGTATCCCTTTCGCTTAACCCTCAACTTAAAAAAAAAAAAATCCAAACTTGTCTCTTTAATTTGTTCTTCCTTTCTGTCAAGGCACCAATGACAATTAGAATGAAAGTGTAGTATTGCAACAATAAGGGTGAAAAAAATCCGTGCATTGAAATGCAATGCAGCACATTCTCTAAAAAGATCTAAATTTCTGCAATAGACTGTTAAGCTTGAGACTACAGATCCTTCAAAAGAGCTTGACCAGGTTTCATGGTATCCATAGACAGGATAGAGTGACATTCTCTTTAAGGCACACCTCAGGAATCAGCTAGACACCTTTAGCTGATTTGTTCTTGGATTCAATTCTCAGTTGAAAGGTTTGGGTTTCCCTTCTTAATATTGTTCCCCTGAGGTTATTACCATTAGTACAACATGGTACCAGAGGGGCCTTCTGCAAAGCAGACATGCATGCAATGCAATACAAGAGAACACACCTTACCTGAACCAAATAACAGCGTTGTCCTACAGCTGAATAATGCATACGTGATCTGACCACATACTTATGTCCAAGGTAATAATACTGTGTTTAATAATAGGTGGGCGTTGATGACACATATTACCCTTTATTATGTTGTTCAATGTTAGGTACTCCTACTTAGACAGGTCTGACAGTAACAATGACATGGAAGCCCGCAAGCTCTATACTACCAAAAATATCATCACTACATACAAAGTGAGTCAGAGGCTTAAATTAACCTGATGTCTCCACCCATTTGGAGATTTCTGTGGGAACTAAACTATATAAAAGGCTTTTATACTGGAAGTATGGTTATAATGATGATGGGTGTGTGGCTTTTACTTAATCTTATGGTTTCTGAAAATACAATTAACAAGTAATGAAGACAGACTCTGGACATCACATTTGTGGTCTTTAAAGGCAACAAGAGAGAAGATGAGAAGCAGGATTGTTTCATGGTAATTTCCTGCTTGGGCCTGCTACTCGAAAAATTGCTTGGCAGTGTTTAACAGCTACATTCATGGACTTTACAAATATTTATCTATTTTTTTTTTAATAAGGTTGATTTATATTAAATGCTGAGATATTATTTGGAGCCTGCAGTGGGCATTCTATACTTTTTAGTTTTATGGAAATATAAAGCACCAACTTGTTTTACAGGACTGGATGAAGTATCCAAGTATTAGTTTAAGTAATACGTAAAGAAACTAAAGAAACGACAAACAGCTGGCTATGAATGCAATTCAGCCTCCTATTATTTAGGTTTTCCGAATTTTTCTTTTAGCTTTCTACAGTTTATTAATGTGTTTTTTCCTAATTATGATCCCTTCAAAAGCAACTCTTAAACCAGGCAGAGGGACCTTTTGGGTTTAATGCCTGGTCAATTAAATAAATTATCCAGCATCAAAACTACAGTTTGCTGGCTCTGCTCTCTCCACCCAAGCCTTCAGTCATTCCGAATGACGGGAGGCCGAGGTCATTCTGCGCTGCTGCCTAGTGAATGCCTCAATCAAGGCAAGTGAGAGATGTAAACATCAACAATGTGTAGGCAGTGGCGGCGTGGGCATGAAATGACCTTTGTCATTAAGAATGACTGAAGGACAAGGGGTTTTCTCTACCTAGGTCTCTTCTGCTGCCTACACATTGTTTACATCTCCCCCGGGCCCTGAATTCACTAGGTATGGGTGGCAGTACATATTGCCATGTACATTTATGTATTACACATGTTTTATTTAATTTATGTATTACACATGAATGTGCAAACATTTACATGCATGGGCAAAATCAGACGGTGGACACAGCTAAATGCTAAGGATCAAAGTGCAGCTGTACAATTGAGCCCATTGCACACAATACTGGTGCACAAATATCCTTACATTTTATTCTGCATGGGTCTGAATGCAGTATTTTCTATGTTTTTGTGCATGAGCCCTAACATCTGTTCTTTAAGTAAAGGCATAGCATGTAAGATTAGTTATATTGCTGCTTCTGCTACGATGTGGGCATGTTTGAGTGAACATTGCCACATTGTCCCTTCCATCTTGCACTTTACCTGCAGAAACAGATTGGCCCTTAATGACATCATATACTTTAGTAAGTTATACTGCAGAATACCTTTTCATAGTCCTGATTCTTGCCAATGGTTTATCTGGAATTGTGTCCCTGCCAAGGCAGAGGCCAGGCGAATTTTCTCCTTGCTAGGCTTGTCTATCCAGAGAAGTGGCACGGGCTGGTCCTGAGTAGGGTGATTACAGGAGCCTAAGGCAATGTCCCATTTTCCAGTGGGTGTTACCTCTCCATAATGAAAGCATGGGAACGCGTCTTTCAAAAACATCAGATCCACAGCTGTGATGGGAGGAGGAGAAGGAAAAAGGATGCATTGCCATTTGCAAGGTTACTTGTCTTATTTGCTGTTTGGGATTTCTTATGCACCTGCTACTGAGGAAAGAGTATTTCTGACAGTAAGGTAGGATGTCTGATCATAAGGCCACGCTGGGTGTCATAGTCCTCTGTTAAGAGGCAGTAATAGCTGACTGCTTTGTTTGGGCAACTAAAGCGCTTCCTTTCATAAAATACATAAAAGTGTGTTATGAGTGGCTGGTGTCATGGGATGGAGAAAGATGTCATTTAAGTGATGTCTTATGAAAAAAAATATTGCTTCTTGTACTTTTACTGTAATTGTAGTAAATTCTCTGAATTTAACTCTGGGAATTGTTGTAGAATAGAATGTGCTGTATGACATAATGTGAAGGTAATTAGATGGTTTTTGGTATGACAGTTTATTGTATGTTGTGACAGAATGGTATTCTCATATTTCCTTTTGTTGCAGATAACTGATATACACACTAAAGATTTTAATACGATGAATGGAAAGTTGCAAAGCATAAAATTGCATGGCATGTAGTCTGGACCAGATGGAAAGGTCCACTTTGTGTTGAGATCCTGACATCCATTCTGGTTTCTTGACACTTTGGGGGATATTTAAAACTGTTGCACACAGAATCGGGTGCAGCTGTGCATAGTTACCAATCAGCTTCTAGGTTTTAA
The DNA here is from genome assembly GCF_062004578.1 of Staurois parvus. Classification (NCBI taxonomy): domain Eukaryota; kingdom Metazoa; phylum Chordata; class Amphibia; order Anura; family Ranidae; genus Staurois; species Staurois parvus. Next base: position 1,569,740 of record NW_028318358.1, read on the forward strand.
TGGCAACGCTTAATTAAATTGAAGCTGACTGGTTACTACTATGCACCAGATTCTGTGTGCAATAGTCCCCCTTTGATTACTTTTGCAAATGTCTATTAGGGTCTTAGAATGATGTACACTAAGATACTGGGTTGATTTACTAAAGTCAAATAGGTTGCTTACTTTGCAAAGGAAATTTTCCTTTTGCTTAATAAATATGGTGAACATTCTGGTTGCCCATGATTGGATAATGGCAGTTAGTAGAGCTTTACCTCATTCACTAAGCTAAGGGAAAAATCCCCTTGCAAAATGAACAGCCTACTTGCCTTTAATAAATCAACCCCATTGGGTTATCTTGGATGCATTTGAGCACCACTGGACTAAACTTGTAGGGCTGTGAATTTTATTGATTTATGTACCACAAACAAAGATATATAAAACCATATCAAAGACGTTTTGAATCCATTTGTATGTTGAGATGTGGAGTAGTAATTGACCGTTTTCAGTGTTTGTATCCTTCAAGTCTGTATTATGTAATGTTGACAAGCACATGTGATAACATCATATTTTTGCAGCCAGTACATCATTCTACAGTTTCTAGAAATGGTGTCAATTGTAAGTACAGGGATGGATGCTATATACGAGTGCAGCCATAACTCTGAAACTGGAGTCTGAGATTGTACCTTGCTATGACCTCTCAGGCCTGAATTTTCCACATTCCAGTCGGCCAAGTACTATAGGGACATAGAGCTACAACCATCAGACACTGCACGTGTAATTTCCAGTGGGTATTTACCAGCAACTATTTCTAGGAACATGGAAAAACCCTTCACAGAATGTGCTCAGGCCCTTTCTGAATTTTACCATGGAGAATTTGCATATGATGATTTACTGTGTATATACACACCGATCTATCTCTCTGCCTGTCTAACTATGTTCACCTCACCCTCCCTGCCCTTGTGTCTTTCAGCAGCACAGAGTAGGCACAGTAGCTGAAAGCCATGGGTGTTGTATCAATAAAGGGTTGGATATCATTGAAAACAACTTTTAGCATCACAGATATATTGTGTATAAGTTGAGAGGCTTTTCGCTTTTTGTTAAGATAACACAATTGTTTTTATTTTCAATAACGTAGTAGTATTATGATTATTATTATTATACAGGATTTATATCGCGCCAAGAGTTTACTCAGCGCTTTACAAAATGAAGGTAGACATTACTGTTACAATATAATTTTTTCCAGTGGAAACAGAGGGCCATGCTCGTTAGAGTTTGCAATCTAAGAGATATGTACAAAGGGCCCTCAGATGTTGATGTCATAGTCTGTAATTGCCAATTTATTTTTCAGTAGTGTAGTTCTAGTGACGGACCACATTTTCTATAAAACAGCAGCTGATCAGAGACGCAGAGATGGTCCATTGGAAGTACTCAATCACCTAAGGTAGTCTATAAAACACAGGTCAATGGCCTAGAGTTGCGCATCGCGCATGTCAATTCCTTCCCCAAATATGTAGCCAACTGGTGCATTTTCACATTGTGGAATGTGTACATATTGCATATTAAAGTGCTCAGAGTAATCTTTTAATTTTTGTTATCCAGATTTCCTTTTTTTTAAATAGTGGGGTAAAAATGTAGTTTCTTGAGGTGACTATCTCAGGAACATAGCACCTGGGTTCTAAGGTCCACCCACCTGACCACAAAGGGGCACTTTTGGTACGGTTAGACTTTTTTGGAAGTCCCCACCTTCCACTGTTATATTTGCCTGCCCAGATTTTAGCTAGATAACGACTATGTAGCTTCATCAGCACCACACAAGCTGTTGTCAAAATCTCGCCCATACACTCATTCAGTCCTTTGGAGCACTAGTCTGGAGTACAATCTTGCACTCCAGAGCTCTCCATAGGAATTACTGAGAGTATAGAGCGTGGGTCTGACAGTTATGTGGCATTGATAAGGTCGTGCATCCAGTACCGTGCTGGATCAGAGGCAGGCTCAGAGGGAGGAACCAGTGATGCAGCTTCACTTTTAGCTTTTTAGGTAGAAGGAAAGTTATGCTACTGGAATTTCTCACTACTAAGAATGCTGCTAGAAGTTTGAGAGGGCGGCAACCCCAGAAATTCAAGTAGAGAGTTCTCATCACTGGATTCCCTGAGAAAAATAAAGTCATGGATGAGTCAGCATCAACTAATAATAGTATGATCAGTTTTGGGCGGGTTTACATTTTACTACATGGAAATCTTAGAAAAATATATTTGCCTTAATTTACACACAAAGTGGTCCCCTGTGATCCCGTTTCACCTTCTGAAGGCCAAGTTGACCTGGACCATGACAAATGAATGACTGTCAGCAAACCTACATGACAAATTGGCTCTCTTTGAGAGAACCTGGGACCCATGGATCAGGTACCTTACAGATCCCTCATGACTTGGATAATATATAATATATTCACACCTGGATCAAGGGAGGGTGCACCTTTCTCTTTTTTTTTCCTCTTTCCTTCTTTCTTGCTTTTTAGTCTTCCCCTTAGAATGGGGTATGCTCTCTATTCTTTATGTTGTACAAGGTGCACTGCCTGTTATTTGTCACATGGTGTACAAAAGGAGTAATAGAAGATATGCTGAAATGGGAGGCCTGTTGGTCACCATCAATGACTCCCTAAATTGCTTTAACACTTGGCTATAGTAGAGATATCAAAGAGTAAGTGGAGAAGAAATATGTTTACTTGTTTTCGTTTCTTGTATTTCCCTTCTTATCTAGTCAAGAATCCCAGGATGGCTTTTGTACTTTATTGGAAAGATAATAAAAATCATTGGAAATGAAAAATGTTTTTCTAAGTTTAGGATGGAGTGGTGGATCCTCTGTGATGTTTCCTTTGTTGTTCTTGTCTTGATGGGGACATTTCTCCTCTTTTCCTGTACCTCTGATGCCCCCTGACTCCAACAGGAAGGCCCCAGTGGGTATGTAATAAAAACACAACAAAGCCTGCACTATTAGAAAGAGGGAAATATTACCTGTCTTGTATTTACTTTTCCTGTTCCATTCTTTACATTCATCAGCTCTAAGTTTATTGCAGATATATAAATTTAAAGAATATGTAAACCCATCATTTCATATTCCTGATATGTGCCCACTGTACCATGTACTTGTATGAAAAAGTATCCTGTTCTTTGTGTGAAATCCCTGGTAATCCTGCTAGTCTTGCTTTCCTAATAAAAACTGACCACACTAAGCATGAGAGCACATTGTGGTCTTTTCTTTAGCTGTGCTGGGAGCTAAACAGTGATCAGGCTTGTGCTGACATGCCCCCATCCCCCTGCAAAGCCATTCACTGGGAAGATCAGTGTGGTGCAGTTTCTCCTCCCCTAGCCCTTATGCAACAGAGGGTATGTGATCACTTATAAAAAGGGGAAAAGTATTTATAATGTTTTTTTTTATATGTATATACAAATGTTTGCCTTTCATTTCTTTTTTAAACCGAATGGGTTGTTACCCCGCTGTTGTTGTCACATACACTTTGAAATGAATACTTTTTATTAAGAAATGAGCACATTTATAGAAAAATGTTTCTATGTACCTCTTGATGCACGTCCTATAAGTATATGTGGCTGGTTTGCCTTGCAGTGTACATCACATGACAGCGAAGCACTGTGACTCAGTACAAACTGTAGCAGGTCTTATATCTGCTTGGTGTACAGAGGACCGCCGTTTGCTTCTTATGTCGCCCAAAGGTACCGTCTCATCTTTGAACTTGCAAAGCTGTTTGGACCTTCTCTGAAGCTTGGCTGATGTGCAAACGCAATACACACATACCCGTTGCGTTCTCTTTTTTTCCGTAGAAAAAAGATTTCCAACAAACCGTTTTCTAGTTAAGACGGGGTCTGCCTCTGTTTGTCCATCTTAAGGACGATCTAGATGCACAATTTTTAGCATATAACTGTTCTTGCTGTGCAGACAGTGTGAGGAGGGGGGAGAGTGTATGACTGTATTTATTTTTGTTCTTATATTCAGGTTCACGCCATGACCTATTGTAGTCCCTGGGGTACGAGAAGTGCGTTCTACTTAATGTTTTCTCTCTTTTCTTTCAGTTCTGAAGCAGTTAAAGGAAGTAATGCAGAGGCCAAACTGGTTATTTGTATGTGAGCTTCTCTGCTATTGATACCACTAGAGGAAATCTGAGCAGATCTGGAGGGGGGTAGACAGGATGCACATAAATAGAATTCAAGATGCACAAGGCTCCCTTCCACCCCCACCCTACATTCTGCAGAACCCTACAGATTCATTCATCCTCTCTGATACTGTGAAACTGTGCACATCTTTATAGCAGGCCATTAGTAGCAAGGTTTCACTTCATTTTAAAATCTGATCAACAATGCACTACCAGCTTTATACTGTACGTGAGTCCTGGTTCATTAGGGTTGGAGACATCTCAAGGGGGTCTGAATAGCTGTGTCTTTTAGGTATAGACAACATGTTCTTTGGATTACAATGCAAGCTCAAGAAAACTTTTTATAGTCCAAGGTGTTTTCTGAACTACTGCCATCCTGTTCTAAAACTTATGCAATATAGAATGCAATTGTTTCTGTTTAATCACACCCAGCGGATAACCTCCTCACCACCAGGGCAGGATGCCCATACTTATGTTGGTGGGTAAAATGGCCATTGCATAGACAGTGTATTGTAGCACTGGCTTGCGTCTGTTGAATCAGAAGAAAATCATAGCCGACTTGACGGGTTACAACCAGTGACCTTGGGGGTTTACAAAATGTCTTTGTGATCAGTTATTGTCTGTACCCCAGAATGGTCTTCTCTTCAGCTGCTGCTGCTGCTGTCTTGGTGACTGAGAATTCCTAGCAATGGTGGGAGGATGTGGAAATATAGTAGAGCTATAAAAGAAGCTGATAATTCACTTAGCTACAATCTGTCTATGATCTCTGAGTGCAAAGACCCTTTAAAGCCCCGTTCTAGGCAAACTATGCCTCTACCCCTCTCCACCCCTTCCCTCTCACCCCCACTAACCCATGCTACAAGGTTTTCTTATTTTCTTACCTTCTGAAGGAAATTATACTGACTTAAGTCCTGCATCCGGGCCCCTTGGCACTGCAGTTTGAGGAGAACCACTAATCTAGTGCTGCAGATGAGCCCGAGACTGCTGGTCCCCCTATTGTCCACTACATCACTCGTTTTCTGAACCCTGAGAAGGCTCTTCTGCCGAACAGCCAACAGAGATTGTCCATGTCACATGGGCATATAAACTAATTGGTGGAACTGAACCCATCGATTTAAGAGTTTCAGATAACAGTTACATTCCTGGTATGTGTGGGGACTGTAATTGTTATGGTTGCTTGTGCTCTCAACCAAACGTTCAAACCATCAAATGGCTGGTGTCCTAACTGATCACATGTGCAGCACCATGACATTTTGAAGATCTCCACTCTGTTGCGTTTGTCACTCTGTTCTTCCTTTGACAGCAAGATGCAGTGATCCCTGAATGGTTCTCAATGTTGGCCTTTCTTCTTCTAACATAGGTTTTGCTGTGTGGGGGATAATTAAAAACACTAAAGTATAATGCATAGAGCAGAATAGTTATAGAAGCCATGTTTAACAAATATATGCAAACTAAGCTTGTATCGGGAACCAACAACAGAAGATTATGTAATGGCACGATATTGGGTGCAATAAGGTGCCTAAACAATGCCTTGATGTAACAAAAATGTACCTGCCGCTGCAGCCCAGAGAAACACCGGGAATTCCATAGTGAGGAGCCTAGCCGTAATAATATCATATGGGTGACGTCCATAGGAAATATTGTGGGGTGTGCCAGCTCTGCATTCCAACACCTTTTATTGCCTTTTTCTCTGCAAATAGTTTAGTAATTTATTTATTTATCTTTATAATTAATTTTGTCAAGTGGTCATCATGTCTGATTAAAAGGTGAAATCTTGAAAAGGGACAATATTCATTAAATGAGATGACCAAAAATAGAGAGAAGGTGCCTATAGAAAAATGTAATTTTCATTTTCTTGCCTTGTCTCTTGCAAGAGAGATTGGTTTGGATTGGTTGCAATATGCCACCGTGGCAGTACAGACACCTTTCATCACTCCAGATAGTTCAATCATACCACATAAGAGTCACGAGCCCAAGTTCTTCTATAGTTCCCACTGTTGTAAAAGTCCTGTTCATAGCTAATATCCCATATAAATAGTCCTGTTCCACCATAAGCTGTGTTTATTTTTGTTACATACCAGTATTTATAGAGCATAAACACAGTGACTGTAATGACGCACATGATCATTCTTCAGAAAAGTAAGTATTCAAAGTATTCGAAGTGTGCTACATTCACAAACAAAAATAACTGTGGTCTAAACAAAAACTTTTCTATAGTGTCTAATGACAGAGCGTCCAAATATAACTTAATAACAGTTTCGTTATATTTTCTAGGAATGCAAAATGCAAATTAGCTGCTGTATTCAGCCAGACATCCAGAATTCTTTTGTGTCCCTGGCTGTGCTGCTTTATGTTCACTGGGAGTCCATGGAAGCCAAACTGTCTGTGGTCAACTATTGACAGACATGGCATGTGGCGAAAGAGATGTGGACACTTACAGCCCTTTAAATTCTTCCATACATATGCTGCTGTTTGCGGCATGGAGAACAAATACATGGAAATGTATTACTCACCTAAAACTGAATTCAGGTCAGCCATTAACCTCCCTGGCGGTATGATTATTTCAGATTTTTGGTGCTGAGAGCGGTACATTATTTTGCATGGAAATTTGGCGTTTTATATTGTAGGCCTGTAATTTTTTGGAATAACTCACTGAAATCTGTCCGAACAAGAGTCTAGTAAACATTCCGGGTAGGATAAAACTTGAAACATGAAATCATAAATTATAATTTAATAAATAATCATAAAAAATAATATAATAATGTAATTCAATAATATAATCAAACCAAAAACACTGAAATTTGAAATATAGCGCCAAGTTCGCACATCGCTGAGCAAAGTCGCAGAATCGTTTGCAGTGTCTGATGACGAATTTCCCCACAAATCATTATCACTCAACTCTGCAAGTGGTTCTGATTTACTATCGCTGTTCTCTAGCTGGTCTAAAACCACTTTTGACCTAAAGTGACGCTTTTTGGACGCCATGGACGTTTCTCAGTTTCCAGGCAGAAAGAACAGTCAAAATGCAGACAGGGGACAGGACAAAGCACTAGGGACAAAATGTATGTGAAATGGTTTGATACAGTAATGTTTTACTATGTGATTTTAGTGATTTTAGTGAATGTCACTTTTTGTCATTTTCAAATTTCCCGCCGTTCCGTCCCCCGTACGTCCCGACGCTCGCAGGGGACGGAACCCAAATGACAGATGCTGGCATCCGCCGGAGGACATTGCCGGGGACACTGCAGGAGGGACACCGCGGGAGCGCAGGACAAGGTAAGTGATCGAGGGATCGTGGAGCAGCGCCGCATAGTATTCCCGAGTGTAGCTCGGGGTTACCGCTCGTGGTACTCAAACTTTACCCCAAGCTACACTCGGGAATACCGCCAGGGAGGCTACAGCCTCTCTTCTTTGCCAGTTTAGCAGTCCTGCATTGTATGCAATGATATCATTGGCCCACTGACATTGCGATAAGGGAGTAGGAATGGTGGGTTCAGAAATATGTAAGGTATTCCTCTAGAATAAAGTAGGGAAGGGTTACAATCCTTGTGCATTTTTATTGCTATCTATGGGGAAGATTTACCCTCTCTTTTCCTTTACCTTATCCTGTTTGTCACCAGGACAGAAAGTGATGAGAAATCCAAAATCCTACTGTTGCAAGCAGCACAGGAGGTGAGGTGACAACTACCTAAAGTTGGAGACACACTGGCCGAAAATCCTGCTGAACTGGCCTACTTTTGGTCAACGTGTACAGTTGTCTGTATGGGGGGGGGGGGGGGGGTGTGGCGGGAGATGCTCCCCACTGTCAGAATTTAATAGAACAGCAAGGGAGCTCACCGCACCAACATCACTTGTCTTTGGTATGGCAAACTGGGTTGTTTTTTTTTTTTTTGTTCAACCAGCGGGTTGAATGAAATAACACTAATAAACTGTGTGTACCCAGTTTTAGTCTGGCCATACGCTTGGCAGATTTCAGCCAGTTCCTGATGCATGGATGGAGGAATCCCCTAGATTCTTTTTTTGTTCAGCCCACAGGCTGAATCAAAAAAAAATTGTGTATAGCCAAAGCTATTTTCTCTGTACTTCTCCTGTGGATCACAGAAGTGCAGTTCATTCAGCTAGCTCAGCCTCTCAGGGTGCCGCTGAGAGCCTGAGACAGCAGCTCTCGCCCCATCCACAGCTCAGCACTTCAGTGAGTACTAGAGGGGCCGAGCAAAGAACCAGAGAATGACCATCACCACTGTCTGCTCAGCACAGGGGGAGAGAACTGAGCCATTGGTGGTATTTGATCACTCAGTTCTCTGTCTTAGAGCCGGCAGGGGAAAGATGCAGCATCGGATTGATCCTGGATCCACCTAAGAGGGGATGTGCCCGCACTTTGGAGAGATTTCCTCCCACTTCCTGATGTGTCTCCTAGACTGGAAGCAAAGGAAAATTTCCCCAATAATCCAAAAAACATTTTAATCAATTCTTACTTTTCAAAATACTACTGTTCTTTACATTGTCTGTTATGATTAGTTGCAAATGGAAATAAGCAAACTTAAGTTGTGTATCATGCTGCCAGAATTCTTTTACATGCACCTTTGCCTTCATTCAGTTTATTCCCAAGGCCTAGGTTCATGCCACTCTGTGAATAAGAAGCCATTCACATGCTGAAACCAAGAATTTCCCACATGCAGCCACAAGTTTCAGAAAAGTAATGAACGGTAAATGTTGGTAAGAATTGACCAATGAGCACAGAATGTAGGTTTTAGGTTGTAAAGTGATATGTTTTATCCCCAGCACACCTGCGGTACCAGTCTCTGGAAGATTATTTCAGGATATTTTAGCTGCAGCACTGAATTAAGATTTTAGAGTAATCTTGTTATTTTTGGAATGAATACTTTTGGACTCTAGGTCCTGTTAGTGTAGTGCTCTTGTTCCCTTATCTTTCCTGAATTCTTTCCAAGAAGCCTAAGCAGGCAGTCCTGTGTTAGAGAGAGAACAACCTAACCCATGCTATCACTGTCCTTCACCTTAAGATTGCGGTTCTGCAAGCCCCTACTAGGAACAATGCCAGATCCAATGCCTCAAGTTCGACTGCTTGCCTAGCCTGTCAAAAACAAAAAGTTTTGTCTGTAGCTGGGCTTTAAGGATGATTTCACTCTGATGAAAGTTTTTCTTTTAGTAAATTCCACTAAAGCCTGCATGATGACATATTTTCTTCTGCCCCGGGATCGCCACTGTGCAGCTTGCCATGCAAAGCAAGGCAATTGCAAGCAAAATGTCCTGTTCGCTACTGTGGCCCCATTTTCTTCTATGAGTGGTTCTTTATTATGGTGAGTAGACACATCCAGGGGACTACGGACAACCCATAGGAATGAAAAGGGAACGTGCATTTGGAAGAGTACCAGGGGCGGACTGACCATTTGGAAACACGGGCAATGCCCGAGGGTCCTGGGTCAGTAGGGGGCCCCATGAGATGCCTCTGGTACCTTTTTCATAGGCTTTTTTGAGTTTGGGCAAGGACACAGGGGCCCCATGATCCCCTATTGCCCGGGGGCCCCATGTGTTGTCAGTCCGCCCCTGAAGAGTACCCAAGTGATTGGGAGGGGTTGCTTGCAAATGCTGTGCGGCAACAGGTGGGGCTTCACAGTGCAGATCTCAGGACCGTGGAAGAAGGTATTTCGCCATGCAGACTTAACTGAGGGGGCTGGGGACAACTTCCCTAAAAATCACATTATCCTTTTTCAGTGCATCACATTGCTCTGCCCTTATTGACAATTGTCAGTTATGTTTCACATACTGGGGAAAGGAGGACAGGTTCTTGTCAGGAGGTAGGTCTAGAACACATGTGTCAAACACAAGGCCCGTGGGTCGAATCTGGCTTGCCAGGCCATTTCATGTGGCCCTTGCACCTCTCCTGCAGCTGTGGCACCCCGTCATCTCTGCCCCTACCTTGTCTCAGCAGTCAGCAGCATAGAGAAGGACATAACTCCTCCACCAGATCCTGCTCTTCTTCGTGCAGCTGCAGAGAGGCTCATCTCTGCCCCCTCCTCATCTCAGCAATCGGCAGAAGGATGGTAGACAGAACTCCTCCTACAGATCCTGCACCTCTCTGTGCAGCCGCAGCACCCCCCTCGTCTCCACCTCCCCTGGTCTCAGCATGTAGCGGACTCTGGTAGCTAACTCCAGTCCTCCTCCAGACCTAACCAGCTCTGCCCCCAGCTTCTTGGCAGAAGTACAAGGTAAGGAGTGTGCATGGTTATGTAAGCAGGGGCGTATTTACCACAAGGCAAACAAGGCACTTGCCTAGGGCGGCATTTTTCAGGAGGGCAGCACCTCCCCCCAGAAGGGATGAAAGAAAGGATACACACAATGGGAACCAGTTGGGATCTGAGGAGGGCTGCTTGATGGTGTATGTAGAGCCTGACTCTCATTCCTGGGGATGTTTGGAGCTGTGAAGATGAGTGTCTTCCTCTCTATTGCCCGGGGGGGTGGGTAGTGGAAGGCAGTCCCAGGTGGGGGGCAGGGGTGTTGTTGGTCAATGTCCTATATGGCACTGAAAGTAATGGCTGCCTACATAGACAGAGCTACACAGTACACAGTAGTCAATGCAAATGTTTTTAAGCAAGAGTTTAGGTTTATTGTCATTGAAGACACAACTGTCTGTATACAATGAAGACATGGTGAAGACTGCTTCTGCCTCTTTCTTTGTATGTTTCATCACCTTATGTACCAAGTATCTTTAGTACATATTACTGATGTTTGCAACACATTCTTTTATTTCATCATTTTGGATAAATAATGCAAAGCAATGGAGGCCAGTCAGCATCATCACATACTAGCAGAACTACGAGAGAACCTGTTGAGTCTTGTAAATTGTAATGTATCCCCACAGAACGCCATTAAGAAGAGGTATCCCAAAGGTAACCTGGTTTTGAAATGTCTTTACAGGATTACAGACGCCCAGTTTCTGTCCTTTTATGTGGAAATGATCTAGTTTCCTCATCATTTAATTCCAGGCGCACCTTAAACCCCCCTCCACCCACCGTCTGGGCTCCAACGCCCATGACTTTTTCTTCTGACAAATTATCCTCGTGTCTTCAAATTGTTTAAACCAGGCGATGTATGAATGAGGAAATTCTGGTCCTTCAGCTCTTGTCTTCCGTTCTGTTTCCATACTGATCCTGCAGACTGTTTCTTTTCCTACTACAGGATGCCAGTGTACAGCTATCTGGGCATCTAGTGATGTTGCTATCTTTAGAAATGCCCTCTGGTTACATGTTCATTAGGTGGTATTAAAATGTGATGCTAATGGGCTATAGGAGTTAATCATACAGATCAGAGGACAGTAGTTGTGTGCAGAATAGACGAGTAGACATGTTTACTGTAACCAGGTCAGCAAAGGCTGAATTCCGATTGGTTGTACTTTGCTGTTTGCTTTATTAAATGAGTCAGATGAGATTTTTAATTACACAACGCGCTTCTGTTCATCAGATTTGTCATGGAACAAAATACAGTTCTTGCCGTTTAGGCCCTGATTAAAATAAATTACCTTATAATACTAGTAAAGGTAACTGTCAAAATAAGGAGGAAACTTTTTTTTTTCCCCTTGAAATTTGAAAACTTTGTATTAATAGAGAGGAGCTTTTGATCATTTTAACCAGTTTACGCCCACCCTCAATGTACTGTGGACAGGTGGCCACTGTAGGCAAAGTGAAGTACGAGTACATTGCTTCCGGGTTTCGGGCCCCAGCAAAGCAGGGAAGAGAAACTTACAGATCAGTTAGTAAAAGCACCGCACGTTACACACATTACACCATTAGGCACACATTTAACCCCTTGATCACCCTAGATGTTAACTCCTTCCCAGCCAGTGTCATTAGTACAGTGACAGTGTATAGTATTATCACCGATCACTATATTAATATCACTGGTGATGTCAGCGGCAGTTAGTCAGTGTCAGATTGCCCGCCGCACTCCCATTATAGGTCGCTGATCACCGCCATTGGTATTATAAAAAGATGTCATGGTTTGTAGGAGCTATAACTTTTGCACAAACCATTTAATATACACTTATTGAAATTTTATTGTTATCAGAGATATTTTGGCCAAAATTTATGAAGAACTTTGAGGGTTTTTTTTATTGGATATGTTTAATAGCGGGTGGTACAGTGGCTTAGTGGTTAGCACGTCTGCCTTGCAGTAATTGGGTCATGGGTTCAATTCCCAACCATGGCGCCTCCTGCATGGAGTTTAAATGTTCTCCCTGTGTTCGCGTAGGTTTCCTCCCACACTCCAAAGACATGTTGGTAGGTTAATTGGCTCCTGTCTAAATTGTCCTAGTTTCAGCCCTGGCCATGCAGGATCTCCTGCATGGTAGGGGTTGGGGAAAGACCTGGCAACCTACCCTGTAAAAAAATTGCTAAGAGAATTAATGGAAAAAGTCGCTTACGAGGGACGGTCCATGCAATCGCCAAGGGTCGGATACGACTAGATAGATAGATAGATGTTTTATAGCAGAAAGTAAAAACATTTATTTTTTACAGAATTTTAGGTCTTTTTTCGTTTATATTGCAAAAAATAAAAAACCCAGTAGTGATAAAATACCACCAAAAGAAATCTGTATTTGCGTAAAAAAAAAAAAGATAGAAATTTAGTTTGGGTATAGCGTTGCATGACCAAGCAATTACCAGTTAAAGTAGCACAGTGCGGTATAGCAAAAATTGGTCTGGTCATGAAGGGCGTAAAACCTACTGGAGCTAAAGTGGATAACGAGTAAAGGATTGTGGTCATAAAGTTAATAAAGAGCACATGATGTGATTTTTTTTTAATTTTTTTATAAATATGATTATTTTAAATTTTTACCTAAAAGTTGCAAGTTTCTTGACCATGCTTTCATGGCTTTGATTTCTGAGCTGCACCAGGTTTTGCATGCTGCCAGTATTGGTCAGATGAACCCCAATCAGCTTCCAGTTTTTTGTTTTGTTTTAGTTTTTTGTGTCAAAGCTTAATTGAACAAGCTGAAGTTATGCAGGCCATACATGGGTCGAATTCCGAGCAAATTTTCTTTAGAAAATCTGAAATTTTGTGTGTTTTGCAATCCGATTGTGCCACCATTGATTTCAAAATTCAAACAACCAAGCCTTCAATTTCACCTCATGTTGTTACAGAAAAGAATTTTACTGGCAAAGAATTTTCTTTTCTTTCCAGGTCACAGCCCATGCTCATTTCTTTTTCGTTTATATTTCTAGCACGATTCTCCCATCATTCATTCGAAATTCGTCCAAAAAACTTTCCAATATCCCCGTCACTCACATTCGATGATCACATGAAAATCGTCCGTTTCTGTGACCCACTAATGGTGCGAAATGTCTTAGAAAAGATTTTTTAATGAAAATTCTTTTGGAATTCGACCCATGTATGGCCAGCTTTAGAAGCTGATTGGCTCTCATACACAGCTACACCAGATTTTGCACTCTCCAGTTTTAGTAAATCTACTATGCTTTATTTGTACTTACTATGCTAAGCTTTCATCCAGAGATCTGTCTATAGTAGCCTAGAGCATGTCAGTATCCTAGCTGAAATAATAAGTGTAAACCACCATGAGGGTATATTGCTTTCACTTTCAGAGCTTTGCCAATCACACTGCCAATGGCACAAAGATGAGAGGGCTATAAAGCCAGCCATAGACAGAGAAATTTTCTTTCCTGCCACCATGGTCAGTGTTGATGGGGGAATCTCTCCCGCAGATCCATTGTGTTCCGCCGGGAGAACACAGTGATTCCTGCTAGCAGCTATAATAGCCACTAGCAATAATTGCATATACAATCCGACAGGCTGGTTGTACCCAAATTGATTGATCAACTTGGGTACATTCAGCTTGCCCATGCATGGCTCGAATCTCATCCGGTCCCTGCTGAACCGGCCGAGATTTTAACCTTATGTGACCAGCTTAAGGCTTCACTCACATGACTGTAAAAAAGTGACGTGTTTTATAGGAGAAAAGTTCCAGTGTAATGATCAGTATAATGCTTGCATTTAAATGCATAAAGACACATATGTATACATAATTTTGTTTTTATGATAATTTTTTTCACCTTTGTTTAGACTTAATTTACGTGCTTACTAAAACGTATACACACATTTATACCTGTAAGCTCGTAAAGCGCATGTTCTTAGACACAGATTTCTGGACTCTGTGTTACGGATCGGAAAGCAGCCCATGCTTACGCATCTGTGCGAATGACTGTACTGAAAACAATGCAGCTGCACACAAATCCATAGTTAAAGAACACTTGTATTTATTTTTGTGTGAATGAAGCCTTAAAGCGGAGCTCACCCCAAAAGAGGAAGTTCCACTTTAAGTACTGATCCCCTGCTCCCCGTGAGGAATTGACAACTTTGGGGAGCAGGTACCCGATTTTGACAGGTACCCTCTCCCACTTCTGCTGTGACCGTTTAGGCCAGGGGTCCTCAAATTGTGGTCCGTGGGCCGGATTCGGCCCACCAAAGACATTTACCTGGCCCACTGGGCCAGCCAAAAAGAACAAAAAAAAAACAGCCCCGGCCGGCAAATAGCTAGGCTGCTCGCTGGGTCCTCAGCCACGAGGACTCAGCGAGCAGCAGCCTGGAAGCCCTGGATTTCACCTGCTGCAGCCAGAGGAGCAACAGGAGAGAAAGAGAGCACATCAGGCACCAGGTACAGTGCATTGTGATGTCCAGGGCACTACAGATTACAGTGCATGGTGGGGCCAAGTGCGTTACAAGTCACCGTGCGTGGCGGGGCCAAGTGCGTTACAGATTACAGTCCATGGCAGGGCCAAGTGTGTTACAAGTTACAGTGCATGACGGTGCCCAGTGCATTACAGATTACAATGCATGGCTGTGCCCAATGTGTTACAGATTACAGTGCATGGCGGTGTCCAGTGCATTACAGTTTACAGTGCATTTTGTTGTCCAGTGCGTTACAGAGCACTGCAGTGTCCAGTGCGTTAGTGTATAGTGCATTGCAGTGTCCAGTGCTTTACAGGGTACAGTGCATTGCGGTATCCTGCGCTTTACAGAGTACAGTGTATTACAGTGTCCAGTGCGTTAGTGTCCAGTGCGTTACAGTGTACAGTGCATTTTGTTGTCCAGTGCGTTACAGAGCACATTGTTGTGCAGTCCACTGTGGTGTCCAGTGCGTTACAGTGTACAGTGCATTGCGGTGTCCAGTGCGTTACAGTGTACAGTGCATTGCGGTGTCCAGTGCGTTACAGTGTACATTGCATTGCAGTGTCCAGTGCGTTACAGGCTACAGTGTATTGCGGTGTCCAGTGCATTGCTGTGTCCAGTGCATTACAGTGTAAAATGCATTGCAGTGTCCAGTGCATTACAGGGTACAGTGCATTGCTGTGTCCAGTGCATTACAGTGTTGCTGTGTCCAGTGCATTACAGGGTACACTGCATGCATTGTTGTGTCCAGTGCATTACAGTGTTGCTGTGTCCAGTGCATTACAGGGTACAGTGTTGCTGTGTCCAGTGCATTCCAGTGTACAGTGCATTTGGGTGTCCAGTGCGTTAGAGTACAGTGCATTTTAAATATTTAGTTTTATTCCTGGTTTTTTTTTTGCACGACAAATAAGATATGTGCGCCGTGCATAGGAATTTGTTTGTATTTTTTTCAAACTATACTCCGGCCCCCCAACAGTGTGAAGGTCCGTGAACTGGTCCCCTGTTTAAAAAGTTTGACGACCCCTGGTCTAGGCTATCGGAAGTGGAAATTGTCCTCCCTGTAGTCTTGTGGGACACGTGACAGGTCCCAGAAGACTATGGGACCATTCATAAGGTGCATCGCTACTGTAAAGCCGCAAGCTATTACAGCCGGGTGCCCACACTTAAGATGCTGGCGCCGGGGAGCGAGGACGGCCAGTGAAACCGGCTGCGTGAGTACACAGCTGGATCGTGGGACGGGTAAGCAGCTACAGTTTTTTTGTAGCTGCATACTTTTATTGTCTTTCTTAGTTTTGAATTTGACTATAAGACTAAAAAATCATGCTGCAATACTGTATACTTGACTGGAAGCATGCCAATTGTATGTATTGAGTAAATATGACCACCTCCATATTCCTGTCTAATTTTACCTGTGAAATATTGTTCACCAGTAATATTTGCTGATATAGGTTTGACAAGTATGATGATCATTATTACTTATGTCTTTAAAACTAAATTATCTACCTATCTGTTTAAAACTAAATTAACTGCATATCCCCTTATAGGATATACTGTAAGTGCATTTTTCTAAAGACGTCGTGCAAAGGGCCTCCCCCTGCTTCAGCTATGATATTCCCAATAGCAGCATAGTTTTTCCATGGCAGTCTGCCGTCACGTGAGCCAAGTTGCAGACAGGGACAGCCATTATACTTTTATTGCAGTTCCTATCTATATCCCTGAGTAATAGTACTTTTTCAGAAATTAGGGCTGTGCAGACAAATAATTATATTTATGAACATCAGAGGTAAGGCCTGCTTTAAGATATATTATTGCTGATGTTGGGGAAGGTCATTTGGGTAATATCTGTAATGAGCGCACTCATCCTTTAGAGCCCATTCACGCCTATGTGTATTTAGTGCAAGTTACAACATGTATAGAGGTAAGCCAGTGTTTTAAATGATGCTAGTTTACAGCTGTGCAACTTGCATTAACCAGAAAATGTCACATCCATTTTTTTGATGTGTCTGCATGCTTTATAGGAACTATTGATGAAAATGGCAGCACATGAAAATGTACATCAACTTGCTGACATTGCATTCAAAAACGTGTGAAAGTGGATGTGCAGGAAAGTGTCAATCCAGCCTTACAGTGCAACTACATTACATTTTTTTATTGTTATTTTTATTTTTTTGGATAGAGTAGAAGGTAATTGGAACACCTGACAGGTTTGAATTGCTGTCTGTGTCACCATTAGGGAGATTCACCCTCTATTTGTCACTGTCATCATTGAGAGTGAGGGTGAAAAAAATGCCACATTTCGGGTTGTCACCAGAACAGGAATAGAGAGGACATTTTAAAAAAACTGATAAAGGTTATAACATTTCCTTAAGCTGGCTATGCATTACATTTTTCAATCGTTTTTTTGTTGTTTTAAGAACAGTTCGTCCAGTTTTTGAATTGTTAATGGGTTCAAACCAACATTCATTTTTGACCGCAGTGAGGAAAAATTTGAAGGTGCAGGGTGGAATTTCTAACATTGTGTTCTGTATGTGTAAAGTCCATTGTTTCAAACTCGAATGGTAACTGCAAACTAAATTTTCAGCTATGTTCAAATGACATTTGTCGAGCCATCAAATCTACTGAGAATTTTTACATGAATTGTTAAAAAAAACAGTGTAACAGTGTATAGATACTGTAGCATGCTATCCAAAATTGTAACAGAAGGTTTTTTTTTTTCTTTAGCTCTACTTAAAAGCTTAAAAATGATCTACTGTAAATTTTAAAAGTGAAGTAAAGGGAAAAGCAGTGTACATTTCAGCAACCAATGAGAATTTAGACTTTTTTTTTTTTTAATATCAAGAATCTGTTCTTCATTTTCCTACACTACACCTTTCATGTTACATGTATGTGCATGGGTGTTTCCAGTCATCCATAATAAGTATCTCTTTAGTTAGGAGTTATTGATCTGCATTATGAAGTTTATGTTGATAAACTGAAGTGAAATGATAGCAAGTACATGGTGGAGACAACCTGTAACATCTGTTACTAACTTGGTTCCCAGGTTTATGAATTTCCATTTAAACTTTATTATATTAAATAACTTTAATATAGGATGAGATGAGGTACAGTATTTTCCACACAAATTGGGCATTTTCCTAGTAGTCCCCCTGCCCAAATGGCCTGTAGTGTGCTTCAGCCTCCTTTTAAGTACCAACATGTACAGGGGTGGACTGACAACTCATGGGGCCCCCGGGCAATAGGGGATCATGGGGCCCCTGTGTCCTTGCCCAAACTCAAAAAAGCCTATGAAATGGTACCAGGGGCATATCATGGGGCCCCCAACCAACCCTGGCCCCCGAGCAGTGCCCGAATTTCCAAATTGTCAGTCCGCCCCTGAACATGTAGTATTCCATTGTTCCTTAATGCTAACAAATCCATCCCATGCATTATATAGATTGAAATAATTGCACGTTGGGTGCATTTTTAAGTACACAGGTTTCTAGTTTTTTGCTAGTCACGCTGTTGAAACTATACAAGACAGTGTTACATTTTGGCCCCATTCTCACAGCCATGAAAAAACTACATTTACAACCATTTTTTATTTAAAATCTAAACGCAGCTGCATTCACACAGATGCGTAAACATGCACTACGTTCAGATTTGTAGCACAGAATACAAAACGTTGTGACCGAGGACATGCGTATACAAGTATGCCATTGAAAATAAAAAAAGAACGGGACATTTTTTATGCATTCTATTTACTGATCGTTATGCAGAACATTTGTTTCTGTTCAGTAAATTTTATGGCAGTGTTATGGCCATGTGAAATGGGGCCTTAAAGTGAAATTAAAGCTTCTCTTTTTTAAAATTAAAAAAACAACCATGTTATACTTACCTGCTCTGTGCCACGATTCTACTCTTTTTGGGTTTCGCACCCAAGCTGCCCTGTCTGCATGTATTGATACAGACAGCGAGGCTCAGCCCTGCCCCCTGATACCTCATCGTAGGATTTGAATGACAGCAGCATAAGCCATTGGCTCCTACTCCTATCAATCTGCCCAGTGAGCAGGGACAGAGCTGGGAGAGCAGCAGCTCTCCTGCACAGTGCTGGATCGAGATTGAGCTCAGGTAAGTATAAGGGGGGGTGAAGTAGGATCTTCTGCAACAGTAGGTTTTTTTTATCCTAATACATAGAATGCATTAAAGCGGAGTTCCAGCTGGGAAAAAAAAAAAAGCCGGTTCACACTGGGGTGCCCACTGCGCATGCGCAAGAAACGCTGGGCTTTGTGAATGGCCCCATAGTCTTCTGGGACCTGTCACGTGTCCCAGAAGACTATGAGTAGGGAGGGAGGACAACTTCTGCTTCCGATCGTTTAGGCGATCGCAGTGGGAGCGGGTACCTGTCAAATTCGGGTACCCACTCCCCTAAGTTGCCAATCCATAATGGCGAGTGGGGGACAAAGCATTAAAGCGGAACTTCCCCTTTTGGGTGGAACTCTGCTTTAAGGTAAAAAACCTTTACGGCTTTAGAACCAATTTAACCTGCTCACTCAGGCTGATAAAAGCACACAAATACACAGTTATAGTTGGCCATACACTAGATTTTTGAGTGAATGTTTATACGAACATTCATATGAATATTTTCAGTACATTTAATGACTTGACAAATGTCTGTCAAAAGTACTTCAAAATTTCATTTGCTTTTTAACATTCGATTTTTGAATGAATATATTTTCTGGAACGTAAACCACATTCACTGTTAAAAACTAATTTGTGCAAGAAAAAATTTTCATCATACTCCTTTAATTTTCAACCGTTGTAATGAGAAAATTCAGTTTATTTGGCCCTCCTAACGATTCAAAAAAATCAAACAAACTTTCTTAAAACATTTTTAAAAACTTTCTTCTAGCGTATGGCCAGCTTTAGACTGCAGCAGTCGAGATTGTTCTTCATTCACCCTCTGTTCGATTTTTGTAATCGTTAGGAGGGCCAAATAAACTTTGAAAAATACAAACGTTCTTAAAACATTTTTAAAGAATCTCTTCTAGTGGATGGCCAGCTTTAGACTGCAGTAGTCATTGTTCTTCATTCTCCCTCTGTATTTTAACTTTTGCCTTGTTTGAGTTAACATTGAGCAAAAGTAAGCACGTTAGAATAATTCTGCACAATCGTTCAAGCTCTTTTCCATTATTAGGAATTAAAAAAAGTGGTGTGTGCTTTATTGTACTATTAGAGTCATTTTTTACCAGCGGGCAAATATTTAACCTTTGGTCACACTTGATTAAAAATGGGGCCATTTGGGGAGAGAAAAAAATTCCAAAATTTGAATCCTTTGGAACGGAACCATCAAAAACCCTTGTGTATGGTAGTATTAGACCAAAATAGCCAATATCTGAGTATAATGGTTATCCTGCTCTATGTATATAAAAATAGTGTCTAATATTTCAAGACATGAGAACTTTGACACCTATATGACTTACTGTTATGTAAGGTAAAGTGAACCTTGTAGCCCATGCAGTGAAACATTCTGAAATAACATCTGCCACACCTGTATCCAGCCAAGTATAGTAAAAAGCAGATATCAGGACGTCTTACCTCTGTATCAGTTGTAGATTGTTTAATTAACGTGCAGACTGAATGGTCTCCACTGTGCACACAGTTTGTGCTCCACCTGAAATAGATTATTGACTATACAGCAATACAAATAGAAGTCCAGCCTTTAAACTATATTCAGGACTTGTAGTGTAAGTATGGAGGTTGGACAATGGTAAACAAATTGTGTCAGCCAGCAAAATCACCTGCCTATGGCGCCATAGTAAAGGTTAAAATAGTAGTGAGTGATAACCCCTTTGGAAGTCCAGGCTGAGGCCGATCTATGAAAGAATCACACTGATTTCTTAACATGATTAAGGTGCAACCTCCAGATAGATGTTCAAGTCCCGTACACACGATGACAATATCGAATGAAACGGAATGATCGTCCGTTTTTTGTTTTTTTGCACGTTAGTCTCATATTGAAAGTGAAGAGGTTACTAAAGTTATGAAAATTCTTGTATAACATGATAAAAATGTGAAAGTGATGTAATGAATTGTATTATATTGTATTTGTATTGTATTTTCAGACGAAAACTGTACTGATTAAGCGAAAATCGTATGATCTGGTATCATACAAGAAAAGTTTTGCGCTTATCCCTTCAAACAATTTCGGACGAAAGCTGTGTACTAATTATCAGATTATTGCATGATTGCTTTGAAGGTGGTATTTTTCATCTTGAGGCGGCCCCCCCCCCTTCTATAATGGTAAAACTAAACTAATAATTTTACATAATGCAGCAACATCCACACGTGTAGGACACCCAATGTTAGTGTGATTTATTCTTCTAAAGCAAACATATCTTTGCAGACTGGTACTGTCTAGTATTCCAGTGTTTCTCTTCTCCCGCACTCAGCTAATGTGACCCCAGTGCTGATGAGAGGCAGGGGAGGGGTACACAAGGATGCTGTGCAGGTGCCCAACATCCTCCTTATCAACTGATGATGTTATTGGTTGTTGGTACACCAGTAAATGGAAGGTTGTAATGGCGCACAATGAAAACCTGTGGCTTTGCGTAATCAAAAATCAGGCTTGACCCACCTTCTGGCTTATGTACAATTTTTGCGATTTTGCCAAAACACCCCTGAAGAAACCTGAAGGTGGCCTGGGCACCCTGGTTGAAAAAGGCTGGTCTAGGCAGTCAAGCCATCACCAACTCACCCTGCTTAAGACTGGTCACACCATAACTGGCATTTGATCTAGATTTTCTGCCTAATGGCCCAAGTCTTCTTGATAAATAGAGATGAGTTATATGTATCCTCCTACCTTTTTAACATAAAATGATGAATGATTTATTTTTCTTCTGAATAAGAAAAGGGATAACAAAGCTATGGGGACCGTACAAGAGAAATTTGGTTGAATGACTTTCACTAGAAAAACCCCAAGCCGTTTATTCCTGTGGTCATCGTATATAGCTCATTGACTTATGTGAACTGACATAAAGGCAGCTATTCTATGCAAAGGCATTAAACTTGTGCAGTGAAAACCCAGTGAAAGCCAAGCATGGCCAAGATGCGGGGACTGTAGCTAAAGCTGTGTGTTTACCAGTGGATATGGCTGATCTATGTGAAGTATGGTCTTGGTTTTTTTATTTAGTATTGAGGTGGATTTACGGATGCTCCAGGAGGAGCCGGCACCCATAGTGGGAGGAGGACCTGCAAGAGATTGTGCAGGGAGCTTTTCAGTGGTGCTACTTTCTATATGTTGTCACACTAAGCCACTGTGCTCCCATTGTGGACCGTTTCAAAATATACCTTGCTGGGTTCCTATTTTAATAAAACACATCATCATTTCCATTTGCTTTCTGTTGCTGAATATGCCTGGAAATATCCATGAAGTTGGCTTTCTGCTTTTTTTTTTAAGCATTGTATTGCATGTTTATTTACATTCCTGTTTCCCATTGCCTGTTTGACCGAACAAACTACAAATTTGTTTTAATAAATCTAAAACCGTGCCATCTCATGTTTTTCCATTTCTGATTTCCATCCCAGCAGTTAACTTCACTTCCCATCAATCAAAATCTATCCTACTGGCAAATGTGATTGTTCCTTCTCCACAGCCTACCCCATGTTCATTTTTAAAATACAATTTGTATTTGTTGCACTATATAACTTACTGCTTAGAGTGCAGTTCTATCATATTTGACATTTTTCTCTTCTTCTCAAGCTCCCTGTTCATAGAGTATTACAATTACTGCTATTCTGATACCTAATGCTATGATACTAATGTATGCCGGAGGCGATACCTTCTACATAGGCTTAAAAAAACTGCACTGTCTAGTGTTAGAGGAGTACTGTAAAAAATGCTGCACGGCAATGCTATATAAATAGCAACACAGTAATCATGATTTGAAAACTGGGGCAAGAGTAAATTAGGGCGGTTTCGCACGCGGTTGCACGTAGCGTACATCTTCTGGTACATGCTGACAAATTTGCTCACCCTCTAACTGCTCAAGGGCTAAACCTACCTGACCACTCATGAACCCACCCACTGTGTAGTCTCACTCCTGCTGCAGTAACTGATGTTCTTCATTCCCCGATACTTTCTTGATAATAGACTGAATTTAGACCCCTGGTGCCTGCAGCCCTTAACGTCTATTGTGAGACACTCGGAGCCCCTTTATTTCTTTCACGTGATCTTCCTTTCCGTGCTGTTGATCCCTTTTCTCTGTTTTTATAATGGATATTGCTGAGAGAAATATCAAATGTGGCACAAGTCATTTTTAAAGAAGTTGTACGAAGCATAAATCTTGTAGCATTGTTTTTTTAAAGGGGCTGTAGGAGCAATGACCCCTAGCAGTGTCATGTTATGTGTCTAGTCAATGATGGTCTCCTTAGCCACTTCAAGTCCGGACACTTTTACCCCCCTCCTGTCCAGGCCAATTTTCAGCTTTCAGTGCTATTACACTTTGAATGACAATTGAGCAGTCATGCAACACTGTACCCATATGAATTTTTTAGCATTGTTTTGAGACAGATACAACTTTATTTTGGTGGTATTTATTCACCACTGGGATTTTTTTTTTGCTATATAAATGAAAGTCCAAAAATTTTGAAAAAAGAGTGTTTTTCTTATAAAATTTTGCAAATAAATAATCGTTCTTCATAAATCTTGGCCAAAATGTATTCAGTTATCTATTTAGTAAAACAAAAAATCCAAATTAATTTATAACCAAAAATTATAATTTTTCAAAATGTTGTTTTACATTTTTTTTTTTTATATATTATTATTTATGAGGTTTGTTTTGTAACATACTCTCACCCTAGCACAGTGTCCTCATAGTGACACTGTACTACATGTGGGGGGTAATGAAGATTTTTTTTTTTCACTACAATGATTGCTTTTACACCCATAAAGGCTGTAAAAGCAACCATTTCTCCTCCCTGGGTGCATTCTTGCAGCCATTGAGAAATACTGTACAAGCTGTGATTGGTCACTGCTTGTCACATGGTACAAGGCTTTTGTGAATAGCCTTGTACCATGTGACCTCTGTGATCATTCACAGATTTCACACGTAGTAAGCAAAGATGTCAGAAGTGACATCTTGCTGACTACTATTCATGTGATCACTGATTGGCCAATCAGTGATCACATGATCGGGACCTCACACAGAGATCTCGTACACCGGATCGCAGTGCTGCGCCCTCCCAGGAAGCGCGCACAAGCAGGGAAGCAGGGAGGACGTTTATAAACGGCCACCTGCCCCTGCACTGCTCCCTTCTGGTCGTTTATATATATGGGCCGGAGGGGAAGTGGTTAAAATGTCCCCAATCTTTAACAATTCCTATATGTCTGCAATCTCTGACCGTATCGAACTGTCTCTGACCATCTTTTACAGCAGGCCTTCAGTCTGATAGCTTTCTGTGGTATATCATTCAATTAATATTATGTGGAGCCCTTTGGTAATGTTGGTTGCTGCACTTAAAGTATTGTCAAACCCATGAGAAATCAAAGTGTTTCTAAAGTCAAAAGGTTTTTTTTTTCTTACCTTAAAGCATTACCTGCATTACAGTGGTTGCAAACCTCAGACATGAAATATGAACAAAGAATATCCCTTTATAGATTGTGCCTGTCTCAATCCGAAGCTCTAAGTGTAATTTCTGTCTGCTGCTTCATTCCTCTGCTATAAGCATCAGTCACTTTTGATTTTTTTCTGACACCAAGAGAACAATGGTGACGTTAGAGCAAATACTGTGATTGACAGCCTCAGCTCTGTTCCTGTGTGCGGTGTGAAGGGGGGTGGGTATGTCCCTTCCCTCCAGTCAGCTCCCAGAGCTCTCACTTAGTGTAACTTTAGCTCCCCACCCCCTGCTTTTCAGAGCTGAGAGATCCTGTGTAAATTCTGCTCTTTAAATGGATGTAGCTAAAAGATGGCTACAGATAGACAGGTACAACTTATGTAAGAAGATTTGTTTCATCTCTGTGAATTACCTGAGGCCAATCACTTCACTGGGTATATGTAAGGGGTTACAACCATTTTAAGGTAAAAAAAACCTTCCACTAACTGTTCCTTCCACAACACCCCCCTCCCCCCCGAATACTTACCTGCGTCCTCTCTTGATCCAGTGCCCATCTGCAGTATGCTGGTCTCGCTTCCTCTTCTCAAAGGCCATTCTGAGAGCAGTGGGAGCCACTGAACTTGCACATCTGGCAAAGTGCATTTCCACCCATTGGGTTTTTCCGATGCCTTGTGGGGTTTCCCTGTAGCCACCCTCACCTGAACACTCCTGAACGTAATTACTACTGAATGAGTGAGTATATGGACACATTTTCACAGCTCTTACTGTTAAGAAGCCTTTCCATATGCAAAGGTTAAACCTCTTTTCCTCCAGACATTGACTGTTGCAATGACCTTAAAATGAAAAACTTTGCACCAAGTTCACTTTACTATTCACCACTTGGACCATTTCTGTATATAAAAATAGTGATCATATTCACAACCCCCACCTAGTGTGTGTTGCTGCCCTGCTCGCCAACCATCTGATGTAGCCAGAAAAAAAGAAAGTTCTTGCATGCCTTGTTAAGAGCTTTGTTTGGAAGGAAGGTAAGCTTGGGTTACAGTCCTGGCCTGCCAACTAGCTTTGGAATAGTGCTGCGCTGTGCCATATGTCACATTCTGATGAAAATTATGTTACAAATAGGTCAAAGAAAGTCAGTGTCATATTGCTCAGGGGTCCAGGTATTGGTCACCGGATGAATAATCCTTCCTTTGTACTCTGGGCTATCCTATTACTCTCTGTTACGAAAATCCATGTTGCTATTGAAAATCAAGAATGCCCAAACAGATGATAAATAATGAAATATGATTCATGTTTAGGTGGTCCTTTGAAAGTTCTTGAGAAGTTTTTGAATACTACAGGTTGAGGAATCAGGCAGTTCAGTTTCACTGGAAAGCACCATAAAACTGATAAATAAACTGGGAAATAGGACAAGGTTGAAGAGCAGATAACCGGCTTAGTCATCATGAGACACACTGTTTACAAACAACTAGGTGACCCATTTGGTCACATCATTGTAAATTCTCATTTTATTGCTTTAGTCAGTGTGCACCCATTGCCCACACAGTGGTCTGAATGTCACATTTGTAGGTTTGTGGCCAATCACATTGAACTGGATCTAGTGATATTGAAGGTTCTTATGAGCTAGATAGATTGTACTATTCCTATCCATTCAGAAGAAAAAGTAGCTGATGCTGCTAAAGGCACAAAAGGTAGGATGGAGTAGCCAGGAGTGAACTGTGCCCACCTACGTCTTTGTTGTTTAAAGCCTCATGCACATTGAGCTCCTTTCCTCCTGGTGGGAGATAAGCTGCTTTAAAATTTCAGTAAAAGTTGCATATCGCACATGCGTTTATGCATGTTAATGGATTCTAATGGCCAGAATAAATTAATGATCTGGCCAATAGAATGCATTAACACGCAAATGCACATAAATGCGTCTAGCGTGTAGGCGCAATTATGTGCATTCCATGTATTGCTCAAATGCTCCTCTTCTGGTGATGTGTGTTTTTTGGGGGGGTTTTCCAGCTTGTAGACCCTTCTCTTCTAAAATGCCTGTAAACATATATGTGTGCATGGACATGCAGGAGTTGGTTTACTAAAGGCAAACCAATTGTGCACTGTGCAAGTGCAGTTGCTCCAGAGCTTAGTAAATGAGGTAAAGCTTCACTTTACAAAGTTTACCCAATCACATGCACGGAAAATGAAAACACGCAGCATTTTTACTTGCATATGATTGGATGAGGCACTTTCAAAATATTAACATTAACATACAAATCTGTTCATAACACTGCCCCAAACTACATTACCGACCTGATATCCATCTACCACCCAAAACGCACTCTCTGCTCCTCACAAGACCTCCTTCTCTCCAGTTCCCTGGCCTCCTCCTCCCATGCCCTTCTCCAGGGCTTCCCCCATCCTCTGGAACTCACTACCCCAATCCATCAGACTGTCACCTTCCCTCTTCACCTTCAGGCGCACCCTGAAAACCCATCTCTTCAGAGAAGCCTACCCCACCCTCACCTAATTTGCTGATCTCTTCCGCTCTTCCCACCACTCCATCCCCCACAGCTATTTCCTCCTGTACCACTCCCTCCTCCCTCCTAGATTGTAAGCTCCAAGGAGCAGGGCCCTTGAACCCCTCGTGTATTGTATTGTTACTGTACTGTCTCGTGTACTGTCTCCCATTATAATGTACAGCGCTGAGCAAACCGTTGGCGCTATATAAATACTGTATAATAATAATGATGGAAGTCAACAGAGCTTTGCCTCATTTAATAAGTTCTAGAGAAACTGAACTCGCAGAGTGCAACTGCACATGCAAAGTGCGAAGTCTATTTGCTCTTTAGCACAGGGCTTGAAAAAGCCACTCGCCCGCTCGCCAAATGCGAGGAGAAATTCTCTAGCAGTGAGCACAGATGATGGAGCAGCTGTGCTCCAAGCCTCATTGTGAAGCAGAGTTCCTGTTTCCAACTTTTGGTTTCTGGCTTCTTTGGCACCGCCGCTGAGGGGACAGGTGCAGGAGAGGTCCGCTGAGAGGAGACACCCTCTCCACCACCACGGGGGACTCAAGGAGTAAGTACTGTATACATGTCATATCACTATAATGGAGTACAGGGGAGCTGGGATATACATTACTGTATACATGTCATATCGCTATAATGGAGTACAGGGGAGCTGGGATATAAATTACTGTATACATGTCATATCACTATTATGGAGTACAGGGGAGCTGGGATATACATTACTGTATACATGTCATATCACTATAATGGAGTACAGGGGAGAGGGGATATACATTACTGTATACATGTCATATCGCTATAATGGAGTACAGGGGAGCTGGGATATACATTACTGTATACATGTCATATCACTATAATGGAGTACAGGGGAGCCGGGATATACATTACTGTATACATGTCATATCGCTATAATGGAGTACAGGGGAGCTGGGATATACATTACTGTATACATGTCATATCGCTATAATGGAGTACAGGGGAGCTGGGATATAAATTACTGTATACATGTCATATCACTATAATGGAGTACAGGGGAGCTGGGATATACATTACTGTATACATGTCATATCACTATAATGGAGTACAGGGGAGCTGGGATATACATTACTGTATACATGTCATATCACTATAATGGAGTACAGGGGAGGGGGGATATACATTACTGTATACATGTCATATCACTATAATGGAGTACAGGGGAGCTGGGATATACATTACTGTATACATGTCATCACTATAATGGAGTACAGGGGAGCTGGGATATACATTACTGTATACATGTCATATCGCTATAATGGAGTACAGGGGGGTGAACTGTATGCAGTTTTATATTTTGGACTCTTTATTCTAAAGAAAAATGTAATTTCATAAGCTTTAAAAGAGCGTGGTTGGGGGCAGGGCTGGTGGCGGGGTTGGGGGCTGGGCCAGGGGTGGGGTAGGAGGCGGACCTGGGCAAGGTTAGGTGGGGCAACTGGTGGAGAGTAAGGTTTTGCCTGGCTGGTAGGTCTAGACTCGAAATTTTAAGCCCTGCTTTAGCAAATCAACCCCCGTTTGCTAAGATACATGTGCATTTAAAGACTGAAAAAATGTCAAACGCCAGTGTGTATGAGGCTTAAGGGAACAGAATATCTAAAACTGATATTTTCAGTCCAAGTTCACATGTGGACCACAATATTTGGTTCTTGTGCTTCTGGCAGACTCACCCCTCTTATTGCATTCTGTGAAATAAATGAAAATTCCGAAGACCAACCCTTTTGAATTTTCTGAAGCAGTTGGGTGGTTAACTAATTCATATCAACTGTGTAGCAAAAGCGAAATCCCAACTGTTCTGAAGCTGTTTACTGTGCTCCATAAAGCTCCATAAAGCTAGACACATGCCTGTTGCTTGTTGATAAATATAAATGTGGTTGCGCAATCACATTTTTCAACAAAAGATTGTAATTCTGCAAATGTTTTTGTAATATGCAAAGATGAACTTAGATAACAAGATATACTTATTGAAGTTGCGATAATCGAATGCACAAAAAAAAGTGATAAAAGGTGTAACAAGTGGCTTCCAGCAGTCTATGTTCGCTGGATAAGCTCCTGATCGTGGCCTTCCTTTCCTATTCCTCTCCCTACACTATAGTAAGATATATGCTGGATTGTGCGAGGGGATACTGCATACCTGAAGGGCTACAGTCATAGTACAGTTGGACTTCATCTGTTGATAACTAAATTGTGTGTTCTTTGAGTGGACGGTAGCCATAAGTAGTCCTCTTTTTACAAGCCAGGCACTTTTGTTATTGGGCATGGAGATGTTCCATCTTGTTTAGTTGTAAAGAGGGAAGAAATGGATTACACACCAGTGTAACACTCCAGTTGAGTTTCCAAGCAAGTCCTAGCATTCCAGCAACTCATCGTAGGGTGGGTAGGTGTTTCCACAACACCCAATCTTGGGAAAAACTGTCCATTGATTACCTTAAAGGCATATCTCCAGCCATAACATATTCTTGAAGTTTTAGTTGCTACGGTGGAGACTTACCCTTATTTTGTCCTGGTGAAAACATTCTATTCAGTGCCGACAGAGGCCACAGCAAAAAACCTTTTTAGTTGGCAAGGAAAAACCTTTTTGTTTACCTGGGCATCGCAGAGGCTAAATGGTTAGCACTACCACCTGGCAGTACTCGGGTCGTTGGTTCAAATCCCAGCTACGGCAAATCCTGCCTGGAGTTTGCATGTCCTCCCTGTGCCTGCGTGGGTTTCCTCCAGGTACTCCGGTTTCCTCCCACACTCCAAAGATATGCTGGTAGGTGAATTGGCTCCTATCTAAATTGGCCCTAGTATGTGTTTGTATGAATGTGAGTTAGGAACCATAGATTGTGTACCCTTTAGGGTTAAGGACTGATGTGAATGTACAATATATATGTAAAGTGCTACATAAATTGATGGCGCTATATAAGTACCTGTAATAAATAAAAATAAATGAATATTAGGCAAGGAAAAGTTTAGAAACTTGACAGATTTTTTTATTGCTAGAAAACTATCCAATCCATGCAGCACCATACCCAATGCAGATGTGCTCGGCTTATGGTGGCATCGTATAAGTGGACACCATGGGTTAGATTTACTAAAACTGGTGCACTCAGAATCTGTGCATGGTATCCAATCAGCGTCTTAACTTCAGCTTGTTTGACAATAAAACCCAAAGCTGATTGGTCTCTATGCAGATCTGCACCAGATTTCGCACCATGCAGTTTTAGTAAATAACACCCCCCACCATGTGCCTTATATTTTTTATGTGAAATTTTTGAACTCAGTAACTGCCACTTGGGCAACATGCTGGCTATTTCTTGTAGTTGGGGTTTTTATTGCTCTCTGCATGTTTCTAACCCAGTAACACTTTTTTCCCATCCCTTTATTTCTTGTCCTTGTGTCACTTTGACAGCAAATCGGGGAAGACTCTCCCCACAAAGGTAACAGATGGCAAATAAAAATTGGCAGAACTTCTAATTAATGTGTTACTTTAAACCTTTAAAAAAAATGAGGTTGTCGGCAGTTGGGCTTTAGGAAGAGCAGTCAATGATGATGCCATGTGGACATTGCTCCACATTGCAGTAAATCTCTACTTGCAGACGGCAGTTATTCTAAATATAGACCTCTGATCAATCCCATGTGTTGCGCCATCCTGAAATTCCTATGTCACCCTTAACTTCTCCAGATACACTCTGCACCCCCTGCAATGAACAAAACAGGATATTTAAAAGTACTTCACCTCGCTTTTATTTTTAGATTGTCATTTCCTTTTTAACGCACCAACATTTTGGTTCTCACTGGAGAAATGAAAGCAGCTATTTGCTGACAATATGAAAATGCGTAAACGTGAACAGATGTATCTCAAATGTCAGGACACATAATATCTCCAGTCTAAGTATCTTTTTCAACGTTTGTTAGTCATTTTATTTGAAAAACTGCACACACACATGGAACCGTGCCGCGTAACAAACTGACAGCTCCAGTTGTAGAGTTCAGCTACCCAGGAGAGTCTTAATTACTTTGTAACATGTGGAGGACTGTCATACCTGCAGCACCATCAAATTAATGTGTTGCAGATGCAGTTGTCAAGGAAGTGTTAATGTCATGCTAGTAAATCACTTGAAATCCTTTGTGTTTGAACCCTAAAACGTAAAGCCGAATGAAATCCCAAAAAAATGTTATTCTGTTGCAGCATACAGCTTCTTAGATGTAGTAGCAGCTTAATTTTTTTTGTTTTAGGCATTTTTTCCTTTATTTTCAGCTAGTGATTCGACCAATAAGGTGTCCTTTTATCATGCAGCAGTAAATGACCGCTGCTCAGTTCTCTGGCTTTCTCGGAAAAGACAGTTCTCTGAATGCCTTTTTATGAAGTGGTGTAGATCAGTTCTCCGAATGAAGGGAGAAGCAATCTACAAACGCTTTCAACGCTGGAAAACGGCTGCTTTTACTATAATCGTGCGATATTACAGTAAGAGATCAGTCATACAATGTTTACTAAGCAGCGGTAAATTATCTCTGCTTCGTTTGTGGTTCCTCCGATTCTCCACCTCTGGAGCTGGAGAATCTGGAGGGAGAACACAGATTGCCAGTGAAGGGCTGACATCGCTCCTTCATATACTGGCAGTCTGTGTGCTGAGATGATCAGCAGAGAACGTGTTCTCCGCTGATCATCTCTGTTTCCTAAACCACTAATGATCGGAGATCAGCAACGATCCTTAGTTTCATAAAAGGACACCTAAATCTGTTGTTTTTCAACTTCCTTTAAAGTGAAACTAAAGTCAAAAATACTTACCTCTGTTCCTACACCCACGAGGTCCCTCACCGCCACCGGCATAGTCTCACTGGCTTCTGCCGGGTGCCAGTCTTCATCCGTCTCGATTGGTCGATGCAGTATGTCACTCGTGCGCGGGAGTGCATTGTGACGCAATGTAAACTGAGCTGCACTTGTGCACAGGGCATCTGTGAAAGCACTTTGAATTCCAGCACTCCTGGCAGGAAAATGCTGCTTAAAGTGCTAAAAGCTGCATATTGCACATGCTCTTAGGCACGTCTAGCATTTGAGCATTAATGAATTCTAATGGCCAGAATAGTAATTTATTCTGGCCATTGGAATGCATTAATGCTCAAATGCTAGACGTGTGTAGTGTATGTGCACTTAGATGTGTAATAGGCACCTTTCATCATTTTTCTCTGCTCCTTTCCTGAATGCACCTTTAAAGAAAAAATACTTAATACCTGTAAAAGCTGTGATTTTAGGCCCCTTTCACACTGCAGCAGACAGCTGTTAGAGTGCATTACCTGTCCTGCAGCTGCCTGTTCCTGGCTGCGATAGGGGGCAGTAAAGTGTTCAATTCAGCACATCGCATGGCTCCTTTTTTTTTTTAAACAAACTTTATTTAAAATGTACTAAGCTTACACTTCATGCATGGCAATGTACAGCAGCACATCATGCAAGTCTGTACAATGCGCTGCAATAAAGTTCAGCATGTCTACATTTTGCGCAGCCCTGGGCTGTGTTGCACTGTGAATGGGGCACAAAATAAACAATTGTTGCCTGTGTGTCCTTAAAGTGACAGATATTTACAATGCAGTAAAATGTCTGTCACCACACACTGTGTGAATTAGCCCTGAGCTCTGTGTGCACGAGGCCTAACATGAAAAAATATATCTGAAGCTAGGTTCACATTAAAACTGTACTGTTCACAATAAATCAGAATACCTAAAGGAGGGAGTTGATATCAAAAGCTGTAAGACATAAAAGATACCCAAGCAGTCATCATTGTCCTCTTATGTGGTATAAATAAAGACTATCCACCAAAAAATGAGCTGATCTGTGTATAGTGTAGGGTCAAAGGTTATGAGTAATGGTAACAGGGAGTAATGGGGAGTGGGGGGGATCTGGCTGAACATTCTACACAACTCACTGTTTGGTATATTGGGTTAGTAGCTATTGTAATTTTTAATTGTAATTACTGGATATTCAGCATCATTTAGAGAGGAAAGTCCCACCGATTCATGGTGCAGTATGCAAATTTCCTTATCTGTACCTCAAATTTCACTAGAAAAGAATGTGACAGAACAACAGTGGGGTGACCTATCATCTGGAAAGTTCTAAACTTTTATATAAACACATCTCCATTCCTCCACTGTGTGTGATGGGTAATTGTACTGCCAGTAAAGATGTGAACTCCAGTTGAACCATTTCCTCGTACTTAATGGTTTGAAATACTTGTAGCTGCACTGTTGACTTGTATGTAAGAGCTTATACAGTTGTAGGAATGGTATTCTCATGCTATCAGGCCTCATAGACAGGGTATATGAGGATATCTTGTCTATGAGGCCTGATAACATGAGGGTTGTACGATTGCATAACTGGGGGGTTGCATGGATTCCAGTTAGCATGATCTCCTGGACCTTCCCGTCTATCCCAAGTTATCACCACTTGAACCTGTAGGCACGCAACATCTTGTTTTACTGCTCCTTACCTGGCTTAGTATAAATTTCAATAATGTGTAAGCAAGCTTGTGTGAAATAACAGTTCTACTAATGTTCAGATAACGTGCATCCCATAACGATGCAGGAAAAATCCATCTCTTTGCCTCTGTCACCTATAAGCACAATGGAAAAACTAAAACAGAGGGTGTACAAGCCTAGCGCTTTACCTTAAAAAGTCCACCACAAGTCCACACTATTATTAGGTCTTCAACATTAGGCACATTAGGCTTGTAAGGTATGGGATACAAAACAAACATGTGGGTAAAGGGCCCACAATAAGAAGTCCCAAAGAGAACAATTCTGCGGCTTTAAAATATTTGAAAAAATTTGAAAATATTGAAAAAATAAAACAGATGTGTACTCAAAAACAGCACATGATATCAAACTCATCATCATCCACAATGACCCGCACACTCTGGTCCACTGTGCCATTCCCAGCGTAGGAAGACACTTCCAATACTGGTGTTTTTCGAGGGTAGGTAACCTCTTCAGAGCCCCATTAGGCTCTGTGAAGCCTGTGACACTGTGGTGATTGAGTTTGATATAATGTGCTGTTTGTGAGTACACTTCTGTTTTATTTCTTCAATAAATATATTTTTTTAGACTGGTGTACCTGTTTTTTTTCTCCAGTGTTCTTTTTGGGCCTCCCTAGTCCTCGGGGGGCTTATGTTTTGTCTAGCTTCAAGTTGTCGAAAACCTAAGGTCCTCCATTGCCTGAACATCCACCTCGAGTGCAGGATGTTGTTTATTTTGCTTGCTTACCCATACCTTACAAGCCTGATGTGCCTAATGTTAAACCCAGTTTTACGTTACTGATGAATTTCAAGGGTACCACACCATAGTTTTGCTTTCTTGAACACAGACCTTTATAGGACATGTGCACATGGGTGCCCTGGGGGCAGAGCAGAATAATATGGAGAATTATAGCTGGCCATACACATTTAAGGCCTGAAGAAGCTCACATGACTCGGTGGTCGAAATGCGTTGTCACAGCGTCGTGAATCCCGTGTCCCGGACACTTAGGCACCTCCACGTGGCTTTTTCCATTTGCTGCGCCACACCAAATTGGCTACTGCAGTCGTATGCCTCTGCATTCCTGCAACATCATCACACAGCGGACCCGGAATCATCTGTATGAGTGACCGTATCCGGAGTGGTGAGCCCTAATATCAAGACCAGGTTGTATCTGCATGGGGGTCAATCCCTTGGATTGTGACTGTCTTGTCTAGTTTCACATACCTGGCTATTTCTCTTATCTGTATGAAGCGGCATGCTGCGCTCTAGTATACCTCCACCCATGGATGGGTCACTGTCATTGGTTGCTGCTGTCTACATGTGATGGAATCATACCCTCAGTGATATTATTACACTCTATATGCTTTGCCTGCAAGTGGAGATCATTCATGCAGGACTATATGCAAGTACTGAGGACATATATTCTTCCAAGATTGATGGACTGCCTCTATCATCATTCATAGGATACACATGTCTATGTGTTACTCATATATATATATATATATATATATATATTTGGGCCCACAATCTCAGATTTTTGCTGTGGACATAATTGCATTTACATTCAGCATCTTGCAAACAGGGCCTTATATTTTTCATGGTTCCATTCCTGTATATCGTATAATCTAGTGTGTGTCTATGTGCCCGGGCAAGTGTTTTTACTATATGGCAACGTTGTCATTGTGTTTTAAATTGTGCATGGTGGAGGGGTAATTGCATTATTACTTATTGGATGTTAATAAATATTTTAAAGCCGCAGAATTGTTCTCTTTGGGACTTCTTATTGTGGGCCCTTTACCCACACGTTTGTTTTGTATCCCATACCTTACAAGCCTAATGTGCCTAATGTTAGACCCAGTTCTACATGTTACTGATGAATTCCATGGGTACCACACCATAGTGTTGCTTTCTGTTCAAGACAGGCCTTTATAGGACATGTGCACATGGGTGCCCTGGGGGCAGAGCAATATAATATGGAGAATTATAGCTGGCCATACACAATTTAGGCCTGTTGGCACCTTTGTAGTGTGATACCACACACACATTAACTCCACTGCTTTAAGGCAGCCCATTTTAGTGAATAAGCTTTCAATGCTCCCTATCCCACTGAAAACTGGACCCTTACCCATTCTTCTACATACAGCACACCATAGTGGTCAGAGTTGCGTTGCCATGCGTTGGAGAGTGCCACAATGCACATCTGCAGGTCCTTGTACTATACTAGTTATTGGTCTAAAGAAGAATGTACAATCACAGTATAATACATGTAGCCAACCTTATGTGGGACTGCACTGTATCTGAGCACCACAAACCAAAAGTGCAATGTGATTCATTTTTAATATTCAGAGAAAACTCCCCCATCCATCCATGTCTCCATGCTTTATTTTGCTGAGAAATCACTCCACCAAGTGTTTCAGGTTGTGGCCATCTTGAGAAAGGGCAAGTGATTCATGTAGCATTTGCTTCAGGAATCCATCTGCCCTTAGCTCAAGCATGCAGACAGGAGGATGTGCTTAGCTGAGAAAACTCTCATCCTGAACACTCCTGGGATGTATGACATCATTTGCCTAGGCATGGAAACCAGGAAGTAACTAAAAAAATGTAAAATACGGTTTAAAGTGTTCCTAAACTCACAACAGTAAA
The DNA here is from genome assembly GCF_062004578.1 of Staurois parvus. Classification (NCBI taxonomy): domain Eukaryota; kingdom Metazoa; phylum Chordata; class Amphibia; order Anura; family Ranidae; genus Staurois; species Staurois parvus. Next base: position 1,605,848 of record NW_028318358.1, read on the forward strand.
ATCAGTCTGTATATACAGTAAAGCCTGCTTGTTATACACACTGTGGGGGTTAATCCTCTACACTGTGTAAAAAGGATGTTTGTTCCTGTCTTCTCTGATCCTCCCCTTTTTCTACAAACTCCAATTCATCTGCTTATAGAACAAAGCCTAGGGGGAAAGCTGCACATGCTCAGTTTGTTGTATATTGCAAGAGTTTTTTTTTTTCTTGGGAAAGTGCATGTGATCTGCACAGAGCTAATCAGCACTGCCCACACAAAGGGTCAGGGGTTATGCAGCCTAAAAGGACAGTCAGAGGAGAATGAAAACTCATCCTACAAGATTAACCAGTACTCAGCTGGACACTGAAAAAAGTCACAAGACTGCTATATACTGCTGATGAGAAAAGATATTTAGCAGTTTATATTTACTAAAATAATTGCTTTTCCATGTTGTGTGTACTGTGGTAGACCAGATATAGCGAATGCAGGGTTTTGGGTTTAGTAACACTTTAAAACAAGTAAATATGATATACTTTTCTATTTATTTATCAATGCTAGCAGCATAAGGATTAAAAATAGTCAATGTTGACGGGGAGTGAAGTTCCATTTAATGTCGTGTATTTGTTGCAGACTTGCCATAGAGTTTGCTATAAGCAGGAACTGATTAGCATCAGCTGATCAATATATACTTACACTGGAAATGTGTCTGACGCATATGTTTTGCTGTTTCTGTTTTGCAGTGGACTTGACAGTTCCATCGAGCACAGTGCTGACGCAAGCCACCCCAATGAATTTTCACCTAATCCAGCGTCACAGCCAGCAGTCGGACACCGCACTGCTGAACATAAAGCAGGCCCAGCAAGCTTTCTTCTCAACCATCACTCCGCAGCACCATATAGACCCCAAGATAAGGGTATTTTTCCTTTTTGTTTCCTTGTCTTTGTTTTCTGGAGTACTTTTAAATTTCCTAGGTTGTACTGATTCCTGACACAGTTACTGAGCCATGACAACACGCATTGTTTTATCAGTGTAGGAGTTGGGTTGGTTAATGAAAGGTGTATGCATAAATTCCCCTTTTTACGTATTACATTTTCCAAGCAGTGTTGCAGAGTACTTATGTAGTGAGACCTGACAGTGACACAGCTACACTTCAGTGCCAAGCTCTTCATTCCATAACAATCTGATGGGGATATGAGTAGATTAGAAGTAATATGGACCTCACTATGTCTTCCTTCGCTGATCCTTACTCTTCGTTTCCCAGGTGGACTGTCGGAATACAGACCATGGACGGCAGGAGCAAAGCTTGAGGCATCTGGTCAACAAGGATAAAAACAAAGGCAGTATGGGAACTTTCTATATATTTCATTTTTTATTTCATTTTAAAATGTAATTTACCATACAAGTAGATTTGTTTTGCTTTGAAAGTAATGTGGTTTAGTAAGGAAATGGGATCCTTGGACATATGCACCAGACTTCATTGTTCTGACTAGTCTAAAGTTGGCCATAGATGGATTGAATCTCAGTTGGTTCAATAGGGATTGGCTGAGATTCCATTAATCTATGGGGGTAGGCTGGTTGTTCTGCAGACGATCCATTGACCGACTTCAGTACAACCAGCCTGTTGGACTTTTTGTATGCGATTACTTCCTGCGGGGAAGGCTGCCTGCCAGCAGAACACAGTAGCTCCCCGGGAGGCATTCCCCATCAGCACTGACTGTGTTGATGGAGAAATCAAGCGATTTTCTTTCCTTCCACACATGGTAGAAGGAAAGAAAATTGTGTCATTAATGGCTTGCTTAAGCTGATGCATGGCTTTCAGAAAATAAAACTTTCAATGCTGAAAGTCATTTTTGCAATATGTGCCTGTGTGTGGATCAAATATCCCAAAAGGATGGAAAGACAAAATAACCTGTTAGAACTTTTCTATGACAAAGTCACACTTAAGGATTATCAGGGGTAAGCAGGAGTCGGTTTCTCAACATACCCTGGGTCGTAAGAATTCGGGGTAATGAACTGCAGAATTTATTATGTCCATATGAAGCAAATATCATGACCAATTAGGAGTTCTTGACTATGACTAGAAGCGCAATACTTTCTCACTCCAGCCTCTCACCAACATAAAATGGTTATTAATATAAATCACCAGATTATTATTATTATTATTATACAGGATTTATATAGTGCCAACAGTTTGCTCAGCGCTTTACAATATAATGGGAGACAATACAGCAAGAATACAGTTCAATACAAGAGGGTTAGGAGGGCCCTGCTCCTTGGAGCGCGGTGCTGCAAATGGTTATACTGACGAAAATATCAAACTTTTTAAAGGGATATGAACTGTGTTTGCATTTAGGTTTTTTTTTTTTTTTTTTAATGTGGCTTAGGTGTTGAATACTAAATCAAAAAAGAAAAAGTTAATTTGGTAAATCTTCATATAAAGCCTAGTTGCCTTTTTTTTTGCTTATTGCCATCTAATCTAATTTATACAAGAAAGAACAAGCTGACTTGTTTCTTTTGAAATTTCCAAGGCAAGTGCGCCACCTACTGCCTCAAACTGTTTATGGTTTGTTGTTGCTCACTAATATTTCTAGAGTTCTCGAGAGATACAAGAATTCTGCTCTAATACGGTTATAAGCTATCCATTGACTCATCAATTTCTGCTTACCGAGCTGTAAGTCTCTGGCAAGGCAGGAGTACGGTAGCCTGCTTTGAGAATACAATGAGCATGCACATGAAATGTGCTCTTTAAGCAGCTCAGAAATGTGTATGCAATAATGAATCACAAGTCTTGTTTGCTGAAACAACTTCTTTTTGAGTGTACATCCCCTCATCTCACCAGAATAGGCAAACAGGGATTCAGAACTGAATAATTTTTCCCTGCTGTAATGCAGATTTATTATTTTTTCCCCCATTATGCTTTTTATGTGGGGTGTTGAAGCAGATTTATACAGCCCTAGCTGTGCTGAACTCGTTACATGCAGTGCAGGGCCAGGACAGACCTAAATAAAGCTCCACTGGAAGTCAACATGTTCGGCAGCTTTTATCTGGTCGGTCAATCACAGTGTGGGAAACTCCTATGCTTTATGTACCTATACACTGTGTGCAGGTTTGTTTGGCAGGAAACATTAAAGTGTTCATGTATGAAATATGACAATCCAAAGAAAACATATCAACACGTGTCTAGGTAGGTTGTCTTTCGCTATATGCTTGGACAGTATGTTCTGTGTATGAAGATAAACACACCCTCTATAACTGGAATTAGTTGTCACTATTGTTTTCTGCTTTTATATTCTGTGGTCCTAGGTGCCATGGCCAGCCCAGCAGTGAAGCAGAAACTGTTGGAGATGATTCGGAGCAAGCAGCAAGTAGCACCCCCCTGCAGTAACATCATAAGGTAACCGTAACTGTGGTCAAGTTATTCTTCCATGTGGAGAGTTCAGTACTGGTTCTAATATAGAGGTCTTTCCCTATCCACGTTTTATTCTGTATTGAGCCTTGATGAAATGGGAGTGGTGTTGTGCCCGAAACATGTTGGATGTTTTTATGGCTTTTTTTTTTTTTTTTACAACAATTAGTTATCTATGGCTTATAGGTATCCATATCTGACATTTTTTTACACCCATCCATGTATTTGTTACTGTATCACTCATATGATCCAATCGGCAACCTTGGCACTCCAGAAGTTTTGGAACTACGACTTCCATGCCAAAACTGACTGTCATAGGCATGGCTTCCAGAGTCGGAGGTTTGTTGGGATTTGTAGTTTCACCACAGCTGGAGCGCCGAGGTTGTCTGTCACCATTCTAATGGATAAAGAGAACGCTGGAAGAATCATTCATAATAGCCAATCAGGTTCCAAGTGTCATTCTTTCTTTCAAAATGTTAACGTATGTCTGGTTTGTTGTGTTTTCTTTATTTTTTTAGGAGACCCTTTTGCTAACATTTCTATGCTATTATATTTTTTTACTGTAGTGTTAAATGACTACAGCTTTGTAATTATAGGATTTGTTAAGGATATATCAAGTAATTGATATGTTGACTGGTATGGGCAGTACAGTGGCTCCCACAATCTAAAGACATGCTGGTAGGCTAATTGTCTCCTGTCTAAAATGGCCCTAGTATGTGTATGTAGCAATGTGAGATAAACACATAGCAACATAGAAGAGTAGAAAAAAACCCTGTGCTCCATCTTTTTGGTAACTTTTTTTTTTCCATAAGTATAAATCTATGTTTGTCCCAAGTATATATGAATCCACTTACAGTTGACTGACTCACTACCTCTGCTGGAAGTCCTTTCCAAGCATCAACTACCCTTTCAGTAAAGTAATACTTTTTAAGACTAGCTTTGAACTTTCCTCTTGCTAGTCTGAGGTCATGTCCCCGTGTTCTTGATCTTGGCATCATATTGAAATACCTTCCCTCCTAAACCTTTTTCACCCTCTTGATGTATGTAGAGGTTGAGGTAAGCGCATGAACCTAGGGCAGGTGAGTGTCCTAATATTAACAGTCAATAGCTACAGTTTTTGTAGCTGCTGACTGTTAATTTTTCTAACAATGACTGCAGAACCTCTTTAAGTTTCTGAACTCTTTTCTGATACATGTTATCTCTTGTATCTCTATGATATCTTATCAATATATTGTAGTGAGGTCTCAGAACTGGAAACAGTATTCTAAAGGAGGTATCACTAAATATCTATAGAGGGGTTCCTTCTACTGGTGACCCCTTTTAGACTATAAGCTCCTTGAGGACAAGGGGCAAGTGATTGTAATGTATGTAAAGTGCACTGTATTGAAACACATAAATGTAGAAGTACAATATACGATAAATGATATAATCGAAGTGTAAAGCATATAAACATCAATAATGAAAGTGGCTGTGTATTTATTTTCAGGCCTCCTGATTTGATTGAACCGGAACCTCATCCTCCTCTGCCCACCAACTTCATTCCTCAGGATGTTGCCAGCAACTGTAATCCTTCTGAACATTTTCCTCTCAGAAGAACAGGTAAAGTTATTCCCTTCAGCTGCCCCCAACTAATGATAAAATGGAGGTGGCAGAGCTATATTGGTGAGGATATATATATATATATATATATATAGTGAAGGAAATAAGTATTTGATGCCCTGCTGATTTTGAATGTTTGCCCACTCACAAAGAAATGATCAGTCTAGAAATCGAATGGTAGGTGTATTGTAACACAGAGACAGAATAGCAACAAAAAATTCAAAAGAAATGTGTGTAACAAATGATGCACAGATTTACATGTTCATAAGGGAAATAAGTATTTGATCCCCCATCATTCAGCAGGATTCTGGCTACCAGAGTTCTTTCATACAGATAACAAACTGAGATTAAAGTTCTTAAAGGGAGTGCTGCTAATCTCCTTTTGTTACCTGTATAAAAGACACCTGTCCACAGGAGCAATCAAACAATCAGATTCTAAACTCCACCATGGCAAAGACCAAAGAGCTGTCCAAGGATGTCAGGGACAAGATTGTAGACCTACACAAGGCTGGACTGGGCTACAACACTATCGCCAAGCAGCTTGGTGAGAAGGTGACAACAGTTGGTGCAATCATTCGCAAATGGAAGAAACACAAAACAACTGTCAGTCTCCCTAGGTCTGGTGCACAGTGCAAGATCTCACCTGGTGGAGTGTCAATGATCATGAGAACAGTGAGGAATCATCCCAGAACTACACGTGAGGATCTTGTCAATGATCTCCAGGCAGCTGGGACCACAGTCACCAAGAAAACAATTGGTAACACACTACGCCAACAAGGACTGAAATCCTGCAATGTCCACAAGGTCCCTTGCCACTGAACATCTGAATGATGCAGAGGAGGACTGGTTGAAAGTGTTGTGGTCAGATGAGACCAAAATCGAGCTCTTTAGCATCAACTAAACTCGCCGTATTTGGAGGAGGAGGAGTGCTGCCTATGACCCCAAGAACACCATCCCAACTGTCAAACGTGGTGGTGGAAACATTCTGCTTTGGGGGTGTGTTTCTGCTAAAGGGACAGGACAACTGCACCCCATCAAAGGGACGATGGACGGGACAATGTACCGTCAAATCTTGGGTGAGAACCTTCTTCCCTCAGTCAGGACATTGAAAATGGGTCGTGGATGGGTGTTCCAGCATGACAATGACCCAAGACACACGGCCAAGGCAACAAAGGAGTGGCTCAAGAAGAAGCACATTAAGGTTCTGGAGTGGCCTAGCCAGTCTTCAGACCTTAATCCGATTGAAAATCTGTGGAGGGAGCTGAAAGTTCGAATTTCCAAACGTCAGCCACCAAACCTTAATGAATTGGAGAGGATCTGTCGAGGAGTTGGCCAAAATCCCTACTGAGATGTGTGCAAACCTGGTGGCCAACTACAGGAAACGTCTGACCTCTGTGATTGCCACAAGGGATTTGCCACCAAATACTAAGTCATGTTTTGTGAAGGGGATCAAATACTTATTTCCCTCATGAACATGCCAATCAGTGCATAATTTGTCAGACATGCATTTCTTTTGAATTTGTTGTTGCTATTCTGTCTTTAAGTGTTACAATAAACATACAATTCGATTTTTAGACTGATCATGTCTTTGTGAATGGGCAAACATTCAAAATCAGCAGGGGATCAAATACCTATTTCCTTCACTGTGTGTATATATATATATATATATATATACAGTCATGGCCGAAATTGTTGGCACCCTTGATATTTTTCCTGAAAATCAAGTATTTCACACAAAAAAGGTATTGCATTAACACATGTTTTGCTATACACATGTTTATTCCCTTTGTATGTATTGGAACAAATATAAAACAGAGGCAGAAAAGCAAATATGACATAATGTCACACAAAACCCCAAAAATGGGCTGGACAAAAGTATTGGCACCCTTAACTTAATATTTGGTTGCACACCCTTTGGAAAACATAACTGAAATCAGTCGCTTCCTATAACCATCAATAAGCTTCTGACACCTCTCACCCGGAATTTTGGACCACTCTTCCTTTGCAAACAGCTCCAGGTCTCTCTTATTGGAAGGACACCTTTTCCCAACAGCAATTTTAAGATCTCTCCACAGGTGTTCAATGGGATTTAGATCTGGGCTCATTGCTGGCCACTTCAGAACTCTCCAGCGCTTCTTTGCCATCCATTTCTGAGTGCTTTTTGACGTATGTTTGGGGTCATTGTCCTGCTGGAAGACCCAGGATCTTGGACGCAAACCCAGCTTTCTGACACTGGGCCCTACAGTGCGACCCAAAATCCTTTGGTAATCCTCAGATTTCATGATGCCTTGCACACAGTCAAGGCACCCAGTGCCAGAGGCAGCAAAACAACCCCAAAACATCATTGAACCTCCACCATATTTTACCGTAGGTACTGTGTTTTGTTCTTTGTAGGCCTCATTCCGTTTTCGGTAAACAGTAGAATGATGTGCTTTACCGAAAAGCTCTATCTTGGTCTCATCTGTCCACAAGACGTTTTCCCAGAAGGCTTTTGGCTTACTCAAGTACATTTTGGCAAACTGTAGTCTTGCTTTTTTATGTCTCTGTGTCAGCAGTGGGGTCCTCCTGGGTCTCCTGCCATAGCGTTTTATTTCATTTAAATGTCGACGGATAGTTCGCGCTGACACTGATGCTCCCTGAGCCTGCAGGACAGCTTGAATGTCTTTGGAACATGTTTGGGGCTGCTTATCCACCATCCGGACTATTCTGCGTTGCAATCTTTCATCAATTTTCCTCATCCGTCCACGACCAGGGAGATTAGCTACAGTGCCATGGGTTGCAAACTTCTTGATAATGTTGCGCACTGTGGACAAAGGCAAATCTAGTTCTCTGGAGATGGACTTGTAACCTTGAGATTGTTGATATTTTGCCACAATTTTGGTTCTCAGGTCCTCAGACAGTTCTCGTCTCCTCTTTCTGTTGTCCATGCTTAGTGTGGCACAGACAGACACACAATGCAAAGGTTAAGTGAACGTCTCTCCTTTTTATCTGCTTTCAGGTGTGATTTCTATATTGCCCACACCTGTTACTTGCCCCAGGTGAGTTTACAGGAGCATCACATGCTTGTAACATTCTTATTTATCCGCAGTTGTGAAAGGGTGCCAATACTTTTGTCCAGCCCATTTTTGGAGGTTTGTGTGACATTATGTCGAATTTGCTTTCTTTCCTCCCTTTTTTTGTTTTGTCCCAATACACACAAAGGGAATAAACATGTGTATAGCAAAACATGTGTTAATGCAATACGTTTCGTGAGAAATACATGATTTCCTGGAGAAATATCAAGGGTGCCAACAATTTCGGCCATGACTGTATATATATATATATATATATATATATATATATATATATATATAAAATCACCTTACAGTGTACCTTTAGAATTTTCTGTGGCAGGTCACTGTACAGACAAATTGCAGGCCATTACACAGTCAGGACTGAATAAAGTTTCCCGTTTCTTGTTCAGGCAGACAAACTTAAAAGTATATTATGTATTTAATTCTTTAACTACCTCAGCAAGAAATTATTTCTTTTTACTTAATAATAATTTGGTGCTAATATTGTTGAAATGAAACTTATGCTAAAAAAGGTTAGCGTGAGACCTATGAAAACATATTTGTGGTGCAAGGTCTTCCACTAGATTACTTGAGGAACAGCTCTGTGCCTTTAGGGCCGGTTCACACTATAGAAACGCAGTAAAAATGCGTTCCGGATGCGTTTTTTTCATGTGCGTTGTTGACGTGTTTGTGGCGCGTTCTGGTGTGTTTGATGCATTTTTGACACATTCCAGTGCGTTTTTTTTTATGCCTTTCAGTTAATTTTTTCCCCTCTCTTTTTCTTCAATTTAAATAGGGACATGTGCATTTCAGTACATTCCAGTGCTTTTGTGATGCGTTTTACCGCGTTCCAGTACAGTTCTGTGCAGATAAAATGCAGCCTGTTCTACTTTTTTTCTGCAATTGGAACGCACTGGAACTGCAAGCACTGATGTGAACTATGACATTGACAACCATCTAACTGCGTTTTGGATGCACAAAAAAAGCAACTGAAACGCATGTAGTGTGAACTGGCCCTTAAAGGAGAAAAGTGAATTGTTTATAACACAGCATTGCCTCATCTCTTATTAACTGGCTGAGTCCTGTACTTTAGCAGGCAAAGCAAGCTGTTGTGCTGTACTCTGGGAACCCTTTGTCAAATGTTAATGTTTATATGTAAAACAGGTCATCTTTAGACCATGAAAAATTATATAAACTAAAGTACGTTTTATAAACCCTTGTAGTTAAGCCTTTTTCCTGATTTCTGACTTGCTTGGGAACCATATAGCATGTAATTTTAGATTATTTCAATACATGTTCCAGATTTCATATAATACATCAGGAAATCACTTCAGCGTTCAAGTTCTGGTACGTTGTAACAACCCAGCCAGAACTTGGCGGAGGTGCTTTTGAGCTCTTAACATTTAGAATTGTGCCCTTAATTTCCCTGCAGCCTCTGAGCCAAACTTGAAGTGGCCTTGCAGACCCAAGAAGTCGGGGGAGAGGAGGAAGAACCCACTTACACGCAAGGAAAGCGCTCCACCTGCAGTTAGAAGAAGACCCCCAGAAACACAGGGTGGGTGAATGACACATCAGAGGCGGTAACATGTCTAGATTTTCATTGCTGTGATCACAGGCATTATTGGCACATTTGAGATTAGCCTGTTTTATACCCAACCAGTTTGCTCAAATAATGCAACATCTTAAAGTAGCAATAAATCTTAAGACTGGGAACAATCGTGTGCATAAATCTATATACAGTGCTTGTTTTGGTCCAACAGGCCTACTAGTATTTAAATAAGAACTTTGATTTAAAAAAAAAACATGCTTTTATTGGTGTCCCCAAACCAGTAACTGCCAGAACACATGTGAAGAAGGTTGTGTGTACCATGTTCCCTTCTTAACATAACAGTCACAGCAGGTCTGAATCAGGAAAAACTGCCATGGCGTAATAGTACTTTATCACATACAATCTGTGCTGTCAGTCAGCAGGATGTAGTGGTGGGAATGGACAGCTTTGTTGGTTTATAGTATGGGAGGCCGGGCTGCAAATTAAGTGGTTCCAAAGGCAGAATGTTTTTTATCTTCATATATTCTATGCATGAAGATAGAAAACCTTTTGGGTGCAGCTCCCCCTCGGCCCCCCCTCCCCTTATACTTACCTGAGCCCCATCTCGATCCAGTGATGTGCATGAGAGCAGCGGCTCTCCCGGGTGTCTCTCTCCTCATTGGCTCACAGAGCAGTGGGAGCCATTGGCTCCTGCTGCTGTCAATCACAACCAGTGAGCCAATGAGCAGAAAGGGGAGGCAGGGTCGAGATACACTCTGTGAATGGACAATCTGAGGAACAAGCCTGCTGGAGTGCCCCCATAGCAAGAGGCTTGCTATTGGGGGTAATCGCCGGGAAAGGGGGGGGGTGGAGAGCCAGGCAGGGGACTCAATAAGAAGAGGATCTGAGCTGCTCTGTGCAAAACCATTGCAGGAGGTAAGTAAAACATGTCTGCTATTTTTTTTTTCTTTTTAATTTATCCTGTTAGAATCACTTTAGCTATCTACTTATAACAACAAAAGTAGGCGGAATTGTCAAAATGGGTGTATTTTAATTTTTGTTTTATTTGCGTCTATTTTCCCAACAATTTTTTCTTTTCTTTGGTTCTTTTCCAATCCTCTTAGAGACTGTTGTGTTAAGGTTAGCTTGTCATGCTGATGGAGAAATCCCACCACCCTCTCTACTGCTGCTTTTTCTGACCCTGAATCAGAATGGCAATGGCAATTTGTGGACTTCTCACTGCCAGACACCCCTTACTGTGTCAAGAGTGCTGAGAGAAATGATTGTACTGTGTGTGTACATATATATATATATATATATATATATACAGATTCTGTAATGACACGCGTGTATTTGATGTGAATTATTTAAGGTCCCTTTTAATTAATATAGATCCTGTATTAAAAATCACTGCAGGTCTATGATTGCACTGCCATCAGAAAGGTATTGTCATCATGTAGACACTGAATCTGTTCTGTTTCATTACAGACTCCTCTCCCAGCAGTAGCAGCACTCCAGTGTCCGGCTGCAGCTCACCAAATGACAGTCTGGCTGCTGAGAATGGAAGTTTGTCCTCCTTGCCTGGAGCTGCCTCGGAGGTAAGGGCAATAATGAGTGGAACTAGAGCAACTTATAATCCATGAATACTTAGGTTCATAATAGTGACTGATAATATCTGGTTCAGGGGTGTGCCAGATGCTAAGTTGCATGTAGGACTGTGTGTACACCTGACACTCATTTCTGTCCCTGTTGTGAGTACTGCTGCCATCCTCGTGGCCTGTGAGCTTGTATAGGCCATCTGTCTGCTATTTCCAAAACAGAATATATATTGCTTTTAATAAATAATTTGACAGTAGCTTAACTTGTAACATTACCTTCTTAAAGTGCTGCTAAACCCACAACAGTAAAATCAGTCTGTATATGCATTAAAGCATGCTTGTTATACTCAGTGTGGAACCTAAGGGGTTAATCCTCTGCATTGTGTAAAAATGCTGTTTGATCCTGACTTCTCTGCCTTTGTTTAAATGTCCACACTGATAAGACAGACTGAACCCGTAGCCCTTCAGCACATGCTCAGTTTAGTGTGTATTGCTAGAGAGGTTTTTTTCTTGGGAGAGTTCATGTGATCAGCACAGAGTCAATCAGCACTGTCCAGACAGAGGTCAGGGGTCCTGCATCCTCATAGAGCAAAATTAAAACTCTTTCTACAAGCTTTAACATGTGCTTTGCTGGACGCTGATGGAAGTCACGAGACTGCTCTAACTACTGATGAGAAAAGGTATTTAGCAGATTACATTTACTAACATAATTGTATTTCCATGTTCTGTGTACTGTGGGAGATCAGATATAGTGAATGCAATGTCATGGGTTTAGTAACAGTTTAAAGGATAAATGTGCTTTTAAGTAGGACTAAAGCTCAGCAGCAGGCAGATGATATCTAGCCAAAGGGTAATGGGTACCTCCGAAGCAGAATATACAGGTCATTGCACTTCTTGGCCCATATGAGACCAACATATCATTGACATATGTGGATACTTTGTATAGAATCTGTGAAGTAGGCAGAATACTGGAGAGGCATATGAGGTGGTGGAGTTTGTGTCAGGCTGGCTGTTATTCTCTGTGAGCCATCCTTACAAAATTCTGGCACCACTGTTTTCCATTAGAGTATGCTGCCCACCTCTCCTACCTTGCATGAGCACACAGCATCCATGCAGAGAAATACTGCACTGGCCGCTAAACAAGCTGGAAAGTGCAATGAATTGGTTTATAGGCTAGTGGTACCTGCTCCCCTTTTTTCTTTTTTTTCTTTTTTATTTACCACTTTTAATACATCGGACATGCTTTCTCTTCATTTCCATAAAATTTCAGCAGTTGCCTTGACAATGTTAAGCAGTATTTAAGTGGTAAGTATTCTGTTGTACTAAGTGTTATGCATTTATAATCCCATTATAATCTGTACCCATTTTAGGCTGAGATGGAACGGAGGACCTTGCCAAGCCTGATACATCGAGTGCCACTTCTGACACATCCCACTGTGTACATGCCAGGTATAGAAAGCCATGATGGTACGAATTCCCTGGCACCTCGTCTTCAACCTGTCATCATTCTAGAGCCTACACATGCACCAATAGTTGCAAGTATGTCGTTTTGATTATAAGTCGATGATTACAATGTACATACAGATGAGCTTGTTTCTGAAGATGTTCCTGCTGTTGTATTTCTGTATCTCCCAAGCTCCTCAGACAGACAGCTGCCTGGGAGAAATGTTTGTCAAATCATAGACCTTTTTGTAATATTCTAAAATACCATGCAGCTATAAGACTGCACAAACACACAATCAGGGTGAGAAATTCCCTACAACCACATTGTACTAATCGCCCTCAACTTTGCATACTGTGTGTGTGTCACTCAGCCTATGTAAGTGGTTTTTGTGAAAGAAGAAAGTCAGTTCATCTTTTTTAAAAACGGCGTTTCTCTAATTATTACTTGTATTCGCAAAATGGTGAAGCATGCTAACAGTATTTCAAATTGGCCATTGGCTCCCGCTGCGTCAATCTCAGCCAGTGAGCCAATGAGAGGGGATGGGGCCGAGTTGCGGCTCCATTTGTGAATGCTGTGGGGCACCCGACAGAAGGGAAGGGCCAGGAGCGCCTGCAGGGGACCCGAGAAGAGGAGGATCCAGGCTGCTCTGTGCAAAACCACTGCACACAGCAGGTGAGTATAGACCTGTTTGGTTTTTTTTTTAATTCAAGCCTTTAGAATCACTTTAAGTAACATTTTAATAGAATGACTGTAGTAAAGGCTTTTAATTAATAAACAAACTAAACACAGTAATAAAAATACTAATTGGGTTTTGCTTTTGTGAATTGATTCGTATAGGTTTTATTACTGGAAGACTGATGGGCAGTGCTTATCATCTGCAGCATTGTGTAGATGCGCTTTACGCTTTTGATTTCACAGCCTAACTTCCAGAAAATGATTGCAAGTAGATGCTGTTTGCTGACGCGTTTCCCACATGCTAGCTATTATTTTGTTTAGTCTCACAAACTTGCAGACATCATCGGGTTGTTTTTTTCTAATGTGCTTATTATGCAAAATGGCAAACCCACCAATTTAATTAAAGGTACTCTGCTATTAGTGGTGTGCACTAGCTGTGACAGTAATTAAACTGAAGTGTTGTACTTTGTAAGCCATTAGTTCATTTCTGATAGCTTGGGTTCACAGCACTTATCAGAGGGCTGGATAGAATTCACTGCGAGCGTTCCAAGTGTGTCTTTGGTAGATGCAAAATCATCCCAGGAGACTGTCAAGATTATTTAAAGCTACAATTCATGCAGATGAATAAAACACACATTATTGCATCATGGTAATTGTTAATCTAATCTTAAATGGATTTATTTTTAAAATTGTGAGAACATGTAAGAACCTGAATTTGACATGGTAACTCCTCCTGCAACAGAGCTCAGACTGGGGAAGGAGAAGCAGCACAAGACGCCAGACCATTAAGGCAGTTATAGATGGTTTGAAACCTGCTAAACTAGCTGAGATTTAATCCATCTATGAGCAGGCTGATTGTACCAAAGTCGATCCATCGATCGACTTGATTGCAAACAGCATGTCGGATTCCTAGCATGCGATTATTGCCAGTGGCAATAATCGTTGTATTCTTCCAGCAAGGATGGCTCTCCCCCCCACCGGGAGAACACAATAGCTCTCTGGGATGGATTAGAGTCAGTGTTGATGGGGGAGTCGCGTTATTTTCTTACTTGCAACTCATGGTTGCAGAAAAGCAAATCGCATCATCTATGGCCTGCCTTAATCTACAGTACAAGAAACATGCTGATAGCAGTAGAGAGCGAGTAGATTGACAGAGATGATCTCGCTGGCTTCCTGCTTCTCCATTTACTGTCCATTTACACTGTGGGGGGGGGGGGGGGGAGGGAAGGGGGGCTCATGGAAAAAAAACATTAAGTGCTACTGAACATCATTAGGGCTCTTCTATCAGACAGGGTTGTGCTGTGTGGCAACACAAGTACAAATCGTTTGGGAAGTGTAACAAACCTTAAAATGTATTTCATTTATACTTAGCAGTTTGCATTGACTTATAATAATGAACTCCAGGCAAAGTGCTGTGATATATGAAATGTAATAACCCCCAGCATTCATGGTTTCTCTAATCTAATTGGTGGTCATAGGTTTACTGTGCACTTAATTGGCTTATTAAATAAAACCTTATGTATGGCCTTAACTGCGTGTATGCCTGGGTACCCCTTATATTGTACACTACATGTAGTAATGTGTCCTTGTGGCAATGTACTTAAAGTTCCCTGATTTCAGAGCAGATTTATCCGTCTGGCAGTGAGCATTCATGCAGAATTATTGTTCTTGGGAATTTTCTTGTTATGATATGTCCTCTCTGCCACCTTGTGGTTTAAGGGAATATCACGCTCCCAGATGTAAAAATTGGAATCTAGAATTCTATCTTCTCTCTTTCTTTCTTCAAGGTTTGAGTTCTGTACCATTGCAGTTCACCCATCCCCTTATCAGCCCTGATCATTTGTCAGCTTCTGGGCACCACAAAGCCTTAAGTCGGACCCGTTCTGAGCCGCTTCCTCAAAATCCTAAAACACTCCAGCAGCAACTTTTCCTCCAGCAGCAATATGCAGCATTTCCTGATTATTTGAAACGGACAAATAAGGTAAGCACAGGATATGATATTAGCTACTTAGTATTGGGCCTCCTTTTCACACAGCAGCAAAAGTAGCTGTATTAGTTAAAGTGTATGTATAGCCAGTACTTTTTTTCATTCCGGACAGAGAATTTTGTTTGTTGATTTTTAAACCTTCTCTACTCTAACTCACTTACCAGCCAGCCTGCAAAAACTGAATGAATCCTGTCTAACACATCACAGTAAAATAAGGGGTTTATATGCAGAAGCTGCAGATGCCACATCACGGCACCCCATGTGCTTCTTGCTGCAAAGGCCAGTAATAGGTGCAGGGTGGTTGCCATTTGTTTGTACTGATGAAGGGGACGCACTGAATACCTTCGCTGCCATTGTGCCCTTGCTTGGTGTCCAGTGTGTCCCTATACCTTTTAAGGAAGTGTGGGCTCCTTCCCTTAATCTATCCATTATTATATATGTGCTCCAACTTTGGAGACTTTCAATATAGAGTTAGGACTGCACTATACTGGGATGCTGTGAAGTGGCCTCTGCAGCTTACACATATATTTGCAAATGTTTGCAAACTAAACCCCTTTTTTAGCTTGATCTGTTAGACAGGGTCAATTCGGTTTGTTGCAGGCTGGCTGCTAAGTGAAT
Source organism: Staurois parvus (assembly GCF_062004578.1). Taxonomy (NCBI): domain Eukaryota; kingdom Metazoa; phylum Chordata; class Amphibia; order Anura; family Ranidae; genus Staurois; species Staurois parvus. The sequence goes on from NW_028318358.1 coordinate 1,621,734, forward strand.
TTTTGTTTGGGAATTTTTGTGTGCCGATTTTTTTTTTTTTTTTAATTTTTTTTCTTTTTTTTTCTTTTACGTGCCACACTTCCATGTGTTTATTTCTTCAAAGGCCAGTTATAGGTTGGAGTGGTTGCCATTTGTTTGTACTGAAGGTGCACAGTGTCTGTGTCTTGTTGTGGATATATCTGTTCACTTCCTGTCCTGTAGATTCAAGCAGGGGCATATTTACCACAAGGGAAACAAGGCATTTGCCTAGGGCGGCAATTTTCAGGGGGGGCAGTAGCATTTTTTAGGGGGGCAGCGCTGCCTTCCGAAAGAAGGGATGGAAGAGACACACACAGCATGGGGACCAAGTGGGATCTGAGAGAGGCTGCGGGCTTCTTGATGGTGTATGCAGAGCCTGACTCTTGTTCCTGGGGATTTCCAGAGCTGTGAAGGTGAGTGTCTATCTCTCGCTGGGCTGAAGGTGGGGTTGCCAGTGTATGGGGGGCAGTAGTAGCGGAAGGCTCACTTGGGTGGGGGGGTGGGGGAGTCTGGGTGTTGTTGGTCTATGTCAGGCTCTCTTCATCTTCATGGGGGAGGGGGGTGTTGATCAGTGTCAGGGTCTCTCCGTGGTGGTGGTGGTGGTGGGGGGAGCCGATTTTTGTGTTGCCTAGGGCAGCACGAAACCTAAATACACCACTGGATACAAGTGAGAAGAAATCTCACAATGAAGGAAGTTCCTCTTATACCATTGTCACCAGAACATTTGTCCGCATTGAAAGACTAATCCACCACTTGTTCTGGTGACAACCTGGAAAAAAAGGCAATTTGAAAGAGGGTCTAACCAAAAATGTTAAAAAAAAATGTCTTCACATACAGTTTAAAGTTCGAGACCTCTTAAGACACAAACCTCATGTTGCTACATGCTGGAATTCAGTCCTGTTTGTATTTGTTTTTTATGTTCGTCTTTTCCTGGAAATGTCCCATTCTTGGAATATTAAGCTTGGCCATGTTGTCCCAATACAGGAAACCTCAGCAGTTAATTATCCAGTGCTTCCTGTGTGGCTCTATCTAGCAGGGCTGTTAGTCATCAGCTTTCATTTTACAAAGCACCCTTCTGTGTATTAGTGCAAAATAATCTCTACTGATATGGAAGGGAAAGATTTATGATATTTGCAGCTCGAGTCGTAAATGGTCCCTCTCTGCTGCTCCCAAATATCCCTGCCCCAGGACAAAAGGCCCCTAGCTACTTTTGTGTCTGAATGTGTTTTTAGAGGGTCAGCCCGCTCAAAGGGGATATTGTAGTTCTAAATAGAGCTGGTTTCTTATGTTTTGCTAACTCTGACAGCACCATCTTCCTGATGTAAAGCCAAGTTTTGTTCCCTTACACCTGGGAGTTTCTTGTGTTCTATCCACATTTGTACACTCCAGCTTGTCCTCTTATATCCCTCATAATACGAAATAACTAACAACCCTAGCAGATGGGTGGGACCCCCTCATAATCACCGCAAATATCAGACCCAGTTAAAAGCGTAGCGATCTCGCTGATTAAGTTCACGAGAACTATAAGAAATCTTATATCCTTTCTAGTATAACTTTCTAGTATAAACTAAAATATCTGTTTTGGGTGGACTGGCCTTCAACTTGAAAATTCGATAAATGCCTCTGGTATATTTCAGTGCTGTATAGAACTATCACTAGGATCAGTGACATAATTGTAATAAATCTCACACAGTCTTCTGATCAGCTGTCTAAAGTTAATGTCTAAACGTAATGATAAATTCCTGCTAAAGTTGATTTAAAATTGCAGTTGGTACAAGCAATGAAGAAGCCATTTATGCTGGAACGTTTGGTGAGGTATTTTATAGTCCTTGGTGGATGCTGCGGACTGTACAATAAGGACTTAACCATTATATTGGTTATTAAGAGCAAGGTAGAGAATAAAAATGCTAGACAAAAGTCTTACACATAAGTGATAGTAACTTTGAATGGTACTGACAAAGGGCTAGTAAACTTTATAGAGAGAGAACCCAAATGCACAGCATTGAAACCATAGGTCCCCTCTGTGAGACCAACATGCAAATGATACATTTTTCACCAAATTGAGCCCCAGCCATTGGCCTTGTATATACTATAGTTCAGTATTATTGTATTTGGCTTGTACATTAAATGCACCTTATATTCTAGATATAAAGATTCTCAACTTCCAATAGTCTGTACACTAGCTGATGGCACTCTTCTTATGTACAGTTACTGGTATGGACACACTGGGCATCTTTTTTTATAAATGTTTTTCCATAAGAACTTCCAGACTACCCCACACTACTTTCAGTTTAGCCTTTATTGCTGAATTTTCTTTTGTGTTCTCTTAATTTCCTACATTCTGTTCCAATGTTACTGAAGTGACTCTTCACAGTTTTGTGCGTCATCAATGGGAGGGCTAGTGTTTCCTAGCCATAAAACTACTCCTCTTCCATGATGAAATGCAACCTTGGAGAAGCACAGAATAAGTCACACTATTAAGTCCAACTGGACTACATGTTTGATGAATGTAATGTCTTCATTGGAGAATGTAGTCCCTTGGTAATTTACACCTCCATAGTCCATTGTATTTTGCACTTGGAAATCTCAGTTAAGATCGTGGAAAAAGAAACTGCATTGACTAGACTCTGGCTGTCATTTTTTTTTTGTATAGCTTTGAAAATCAATCTTTCAGAGCAGCATAAAATGCACAGAGGCCACAATGACCTGCTTTATGAACGTGAGCAATGAAAAAGCCATAGCAACCAGTGTGATTCTTTAGGTCAGTGCAGATTTGGATAAAGAAGTTATGACGTCAATGATTGCTATGATACACACACATGTTTTTCAGTTGTTCCAGGTCAGGCCCTTAGGGAGTCCATAATGGCTGGCTTTTACTCTGAGTATACTTTAGTACCCTGGTGCCCAACCTGTGGCCCTTTGGTATATGATATGCGGCCCTCAGCAGTTTGTAGCAGGAACATTGATTTGAATAATAGCATTGATCCCTACTAGCCTCATGTAAGTTTTCAGTTTCATATTGTCTTCTGCAGCATACCCCAACCACAAATGTACCATGTTCACACTCTCTGATCCTCACTTTCTCTATTAGGTCTGCAGTTCCTGACAGTCTTTTTAAGCATTACATATATTGAACCTTATGTGAGCTCCATTTGAGACCCCCTTTAGCTCATAAACTACTGCTTTAGTGTGTCAGTTTGGAGGTATTTTAATAACCATTTACTAAACCTGCATAGGCTTTTACAAATGTCTCATTTCTGCAGCGCCCACAGAAAACCAGCGAAAGGCCGAGACTGAGCCAGATTCCATCAGAGGAGATGGATGACAGCAGTCCAGCAAATGAACGACCTGGTGAGCTGGGAGTAAACCCTGCTAGAGTTCGAACAGAAGCCTTACGAGGTGTACAAGACATGCCCAGCGGTGGCCAACCAGTAATCCAGCAGTTTGTTCCACAGGTACTGGTCTCTATCTGTATGCACATGCCATGGTAGCAGCACTTTGTACTGCAGTGGAGTACATAGGAATGTTCGCATGGAACAGTGTTAGCAGAGACATGATAGGGGTTGAAGGCAAATAGACTATGCACTTTGCAAAGTGCAGTTGCACCAGAGCTTAGTAAATAAGGTGAAGCTTCACTTTGCAAAGAATACCCAATCACATGCAAGGAATATAAAAAGCAGATATTTTGCTTGCACCTGATTGGATGATGGAAGTCAGCAGAGTTTCTGCTCATTTAATAAGCTCTGCAACTGCACTTTGCAAAGTGCAGAGTCTATTTGCCTTTTGTAAATCAACCCCATTGTGTCAGTCTTGTGAAGGAATCATAACTTGTAAAACATTTGGTTTTGTTTCGCAACAGCAGAATTAGTAGTAATGTTACTATTTCACTTTTTTTTTAAATTACAAAGAAGTGTCAGCTTCATGCAGAAATTATACATAAAACTAACAAAGAAATTACATGGAGTGCCTAGTAATACATTATTCATTAGATTGTGACTTGACTGTAAGGATCCTTATTTTTTTTTAAAAATGCTGTGCAATTCACTCTACTTTTTACAGTTGTCATGAATAATTCCCATAATCTGTGTAATGAGTTTACTTCTTATGATTGTCTGCTCCATCTAGTGGCCATAATGCGGTATTTTCCTGAAATACTTCAATCAGGAAAATACCATATTATGGCCACTAGATGGTGCTGCAAATCAGAGGACATTCATGTTTTAGGCAAATTACAGGGATTATTTGTGATAGCAAATGCTTGAGATGATGGCACAGCAGATTTTCTATAAATAAATCCCTAAGTGTCCATTACTTGTAAATCTTTTACTGATCCGGCAAAGTTATTTTGGTTGCTATGAGTTATTGATCTAGCTGTATGTGACAGGTCTTGTTTTCCTTTCAGGCTTATATGTGGGAGACGAGCCATCTTCGCGCACAACAGCACATAAAAAGACCTCAGCAACTGGACACTTTAATGATCCCTCTTATGCCTCAAACACATCGTCCTCTTACAAGAGCAAAGTCCTCTCCAGCTTCAGCTTCTATTCCCACTCAAGATCCCTCCTCCAAAACGATGACACTCACATTGCCAGAACAGCCTGAGAAGCCACGCTTCACCACAGGTAATGATCACACAGCAAAAGCTACTAGGTATGACCAATATGAACTTTGTTAGCCTACTGCAATCTATCAGATTTACATTATTTTCCAGTGTGAGTTTAAATCTGAATGGTTATGATAAGGCAATAAAGACTACCAGAAACCTTTTCTTTCTGAAGATACCAATTTATGCAATAAGGTCATCAGGGACTTCTCACACCATGCAAAATCAGGGGTGGGATTTATTTCACAGCAGCCAACAACCACCACTATTCTCATAGTCAGAATCCATTACAGTCATGCAAAAGATCAGCCATCATTGCTTAAAGCGGAACTATACTCACCTTCTGTCCCGCACTGTGGTGTCCCTGCTGGCCACTGACAACTCTGCTTCCAAGTATCGATCTCCGGCCTTTTTCATTGGCCAGCATGAGATGAAGTCACTCCCGTGCATGCCCTGGAGTTGATTTATCGCGTCATTGCCGAAATTGTATGCTGAGTTGCGCATGCACAGCTCAGTGTACGGTGCAGACAGGCAAGTAAGACCTTTTTTTTTTTTGAAAAGGCAAATCTGTTTGTGCTCATTTCTGCCATGTCTAACTGAAGAATGGGAATATAGATTTTGTAGACTGAGGGAGCACAGTGTCAGGCACTTATAACGTGCACTGTTAGTAGCATAGCTACTTTTACTATCTGTGGATCTGTACATTTTCTGTATGCACTCAGCCTCCATCCCTTTCTGTCCCTGTGCCTACATTCATGGAAATCTGACTCTGACATTCTATACACTTTCCAAAAATATATGATTAGATATGATTAAACCAGTGAACATGGTGGGCTTGTGATACCTGTGACTATTAGAGGGGGATTTATTAAAAAAAGCAAGACAAAACTCCCAAAAAAACAAAACAAAAAGCCGCACGCTTATAACGTACTTCACAAGAAAATATGTATATTGCTCAAAGGGAGTGACTCATCGTAGGCTCCACTGCAAAATCCTGGTTCCTTGTCCTATTTGCTGGCACATTGGGGCTTATACACATGGGTATATTGGGACATAGAGGGGGATATTTACTAATACTGGTGCACTCAGAATCTGGAAGCTGGTTGATTTTTATGCAGAGCTGCATCTGATTTAGCAAGCTCTAGTTTTAGTAAATCTCCCCATTAACCTCCCTGGCGGTATTTTCGAGTGTAGCTCGGGGTAAAGTTTCAGTACCACAAACGGTAACCCCGAGCTACACTTGGGCTTACCATGCGGCGCTGCTCCGCGATCCCTCGATCACTTACCTTGTCCTGCGCTCCCGCGATGTCCCTCCTGCAGTGTCCCCGGCAATGTAATCCGGCGGATGCCGGCATCTGTCATTTGGGTTCCATCCCCTGCGAGCGTCGGGACGTACGGGGGACGGAATGGCTGGAAATTTGAAAATGACAAAAAGTGACATTTACTAAAATCACTAAAATCACATAGTAAAACATTACTGTATCAAACCATTTCACATACATTTTGTCCCTAGTGCTTTGCCCTGTGCCCTGTCTGCATTTTTACTGTTCTTATTGCCTGGAAACTGAGAAATGTCCATGGCATCCAAAAAGCGTCCCTTTAGGCCAAAAGCGGTTTTAGACTGGCTAGAGAACAGCGATAGTAAATCAGAACCACTTGCAGAATTGAGTGATAATGATTTGTGGGGAAATTCGTCATCAGACACTGAAAACGATTTTGCGACTTTGCTCAGTGATGTGCGAACTTGGCGCTATATTTCAAATGTCAGTGTTTTTGGTTTGATAATATTATTGAATTAAATTTATTATTAGTAGATTATTATTTTTTATGATTATTTATTAAATTATAATTTATGATTTCGTGTTTCAAGTTTTATCCTACCCGGGATGTTTACTAGACTCTTGTTCGGACAGATTTCAGTGAGTTACTCCTAAGAATTACAGGCCTACAATATAAAACGCCAAATTTCCATGCAAAATAATGGTACCGCTTTCAGCACCAAAAATCTGAAATAATCATACCGCCAGGGAGGTTAACGCCCATGTTTTGGTGCCTGAGAGCAACAGGTGTTGCGTGCGGCCACCTGTACAAATGAATACCGCTGTACACGAATATCACATCTCCTGCTTGCTGCATTTTTGGTGCGATAAAAAAAAAGTACCAAAAGCACACGTCTCCATTGAAATCAATGGAAAACACATCAAAAACGTTCCTGTGTTGCCTTTTTGGTGTGTTTTTTGAGTCACATGTCCTTGAAAAAAGGCACCACAAAAACATGGCAAAACCTTATATTCATTTTTGCTATGCACACTGCCGCGGATCAGTGTGAAAGTAGCCTTATAGTAAATGTGTTTTCATTTGTTATGCACGGCTTCACTTCTCCGTTCTAGTCATTCAAATAGAATAGTTCGATATGTTCCCCCAGTGTATATTTACATATCTGTCAGTAAGGCTGAAAATCAGCACTGTGATAGCTGAAAAATGGCTGCAAAAGATACAGTACACTTTATTTCCCTCTATAGGAATTGTTTATGACTCTGTGATGTTGAAGCACCAGTGTACCTGTGGAGACAACAGCAACCACCCAGAGCACGCTGGGAGAATCCAAAGCATCTGGTCCCGCTTGCAAGAAAGAGGACTGAGGAATCATTGTGAAGTAAGTTCATCCATCTTTTACTGTGGAGGGGCAGTTATATAAAACAAGCTTTCCAATTGATTTCAAATCTGAAATTTTAGACTGACCAATAAACACCCTGACCATTATTCATTTTTATTTTCTTCTATACAAGGCTTGTGCCCATCCACCAGAATAATGGAAGCTCTAGAATGGATGCGTGCATAGCCTGCTGGTTGTAACTAGAGGCTGTCAGAATCTGTTTTGGACTTTTTTCAGATTGTAATATTTATAGTGCACACATGTAGGCTTCTCAAAATCTGGAAGTAGGGATGCACCGATACCCTTTTTTTTTATCGGCGAGTATGAGTACTGATGCTTTCGATCAAGTATTTGCTGATACCGAGTGCCAATATTTTGCAGTGCGATTTGCGTCCATACAAAATGAATGGGCGCAAATCGCACTGCAAAGAATGGCATGCAATTTGAACATTAATGCGATGTGATTCCTGTCTGAATCGCATGCAGTTTTCCCATATGTGAACCCGGGCTTGTCATAGCCTGAGTTCACACAGGAGCGGTGTGGGAAACCTCCCTGCACCAATCCCGTGCTTAACAAAAAGCCGCTACACAGGCCTGGGGATTGGAAATCTCTGCGGCTCTCTTTCCTCTCCTTGCAGAGATGACGGCTTGTGACTGGTCAGCACCATGACGGTGCTTACAGGAGATCGCCTGATTGGGCTGAGAATAGGTATTATCTTGTAGTCAGCATAGGTGTTTGGGGGGGGGGGGGCATTTTTGAGACTAGTTGGGCTGAGGCTTGAATTTTAGCTAAAAAGATCATTGGTGTCAGAGCGAACTTATCTGAAATGCAGAATTTGCTCCTTGCTTAATGAACCCCTTAGCAACCCCTAAAGGAAGCCTGGTTGAGAGACTGATCTAAAGAGTCAAACCTGAGAGTTGGGAAAGCTGCAATTTTTCCTCTAAAATACCTGTCTGGAGTCAGCCACATTTTCCCAGCTTGGGTTTTCTTTTAGATATTAAACAGATTATACATCACTGGTCTAAGCCATGATACAGCACTGAAACAGGCTAACTTGGCAAACAGGCTTGATTTCTCATTCTGTTGCACAGAGAACAGGCATTGCAGTTTAGTGGTTAACATTGCTGCCGTGCAGGTCTGTTTCCCCTTGTTCTTTATCTTTCAAGAGGACTACCTCTTTATTCTGCCATTGGCATCAGTTGACAATACTGTGAAACATGAAAAGCAGACTTCTGACTGTTAGATTGGGGCCTGGTAGTGTGCCATAGAATGCTTGATTCTCCTGCTGTGTAAGGTTTGATGATCTGTATATTTTGCAGTGCATTCGTGGTAGAAAGGCATCCCTGGAAGAGCTGCAATCAGTACATACAGAGACACACGTCCTCCTCTATGGCACCAATCCTCACAATAGGCTCAAACTGGACAATCGCAAGCTTGCCGGTATGTGACCCTTTCCTAAAGCACAGCACTCCACACAAAGGGAAAGCTTTGTCATAGGTGTGCCAAAGCAACAGCTGGTAACGTATTTTTTGTTTTTGTGTGTGTGTGTATGTGTGTGTGTATGTGTGTGTGTGTGTATATGTGTGTGTGTGTGTATGTGTGTGTGTGTGTGTGTGTGTATATGTGTGTGTGTGTATGTGTGTGCATGTGCATTGCTTGTTTGAGAGAACATTGCACACATGTCTGGGCTTATACCAGGAAACAAAGCCTGCCTCTGAAAGTGTTCTACTTTTGTGTGTTCAGAGACAAACTAGCCGTTACCAACACTACAGTTTCATCCAGCAGAGATTATTCACATGTGTATGGAGATCTGATTTGTAATTTACAACCTTCATGGTCTAGATACTACAAACCTACAGTAACAATAGAAGTGCACATAACCTGATACTGCATAAGTTTGCTAGGTGCTGCTTACATGGTTACATCTAAGTAAAACATGCAAATTCACCATATAGACAATATAGGAAAATTACATCAACCCTCCTCAGTGTGAACCTGTGTATTCATGTCAGGGTAACAGTATTACTTATGTATGCAATAATCTCTCATGTAATAAGGATTTAGACAGTAGAAGATGACCTTCTGTATAACCACCACGTAGTGTATATATAATGGGGAGAATGGTCATCCATGTCTTTATGTACCTTGCTTTGTGCACTGGTGCCCAGTCATGTTGGAACAGGAAGGGGCCATGCCCAAACTGTTCCCACAAAGTTGGGAGCATGAAATTGTCCAAAATGTCTTGGTATGCTGTTGCCTTAAGAGTTCCCTTCACTGGAACTAAGGGGCCAGGCTCAACCCCTGAAAAACAACCCCACACTATAATCCCCCCCCCCCACCAAACTTTACACAATGCAGTCAGGCAAGAACCGTTCTCCTAGCTGCCGCCAAACCCAGACACGTCCATCGGATTGCCAGACAGAGAAGCGTGATTCGTCACTCCAGAGAACACATCTCCACTGCTCTAGAGTCCAGTGGCAGCATGCTTTACATCACGGCATCCAACGATTTGCATTGTACTTGGTGATGTAAGGCTTGGATGCAGCTGGTTGGCCATGGAAACCCATTCCATGAAGCTCTCTACACACTGTTGTGCTAATCTGAAGGCCACACAAAGTTTGAAGGTCTTTAGCTATTGACTCTGTGCGCTTCAGCATGCGCTGACCCTGCTCTCTCATGTTACATGACCTACCACTTTGTGGCTGAGTTGCTGTTGTTCCCAGTTGCTTCCACCTTGTTATAATACCACTAACAGTTGACCGTGGAATATTTAGTAGCAAGGAAATGTCATGGATGGACTTATTGCACAGGTGGCAACCTATCACGGTACCACGCTTGAATTCACTGAGCTCCTGAGAGCGACCCATTCTTTCACAAATGTTTTTAGAATCAGTCTGCATGATTTTATACTCCTGTGGCCATGGAGGTGATTGGAACACCTGAATCGATTATACGTTTGGCAATTAGTGTATATGTCAAGTGGGGCTTAAGGGAGTTGATTACACTTTGGGGTTGTTTTACTAAAACTGGTGCACACAGAATCGGGTGCAGCTCTGCATAGTAACCAATCAGCTTCTAACTTCAGTTTGTTCAATTAAGTTTTGACATTAAAACCTGGAAGTTGGTTTCTTTGCAAAGCTGCATCAGATTGTGTGTTTTAGTAAATCCCCCTATTTGCCTTATCCTGCTGCCTGTCTGTGAACTGCTTATGCCTGTTCATGACAGTATTTCCCATTTAGGGTTTAACATAGTATGGATCAATGCCAGCTATTTACGCTATACGTTTTACCATAGATATCTTACAAGATTGGAAGCACAGTGGCTAAGTAGTGGTTAGCACTTCCACCTGGTAGTACTAGGGTCATTGGTTCAAATCCCAACCATGGCACTACCTGCCTGGAGTTTGCATGTCCTCCCTGTGCCTGTGTGGGTTTCTTCCGGGTATTCCTGTTCCTCTCACAAAAATGTGCTGGTAGGTTAATAGGCTCCTGTCAGAATTGGCTCTAGTATATGTATGAATGTGAGTTAGGGACCTTAGATTGTGTGCTCCTTGAGGGTTAGGGACTTGTATGTAGTGCCCTCAATTTACACATTTTGTACATTCACATAAGTACCTGTAATAAATAAGAATACATTATTAAATGTTACTCCTGCTATCTGATGCATATAGCTTATGATATTGTCACTGTAATCTAGTTTCTGTCTACTCTATCACTTCCTCAGCCTATCCTAAAATTTTGAGATCAGATCATGCCACGTTTCTGTAATTGTGTTTCAGAACAATTGTATTCTAAAAGCTTTAAGAAACTGGCATTTTCAAAGCTTTATTTTGCTTGGGGCTCAGCAGCTGGCCAAGCCTGAGGCCCGGTTCACACTAGTGTGGGACATGCGTGCCGTGTTTGCATGGGCACAGAAGCCCTATCATTTATGTGGGCACGGTAGCCCAGTCATTCTTTTTTTTTTTTCATGCCATTTCAGGCAAGGAAAAGGTGCATGCACCTTTTTTAAAATGCATCCACAGGGGAGCCGCTGGGGGATCACAGAGCAACGCAAAGTGGTAGCAAATGCGTGAACAGGTGCGATTCCTGCACCCGCAACCAGTCCACAGCACGCAGGATAGTGTGAACCAGGGCTAAGAGGGGAGATTGATGTGCACTCATTTGATATTCAGCAGGAACTCCTGGAGTACTTAAATGGATGTCTACTGAAGAGTGATTGCTTTAGAAATGCTATTGTACATGATATTTGGATATGTTGGGTTCCTCTTATTGTCATTTTACGACCCTAGAAGTGTAATTTGCAAATGGGAAATCACATTACAAAGTATTGGTGACGTAACAGCAAAAATATAAAAAGTGTGATCCGGTGGGTAAAAACAAGGATCTGAATTAATGCAGCCTTTTACAAACTGATGACCTGCTGAGAAGCAAAACTGGAGTCAGGCGTTCCAGACTGTGGGGAAAGAAAACATGTTGACAAATAGCTTTGTGCATTGAAGAGGAAGTGCTCTCTGGATCTCATTGACTTAACCACACAAAGTGAGGAAATAATACCTATACAGACCTGACCAAAAATACACACCGTGGACGTGCCATTTTATTGTTTATATAGCACTGCTACGCTTTTATCTGCAGCCTTGCTCTCCTGAGGATTTACCCCCCTTCCTCACCAGGCCACCTTTTGCGTTACGGCGCTGTGTTACTTTAACTGACAATTGCGCGGCCATGCAACACTGCACCCAAATTAAATGTATGTCCTTTTTTTCCACGAATTGAGCTGTCTTTCGGTGGCATTCGATCGCCTGTGCGGTTTTTATTTTTTGCGTTCTAAATAAAAAATGATCTCCAATTTTGAGAAAAAAAAACAATGTTTTTGACTTTTTGCTATTAAACATGTCCAGTAAAAAAAAATTAAAAAAATCTAATTTTGTCATAAATTTAGGCCAAAATGTATTCTGCTACATGTCTTTACTAAAATAAAATCCCAATACGTGTAAATTAATTGGTTTATGTGAAAGTTATAATGTGTACAACTGGTGGTATAGACACTGGGATTTTTTTTTTATTTCATTTTTGCTAGTAATGGTGGTGATTAGCAACTTATAGCGGGACTGCGCCGAGCATTCTGACACTGGGGGGGAACTGACCTGGTGTCACTGACATCCCCAGTGGCACCAATACAGTTATCAGTGCTAAAAAAAACAACAAAAAAACATGGACACTGTACTATGGCACTGGGCGAGAAGGGGTTAACATAAGGGGCAATCAAAGGGTTCACTGTGTGCAGTTTCACTATGTGTTGTGTCTGTGTGCTTCACTGTAAGCACACTGTTTTGCATGGCTATGCACAGCCATCCAAAGCAGTGTGCACAAGCTGACAGGGAGAACTATTTTGTTTACAAACAGTTCACCTCCCCATTGGAGATGCTCACCAATCACTGTCCAACGAGTAATTACTGTCCGGGACTTGGTGATTGACTGCGAATGGCCTCACGTGCGCCCCCTACCTGGTGGTACAAAATCACGTGTATATATAAGTGATTTTGCGCACCTGTGCCACCCTGTAGCAGTATATCTGCTATAGGGCGGTCAGGACCCATTCACATCTGTCTTTATGGAAGCTTAAAGTCCAATGTCCGCAACACTGGTATATTTTGGTATGACTGTGCTGATACACTGTTAGGAGAAATATAGGTAGAAAGCTACAAATTTACCAGCATGTTTTTGGATTGTGGAAGGAAACCACAGCACCTGCAGAAAACCTGTACAAACACAGTGTGGGAATCCAGAACACCTGCACTGCAAGGCAATAGTAATGCTAACCACCTATTTCATCCATTGGCACACTGTAGGTTGAATGGAAATTGGTATCTCTGTAACATGGGACTGGTCAATAAAGTATCTATTAAATAGTATAGACAAATAATATTGGTGCACAGTAAGAATTGCTAATACCTCACAAGTCAGCTGATCCCTGAGGAAAGGGTCTACTGTTATGAGGGCTAGCAGATTGATCTATCATCATTTGATAAATAATAAAGTCTAAGGCATACCATAGACGAGTCGAAAGATAAACAAAATTTGTGTCGATCATCGAATCGTTTGTTTTTCACATCATTAGTGTGTCACACAATTTCATCCCGCAATCGAAAGTCCCTGATCCAACATGCGGGTTTTTTTTTTTTTTTGAAAATCAAAACAATTAATGGCACAATCGTATAGGTTATTTTAGTTTTTCGGTCAATAGTACTTTGGTTTTTCGACTCGTGCATGGTCTGCTTAACATAATGCCTTGGTCATTTAGCCCTCATGCACACTGGACGTTTTTACAGCTGCTGTTTTTGACCTTTGGCGTTTTTTTGACGTTTTTTTCTACAGTCAATAAACTCCCCAGCATGTTATCCTATGTGTCCATGCACACATAGACTGTAATCAACATTTTTTGGCTGGGACATTTTTTGGCAGAAAAAACCCCCAAAACTAGTGGGTTTCTAGAGGAGTTTTTATAGCTGTAAAAACGCTCTAACGCTGCAAAACACGGTTAAACGCCGCAAACCAGCGTTTTTGGACTTTTTTTGACCAAAATAAACAGCAAAAAGTGCAATCGCGGAAAAACACCACTAAACGATAATGCAAAAATGCTTAAAAGCTGACTTTAATGTGACTTTACACAGCTAATGTTACCAGTGTTATCAAAACTTCAAGTGTGCATGAGGGCTTAATGTTTATGGTGTTGCTGGTCTATCTGCCTGCCTCTCTTGTCTGTCTGTTAATCTAACCTATTTATCTTCTAATCGGAAGACTGATTTCTGATTGTTAGTGTTTACTACATATTGCTCTCATTTCATTATCGGTCTTAGTGATAAAATATTCAACTGTTGTTAACTGTCCTTTTTGGGGAAGTTTAGTTTAAAAAAAAAAAACACTTTTACCTAATGCTGAATCACATAACTTTATTGACGAATGTCTGCAGGCTGATCCTGTAGAACTCTTCTCTCCAGTGACACCCGGTCCTCTTCACAGCTTTGAACTTCTGGCACTGCAGGGGTTAACCGCTTCAGGTCCAGGGGCGGACTGACAACTCATTGGGCCCCTGGGCAATAGGGGATCATGGGACCCCTGTGTCCTTGCCCAAACTCAAAAAAACCTATGAAAAAGGTACCAGGGGCATCTCATGGAGCCCCCTACTGACTCCGGGCCCGAGTTTCCAAATGGTCAGTCCGCCCCTGTTCAAGTCTAACATTATAATGCATTTCAGAAGCTGAGTAGATCTTTGTCAGTGGAGGAAAGGGTGAGCTGTCTTTTGAAATGTATTTGCTGTGTTAGACCTGAAGCTATTAACCCCCTCAGTGCCCGTAGTTCAGAGCTGTGAAGAGGACTGGGCACCACTGGACAGGAGATTTCTACCAGAACCATCAGCCTCCAGGACATGGGGCATTACAGGTAAGTTACATGACTGCAGCAGTAGGTGAAAAAAAGCTTAAATCAACTGTAGCTTTAAATCTACCATACAAACTGACAGTTGAAAAAGGATAGTTTGAAATTGACTGGATGCAGCCATGATAAAGTTTAGATCACAACACATTACTACAGTACTGAGCACAGCATAGGGTTAGTGCAGTGGGCAGCATATAAATATATAAATCCAGGCCAGGGCAACGACCCAGGACTCCAGGATTCTATTTTGGTTAGCTCTTAGTGGCAACTTCCCTAAACATGGTTCAAACACATCAATCCGTTTTAGGTACGATTACAAATCTATTTGTCAGCACCAGAGACAAAAAAGTAACTCAGCAATTGCTGCCCTTCTCTGGGAACCAGACATCAGTAATAGGGAAGGATTTCCAACATGAGCTTGATTTACATTTGCTTGTGTTGTGCTGCCCTCGTGTGGGCTCATACAGCGGTCTAGATTTTGTGTAGCAAGACTTCATATGCACATAATCATGCTGGAAGAAGGAAAACCTCCTGCTATGGCTCCGGAGTCTGCTTTTGCTGGCTATATAATGTTGAATTTTGTATATCGGAGTGAACATAATTTCCAATAACTGCTCCCCACAGCTTTGCTGGAATGTAGCAGTGGGTATCATTTTGTCTTGCAATTGGATTTGTTTTCTTCCTTAAAGTGTTACTAAACCCACAACAGTAAAATCAGCCTGTATATGCATTAAAGCATGCTTGTTATACTCACTGTGGAACCTAGAGGGTTAATCCTCTGCATTGTGTAAAAAGGCCGTTTGATCCTTTTTTCTCTGTTCCTCCCCTTTTTCAAGCTACCTCCTCTTATCTCCTGATAAGACAGACTGAACCACAGACATTTTGCACATGCTCAGTTTGCTGTGTATTGCTAGAGAGATTTTTTTTTTTCTTGGGAGAGTTCATGTGATCAGCGCAGGGCCAATCAGCACAGAGGTCAGGGGTTTTGCATTCTCATAGAGCAGAAAGAAAACTCCCCCTAAAAGCTTTAGCTAGTGCTGGGCTGGACACTGATAGAAGTCACAAGACTGCTCTAACTGCTGATGAGAAAAGGTATTTAGCTGTTTATATTTAGTAACATAATTGCATTTCCATGTTGTGTGTAGTGTGGGAGACCAGATATAGTGAATGCAGGGTCCTGGGTTTAGTAACACTTTAAATGCTAAGTTCACCTTTAGAACATGTGACATGGTACAGCCGTATTTAGGGTGTGACATGTTCCAGCACCTTTCTGAGTCCCCCCCCCCCCTCCACACACTCCTCCCTGTGACAGTGGACAGGTGTTCTTCTCCCTTGCAGACACTGTCATACATAGAATTGGCACGGTTGTGCGGGGCTCTGCCTGAACAGACACATATTCATTCACAGGGATCTCTGAATGAATAAACTACAAGTCCTGCCTATCACGGCGTCTGATGGCTTGTAGTTCTCAATAGACTTCAAATGTGTAGATCAGCATGCTTGTATTCCATTTATTCATTCATTGTGATTCTACTCTAAATGCTAATTCTAAAACTTTTAAAAATAGAAGAAATCTTCTTGTCCCCACATACTAATATAGGAAAAATGACAGAGCCCTACTGTGAGGCTTGTGCTTTGTATATTTGTTAGTCACATCCTCATGTTTTTGTAGCTCCAGTGTATGATCTGTTTATAGACATTTTAGGCTGTTCTTCAGAAAACCAACTGAACATTATTGCCATTTTATTTTTATTACTTGCTTGCTATTCCATATTTTTTTATAATGTTTCCATACACAGATTTGTATGCACACTTTCCAATAGCAGTCTGTTTATGATATGTATGCAGCCAGTATGGAAAAAGGAGCTGTGCGTATCGGGAACTGTGCTGAACAATGTGTGTGTGTTCACACATGCACCTCAGCACTTCAGCTATTTTGGAACTACAAGGTCCATGGGGAATTGCAAAACTGTGGCAGCGAAACAAAAAAGAAAGCGCACCAACCTTGCGCATTACCTCAGTAAACCATAATTTTATTGAATACAGAATGATACTCACAAACAGCGAAGTAAATCAAGCATGTAAGTCCTCAAAGGAACTTTAGAACTGTGAAGCCTGTGCGAGTCACATCATAGGGGTGGACACTCAGAGTACGGCTGACGCGTTTCGAAGGGCATCCCTTCTTCATCAGAGCTAACTGAATAATGAGTGCTCTCTACCATATATACCCTAGGACTGAAGCTGGACCCTCCCATCTGGGTTGGGCAGTCTCAGGTTGGGAGGAGGGGCAAAGGTGTCATCAAATTATGTCAACAGTATTTACTAACAATATGATTTCAATAGTGATAATCCACCCCTATTCTGGGTCATAGAGCGCAGGAGAGGTCGTTTCTGGTTCTAAAACTGTGGCAGCGACAGGTATGACTTGCATAAAGGGACAACACAGTGGGTAAGTGGTTAGCACTTCCTCCTAGAGGCACTCGGGTTGTCAATTCAAATCTCAACCATGGCACTACCTGCCTGGAGTTTGCATGGTCTCCCTGTGCCTGTGTGGGGGTACTCCAGTTTCCTCCTACACTCCAAAGACATGCTTGTAGGTTAATTGGTTCCTGTCTAAATTGGCCCTAGTATGTGTATGTATGAATGTGAGTTAGGGACCTTAGATTGTAAGCTCCTTGAAGACAGGGACTGATGTGAATGTACAATTTATATGTAAAGCGCTGCGTAAATTGATAGCACTATATTAGTACCTGTAATAAATAATTTGCAGTTTCACGACAACTGGAGCGCCAAGGTTGCCTATCCCTGCTGAAATATGTGTTTAGGAAGCAAAAATATCTATTTCCATATATCAGTATATTTACCCTTCTTGCATGCACTACTATTATCATTATTAATGCCAGGTAGCAAACTGCTGGAGTCATTGTAATGTAATTTAGTTTGATTTGTTTTACTCTTACTTTGATGCAGAATGTACAGTATAGTGCAAGAGTGTACTCAGCAGCTGCCAATTCATCTTTATGTAGGACTAGTCTATTTAAACGGATTCCATAGTCATCACATTGATGTACATTTGTTCAGTTGAATACAGGCATACCTCAATTTACGAACACCTCGGTTAACATAATTTTCGGTTTACGAATGAAAATCCATTGAAAATAATGGCTCGGTCTACGAATTTTGTTTCTCAACACGAACGGATTAATTGGTTTTCAATACATTTACGTTTTTATTTAAAATCATGTCCCTGTCCAGTACTATGCCTTTAAAGTGCACTTTATAAAGAGTTTTGAACAGAGAAGACTTTTTTTTACTTTTTTCTGAACTCCGAAACGGATTAATTGTTTTTCAATGCATTTACAAATTTTTATTAGTCATGTCCCTGTACAGTACTATGGCTTTAAAGTGCACTTTATAAAGAGTTTAAAGACAGATAAAGGACTTTTTTTTTTTTTTTTTACTTTTTTCTGACCTCCAGATTAATTGGTTCTCAATGCATTCCCATGGGAAACTGCGTTTCAGTTTACAAATTTTTTGCAATCTGAAAAGTCCCACAGAACGCATTAAATTTGTAAACCGAGGTATGCCTGTATAAAAAAATCCTAGTAATCTGTATTATACTGAACTAAGAACTATACAACCAAATGTATTTACTTAGCTTGGTTTACTTGACCAGGATGAAAGGTCGTAAAAGATTTGTGCAGTTCACATCGGGAACATACAAACCAAGAGTTGTGTATACAGGTAGAAGTTACTTTGGTTTAGTTCATTGCTGCTTCACTGCTTCATGCTGAAAAAAAAGGCTAGAATATCATCATCAACAAATGATGGAGCAATGCAGTGAATGTGTTATGTCCCCATTACATCATGTGCCATTTATAATATGCAGAAATGCTGGATTTGTGCCTTAAATCAAAAGCACAGTGCTGGAACCCCCTTTTTTTACCTTTTACATTTGATAGACCAGTTTGTATCTTGCTTCTCCAAAGTTATATTCAGGCTTACGATCCTCCACATTGGATGTTTGTGTTAAGCTCACTGTGACATTATATCCTGTTTCTGCATTTCCACTGATCTACATTTTTTTAAATGTTTCAAGCTGCAGCTCTGCATTTTTGAAAAGACAGCTAAAATTTTTTCCTAGAGGAGCCTGCAAAGCATTGCACCTATGGTAAATGGATCATGGGTGCAATGTTAGGCTCCTGCACATTTCCCCCCAGTTTTCTGCCTGTACCTCTGTATGGGCTTTCAGTTAGAAAGCTGGAGGAAGAGTAAATGGACTATGGGTGTGCTGATCAGTGCATTTGTAGTTCATTGAGCACTTCAGCTGTCATGGGGGTGAAAGGGGGGTGAGGGGAGCATGTTATATGTTACTCAGGTGCATTATGTAACGTGCTCTAAAGGTGAACTTAGCCTTTAACACCACACGTCTTAGTTGCATACATTTACAAATGTATGTGGAAGCTGCATTAGGACACGTCTGTAATTTTAAACCTGTATCTGACCAGTGAGAATTTGAGTATCAAATAATTAAGAGCAAGCTTGCTTGCTAGATGTCACATTTCTCTAAATGTTCTCTCATTTTGTATTTCAGGCTACTTATATTTTCTTTTTTGCCTCTTAGGAATTCTTGCGCAGAGGATGTTTGTTATGCTGCCATGTGGAGGACTTGGGGTAAGTCTCTCTCTAAAGGTCTTAGTGATATTAAAGGCATATTTTTAAAAATAACAGACAAGTCATACTTATCTGCTCTGTGCAGTGGTTTTGCACAGAGCAGCCCCTATCCTCCTCCTCTCAGGTTCCCTGCTGGCGCCCCTTCTTCCTGCAGCGTGCCCCCAGAGGAAGCAGCTTGCTATGGGGGCACTCAAGCAGGCTTGCTCCCAAGCTGCTGCTCTGCATGTCCATTAACACACATCTCTCCTCATTGGCTCACTGGCTGTGATTGACTCCCATTGGCTCCCACTGCTGGCCAATGAGGAGGGAGAGTCCTCAGCTCTTGTGCACATCGCTGGATTGCAATGGGGTTTAGGTAAGTATTAGAGGGACTGAAGGTACTGCTGCACACAGAAGGTTTTTTTACTTTCATGCATAGAATGCATGAACGTAAAAAAAACCTTGAGTCATTACAACCACTTTAGCGATTTTTTTTTTTTGCTATGTTACAGTAAATATTTGATGAACCTTTGTAATTAAGGTATACACACAATAGGATTCCTCCTCCATCGTAGAGGTGTGTCAGAGGTTTTGAGAAGATGTTTTACCTTTGGTAAGTTATAGAAGAACAGCTGCTGGAGCAATGAAAACTCAAAGGTGTTTTTGTTTGCATCCAGTTCATGCTTTAATTTATTCTTCAGGCAATAACTTTTATTTATTAAGGCAAAAGGTGGGATTTAACCCATAGTAACCTGTAACCCTTTGTCAATAGTCTGAGAATAGCTGATATTTGATTGGTCACTTGTTGCTCCTACAGTGCATTTGCATCACATCTGTACCTAGCACTTGGGCTCATAGCGTGATCTTTTGCTTCTTTTTTATCTTGATTTCACCATATATTTCTCTCAGATGGAGTAACACCTATATATCTTACAGTATGTGCTGACAGTGGGATACTTTGAAGTCAATCTATTCAAGATTGCACCTCTTTATAGAGACAGTAGGAATGCATGTTCCCAACTGTCCCCTTTGATAAGCTCCCAGCTAATGGTACATTAGAAATCATGTTCCTTATCCTTCAGGGAAATATGGGAGTCTTTCATCTAACACATGGAATACGTGAAAACACATTCTTTTGCTCTTAACGGTTAAGCAGACTAAAAAGCACTTAGTATACCTAAACCCAAAACTATTCAGTTTTTCGTTTTGGATAGAATAAGCAAAGGTTAAAACCACTTATTAGTGTTTTCTCTTTTTTTGCCATCTCTGTCTAATTATGGAGATTTTGCTTCACTTCCTGTTATGTAGACTCAACAGGAAGTGAGCAGTTATCTTTCCATTGTAAGGAAATGTCCTTTTAGACAGTTGCCACAGAAACAAGCATGCCCATTCGAAGATTTCCCCTTTAATCCTGTGCTGGTGGAATCTTCCAAATGTTGTATTTTTCCTTCCTTTCATTCTTGGTGACATTGATGATCAGGACATTTAGACAGAGTGAAACTTCCTAAAGGGGACACAGAGAACGATAAAATCCTGTCAGTGGTTCTAAAATCTCACTGCTCTATCCACATCCAAAAAACTTCTCGCTTTTAAATATGACATTGGTCTTTCAATTTATCTGTGAAATTTCCTTTCCAACTCATCTCTATGCATCATGGACTCTATGGTGAGGTGCATTGTCTTCCACGAGGACCCTGACCAGATACACTCACTTGTCCCCATAACTGAGTCCCATGAGTGATTCACCCAAAGCTGAGCCTTGTGCCAGCTAAACCTCAGGGGATGATTGAGTTAAGGCCTCACACATGGCCTTGATTAGTCCAGAATCCCCCAGGTTTTTCCGTGTCTCCTTTGTTATTTCCCTGGCGCTGACGCGACTCTGATGAAAACAAGATGTTTCACGGGAAATGAAAGAAAAAGAAGAAGAAAAAAAAAGATAAAATAAATTCCTTTCCAGTGCGTTTATTCCTAAAAACAAACCATAATTGAGATCAGAGGCATGGGCAGGCACTGGCTTTCAGGCTGCTGCCTCACCCAAAATCATTAAGCGCTTTATCCATAAGCACTTGAAGATCTGGCTTTGAGCATCCTCCGGTAATACAGTCAGACACTCTAGTGTTGGGTTACCAACTGGCATTTGGAAAATACATTTCTAGTGGCTCAGTATGTGGACCAGGAACTTGGTCAACAAGAGAATGATAAAAAAATGACTTGTTTGATACGATTGTAATATGATCTTTGCTATTATAATTTAATATTACCCGATTCCATTATTTCTCCCAGTGGTGGAAATGGTACAGTTGTGCTTGTCTGCTAAAATGGCATTAGATGACTCATTGGAATATAACCTTAAGAAGCCAGTGGCTGCTGTTAAAGGTTGTTCCTTTTAAAGAAATGTCATTTACAATGCATCCAAGCAATCCAGAAAGGTCTGAAAACGTCTTGTGGAGTTTAGAGGGAGCCTTTGAGATCTATGAATTCCCCACTTTTCCTACTGGGGCAGCCACCTTCAAGTGATTTCTTTCCTTATTCAAGCACTTATTGCAGTAGGAATACTCAAAGCCCACAGTGAGCGGGCTTATGGGAAGTTTGCATTGAAGATCTCACCTGTGGAGTTTTCTTGTCCTTGCTTTCCTCTTGTGAGGAGGATTCTATAGAAAAAGCTGTCGCTTCCTAATGCAGCTGTGGACATGGATGACTATATTGGTGATTTTTAGCACACCACCACTGCATGATATAGTCAAAGCTGTGTTTCTATTATGCCAACACCACAATAAAGGTTTTTTTACTGTTGTATAATTAGAAACTTCAAGATCCAGCATATATGCACTGTTGGAGTACAAATAACCATTCCATATCATCCCCTGGCCCATTGGAGCTTTTACTTCACCATAGTCACACAAGCAATAGGAGAATGTCCTAATTGTCTTCAGAGACAGTCCTGGGGGTTATCTAACCTAGGTTCTTTTTCCTAAAGGATAAGTTCACACCTTTGGAAACATGTTACATGTTCCACCCATTTTTGTGGTGGAACATTCAACATGCTCCAGCTCCTGCAGCTCTACCCCTGACCACCACCCTTGACATCGGGCCTATGATTATCTCCCCAAACCCACTGTCACAATATAAAAAGAACATGGCCGTGTGGGGCTCCGCCCCCACAGCCGCATCATTCATTCACAGAGTTCTGTAAATTAATGAATTACATCAAGGTACAGGCAGATGGTTACACTGACAGTTTACAGGAGCCTGAAATTGCACCTGTAATCTGCTGATCTCAGGTGCAATGCTTTAAAGGGATCCTTTAAAAAAATAGTAAATGTATATTTTTTACCTGAAAAAATACGCGCATTTAATATTTTTTTAAAAAAGGTAATCTTATCCTTTATAGGCAGCAGTACTAACTGTGGAAATGTGCCTTCTCATAGATGATAAATTCAGCAAGTCATGGTCTGCAGTGTTGTAGAAAAAATCTAGAAGTATTTGTACCCAAGCAGTACCCTGATGAATGTATATTTTGTATTGTGTAGCAGTGCACTTCCGAGTATTTAACGGTTCCTAGCCACTCCTGTGCCTGCAGTCTCAAAGCTGTATCTTCATTGTGAAGCGATGGATCTGCTGTTTTTGACTGCTAGTTTCAGGAGATTTGGAGCAAAATTGGTGATGTCACTGCTGTTCTGCTCACTGTTCACCTTGCTTCAGTATCTGGCATGGAGAAGCAAGGCTCTGCCTCTACCAAGTGGCTAATTCTACACAGTGCAAGACACGGTACAGAGCATGCTTGTTAGGTCAGTAATAGGGACAAATCCATAGCGGAGAGACCACAGGCAATACTGGTGACTAGTCTTTTGGCCCTTTTTGGGCACAACTTCCAGAGTTCATCTCCTCTTTAAATATGACATTTTTCAAAATAATGGATACTTCATTTATTGCACCTTTTACCACTCCTTGTACTTGTAGGTGGACAGTGACACTATCTGGAATGAGCTCCATTCTTCAAATGCTGCCCGCTGGGCTGCCGGTAGCGTGATTGAACTGGCATTTAAAGTTGTAACACAAGAATTAAAGGTATGTAGCGTGAAAGTATTTTTTATTTCAGTTGTAATTGGAGCTTCCCTGGGACCTCCTGAAAACAGTCTCTTCTTCCACTGCCATGCTGTAGAGAGCAGAAAGCGGATATTTATGTATTTATTCAATTTGGAAATACGGATAATATTTCTTTGTATTAAGTATTATAACCCACATATTGGCTGCACCTGTTTGGATGACCACTGTAATAAAATTCCATGTCTTTTTTTTTTTATGGGAGCAGACTATATTTCCTGAGCCTCAGAGCTGAATTCATAAATGTGATCCTGCTGTCATCTCATCAGGTTCTATCTTCTTTTTGCAGAATGGATTTGCTTTAGTGAGGCCCCCAGGACATCATGCAGATCCGTCAACTGCTATGTACGAAAATTTCATATTTCTACTGCTGGTATCTTAACTGTTTGTGTTTGTTGGAGCCATTTACACAATGGTGTCGTTTTTCCATAATCTAGTATCTGAAGTCAATTTAGTGTAATACTCTAAAATGTATTTAGATACCAGATACAGTGATAATCTAGTAAGTGTTGCATGTGCTACTTCACTTTTCTTAGTTCAAAATTCATTTTTATGTGTTCCTCGGTGCTTTGAAACACATTAAACTCCTGCTTACACTGCCTAATAGGCACTTGGATCTTATCTTTGTCTGTCTCCTGTATTTTCCAGGACTTGCAATTGACCCATCACTGTGATGTGTAGCACCAAAAGAGAGGAGTGAGGACATTGGGTCAATGCCAGCAAATAGGGGTTGCTTTTTGCTACCCAGGGCACCAATGTTTTGGGGGTTTCAAAAGATGAAAGGGGTTCTGCCAAAATGTTGGAGTTGTCTGCCCAGAGTGAGTGGCAATTTTGTGTTTAAGCCTGAGTTTGTTTTATGACACAAGTAGACCTAGTCATAAAATTAGTAGACAAATTTCATGGTGCCAAAAAAATGTACAGTGTATCTCAGAGGAAGACTACATGAAAGCCCAACACCAGGCTACTAAAAAAAAGACCCCTTGTAGTGGGGCTATGCCTGAACTGCAAAGGTGAAGTGTTCATTTTGCTCTAGGGGAACAAAAAAGATTTACTTACCTGATCCTCCCAGCAGCAAGACAAGTCCCTGCAGCTTTTTCTCCCCCGCACTCCAGCAGTCTAGGGTCCCAATGTCAGCAACACCAAAACAGGGTCCATAGCCCTGCAAAGGATGTGATAACACAGAGGGTAATCCACCACCAGGGGAAGCACCAACTGTTGGGGGAGTGGAGGATCAAGCAAGTAAAATTGAATTTGTAGTTTTTGCAGGAGTTGGGCTTTAGGTTTCTCTAGTGTGTAAAAAAAATAAGATGTTTAAATGTGTTCTGGGTTATGTATGTGTTTGCACTTGGATCATTTAGGGCTCAGAAATTCTTAAGGTATTTGTAGCGATTAGATGATTGTTACTCAGTGTTTGCCAGACGGTCTTTCATGAAAATTATCTTTTTAGCATTTGGGTTGTGTCTCCATGTTGGACCTTTATCTGGTGTGTACGGCTAGCCTTATTGTGTGTCCTGACATTTGGTTTATTGCCTTTTTCAGGGGCTTCTGTTTCTTCAACTCTGTAGCCATTGCTGCCAAACAACTGCAACAGAGACTAGACGTCAGAAAGATCCTTATTGTGGACTGGGTAAGTTCTATATACATTTGTTTTTGTTTTTTTGCAATTTTCTCCCCTAGCTTTGTGTCTCAGGCAGAGATTGCCATCTCTTCTATAAAGACCAACTCCAACTGCATTTTTCTTGGTTCTTCTGAATTGGACAGAGATGAGGAAGATGCAGGGAAATACAGTGTGCAGCAGCTTCTACATTCTACAATTGTTTATAGTCTCCTACATGTACCTGGTGATCTAGGAAATTACACAGAGGTTTGTTAAAGAAATACATAGGCTGCATTTGCTCATTTCTTATTCAGAAAATGTAAATTACTCATACGGATCCAGTTATTTCGTTTACTGATCCAGGGAAAGTATTCTAATCCGGTGATATGTCTTCACTGACTACATCCTTGTTCTGGGCCAGTGACTCGGAAAGCACTGAACCAGTGACCAACAGAAAAAGAAAATACCTTTTTCAAAAAGGAAATCAGAATTTGTAGGCCCTATATTGTCCTCGGCAAAGCCTTTTTTGCACTTTTTGTAGGGGCTTGGAGCCAGGAGCGAAGAAAAAAAGCCTGTTCTAAATTCAGAGTTGTTGTAGTTGCAGCTTTACAGAAGGCTGAGGACTGTCTACCAGCCTCCATGTGACAATACTGGTGCTTGAGAGCTGATTCACACATGTGCAGTACGGATTGAAGTCTCACAGCTAATTGATACAGTAGTTGTTCACAGGTTCACGTCAGGTTTACATCAGGTTCAGGAAGATCTTATCTTGTTCAAACATATGTGGTTTAGAAATGGTTCCCATAGAAGTCAATGGTCTGTAATCCGCACCTGAACCAGACCACACTGCTCTGAAATTGGACATAACTCTTTTTTTTAAAACTGCACTAAATTTGCACTGCCAGTGCACTGGACATATGTGAACAGGTACCATAGGAATCAGTGTTTTTTCACATGTCATGCGGATTGGATGCAGTTCAAACCGCATCAATCTGCATATATATGTGAACGGGCATTGACTGTCTACTTGCCTCGTGACAGTGCTGGGTTAATTATTAAGCATCAGCACTGTCACATGGAGGCAAAAAGACAGTCCTCAGAGACAGACAGACAGGCTTTTTGTACCGGAAATAGTGTGAGTTGCCATCCATCACAGGGTTTTGAATGGAGTGGCAGGGTAGTGAATAGGAGTATATACGTCTGCATGGGTAAAGCACAGGTTTGCTTTTGGTGCCAATTGTGAATGCGTTGTATTGGTTGCAGTCTTGTGTTGTCTTATTTTAGCATTGTGATTGGTTGATGTACACACAGCATTTCCTTTTTAAAAAGCTAGAAAGCAGCAACTTTACTGTGCAAGCACACTTGCAATCCCTATCCCCCCTTCTGCAACTCCCTCCTGAGTGTCTGGCCACCCAATACTCTGAAGGAGTAATTAAATGTTACAGCTCTTTGGAGTGGGTAGGTGGGCGTTCTAGTCCCCCATGCCTTTTTTTTTTAAGCAAAAGTCAAGATTTTGCTTTTAGCACACTAAGGTTTCGTGGACCTTTCATTGAAGTAGGCCAATAGTTTGCTATTTTATTATTAGACATGTTTGTTTTTTTTTGCAATGGATAGGTCATCATTCCTACTTTAGTTTCCTGATGTATTTTTGTGCCATTCTTGGCACTGAGTCCTGTGGCCTAGTAGTTCTTCTGTAGAATGAGGATAATGTTTTGTCTGCCTTCAGCAACATGGGTTTATAATTTTATAATCCATTGGTGGTATGGCTACTGGTTTAGGAGTAACCATAGTACTTGTGTTGTGCTAGTTTGCAGATGACCTTGTCATTGTTTAGATCAGGGTTTCTTAACTAGGGTTCCTCCAAAGGGTTCTAGGGGTTCCTTGAGAAATGGGCAATTTCTGCCTCTACCACTAACACCAACAATCTCTTTAGCTATGTGTAATGGGGTAGTTCTTTCCAATGATCCAAGTGTAAGGCACATTCTTCCCACTGACCATCTCACTAATGTATCATGAGTTGTAGATATAATCATCTTTTGCAGGGGTTCCCTGAGACTGGAACTGTATTTCAAGGGTTCCTTTGTGTTGAAAATGCTGAGAAAGGCTGGTTTAGATGGTGGGGGGTATCTAGTAGTTGGCAATGGATATCTGTGTAGTTTGTGATGTTCTGTGACTTTGGGGCTGGGGTTTTGTTAAGTCATTGATTGACATGTCTTTGGAGGCACTGCAGCTCATGTTTTAAGATTGCTTATAAAGATGTGGTTACCTGTGTGCAGTTGTGCAAATCTTTTGAGGTCTTGTCTCTGAAATAAAGGCTCTTGTACTAACATAGACTATCAACCAATATCAAGATCTAGTTCAGAGCTTGATGATGGTGATATTGGCAAATAAATTCACATGAGCTTTTGTCTCTGATTTGAATGTTTTCCGTAACTATGCACAACAGAAAGAGAGACATTGTGGGATTTCTTTGTTTCACTACCCTGAAGGAAACCCAAACAGACAGGATAGCTCTATTTTCTTGGAAAGAACTTTTAACTTTAAAAAAAAATCACTTTATAAAATGGATTTGTGGGTAATTTACTTGGAAGATCTTTTAGCAATGACGAGACAAATGTAATTTGTTTAAAGATAAACCTGATTAACAGGAGTCCTTATTCACTGTTTATTGTGTCATCATTTTCATTACCAGGATGTTCACCATGGCAATGGAACACAACGAGTGTTTTATAGGGATCCCAATGTATTATACATCTCCCTTCATCGACATGATGACGGCAACTTCTTTCCTGGCAGCGGAGCTGCTAACGAGGTAATAACCATGTCCATAATGACACTGGCCTGGCAAAGCCTTCTTTTCATCATTAACCATGATCAGCAGTAATAAACCACACTGGCAGGCCTATTTAAAATGCTGCTGTAGGCAAAAGGGAAAATCAGTCAGCAAACTACTAATGCTTTCCAGGATATACTACCAGTGATTATATTTTCTGAACTGTGCCTAATAAGAATGGGTGGTGCAGGTGGGTGGAGTCCTTAAATCTCATCTACAAGCTAACAACATTGGCAGAGTGTAGGATCTTTGTGATGTCTGTAAGTAATGTGATGATCCTGCAATTGATTTCTGTTTATTTTGGGAGCCTCTGGACCCCGTAAGTACTCTTTAAAGCAGTATTAAACCCAAAAGCAAACAATAATTATATTGCAGCTTACCATTTCATGGATGCGATGGCTACATTCATTTTCTTTTATATGCTTTATTTCTTTTATTTTCTCCTGTGATTTGGCCATCAAGTCTTTTTTTTCAACAGAACATGCTGTCCTGCAGATGTGGAAGTTAGAGAGTTGAAACAAATAATTTACCACTGACGGGTGCTTACCATGATCAGCTTTTATTTATTTATGTAAAACCTTTATCCCAAAAGCTACATAATTTTTGCTGTTACTGCTTAAAAAGTAAGAGCTGGAGTTTGGCTTCAATTTGTTAGTGTATCTAAATCTGTTAGTACATCTAACACTACCCTCCCCCCCCCCCCAGACTGGCAATGCTGCTGTCCAAAGGTGTCTTTGTTGCTCCTTCTTTCAGAGTGTAGGCACTCTAAGGCAGGGAGTATTACTGGCCAAATCACTAGGTGAAAACACATTGGTAAGCTGCAATATATTACATTTATGGTTTTGGGTTTAATACAGCTTTAAAGAGGAACTCAGCTTCTGTCCATGCCCTGCTGCTGAAGCCAAGACCTGTCATCACAATTTAACATTCCAATATTAGAGCCTCTGTTAAAGTGCTGGATGCTGTGGTGTAAAGCACGCCGCCACGGTACTTGCCTGACTGCATTGTGCCAAGTGTAAAGTTTGGTGGAGGGAGGATTATGGTGTGGGTTTTTTGTTTTCTTTCAGGAGTTGGGCTTGGCCCCTTAGTTCCAGTGACGGGAACTCTTAAGGCATCAGCATACCAAGACATTTTGGACAATTTAATGCTCCCAACTTTGTGGGAACAGTTTGGGGATGGCCCCTTCCTGTTCCTACATAACTGCTTTGTGCACTGGTGCGCAAAGTCCATAAAGACATGGATGAGCGAGTTTGGGTTGGAGGAACTTGACTGGCCAGCGCAGAGTCCTGACCTCAACCTGATAGAACACCTTTGGGATGAATTAGAGCGGAGACTGCGAGCCACGCCTACTCGTCGGACACCAGTGCCTGACCTCAGAAATGCGCTTCTGGAAGAATAGTCAAACATTCCCATAGACACACTCCTAAACCTTGGGGACAGCCTTCCCAGAAAAGTTGGAGCTGTTATAGCTGCAAAGGGTGGGCCAACTCAATATTGAACCCTATAGACAAAGACTGGGATGTCATTAAAGTTCATGTGCATGTAAAGGCAGGTGTCCCAATATGTTTGCCAGTATGGTGTGTGTGTGTGTGTCTGTATATATATGTGTGTATGTGTTTATATATATATATATATATATATAAAATATATATTACTTGCAGAGGCACGCAAAGATATCTGCACTCCGACAGTACTGTTAGCCTGAAGACACCTTGATGTACCCAACAGCTACGTTTTGAAGTGAACTTTTGCTTTGCCCATGCACTTAAGCAGCATAGTATATTCTGATATTCTGTTCAAATGCCAGAAACAAGGAAAGAAGCCCTGTACAAGCTCAGAGTCAAAGCTTACACAGGACTGAGAACTCAGCCCCATGTGATTGTCCTGGGCCAACTGCCTAGCAACTGTACTGTCACACAGAACCAGTCACAAACTCCTTCGTACTTTATAGTATTGGGCATTAAGTTTGATCCAGCCAAACGTAGAGTAGTTATAATGTGCTGAATTCTTTAACCCTTGTCTGCAAAATAATGTCATCTGCTTGGGGGTGCCTGCTTAATGTCTTTATGTGCCCACATCTGTTGAATGATGACACTTGTCACCAAGGCAAACTGATGGCTATTAGACTTACAGTGGGCATACTTTTTCTCTCTGCATTAGATCTTTTGCAGCGTCTTCTTCAAATTGCAGACAGATGGCTTAGGAACAGTTTAGGACTGACACAGCTGATTACATGCAGCCTCTACTACAGAAGGGGTGCCGGGGATGAGGGCCTGAGAGGATTTTGCATTGTAAACAGTTTATCATCATCACTTTGATATTTTGAGGAACAAAGGGGTTTTTTTGAAAAAAAAAGGGGGAGGGAAGATGCAAAGCAGATGGGAAATAAGTGTTCCTGCCCAAAATAACTCCTTTGAAAACAACGTTATAAAAGTGATAGACAGAACACTTGCATTTTATCGTTTGAAGTCGGCAAGAGCAAGTTTCCTCTCCTGCACCGTTAACCTTTGCAGTGCATGTGGAGTCAAAGGCCTGAATATTGCAGCCATAACCATTTTATCTAGAGAAAATCCTGCTTGTTGCTGCACTATTTTGGGTGGCTGGCTTAATATGTTGAATGTTATTTCCTTACATTTTCCCAACAAATAAGTGATAAAGAGCTACTGCTTTCTGTGTAAAAAAAACCAATATATTTATAAGCGCTGATTCTTTCTGCTCAGTCTTACATTCGGACATCTGTCACATCTGTTAAAGTATATGGTATAGGCTCCTAGCCCTATTTTTATATGTAGTTTACTGAATTAGCAACGAGTGTTTAGTAATAATTATCTTATAATTTAGCTGTCCCTATTACTTGTCTCTATGCAGCTAGAATGGTCTGACATATTTGTGGGCTTGCTGGTGGATATACAGTGAATTCTAAGTTTGTTTAAGCACTTCTGTGGCAGCCTAGTATTATAAAGTGATATTAAAGGCAATTATAATAATAAAAAAAAAAAAAGTTACACTTACGTGGTTTTGCACAGGGCAGCCCCGAGCCTTCTCTTCTCGGGTCCCCCAACACCGCTCCTGTCCCCTCCCTCCTTTCTAGTGCCTGCCTTCCTGTCTGTAGCAAGCTGCTTTCTCTGGGGGTTCCCAAGCAGGCTCGCTCCCAGGCTGCTGCTCTGCATATCCATTCACACACAGAACAAAAAATCCCTATTTTTATTGAAACGATTGTTAGAAAGGGCAATTAGCAGTGTGCAGAGGTTTCCTTCGAGATTTCTAGCATTCACACACAGCCATGGCTCAGCCCCACTCCCTCTCTTTCCACATAGGCTAACTAGCTGTGATTGACAAGTGGCTCTCATACACATCATTTGTATTGTGACAGAACTCAGTTAAGTATTAGGGATGAGGGGGTTGCTGCACACAACATTTTTTTACCTTCATGCATGCAAGCTACAGTTGGGAGCACTCAGAATCTGGTGCAGCTGTGCATAGTAACCAGCCAACTTCTAACTTTGACAATAAAACTTGGAAGCTGATTGATTTCTATACAGAGCTGCACCAGATTTTGCACTCTCCAGTTTTAGTAAATTTCCCCTAAAGTGTAGATATCTGCTGTTTATTGCCCTTGATTGATCATGGACATTGTCTAACAGCCTGTAGCATACAGTATTTGGCTGTCTCCTGAAAAGTAATTCATGTACCAGGCTCAGCCACAGAGAGTAATGGCCATATTCATAGTATACACCCATTTTTCTCTATGGATAGACCATGAATAGTAGACGCATGCATCTGAGGTCTGCATTTATGGTTTGCATATTGGTCAGGGGGTCTAGGTGGCAGCTTATAGGCTGTGTGCATTTCACTTAGTCTTTTCCACATCCATAATGCAGCCTAGAGCAAGATATTCACTGATTTCAGGCACATGTAGGAAATCCTTTTCCCACATAATCCGAAACCCCACCACCCCCCCTTTTTTTTTTTTTTTTTTTAGTTTTTCATTAAATATGTGACTAATGGATATTTTGGTTATCTGTAAGATAAAGAAACAAAGCTAAACTGTGGCGGCATGATAGGTTAAACCCCATGTTTTCGAAAGAGCAGGGCCCTTGATCCCCTCATGTTTTTCATTGTATTGGTATTGTTCTGTCACATGTTCTGTCTCCCTTTTGTAATGTACAGCGCTGAGCGAACTATTGGCGCTTTATAAATACTGTATAATAATAATAATAATAATGTTTTCTTTTATCGAATAAGTGCCTTTTCCACTATTTAACTTGTTGCATTGATTTTCTTTCAGGTTGGTGCTAACAGTGGGGAAGGTTTCAATGTGAATGTCGCATGGGCAGGCGGTCTGGATCCTCCTATGGGTGATGCAGAATACCTTGCAGCGTTCAGGTAAGTCTGCTTTTGTCCTGTGCCCTCATCCTGTCCTTGCCCATCCCTTATTTTTCATGGTTTCCTGGCTCCTCTTCTCTGCTCCCACTTTTCACTCCTTTTCGTTTCTGTCTTTTCTGACCTTGTAGTGCATTATTAGTGCTGGTGGAATGTGCCGGATGAGGAGAGCTGGGGACTGAAGCCCTCTGGGTGTCCACAGTCACAGGTATTATTTGGGCAACATCAGTGCAGCCTTCCCTTTAAGACAACCATATCATTCTACACAGGACAGGCACAACATGAATGGCTGCAGAATAGTCCCAACCCAACACCCCTGTTCCATCAAACCCCCTACCAGTGTGCATCACACACAACACTTCTTATTAACCTTGTGCAGCCTTCCTTACAGCAAGTGGAATGGGCTTAAAATGTACAGCCATAGTGCCGTTATTTAAGGATTGATAATATTTGCATGGGGCCTACTAATCGACTGTGTACATTGTTTGGAGTGACCCTTAACCTGTTTGCTGAGAGTATAGCATGCAGCACATTGATGAGCAAAGTAAAACAAACCAGTGAACTGATCATTACAGCACTCTTTACTGCCAGCACCAGTCCACCCAGTCCTCTTTTTGCTTTCTGATTCACTGAAACTTGTTCTAGCCTCCTTTTCAGCTCATTTTGTCCAGTAATGGTGGTGATTTGCTCTGCTGTTTTACCTCTCTGCTCTTCTAGTGGCATTACTGTACTGTCAGCTTTACCTGCTGCTACTATAGTGGCATTACCACACTGTCACCTATACCCTGCTGCTCTTATAATGACATTGCTGTACTTTCAGTTATACCCTACTGCTGGTATAAATAGACTGTCAGCTATACCTTACTGCTGCTTTAGAGGTATTACTATGCTGTTAAATATACCCTGCTGCTTTTATAATGGAGTTACTGCACTGTCAGTTATACCCTGATATTACTAGTGGCATTACTGTAGTGTTGGCCATACCCTGCCACTACTATAGTGGCATTACTCTGTTGGCCATACCCTGCCACTACTATAGTGGCATAAATATACTGTCAGCTATACCTTACTGCTACTTTAAAGGTATTACTACTGTTAGCTGTACCCTGCTGCGACTCTAGCGGCAGAACGGTACTGTGCTCTATACCCTGTTCTTACAATAGTGGTATTATTGTACTGTCAGCTTCACCCTACCACTACTATAGTGACATTACTGTACTGTCATTTGTATCCTGTTACTATGCTAGTGGAATTGCTGTAGTGTTGACTATATGCTACTGCTACTCTAGTGGCATTACTCTGTCAGCTATACTTTGCTGCTTCTATAGTGGCATTACTGTACTGCCAGCTATACCCTCCATCTACTATAGTGGCATTACTGTACTGTCAGCTATACCCTCCTTCAACTATAGTGGCATCACTGTACTGTCAGCTATACCCTCCATCAACTATAGTGGCATTACTGTACTGTCAGCTATACCCTCCTTCAACTATAGTGGCATCACTGTACTGTCAGCTATACCCTCCTTCAACTATAGTGGCATCACTGTACTGCCAACTATACCCTCCAACTATAGTGGCATCACTGTACTGTCAGCTATACCCTCCTTCAACCATAGTGGCATTACTGTACTGTCAGCTATACCCTCCTTCAACCATAGTGGCATTACTGTACTGTCAGCTATACCCTCCTTCAACCATAGTGGCATTACTGTACTGCCAACTATACCCTCCTTCAACTATAGTGGCATTACTGTACTGTCAGCTATACCCTCCTTCAACCATAGTGGCATTACTGTACTGCCAACTATACCCTCCTTCAACTATAGTGGCATCACTGTACTGTCATCTATACCCTCCTACCACCATAGCAACATTACTGTTTTTTTTTTAGCCGAACCCTTTTGCTAGTCTAGTGGCATCACCAAACTGCCAGCTATAACCTGCCCTTGCTGTAGTGTTATCACTGAACCATCATCCACACCTTGCTGCTACTATAGTGGAGTTACTGTACTGTCATCTATACCCCACCGCTACTATAGTGATTGTACTGTACTGTCATCCATGCCCTGATTCTATTAAATTAGCATTATGTTTGTTAAATCTGTACCCTGCTGCTGTATAGTTGCATTATTGTGCTGTCAGCTATACACAGCTGCTATTACTGTCAGCTTCTAGATTCATTCTGGCCTGTCTAGCCATACACCACTGTCAGCAAGTATAGATTAATGTTTTAAATGCAGAAAGCTACATCTCCCACTTTTGTTTAATAAGCAGTCATGATATCCATCCAACAACCATCACACATTAATCTCAAGTTTTCTTCTATGGAAAGAAACATCTCTGGCATTTGGGTTTGCCTAAACAATCATTTTCTTCTGATAATACCCAATAATCTTTGCAAAATATAAGGGATTAAAAGAAATAAGCTGCTCTGAAGTCCCACTGACATGACACTAAACTTCTAGAAGTATAAAACTGGGAAGGAAGGAAGAAATGAGATTAAACAGTTGGAGCTAGTTTGCTTTAACCGACACAAAAGACCGGCTAAATACAGCTGCTAGTCAGGTGCTTGCCTTTAATCTGGTACCAGCATACCAGCAAATATGATAGCTGGACCACATATGCTTTAGGACTCTTGCGCACAGTACTGATGTTTGAGTATCTGCTTTTTTGGACGTGATTTCAGGCGTTTGTTTTGCGCGTATTCGCGCCTATTTATGCAAGTTCGTGCATTTGCGTGCGCAGTATGTTAGGGAAAATTCAGTAATGCTTATGCTCATATGCGTGTATTTGCATGTGGCATACATTAATGACCAATAATGTAGATTGTGCTATTTTCTTTTACTGAGGATTACGTGGCACTTATTTACGTGCCTGTGTGCACAGGCACATTGTAAATAATGGGCTACATTTTACCTCAGTAAAAAAAAAACACTGTACTGAGCTTATTCAAGCTGCAGTATGCAAGAGGCCTAATATGGTCACAAACTTCAACCTTCTGGTTTTCACTTTCTATAGTAAGACAGCTTTACAAGTTCATCGATCACGTTTCTTTCATTAGATCAGGTACAAGGTATGGGCTTTCAGTTGGAGAGCTTTTGCATGTTGCATTGTGAACCACAAGTTAATCTGCCATGGTGGGAGGTCCCATTTGCACCACTTGACTTGTTGCACCCCAAATACGAACGTAACATGTAAAATGAGGCAAACGGTAGAGGTGTTGCCTTTAAGTAATTGTGCTTGTATAGCATAGCTCATTACTTATTTAACATTTTCTGTTTACAGTAAATGTACCTGAATCATAGCAGTGAATTGACACTTAGTGGCCAATTTATAATGGAGAGCCGATATCAATATGTTATACTCTTCTAGGTTACACTCACTTTACTGTTCCATGATTTCTGAAGAGATAGTTATGTGATTTTGTCAGGTCACATGACTGTGCTTTCCTCCTGGCTTTTTTTCCCCTTTAAATTCAGAAAAGTAGTTGGGTTTGAAATACTAAAAGTCGTGGAGCAATAAGCACGTTTTAAAA
The DNA here is from genome assembly GCF_062004578.1 of Staurois parvus. NCBI lineage: Eukaryota > Metazoa > Chordata > Amphibia > Anura > Ranidae > Staurois > Staurois parvus. Next base: position 1,657,556 of record NW_028318358.1, read on the forward strand.
GCACTGTCCTTTCTGTCTAGTATTACTGCACAGCAGTTATGTCTTAGGGCTTACTTACTCTTGCTTTGACTTCACCGATAATGTGTTATCTATGTTACTACCTACTTGTCTACAGTGCTTGACCTCTGTCTTTCATATGCAGAGAAATATGGGATGTTAATATAAAAGCAGATGTTATGCACTCATACTAGCAGCATGCAATATGTAGCCCAGTTAAAAGAAAATTCAGGGTTTTTTTGGCATGAAGTTCAACTTTAAAAATATTTCAACTTTGCCAATCACGGTTTCTTACAACCTCGTACAATTCTGAAGATTTTATAATACTCTCATCCTCATTGGTTTAAATCTTAATTACTTGCGATCTAAAGCAGTAACAGATTTTAGAGTGCAGTTGCAACATTTTTGGCCAGCTTTAGCTCTCCAGTCATCTACCAAAAACTTCTAAAAATGGATTTCAAGGGCCATTCCACCCCAAAAAACACGAGTTCTGGTTTTGGTAAGTTCAGGCAAATTGAATGACTGTGGCTCCTTTTATCTAAGTGGCAAGTTCCGCATGAAGATCTTTGAGCTCGGATGTCTATCCAGACCACCATTGCTGTATAGTTAGCCACCTCCATTGAAGTTGTAATTTACTATGTCATGTGGAGGAAACAATAGAAAAAGTGAGACCCCCCCCCCCCCCTGATTCAGCAGATAGTTCCTGGATATGGTCAAGGTGCCCTGGACTCTCTCTCTAAGGTAGGGAGATGAAAGGAAGTGGTGACTGGTTCAAATTGCTGAAATATCAGTTCTGGATGAGGTGATCCCTTTAGGACAATGCACGTCTTGTTTCATTTTTGTTGACTGCTGGTGCTATAAATCTCAGTTGTGAATGAGTTAAATGGAATTTTTGATGTGACTGTTGCAGCGTCTTAATTCTCTTCCACATTATGAGATTGCCTCTTCCTGCCCAGCAGCCCCCTTCCCTCTATTCTACATCTGGATCCGTTTTACATGAAAGGCATTCTATAAATAGGTTTTCTGCACAAAGAAAGCATGATTCCGCTCACAGCTTTACTTATTTCCTTGTTGCTGCCTTTCATGAAGCTCCTTGCTGATTATTAGATTGTCAGCTCTACATGGTAGCCAAGTGACAAGTAGTGATGGAATTCATATCCAATCATTTTATTGAATGGGTCACCAGAGCAGTGTACAGAAAGCAAAGAGTTGGACCCGGAAATTGATTCATAATTGAAAAGCGGAAGGTCTTTTAAGTTGGGACTCCCCTGTCACTTGAATATAGTGAAGCCAGGTATTTCAGCACTGTATGAAATATATGTGTGGGAATGGGACCTGTCAGTTTGCTAGAATCAGTTTAGGAGACTGACCTTTCATCTGAGCTTATCAATTAATACTAGTTTGCTAGAGCAAATGGTATTTGGGATTTACGTATCAGTTCCAGTAAAAACCATTTCAGTTATTGGTTGATGCTGGAGAGTTAATTAAGGTATTCCCTTGATATTATGTCTGAATAAGTGTCATGGCTATTATAAGGCGGTGCCACTACCATCCTCCCCTTTCCCCCATCATGTATTATTAGTATGTAATTAATTAATTATTGACTGAAGTATTGCTTTTAGGTGGGCTAACCTTTTAGGGTGCATGTACTCCAGGTTTTGCATTGGAGTTGCTTTACTTCTCTATAAACATTGATGTGAATACAAAAGCAAGTCAAAGTACCAACACCTTGACCTACAGAAAGGGAAAATCAAAGAAATTGAAATATGTCAAAGCATCTCAGAAGCTTCTGAAAGCGTACAGATCCCATAGGCTAACAGAAGCATACATCATTTGACATGTTTCCAAGTCTGAAGTCTATGTACACAAACACTTATGGTGTTAGCAAGTTATACTTGTGTACTTGACTTCAGCTATGTAGCGTACAGACTGGTGCACATATCCACCAGTGTGGAGAAATAAGCTCCTGGGAATTTGTGGGATGCATATGGACAGTTAGGCTTTTACTGCTCTTCCCTAAGGTACAAACAATGGGATATGGAAAAGTTGTGGTTAGTAAATAATCCCTAAAGTTGAATTCCAGGAATTTAACACTATAGTTTTTCTTTAAGGCCATCACACTAGTTAAATGTAACAGTTATATTCTTATGCTGAGCTTCATTATTTTTTGTGCAGATTAGCCTGGAGCAAAAGCAAGCTATTAGTGTATAACAATATGATACCAGAGGCAGCTTAGCTTTGTTTTCTGGTAAATTGTGAATTCAATTGTTTAATTGCTAAATACATGTTCTACACTCAGCATGTCCTTTTTTCCTTTTATCTCTTTACAGGACTGTGGTGATGCCAATTGCTCATGAATTCTCTCCAGATGTGGTCTTGGTATCAGCTGGTTTTGACGCAGCTGAAGGACATCCAGCTCCACTTGGAGGATATAAAGTGACGGCTAAGTGTAAGAGCAGGCTAGATTTTGAGTTCTAAGATATAAATGATAAAATTATTTACTTTTCAATTAGATCCTGAACTCTTCCTTGCTTCTGTGTTTAGGTTTTGGTCATATGACACGTCAACTTATGAGTTTGGCTGGTGGTCGAGTGGTCCTAGCTTTGGAAGGTGGCCATGACTTGACAGCAATATGTGATGCCTCTGAGGCATGTGTATCCGCTTTATTGGGCAATGAGGTGAGTACAGTGTTTCACCTGTAAATATTCTGTCTATGGTAGCAAATGCTGTGCTGCAAGCCTTCCAGCGATCAGAACCAAGTTGTCATGTAAAAAAAAATGTGCTGAAGTGTGCTACTTTACTCAAAAATGGACACTGTTTGTTCCAAGTATCCTGGGTCCATCCAAATAACCAGAAACACTACGCAGGCGTCTTGGTATGCTGGTATGCCATGCGGGCCTGCTGATGCATTTCGAAGGGGGTTCCTGCTTTTTCAGAGCTTTGAAGAAGAAGGGATCCCCCCCTCTAAATGAGTCAGTGTCAACAGGCCTGAAAGGCATCTTCCCAGCACATCAAGTGACCTACATAGTGGTTCCAGTTGTTCTCCATTTGGCTTTGTGTGATGAGCCATTTGCTTATGGTGTTTGTGAGTATAATCGCCTATTTTAATGTTTAATGATTTGGTGATATAAGTTAATGTGCCCTCTGTTTGTTTGTTTTTTTACACCAAGCTATAATTTTTTTTTAATTCTTGTAAGCATTGGTACAGCTTGGCAGTTTGCAGAAAATCTAAACTAAAGTTGGTTTGCTTCTATGCCCACTGAGGACCTTTCAAGTCCTTCCTACCCCTCGCTCTCTATCCTTCTCTTATTTTGAGAGACACTCTATTCGGCTGTTTTCTCCCATTTCTTCAAGGATTGCAGTCATCTGTCATCCTCCTGGACCCGTGTCCCGCTTTCTTGATGACTTCTCTGCCTGGCTACCCTACTTTCTCTCCTCTGAAATACCCACTATCATTCTTGGTCATTTTAACATCCTCATTAATGTTAACAACCCAGCTACTTCCCAACTCTTCAACCTAACTTCATCTTTTGCCCTAAGACAATGGACACAGTCCTCCACTTACTCTGATGGGAATACCCTAGACCTTGTTTTCTCCCATCTTTGCACCCCCTACAACCTCACAAACACCCCCTTTCCTCTCTCTGATCACAATCTCATCACCTTCACAGTGTCCTCATCTTTAAGCACCTATCCTTTCAAGCAGAAAATAATCACCCGCTAAACTGCTAAAACCTAACTAACTGCTAAAACCAATGGCCACTACTCCATACTCTTACTACTTGACCTCTCTGTGGTTTTTGATACTGTTGACCATACCCTCCTAAAAAAAAAAAAAACTCCATTCTCTTGGCCTCTGAGACTCTGCTCTCTCCAGGTTCTCCTTCTACCTATCGTAGTGCTCCTGCTCTCCACTTTCTCTTTCTGTAGGGATCCCTCAAGGTTCTGTCCTTGGACCCCTTCTTTTCTCCATCTACTCCTCCTCCCTTGGCCACATTATATAAACTCCCATGGTTTCAAGTACCATCTCTATGCTGATGACACACAAATCTATCTTTCTACCCCTCACCTCACCCCTTCAGTCTCCTCTCGCATCACTAACCTACTAAGTGACATATCATCATGGATGTCACTCCACTTTCTGAAACTCAATCTTTCTAAAACTGAGTTCATAATATTCCCTCCAGCCCATCTCCAGGACTTCTCCAGAGCCTCCCCCATCCTCTGGAACTCTCTACCCCAATCTATCCGACTATTGCCTACTCTGCTCACTTTTAGGCGATCCCTGAAAACCTATCTCTTCAGGGAAGCCTATCCTGCTTTCAGCTAATAACCAAATCTTCTATTTCTTCCATCAGTTCATCCCCCACAGTTACTACCTTTCGTACCACTAGCCCCTCCCTCTTATATTGTAAGCTCCAAGAAGCAGAGCCGTCCTAACCCTCTTGTATTGAACTGTATCATTGCTGTGTTGTCTCCCTTTATATTGTAAAGCGCTGAGCAAACTGCTGGCGTTGTATAAATCCTGTATAATAATAATAATAAACTTTTACTACCCATCTTAGAAGTGTTTTATATAACTCCCTACACTTGGATACACCAATTATTTAACATGCACCTTTAGATTTGTTGATAACTATATGCTATAAAGAAGGCAGGTAGGAAATGTAGTTTTTTTGTTTTCTATGAAAACTGAATACCATGGACGGGCACCTCAGTTAATGCTGTAGGACAAAAGAACAAATCCAACCATACCTGAAAGCTGAGCTGTACCTAAACTGTACATGTTGTTTATTTTTATGTTTGAATATACAGTAAATTGCAGGTCTTATCATTAATCAGAGGCATTAGCAAGTTAAGCCCCTGTTGTCTCCCATTTATTGATTTGGAAATCATATGAATTGATGTTGCCTAGTACAATCATTCAGGCTTGCCCCTTCATTTTCAGACCTGTACCAATGACAACTGGAATTTGGTTGGCTTTGACTTGTGCAGACAGTTCCCCTTCTAGATGCTTTAATAACTAAGCCCCAGTGTTGTTTCATAGCTTCAAGAAGATATTTAATATAGATCTCACTTGGAGAGGTGTTTATTATGTCCTTCTGGGAATAGTTTGTTGTTCTGTTCAATACCAATAATTATCTTCCATCCACTTCCAGCTGGATCCCCTCCCCGAAGAAACTCTGAGGCAAAGACCCAACCCCAATGCTGTGCGATCATTAGAGACTGTTATTCAAGTACAGAGTAAGTCTGGTCTTGGGTTGGGGGTTGCACATTTATGGAGCAGGAAGTCCCTCTGTCAGTGAAGGCTGTTTGCCACGCAGTGCTCTGTACTATAATGCGTGGCAAGCACTTGCAGCTGGAAAGCACTCAATGACTTTTCTACATAAATCTGGAAGACATAACTTCAAAGAGTCCGTCACAAGGCTCCCCACGTGATAAATCAGTCACAAATGTTACTAAGATCTCATTTCAATTAATACCAGAATTTAATGAGAAATCGGCAGCTATAGAATCCTCAGTAAACTGTGTCTGAGGTAGATAATTTGGCCAAAACGAATGAAATATTTCAGCCACAGCCTATAAGTATTCAAACCGCACCCCCACCCCATCCTCAGTGATCACCCCTGGAGGCAAGGACAATGTGGATGTTATGGTTGTCTTACAGTATATATGATGTAGCTGTGTTATTTAGCCTAGTGGCTTATGAAACAAATTAAAGTCCATGTTATATTTTTCAGGCAGCTATCACAAAAAGTTTAACGAATTAGGGCTCCGCAACACTGTGGGGTTTATGTACTAAAGCTGGAGAATGCAAAATCAGGCTCACATCTGCATAGAAACCAATCAGCTTCTAACTTCAGCTTGTTCAATTAAGCTTTGGCAATAAAACCTGGAAGCTAATTAGTTTCTATGCAGATGTGAGCCTGATTTTGCGTTCTCCAGCTTTAGTAAATAAACTCCTTTGTGATTGGAAATCATGGCTGTTCTCAAACATTGATTCTTGGCTGTACAACAAGTATAGGGTCCCATGATCATTTATATCAGGTCATAATACCACAGTTGTTTGTGACCATTGTAAGGTCTCTGTAAGATGTGAGCAAAGTGATACTTTACTGGCAAGCACGAAGGAGTGGTCCTTTCCCACCAAAGAATGGTAATAACACATGAATTACTTCATTGCACATTAATTCATGTTGGTGCTCTACAGTGCTATTCACTTTTAATGGTTCCCCAAGGCACCGGTGTTGCTGTGCATTGCTAAAATGCTGCACGCACACTTTTTGGTCTATTGTAATGTGTTAAGCAGCCCATTTAAATGCACGTTAATATACAATACAGCATGTGCATTTAACGCACCCAGCAGGCCAGGCTGGTGGGAATGGGCCTTTATGGGTATGCAGTAGCAATACTGAGAGATGTTTCATATTCCGCTAAAGTGAATGTATTGCCAAAGGTGTTTTGTTTTTTTTTAACTTTTGGATAGAGTAGGTTAAAATTTGAAACCCTGTCATGTGTGTGTTTTTTAATTGCTGTCTATGTTCCCGCTGGGTAGGCTTTGCCTTTATTGGTCTGTTTATCAATGTTTTCACCCACTATTTATAAAACTTTCACCAAAGATTCACACTTTTTTACATAGGATTTATTCAAATTTTATGTCCATCACAGAGCATGAGATGAGGAATGTTTTTCAGTGGGGGACATCTAGGAATTCCCCTCACTTTGTAAAGATTTAGTTTCCCATATGGCTGCCTCTTCAGAATAGGATGCAAAACAGGACACAGACAGCAAAAAATAAACGGTGGTCTTAACCCATCACTTCTCTATCCAGAAAAAGGTTTTGGCTTTTTATACAGTTTAGGCCCCTTTCACACCTGTGCATTTTAGGTGCAGTGTGTTAAAAAAAAAAAAAAAAAAAGTTCTGCACATGTTATGGAGTAATGCACCTAAAATGCTACACACTGCACAAATGTGAACCAGCCCCAAGAGACTCTGTGTATTTATATAAAGGAATTCTGCTCAGATCAGTTTAATCATGGCAAGAGACGGGAACACTGATAGGGTTGTCCCATTAGTGAATGAGTGTCTTTTTACATATTTCATACCAGGTTTAAGAAAAAAAAAATCATTTTTACAAGAAAAAATATCCTGGAAGACCTAATGCTCTATAATGATTGCTTTTTTTAAACCACAGGTAAATATTGGACATCTGTCAGACGGTTTTCCTCCAAGGTTGGGTACACTCTTCTGGAAGCTCAAAAACTCGATCGGGACGAGGTGGACACTGTGACTGCCCTGGCCTCTTTGTCAGTGGGGCGAACATTGGCAGCAGCTGGGAAGTATGTATTTTCAAATTATAATAATAATTCAGATGTTTAATACTTTGAATACAGGCAATACCCCTTCAGTGATAATAAATAGCAATCTTCATTAGAATGCATATAAGGTGTAATGCTAGTGTATCTGTATTTTTATGGAATGGTTATGAATAAAAGTACAGTCAGAAGAGAGAACTTGCAGATAATACACCCAACGAATGAAGAATGTTCTGTGTTTATCGCTGACAGATATTTACTCTCAAAGACCATTTTACAGCAGATATTTTTTCTATTCACTAATGGCTCCAGGCTGAGATTATCACTTTAATGTTAAGTTCTACTTCACTGGTCTTGTGCACATAATAATCTTTTTAAACATTAAAAATATTTCTCTTTTGTTCATTGATGGACACAGCCATACTTCATGACAGATGGGTTTGATGTCCCAACCTACAGGAGAAGGAGCAACTAAACTAAAAGCACATCTAGCAGACGGCCCTCTGGAGGTGGCCAGATCCCCCACCAGCAGCAGGGAGTTCAGCAGGTGGCAGTTTGAGTTCTGCCAAGTGCAGTTCCCTGTTTTGTTGTTGTTTTTCTGTTTATGGGCCCACCCCACCCTTTTTCTTTCTGGCACTGCTTTGGGACATCCCATCCATTATGAAGTATGAAAAAATAAAATAACAGCGCAAAACATAGACCTCTACATAAAATCAAAAAAGTGCAAAAAAATTTTTTTTGTAAAACAAAATACAATTTAAATGGTGCAGTCCATCAAAATTCTTATATAAATAGTGAAATCCATCAAAATAAACTAAAGTTCAAAAATATTCAAAAATATATGTGCAAAAAAAGAAAAAAAAGGAAAGAAATCTTTTCACATTCTTCTTGTAAAGAAACTTCCACCTTCCACCCGTGAAAACCAATATCAAATGCACTCACCAGATATAGGTGAATAAAACGCCTTTTAGGAATTTTATGGGATCCTACACCCTCTTTCGTATCCACTCTATAGGAATCCTCTCCTCCAACATGGGCTCCACCATCCGACCAGGGAGAAAAAAATCTCAAATAGTGTGATATTGTAAGACACCATTTCATATGTGAAATCAAGGATTAAGGCCACTCACATTAATTTCACTTTAAAAAGGCATATTTATTAAGGCAAGCTTCTCTCCAGATGAACAGTAGATGCAAGGTAACCTCTCACAGAATCTCACATCACAGTCCCAGGTTCCAGCAGAAGCTCCACAGAGACCACACATATATAAATCCCACAAAGATGGCCGCTGGAACGCACCACTCAGCGTGCGCTCCACTCACCGGAAGTGACGTCGGACATGCAAAATAAAACCGGAAATGCGTCAACGCGTTTCGCCCCTCCCACAGGGCGTTCTCAAGACAATCATTTCCTGTTTGAAGCTCCCTTATATACCCAACTGGGACCCACCCCTCCGTTGTGATAGGTCTAAACCCTCCCCGGGATTATCAAAACAAACCACTCCTCCTGTGATGTAACGTGAGAATCCTTTACACATGAGGTCTATGCCTACATAATTCAGAATACTTATTAGAACCATTAGATTATCTCCCAAAAGCGACATGTGTAAACCACATGCCACCAGTGGGAAAACACGAATGTATTTTAAATTTTAAAACAATACCTCAAAAATACAAAAACTTTCTTTAATAAATAAGCAATGAAATGACAATTTTAAAATTAAAATAAAATAATTTATGAAGAATAATATAATAAAAATAAAGATAAAAATAAAAATAAAAAATGAAATATAAAATATAATAAAAATAAAAATAAAAATAAAAATAAAATTAAAAATAAAAATAAAAATAAAAATAAAAATAAAAATAAAAAAATATAAAAATAAAAATAAAAATAAAAATGAAAAAATGAAAAAATAAATAAAAATAAAAATAAAAATAAAAATAAAAAATATAAAAAAAATAAAAAATAAAAAATATATAAAATATAAAATATAAAAAATAAAAAATATATATAAAAATAAAAAATAAAAAATATAAAATATAAAAAATATAAAAAATAAAAAATAAAAAATAAAAAATAAAAAATATAAAATATAAAATATATAAAATATAAAATATAAAATATAAAAAATAAAAAATAAAAAATATATAAAATATAAAAAATATAAAAAATATAAAAAATATAAAAAATATAAAATATAAAAAATAAAAAATATAAAATAAAAAATAAAAAATAATATATAATAATATTTTTTATTTTTTATTTTTTATTTTTTATATATTTTATATTTTATATTTTTTATATTTTATATTTTTTATTTTTTATTTTTTATATTTTATATTTTTTATTTTTTATTTTTTATATTTTATATTTTTTATTTTTATTTTTATTTTTATTTTTATTTATTTTTTCATTTTTTCATTTTTATTTTTATTTTTATTTTTATATTTTTTTATTTTTATTTTTATTTTTATTTTTATTTTTATTTTTATTATATTTTATATTTCATTTTTTATTTTTATTTTTATCTTTATTTTTATTATATTATTCTTCATAAATTATTTTATTTTAATTTTAAAATTGTCATTTCATTGCTTATTTATTAAAGAAAGTTTTTGTATTTTTGAGGTATTGTTTTAAAATTTAAAATACATTCGTGTTTTCCCACTGGTGGCATGTGGTTTACACATGTCGCTTTTGGGAGATAATCTAATGGTTCTAATAAGTATTCTGAATTATGTAGGCATAGACCTCATGTGTAAAGGATTCTCACGTTACATCACAGGAGGAGTGGTTTGTTTTGATAATCCCGGGGAGGGTTTAGACCTATCACAACGGAGGGGTGGGTCCCAGTTGGGTATATAAGGGAGCTTCAAACAGGAAATGATTGTCTTGAGAACGCCCTGTGGGAGGGGCGAAACGCGTTGACGCATTTCCGGTTTTATTTTGCATGTCCGACGTCACTTCCGGTGAGTGGAGCGCACGCTGAGTGGTGCGTTCCAGCGGCCATCTTTGTGGGATTTATATATGTGTGGTCTCTGTGGAGCTTCTGCTGGAACCTGGGACTGTGATGTGAGATTCTGTGAGAGGTTACCTTGCATCTACTGTTCATCTGGAGAGAAGCTTGCCTTAATAAATATGCCTTTTTAAAGTGAAATTAATGTGAGTGGCCTTAATCCTTGATTTCACATATGAAATGGTGTCTTACAATATCACACTATTTGAGATTTTTTTCTCCCTGGTCGGATGGTGGAGCCCATGTTGGAGGAGAGGATTCCTATAGAGTGGATACGAAAGAGGGTGTAGGATCCCATAAAATTCCTAAAAGGCGTTTTATTCACCTATATCTGGTGAGTGCATTTGATATTGGTTTTCACGGGTGGAAGGTGGAAGTTTCTTTACAAGAAGAATGTGAAAAGATTTCTTTCCTTTTTTTTCTTTTTTTGCACATATATTTTTGAATATTTTTGAACTTTAGTTTATTTTGATGGATTTCACTATTTATATAAGAATTTTGATGGACTGCACCATTTAAATTGTATTTTGTTTTACAAAAAAAATTTTTTTGCACTTTTTTGATTTTATGTAGAGGTCTATGTTTTGCGCTGTTATTTTATTTTTTCATATATTTGTGTTGTTCACATTGCACAGCAGCAGGATAGTACTTGTAGTAGAGTGTCTCACTAGGCGCAGGAAGATATCTTATAACATTATGAAGTATGACTGTGCTCTTCAATGAGTGAAAGAGAAAACAAGATTTTTGTACTCACCATAAAATCCCTTTTTCTGAGTTCATTGAAGGACGCAGCACCCACCCAGTCCTTTTTGGCTGTCTTAGTGGGTATCTGCTATACTGCTGGTACTGCTGACTGAACTCCTTGCTGCAAATGGGGGGGTCTGGCCACCTCCAGAGGGCCGCCCCTAGGGTGTGCTTTTAGTTTAGTTGCACCTTGCGTCCTTCTCCTGTAGGTGTTAACATCAAACCCTCCATCATGAAGTATGGTTGTGTCCTTCAATGAACTCAGAGAAACGGATTTTACAGCAAGTACAAAAATCCAATTTTTTTTTTCTCAAAAATGATAATCTGATACAACAGCAAAAATCTATTTGGTTAAATCTGATTTGGGTCTTTCTTCATGGTAGCTGATTTTTGGTGAAAATGATCATTCATAGATTGAATCAACTGCTTCAACTGATTTGTGAAAGGCTGATCCTTTCTTCAAAATGAACATTATATTCAGCAATAACAAAATTCCATTGAAATTGAAGTTGTGTGATCTGTAATTTCATGAACATGACTTTAGAAATGCAGGTGTTGTTACAGATGTTATGGATGATGTAAATAATTTTCGATTTGCTCCCTCAGCAGTGAACATCAGGAAGAACCCATGGAGGAAGATGGCCCCATGAGTCTATGACCGGGTGAAGCAAACACCTATTCTAATGGATGAGATGAGCTACTTGTCATTTTAATTCAGTGGGGCCGTTTGCTTTTTTTAATCTTAACTCAAAGATGACCTAGACCCGAACCTGTGAGATCATTCCTGAAGCTGCACCAACCCATCACATGTTAACATGGGTTTAACATGGGATCTTGCCTGACGAACCGAATTCCATTTGTTGCCTGAGCACATAAATTTGTACATATAGACACTTTATTGTCTTATTACTGTGGCTATGCACCAAGAGGACATTGCTGAACTCGACCAAAGATATCATTCACATGAGGTGGTAACCATGTGAAAGGAAGACAACAGAAGTTGGTGACACCGTCCGTCTTACCCAATATATAAAAAAGTGTACAGACCTGTGAAGATGAACATTACTCTTCTGTGTAATTTAGTGTATAATCAAATGCTAGTTGTGCTTCAACATTTTCACATACTTTACAGATTGTACCCAATTAGTTGATTTACCAAGCTCAAGATTGGTAGACAGTCTTCATAAAATCATTTTGCTGGAAATGTGATAACCGTTCTCAATGCCAAACTCCGCTTTGTGAAATGCATCAAAATGCTTCATCATGTAAAAAATAAACGGAGCACTGCAGGATGACCCTGCAGCCTGACCAAAGTGGACCTTTCTGTACAGGAGAAACTTCATGTAGACCGCTCACTGGAGATTCACAAGTTGCTGATAACCTAGAATGAGACTGTAAGTGCCTGGCACACCTGGAAGTTAGAAAATGCCTTCTTGCTTTCTAGATATTCCCAATGACCACTAATTGTTACGTGGATGAATGGATTTTGTGTTGTTCATTTGCACTATGGGGGAGTCACCCCCCTGACACACCACATACAGAATAAAGACAATTGAATATCATGTATTAACTTCTAACAGACTGTGTAAAAAAATAAAAACCACAATGGACCATTTTGCTGTAAAATATATGCTTGATGAGACAATCTGAGGAAACTTTGCAATATAAGTCATTTTCACATTCCCATGTGTACTAGGTAGTCACATGAGAGTTTGAAAAGTTATATGGTGCAGATATTACAGAAAATTTTAAAACATTTTGAGTGTTGTTTTTTTTTAACCATGGGTTCAAAATCTGATGATTATTGTAAGTGGTTGAGACAGGTATTTTCACAGATACATGCACCTTTTGTGCCCCAATATTTAGTTTTGAAACTTTTAAAGGTTAAAGAAGATCTACACTAAAACACTCTCTCCACTAAGACACTCTTTACGCCAAAAAAAATACATCCTTGTGGGCCCTGACAAAGCTCTCTAGTGTAATGAAATGGATCCTCCTGCGCTTCAATGGATGATCCCTATACCTAAGCTGCTCACACCCAATCCTAAAACCAATAGGTGAAAAACCAAATAAATATATAAATGGTGTAGCGCTAATAAATAAATACATAAATGCTAAATAACTACATAAATGTGCATATCGCAAGCATGAATAAATCACGTGGTAAATAAATGAAAATCTAGAGTTAATAATATACCACGAAAAATCCTGGGAAGTGAAAACACAGGTATATAACCCCCTATCCCCAACTGGGGGATCAATAAACAAATATATCCATCAGTGAATCCCCTCTATGGGTAAAATAAAGTAAAGTGCAACCCCTAACAAGGGGATAAAGCTAGTTCAAAGTGATTTGTTATTAGCGCTACATCATTTATATATTTACAAGCTCTCTAGTGTATCGGCCTTCCTACATTCTACTGTCCATTAAAGGCTATGCCACCCCAAAGTTGACTTTTTAGCATTTTGGGTGGATGATCTCCTTGTTTTTCTTTGACAGCATGGTCAAGCAAAAACAAAATTGCTCCTTCTAACTAATTCCTCAAAGGAAAAGTGAGCTATATCGATCTGAACGAGCTGGAATCCAGTTGACTTGGTGGAAAGAGAAACGATCTCTCCATTGGAGTTCTCTGATGACACAAAAAAGCCAGTATCCACATAATAGTGAGAATCAATTTTTAGCAGGCACCAATCTTTAATGTCCCAGATCGGGGTTGAGTATAGGTAGGAACAGCAAAGGCCACACACACTATTAAATGGCCAAGCTCATTGCAGACTGTTTAACATTGTTTCAGTGGAGTTCTTATAAACCCTATGGTAATGCCACCAGATGGATAAACCTTTGAATTCCCAACCCAAACTACTCCATTTCAGGTCAGTGAAAATAAACCTATCATGCGCTGTATATTTAATTTCCAAGCCGTTCACCATTGTCGTGCTGAATGTTGACGTGCGGTGTGAGTCTAGATCTGTATAACCACTACAGTAGAATGCCTCCATGTTAAACCAATCCACAGTTCCTTATTGTCTGGTTGACTGTATGGCGGTCTTTTGCCATCTGCACAGAAAAAATGTGATCATATAGACTCTGCTAATACATGAGTCCTGCTAAGAATCATATGGATTAAGGAGTAAGCAGCGGGATTTACACTGGTACTGTGCTTGTGATGTCTTTCCTTTTATCATCTGCCAAGTTTTTCTCTTGCTGCGTTTGCAATACCTGTCAATTTTTGGAGCTCTAAAGATCTTTGAAGTGATTTCAGTAGAAAGAAAAATAATAATGTGTACCTCTCCAGTCTCGCACTTCATAGCCCTGTCAGGTGTGATGACTGCAAAGCATGAGCGGCTGAACTGTAAATCAAACAGTTGGCTATGTCCCACTCTCACTGGGTCCTTTAATTCAAACACCAACTTTGTCTTTTCTCTCTGGGATTCAGGACCATGCTGGCCTCTGTTTATTCCTCCCCTCCAGCACAAATTATATCAGTTCTTTAAGTTATTCATGTGTCAAAAAAAGGAAGGCATTGCGTTTTTTGTTAGAAATTATAAAGACTAGGAGAAGTCTGTTTTATCTTTTATATTGGCCAACATCTGGTCTAGATAATGTATTGTGTTTAATCTTAAACCACTTGGAATGCCTTGCCACACAAGCAAACAATTTACCCCCTCAATGTAGAAGTTCCCTAAGAAGTAACAGCACACTGACACACCACAAATCACTCCAGAGACACCGGGACCAGTTTACTGTATAGGGCAACATTCCTTGTTTGTTCATTCGCCTTTATCTGTACGGTATACATTTGGACAGTCCATCTCTTGATGTTCGCTGTTGTTTAAAGAAAAAATGATAGTGTGAAATTATTTTGAAGGTAATTAGGGAAATAGCTGTACTTAAGGGAAGAATTGCACAAGTTTATGCTAGATTATACAATTAGTAGAAGTATGGGATGGACCGAACAGCTGTCTGCCATTTTTTTTTCTGATTTTGTAACCTTCAGAATGACAAACAGATGCCTTACTTGACACCATGAAGAAAAAAAACTGGAGTGGGGGGAGAGTAAATATATGTGATGTATGTTTTTAAAGTATGTGTCAAATAAGTGTAGAATAGGGTCCAATTTTGAGACCGTGACACTGATTCATAAAGCTGCAGTAGCACGTATGGCATGCTAAAATAACATGGAAGAAGACTGACTTAGTGGCAACTTTAGCATAACTTAAGATAGTGATTTTTCAGCTTGAGGAATCAAGGCTGGTCTATGATATTGTCTTGTGCATGCAGGATACGTTGTAACTTGTAAGACAAATTAGAACCTCTTATGCCAGCTTCTCCTGTATGTCAGGTTTGGACTCCTCCAACATAGCAGTATGAGAAGCTCCATGCAGGAACCTACAACAACCAATCAGATTCAACTTTACTGTATTCATGTCAATTAACTGCATTGAGCACCGTTCCTTTCAAAAAAGTAGTAAATCAGATGCATGAACTGTCTACCCCACCTTTACATTTTCATCTGGGAGCACTGTTCAACAGTACAGATTTTTAAAAATATAATTATTCATTTTGGAATATTGTTCCAGCTTCGAGAATAAAAATGCTTCATCTGGTCTCACGTGATCAATGTATTATATCCCATACATGATCTACCAGCATGGGTTGTCCACAAAGCAGTGCATTAACATACAATATATTTAAATTCCTAATTTGATTTGTAGTCTAGGAAAATATGATGGACTGTTCTCACCAAAACAAGGCAGTTTCAAAGTGAATGTGTCAATTTAACTGACCTGATGATCATTCTAGACCAATATCCAGTACTTTGTCCTCCCAAATGTTGGCTTTGCTTTTACAGAAAGCTAGACGTTGAAGCCATACTGTGTCGTCTGATCTAAATTTTTGTAGATAATTGATAATTAGAATAGTTATATAGTTGATAGCTATATTTATATAGTTAAAAATCAAGGTTTTTTTTTTAGCAAAATAAAGAACAATTTTGATACTGTGTAATGTACCATTAAAACTGCTTTGTTAAAATGCAAAAACATTGTCTGGGCAATGTTTTTCATATTTAAAAATAAAGTTGATTAGCATTGTACAATGTTTAAATAATATGTAATTCATAAGTCCATTGGTTTAAATAGTGTGTAAATTTAATCACTATACCAAGTATGCCAGCCTGTTCTGTCTGATCAATGTAACTGCAATTCTGCTCCAAGCCACTTGAGGTCACCATTTTCAAAGGAGAGAAGCCATGCGACTTTCAGCAGCTTTTTGCGTACTGTGAGCTACAACGTTTGTTATACTTTAGGAATCAGACCAAGATTTTTCTTAGCTATATACATAGGTTATCCAGATTTATCATCTTTCACGGTGTTTCAAAACTGCATTTCATGGCAATGCATGTCGTTCATTTTCAATGCATCAGTGACTTTCAGTCTCAAAGGGAAATTCTATTATGTACTAAGAAAGACAAACATGAGCTACAGGCCAAAGACAGGAACTGAAAAGGGCGGTAGGTGATTGTATATATACACTTTTCTTCTTTTCACTGGGTCTTAATGAAAAGGGCTTCCACTTTTGGAATTTTGTACCATGAAAATCTTTCCCCCTAAAAGAAGGCTTGCTTTCATGCATACACGTTCTAATGAAGACATTGTGTTTATACAACTCTTTGATGTTGTTATAGATGGCTTGGGATACGGACCTCCTGTTTTGTCTAGAAGAAAATTATAAATATATATGTATATCTTTATATATTTTTTGTAAAAAAAAATGAAATTTGAGCAATAAAATGTATTTTTTTTTCTTGAGCTGTGTATGCTTTTGCTGGTTTCTATGACTTGTTTGTAATTACATGGTGGCAGCTATGTTCTATATCTTTACAGATGCGGTCCCTGTTTTTTCTTTGTGGTGCTACATCATGCTTGTGCATCACTGTGCTTCTCACGACGCAAGCCCATAAGCTGAATTCAATCAACTCTTTAGACCAGTGTTTCTCAACCTTTTAAAATTATGGACAGTGCCGAGGCACCCTTTAACATTTTTGGACAGTCTGGAGGCACCCCATTCTAAAATGGGGTGCCTCCAGATTGTCTATAATTTTAAAAGGGCACCCCATTTTAAAATGTGAAAAACTATTCTAATAGTTTCATATAACACAACAACATCCACATATGTAGGACACCCAACATTAGAAGTGATTCATTCTTCCAAAGCAAATACACTTTTGCACACTGATACTGACTAGTATTCCAGTGTTTCTCTTCTCCCTCAATTTTTTCCATCACTGAGCTAATGTGACCCCAGTGTTGACGGAGAGGGGCAGGGGAGGGTCAAACAAAGATGCTGTGCAGGCAGCAGACATCCTCCTTATCAACTGATGATGTTATTGGTTGTCAGGACGCCGGCGGCTAGAAGGTCGTAATGGTGCACAATGAAAACTTGTGGCTTTGTGTAACTAAAAAGTAGGCTTGTTCCACTGGCTGGCTTGTATACAAGTTTTGGACAATTTTTAGATATTTTGCCAAGGCACCCCTGCAGAAACCTCAAGGCACCCTGGTTGAGAAAGGCTGCTTTAGCCTACGTAGTCCAAATGTCTCTAATTTCTTAAAGTGGTAGTAAACTTCGCTTTTGAACTTGTACTTACCTGACCTCTAGGTACAGTGAATATCTCATAAACTTGCGGTGTATACGGCAGATTATGCCATACTCATGCCGTCCCTTCAGAGCTCTGTGCCGTGGCCGTGGCTCCTGTGATCAAGATATCATCAGGAGCATGGCTGCAGCCCATGAACCCGGAAGGAAGACCGGGTGAAAAATGGAATCCCAGTCAGTGTGCAGCTGGAGGGCTTCATTTTAAGGTAAGTATGCCATAATGCCCTAGTATGCGATGTGTCTTAAACCACCCTGGGCCCATGTGTTTTTTGGGGTTTTTTTAATTACAAGTTTACTACCACTTTAACAGTTAAAGAAATTGTACTTGGCCACTAAGAGCTCTCTATATTCATATTTTTTTTACATTCTGTCACCAGTCAGTATTCCTGATCAAACACCAGTCATATGATGATGCTGCACTGCACTGTCAGGCACTGATGTCGGGTGAGGCCTGGCTCGCATTCTCCGCTCTAACTGATCTCAAAGGTGCTCTATCGGGTTGAGGTCAGGACTCTGTGTAGGCCAGTCAAGTTCCTCCAACCCAAACTCACTCATCCATGTCTTTATGGCCCTTGCTTTGTACACTGGTGTGCTGTCATGTTGGAACAGGAAGGGGCCATCCACAAACTAATCCCACAAAGTTGGGAGCATGAAATTGTCCAAAATGTCTTGGTATACTGACACCTTAAGAATTCCCTTCACTAACTAAGGGGAACTAAGGGGCCAAGCCCAACCACTGAAAAGCAACTCCACACCATAATCCAGCACCTTTCTCCTGGCAACCGCCAAACCCAGACACGTCCATCAGATTGACAGACAGAGAAGTGTGATTAATCACTCCAGAGAACATGTCTCCACTGCTCTAGAGTCCAGTGGCGGTGTGCTTTACACCATTGCATCAGACACTTTGCATTGCACTTGGTGATCTAAGGCTTGGATGCAGCTGCTCGGTCATGGAAACCCATTCCATGAAGCTTTCTATGCACTGTTGTTGTGCTAATCTGAAGGCCACATGAAGTTTGGAGGTCTTTAGCTATTGACTGTGCAGACAGGTGGTGACTTCTGCACACTTTGCGCTGACCCCACTCTACCACTTCATGGCTGAGTTGCCATTGTTCCCAGTTGCTTCCACTTTGTAATAATACCACTAACAGTTGACCTTGGAATATTTAGTAGAAAATAAATTACATGGATGGACTTATTGCACAGGTGACAACCTATCACGGTACCATTCTTGAATTCCCTGAGAGCAACCCATTCTTTCACAAATGTTTGTAGAAGCAGTCTGCATGGCTAGGTGCTTGATTTTATACACCTCTGGCCAATGGAGGTGGTTGGAACACCTGATGCCAATGATTTGGAGGGGTGTTCCAATACTTTTGGAAATATAGTGTGTGTTTATACATACATACATACATACATACACTGATTTTTACCAAAGAAATATAGCAGAAAACATTTTGTCCTAAATTTATGAAGAAAGAATTCATAAATTTTACATAAAAACTAAGAAATACGTGTTTTTCCTCCAAATTTTTGGTATTTTTTTTTTGTTTATGTAAAAAAAAAACCCGAGTGGTGATTAAATACAACCAAAAGAAAGCTCTATTTGTGTGAAAAAAATTTTTATAAAAATTTCATTTGGATACAGTGTTGTGTGACCGAGCAATTGCCAGTTGAAGTAGCACGGTGCTGAATAGCAAAAAAATGCCCTGGTTATGAAGGGCATAAAACCTTCCAGAGGTCAAATAGTTAAACGCCCATTTTTTTCTTTTACATTACTAAATTTTGCGATTTGACATCTCTACAACAGGGACAAGACAAATGAAAAAAAAAAACTGACCGGGGTTCTAACTCTCCCCCACTTTATTTATCAGAAACAAAATTTGACTTTGGTTCAGTTTTAACAAGAGGAGTACCAGAAAGCATCTGTAGTTTCACAATCCAAGTCCTAGCACTTCTGACTGCTGTGTCCTGCTTTCTGCACAGTGACCTAGACTTTCGGTGTAGGGCAAAGTCCCCGATGTCGGCATGAATGCTGCCCAGAGTTTTGTCAGCGTGATTGTGAGGGCTCGTTTACACCTCAAGCCCTGCGCTCAGTTCTGCCATATTTAAAGTGGTTCTGTCACTAGATAAAACATTGTAAAAAATCCCAGCCTTTATAGAAAAGAATGAACACATATCTGTCCTTGTGGACAAACCCCTGATCAGAACTCAGATGCCTGGTACTCCACTGCCCACTGTGGTTCCGTTCTGCCCTACTATAGAGACATCAGGGGCCAACAGATGAAAGCACAGAACACAGAAGGGGGCCAGGTATTTAACATGCCCGTAAATGTTGAATGCTGAAGATCTTTTAGCCAGCTAAGCTCTTCAACAGAGTGAAGAGTAGTGGTGCAGGCTACTTTACTGGCTGAGATGTTTTATATTTTATTTAATCAAACAACAGTGGCAGTTCATTATATATGCAGATGATGCCAGAGATGCCACCTCTACCTTTCTTCTTTAACCATTTGCCCTTCCAGAGGATTTACCCCCCTTCCTGACCAGGCCATTTTTTTTGCAATATGGCGCTGCGTTACTTTAACTGACAATTGCGCGGTCATGCAATGCTGCACCCAAATGAAATTTATGTCCTTTTTTCCCACAAATGGATCTTTCTATCGGTGGCATTTGATAGGGTGATAAAACCTTTGAAATTGTTCTCTTCAAATGACCAAAGTAGGCAATTGTCAGCATTTTTTATCCTCCAAACATAGCGAGTCAAGTTATTGCTAAAGTGCTCAATTTTGGTCTCATCTGACCACAGCACTTTCTCCCAATCCTTCTCTGATTTATTTAGATGTTCATTGGCAAACTTCATATGGGCCTGTAAATGTGCTTTCTTGAGGAGGGGGACCTGCAGGATTTCAATCCATGGCGGCGTATTGTGTTACCAATGGTTTGCTTGGTGACTGTGATCCCAACTGCCTTGAGATCATTCACCAGCTCCTCCCATGTAGGTCTGGGCTGATCCCTCACCTTTCTTATGCTCATTCTTACCCCAACTGTTGTCTCCTTCACACCAAGCTTCTTGCTGATGGTCTTGTAGCCCATTCCAGCCTTGTGCAGGTTTATAATCTTGTCCCTGACATCCTTTGACAGCAAAAGAACAAGAGAAACGACCTCCTGCGTTTAAGAGTGGTGAGAGGATGAAAATATTTCCGTTCCTTGAAAACATCAGCACCCACCTTGTTGCCCTCTGAGGGTCGGGGAAAATGGGGTGATGGTGTTGAATGAAAGAAAGAGATTCTGTGGACAGGTGTCTTTTATACACATAACAAGTTGTCATTAGGAGCACCTTCTTAAATTGACAGGACTAATCTGTGTACCACATGAGCACATAGCCATTCTGTGAGAGCCAGAATTATTGTTGGTTGGTAGGGGATCAAGTACTTATTTTACTCATTGAACTGCAACTCAATTTATAACATTTGTAACGTGTTTTTTCTGGATTTTTGGTTGATATTCTGTCTCCATAATTCAAAATACACCTATGATAAAAATTATAATCCCTTAATTTCTGTGTAAGTGGGCAAATGTACAAAATCTGCAGGGGATCAAATAATTATTTTCCCCACTGTATGTGTATGTGTATATATATATATATATATATATATATATATATATATATATATATATATAGACTTTCATTTCTATTTTAAACTGAATAGTTGTTTTACAAGGTGAGGGTTTACATATAAATTAATTTTAACTTTACTTTGTAGGTTTGCCCTTGGACTAAAATACTAAGTAGGTCTTTACTAATGGCATTGCAATATTTAGTACTGACTTTATAGATATGTTCCTTTTAACTTGCTATTGTGCATTTTTGTGCCGTGACCACCTCTTGTGGCTATGCTCTCCTTTAAAGGAATAATTTTTCTGATTAGTGTGAGAAGGGGCTTTAAAGCTGCTGGTAGGGCTGTGAGTGATTGGTTGTTGACAGCTCTTACCCCTGAGGAAAGAAAAAAATGTGGATGTGATAGAAACCATAAGACAAAGCTTGGTAAGCCTCTCAGGGTGATGCCACAACTTCTGTATCCTGTTTATAGCAGGGGTTAAAAAGACTTCAAAATTATAATTAATTTTGTCATGGTCTGTTAAACTGTTTTAAAAAAAAACTGTGGCCTATAGTAAAGTATGACTTAAATAATAACATTAATAAAATAATGATGATAAAAACATTTTTGGTATCATAGCAACAAAGAAACACCTGTTAATCAAATTGATTAATGGTAAGTATGGTATGTGAAAAGCAATGCACCTGTTTGTGTCTTGTGTGTAATATTTGTCTGAAATGGTAAGGCTGGGCCTCCAACAGCCACAAAATCCTCCTTGTGACAAATGCTGTTTTTCTGCATTGTAATCATTACCGTAAGATGCAAACAATGCGTTTTAATCTAACACTTGACAAACTTACTGTACCTGTTGGGATAGTATTTGACTTCTCAACCATTTATGTAAATAAAAATGTTTACTGTAATTTTTTGGTCAAATGTATCACAAATTATTTTTAAAAACTGTAAAAGGTTGCTTTATTATTATTATTATTATTATTATACAGTATTTATAAAGCACCAATAGTTCGCTCAGCGCTGTACATTACAAAGGGGGACAGAACATGTGACAGAACAATACCAATACAATGCAAAACATGAGGGGATCGAGGGCCCTGCTCTTTCGAGCTTACAATCTAGGAGGGAGGGGGTGGTGGCACAGGAGGAGATAGCTGTGGGGGATGGAGTGGTAGGAAGAGTGGAGGAGGTCGGCAAGTTAGCAGGGGGTGGGTTTTCAGGGTGCGCCTAAAGGAGAGGAGAGTAGGTGATAATCTGATGGGTTGGGGCAGGGAGTTCCAGAGGATGGGTGACACCCTGGAGAAGTCCTGAAGGCGGGCATGGGAGGAGGAGACCAGGGAACTAGAGAGAAGGAGGTCTTGTGAGGAGCGGAGTGTGCGTGCTGGGCGGTACTTGGATATTAGGTCAGTGATGTAGTTCGGGGCAGTATGGTGGACAGCTTTGTACGTCAGCGTTAGGATTTTGAATTTGATCCGTTGCGCAATCGGAAGCCAGTGGAGGGATTGGCAGAGTGGGGTGGCGGAGACAGAGGAAAGGTGAATGAGTCTGGCAGCCGTATTCAGGATCGACTGAAGCGGGGATAGCCAGCGGCGAGGCAGGCCAAGGGAGGAGGTATAAATGGAGAAGAGAAGGGGCCCGAGGACAGAGCCTTGAGGGACCCCAACAGAGAGGGGGAGTGAGGGGGAGGTGGTAGCATTATAGGTAACGCTGAAGGAGCGTTGTGACAGGTAGGATGAGAGCCAGGAGAGAGCAGAATCTCTGAGGCCGAGGGAGTGTAGTTTTTTGAGGAGGAGGGGGTGGTCGACTGTGTCGAAGGCCGCAGAGAGGTCAAGGAGTAGGAGCACTGAATAGTGGCCGTTAGCTTTGGCGGTTAGCAGGTCGTTGGAGAGTTTGAGTAAGGCAGTTTCGGTGGAGTGTAGGGGACGGAAGCCGGACTGTAGGGGATCGAGGAGGTTGTTGTCGTTGAGGTGAGAGCATAGGCGGGTGTAGACTAGGCGCTCGAGGAGTTTAAAAAATAAATTTTAATGCACCTTAAACTTGGGGGCTCTAATAGCAAGACTTGTGTTCTCTTTAAATTACCAAAGCAGACAATTTTCTCTAGTGATGTAACGACCAGGGGGGTTTAACAAAAGGATTCAGCTAGGAATGTGGTATCCAGAAGTAAGGCTGGCCATACATTATACAATTATCTGGAGATTTTTGGTTTAGATTTACCAAAAACCATATAATAGGAGGACAAACCTAAACAACACTTTCAGTTGTATCCAATTAGGCAGGCCCTTGCACTACATAGTTAAAGGTAAATCTAAAGGAAACTGGGCAGAAAATTGGAAGATAATTGTATAATGTATGGCCAGCCTAAGGCTGACAGCTAAGTAATATACATGTTTTACAGCTGGCTGTTTGTTGAATTTTTTTGGCCTAGCGACACCATTATGTGCCAATAAATTTTTAACTTTAGTCTGCATTTCTGCAACATTTCTCTATAGATTATTTAATTGCTCCATTTATTTTAGCCAATGACATCTTCTCCAGCTAAATATTATCAGTTCCTTGTGGAACAGGTATGGAGACATTGAGGCCTCCTGCCTGGAAAGGCAAATCTCTCAGGTAGGCAGAGGTCTCCAAACTTTCTAAACAAAGGGCAGTTAATGTCCTTCAGAATTTAGGGGGGCTTGCTTGTGGTCGGTGAGGTAGAAAACATCCCATTGTCAGTGGGAGTAAACAATGCCTCATGGTCAGTGAGAGAAAAAAATTACATAGTGCCTGTGGTCAGTAGGCAGAGGAATAGTTCCGCATCATTGGTATCAGTTGGAGGAATAGTTCACCATCACTGGTATCAGTTGGAGGAATAATGCCGTCATTGGTATCAGTTGGAGGAATATCAATAGGAAGGATAGAGCCACAAGGGCCAGATAAAGGCAAGCAAAGGGCCATATCCTTCCCTCGAGTCGCAGTGTGTTGACCATTGGTCTAGAGATCATGAATTCTCTGATTAGTTCAATGCTAATTTACTGCCTTCTGGGGTTGGTCAATTTGATTTATAGAATACAGTCACTTCTTTTACGCTCATTAGACAAATATGCCGGAAGATTCCCAGTCCACTAATTTACCATATTTTAAATTCATTATCAAATTGACACTGAACTCTGGTTTCAAAATTAAAATTCTATTCAAGTATGTATTCTTAGCTCAAAAAAGTACCTTCTATTGCATTCAGCCACCTCCAAATCTCCAAATTCCTTTTTCTTTTTTAATTTACTGCTGTGACCTGAATTCTTGTTAAAGGTTGGCTATGATTGTTTTCCATTGTCCTCCTGTATGTAGGAATGTAGCCACCATATCTTGCTTCTTCCTCAGATAAACTAGGGACCATGGGATTTGTAGTGTGCATACAGCAGTGCACATACCCCTAACTAACGTGCATTGCTTTCAGACAAACGGAAGTGAGGCAGAAAAAGAGAGGTTTTGTGAGCTCACAGAGGACATTGCAAGGAGGCAGAAAAATATAGACTTTTATTTCATGAAAAATAGATCATAGAGCCATTAAGAGGTGAATGCATATTGATTATTTTTGAGAGTAAGGATATTGTTTAGTGTCACTTTATTGCCTTGCCAAATCCAAATGGACCTCAAAGCTTATGTCAGGGCAAAATAAAGTAAAATACACCAAATACAATTCTGCAATACATGCACATTTCCCAATGTTTGATTCCTTTCTGCAAATAGCAAAATATGTGAGTTGGATGCTTTGGTGCATGAAGGAAACTATGATTTATTTGTTATGGATGAATCTTGGCTTCATTCTTCACATGTCTGGGCCATTAATATTCCTGGCTATGTTCTCTTTCGGGGAGACAGGGTAAATAGGAAAGGTGGTGGTGTCTGTCTCTATGTGAGAAGTGATCTCAGAGCAAGTATGAAAGAGGACCTAGTTGATGGGGAGTGTGATAAGGCTGAAGCATTATGGGTGGAACTGCACATGGGGCTGCGTACTACAAAGGTAATCATGGTAGTTTGTTATAGGCCTCCCAGTGTTAATGAGGAGGTGGTGAGTCAGCTTCTTGCACAGATTGCAAGGGCTGGGACAGTGATAATAATGGGGGATTTTAACTACCCGGAAATTGACTGGAGTAATGGTACTGCAGGTACAGTTAAAGGCCAAAATTTTTTAAACCCACTACACGACAATTTTATGGTACAGTTCACAGAGGCCCCAACTAGGAATGATGCTCTGCTGGACCTCAAACCATGCAGAGCTTAATACGAATGTCCATATAAAAGAACATTTGGGGGGCGTAGCTTAGTGACACTGCACAGCTCCCGGCCCATACCTCCGCTGCAGGCTCCCTCTCTCCCTCACGGGTTTGCCATTATAATCCCCATGGGGAGGAATCAGCACCAGTCCCCCCAGAGAGCAACGGGGAGCCTGTCCGGCGGTGCTATGAGCCGGTTTTAGACCCGATCCTCTGCCAAGGCCTCAGGCGCCCCGGCCTCCAAGATGGCGCCGGCGCCTCTCTTGTCCTTGTCCCCTGTGGATACAGGGCTCCGTGCAGAAGAAGGGCAGGTAAGCCCTCAGGGCTCTCTCTCTCTCTCTCTGCTCCTGGGAATCCTGTTCTGCAGGCACAGCAAACACAGGGCACACAGAGATCCCGCAGCCCGTCCCCAGCATCTTTCTGCTCTGAGGATAGCTGGGATCTGCAGTCCCACCTGCGGTCCCTGCACACCTAAATGAAATCCCTTCCTACAAAGGCAGATTTTGAGCTTTATCCGAAATGTATTGAAAGCACATACAAGCAGGAAATTTCTGATCTTAAACAAGACATTTGCGTGCGCATGGAAGAGATTGAAAATACCTCCGACGGTCTGTGTAACGCTTTACAAACCCACGAGGAGACCCTTAACTCCCATACGGTTCTTATACAACAGCTCATGTACCAACAAGATGACACTGAGAACAGGAACCGCCGTAACAATATTCGGATCAGGGGCATTCAGGAAACCATTGAATCTAAATATTTGGCCGCAGCGGTTATCGCCATCTTCAATCAACTGCTCCAGCAACCTAAAGATATCCATATTGAGTTGGACCACGTACATCGCACGCTGGGCCCCAGGAATCCTGACCCATCTTTTGTCCGCGATACCCTGTGCATGGTCCACTACTTTAAGATCAAGGACACCATTATGTGTGCGACCAGCATGCAGGACACCATCCTATTTAACGAAGTGCCAATGATGCTCCTCCCTGACCTTTCTCGCCAGACTCTAGCTATGCGCAGGGCTCTGCGCCCTCTCACTCAGATGTTTCAGGAGAGGCATATCCGCTACCAGTGGCGGTTCCCGTTTCAACTTCATGCCTCCCAGAACAGTAAATCTGCTCAATTCCACACCCTTGGGGACTTGCCTACATTTCTCAGTGTGTTCGAGCTACCTCAGGTGTCCCTCCCGGATTGGCCCTTTCAAATACCAACCCCTGGCCTTCCATTCCCCTCTTCCTGGCATTGTTCCGATCGCAAGAAGAAGAAGCGTTCCAGATCTTCCTCCCAAAAGATCCCACAGGGATGACTCCCTACCTGCGTGAATTGGGACGTTTTTCCCTTTCCTCCTCTTCCTACAGTTTTTGCACATTCTGTTGGTTACTCCTATTAGATCTGTGCCTTATATTTGTACCTGTTGTGTTTTTTTAGGTTCTGTGGCTGTGGCCTACGGCTGGTCCCTGGGTTCCGCCACCGCCATTTGCCATGACGGGCAGGGACGCCTTTGGCCCTAGTCTCAGGGGCTTTAGGCCCTTCCTTTATTTGTCTCATCCACACCCCATCATTACCGTGCTCTGTTTATGTTTATTTGTTGGGGGCGGGGGCCTACTTTCTCATGCCTGTTTGAGGGATTATTGAATACATTTTGTAGAGGGGGTCGTCCTCACCTGAGGGTGACCTCCCTAAAGTTATCATTTGCCTGTGGGGGGCCTGGGTTGGCATCAGATACATGCGCCTTTGACATTCCCCACCTAGGCCTTCGGTCTACTATGCAGTATCATACTGTATGTTATTTTGACAGTTCGCCTGTCTAATAGTTTCTCCTTCTCATTTATCTCATTTTTTTTTTCTGCTCTTCCTTTCTTGGCTTTTTTTTCCCCTTTTTGCTAGTTCTTTATCTAAACCCCTTCTTTTCTTTCCTCTTGGGGGTCCCCCCCTTTTTTTTCTCTTTCTCCTATTTGTTCTCCCTCAACCAACTATGACTCCGATTAAATTTTCCACTATTAATTGTAGGGGCTTTAACACTCCGGAGAGGCGGAGCCAGATGCTCTACCATTTCCATAAATGTGGAACGCAGATCTTGCTACTCCAGGAGACTCATTTTCGCTCTGATGGTATCCCAGCCCTCCACAATTGTCACTATACTCAGTGGTATCATAGTACTAATCCGCAGGCTAGGTCTAGGGGGGTGTCGGTGGCCTTTCATTATATGTTAGGCCCAGAGGTCCTGGACTCCCTAGTCATTCCAACTGGTCGCAACCTCTTCCTTAAATTGAACTACCAAGATTTTGTTTTTACAGTGGTGAATATTTACGCTCCCAATATAGATCAGGCTCTGTTTCTGGCGACGGTCCTCTCTAGGCTGTCCGCTTTTGGGGGTACCTGTTTCATCGTCAGAGGGGACTTCAACGTAGCTCTTTCTCCAGACTTGAACACTTCAGCGGGTAAATCTTCTCACTCCTTATCGGCCTTATCTCAACCTAAGTCGTGTTTGCATGACTTACACCTAGTGGATGTTTGGCTCATCCAACATCCTTCGGAGCGAGACTATAGTTATCACTCTGCAGCTCATGCATCATACAGTCCTATAGACTATTTCTTTGTTTCACAGTCTTTTCTAGATTGTCCTATTTCATCTTCTCTCAGTCATTTCTTATGGTTGGACCATGCCCCAGTCCATCTTACAATTCAGGACCGACCGTCGTCTTTGTGTTGCTTTTCATGGCGCTTGAACGATACCCCTACTCAAAGATTCTCTATGTATCGCGGAGGTCGTGAAGACTATCCAGGACTTTATTCTGGACCACACATTGGACACTACAGGCCCTCTTAACCAATGGGAGACCCTCAAATGTGTTTTTAGAGGGGTTCTTATTAAGCATGGCTCTAGGTTGAAAAAAGCTCGTACGACGGAGATGCGTCACTTATTTTCGCTCATTGCACGCCTTGAATCGCCCACAAACGTACATTGGAGCCGGCGCTTGTGGTGGACCTCTCTAACGCTTCTAGAGATTTACTCCAGCTTCTAGATTCCTCCTCCCTTGTTGCACGAGACAAAGCACGCAACACTCATTACTCTCTAGCTAACAAATGTGGCCAGCACCTGGCACGTGTACTCCACCCTTGTCCGTCCCGTAGTCCGATCCAGCACATCAAGATGTCTGACGATACTAAAATCTATCACAATAAGGGCATCTGTTCTGCGTTTGAGCGCTACTATTCTGAACTCTATAATCTCTCCACAGCGAATCTCGATGCTCCTCCAGTTTCCTCCCTGCTGGCTATGTCCCAATATATTATGGAAACGGCGTTACCTGTTCTAGAACCCCAAGATGCATTGGATCTGGAGAAGCCCTTCTCGATTATAGAAGTTCTTGGGGCAATTAAGGCCCTGAAAACTGGTAAGTGCCCGAGTCCGGACGGGTTCATCCCACGCTTTTCCAAAACATTTGCCACCCAATTAGCCCTGCTTCTGTCCCAAGCGTTTAGTGTTATTGATGATTTTAATGTACTTTCAACATCTTTTTTGTCCGTCACTATTTCGGTTATTCCTAAGCCTGGTAAAGACCCTTCTCACTGCTGTAGTTATTTTTCTACTTAACCTGGACATTAAGCTTTTTGCTAAACTTTTAGCGAACCGTCTTTCCCCTTTTCTACCAACCTTGATACACCACGACCAGGTTGGCTTTGTCCCGGGTCATGAAGCTAGGGATAATACTTCTAAAAAAATCCATCTTATCTCTTATATCAAGCAACATGGCTTCACCACTTGCCGCCCTGCCACTGTAGAAATACGGCGGCAGGGCGGCATGGGCAGGCAAAACCATATTTTAAAACGTGTGTTTTGTAAACAGGTAGGGGGCGCGCTCGAAGCACGCCGCCACCCTACCTGTCCCGCCGATCACAGCCACGGATGTCAGTCGCCGGGTCACAGCCGGTCCTTACTGGCTATCTCCCGGCGATCGGCGGCAATCAGTGACAGAGAGCACAGCTGCAGTAGCTGTGCTTTCTGTCACTTCCTCGAGCTGTCACTTCCCTGACAGCTCGAGGACCAGCTGATCGGGACACTCACTCTCCCGATCAGCCGTGTCCCCTGCAGTACACACCCCCTCCCCCTAGTAAAACACTCCCCCTCACACAGATAACCCTTCCCTGCAAAATAAACTTAACCCCTTCCTCCCCAGTGCCATTAGTACAGTGTCAGTGTTTTTTTTTTGCACTGATCACTGTATTGGTGCCACTGGGGATGTCAGTGACCCCAAGTCAGTACCCCCCCAGTGTCAGAATGTCCGCCGCAGTCCGGCAGTCCCGCCATAAGTCGCTGATCACCGCCATAAGTCCCTGATCGCCGCCATAAGTCGCTGATCGCCGCCATTATTAGTATAAAAAAAAAAAAATCCCAGTATCTTTCCCGCCATTTGTAAATGCTATAACTTTCACGTAAACCAATTAATTTACACGTACTGGGTTTTTTTTTTTTAGCAAAGACATGTCGCAGAATGCATTTTGGCAGAAATTTATGACTAAATTTGATTTTTAAATTTTTTTTTTACTGGACATGTTTTATAGCAAAAAGTCCAAAATATTGTTTTTTTTCCTCAAAATTGTCAGCCTTTTTTTTATAGCGCAAAAAATAAAAACCGCACAGGCGATCAAATACCACCGAAAGAAAGCTCAATTTGTGGGAAAAAAAAGGATGTAAATTTCATTTATGTACCGTATTGCATGACCGCGCAATTGTCCGTTAAACTAGCGCAGCGCTGTATAGCAAAAAAATGGCGTAAATTGCAGTATCTATACCATAGTTTGTAGACGCTATAACTTCCACACAAAGCAATCAATATACACTTATTGGGATTTTTTTTACCAAAAACATGGAGCAGAATACATTTTGGCCTAAATTTATAACCAACTTTGAGTTTACTATATATTTTTTATAGCTGAAAGTAAAAAATATTGTTTTTCTTCAAAATGTTTGGCCTTTTTTTGTTTATAGCGTGAAAATTAAAAAGTGCACAGGTGATCAAATACCATCGAAAGAAAGCTCTATTTGTGTGAAAAAAAGGACGTAAATTTCGTTTGGGTGCAGCATTGCATGACCGCGCAATTATCAGTTGAATTAGTGCAGCGCCGAGTAGCAAAAAGAGGCCTGGTCATTAAGGGGGGTAAATCCTCTGGAGGTCAAGTGGTTAAAGGCTTGCCTACTTTCATTTGACGCTGAGAAGGTGTAAAATCGCATTGACTGGCGCTTTCTCCATCTTATCTTGGAACAGATCGGCTTGGGTTTGCGGTTCCTTGCTCGGATTATGTCCCTCTATGCTCATCCTTCTGCGTCTGTCCTGGTCACCGGTATGGTTTCTTCACCTTTTCCCATATCGAATGGGACCAGACAAGAATGTCCCTTTTCGCCCCTTCTCTTTGTTTTAGTAATGGAACATCTTACGAGAGCCATACGAGCTAACGACTCAGTCTTGGGCATCCACACTCCCTACACACATCACAAATTATCCTTATACGCCGACGATCTTTTAGTTTACGTTCAACAGCCACTTATTTCCCTCCACAGTCTTTTCCACGAATTTCGTAGATTTGGTTCCTTCAGCAACTTTAAACTTAATATCTCTAAAACGGAGGCCCTCAATATTTCTTTACCTCCCCATGTACTGACGAACCTTCTGCCTAACTTTTCATTTCAATGTTGTCTGAAGGCTATAACTTACTTGGGGATCCTGATTTCGGCCGATCCTAATGCTCTATTTTCCCTTAATTATTTACCCTTACTTTCGGGTATCTGAAGGGATTTAGCTTCATGGAGCGCTTCATCCCTGCCCTGGTTCAGCCGCATCTACACCCTCAAGATGGATACTTTGCCTAAGCTACTATACGTTTTTCAGACTGTACCGATCACTGTCCCTAGGAGTTTTTTTCCATTCATTACGCTCCCTTTCGATTAGATTTATTTGGCACCGTGGGTTTTCCAGGTTAAAACACAGGTTACTTACTTATCCGAAACTCGAGGGCGGAGTGGGTTTACCGGACTTTGAGCTTTACTACAGAGCCACGTTACTAGCCCGGATGCTTGATTGGTTTCCTGGACCCCTCCGTAAAGTCTCTTGTATGATTGAACAGGATCTTTCTCAGATTGATCTTCGGGCATTAACATGGGGGTATGATCGGGAATATTTGAATTTTCCTGGCTTGTCCCCTTTGATTTTAGCTGTTATGCGGTTGTGGTATAAACAAGGCATAATTACTCTTTTATATTCTGATCCCTCTCTCTTATCGCCACTATTTGATAACCCCACTCTTCCTCAGGTCTTGGGCTCTTCCATTATTGGATCCTTTACACTCGCTTCTTGGCCTGTAGCTCAGGACTTTATCTGCCCCCATTCAGGTCTTCTGCTCCTTCAGGGTGGGTCTAGGGATTGGTTAACCACTCTACACCTATCCTCCTTTTGCAAGCACTTGCACTCTTGCTCCAACATTCATCGCCCACTTTCTGAGATTGAACGGCTGTTCTCCCTCTCTGAACCACCGAGACACGTCCTAGCTTCTCTCTATAAAGTACTCCACAACGATCTTCACTCTGAACTCCCTTCCTACACTAAGGCGTGGGCTCGAGACCTAGGTAAGGACATTTCGGCATAAGATTGGTCCACGTCGTTCCACTTTACTCATAAATCATCTATTTCTTGCTACTCACAAGAAAAGAATTTTAAGCTTCTTTCTCGATGGTACAGGGATCCACTCTCCCTACACAAAATTTTTCCTTCTACACCTGATCTTTGTTGGCACTGTAATAGAGCTGTTGGTATACAGCTCCACATTTGGTGGGATTGTGATCAAATACAACCCTTCTGGCGAGAAGTCTTTGCTGTATATAACCGGATCAACATTCTAGTGGAGTTGAGCCTAGCTCCCATGACTAATTTTCATTTTGGCTTATCCGCTGATCGGACCCTGTGGTCCGTGCTCACATGCGGGCGGCGGGGTCACTTAGGTGAGATTTGGTTGAAGAGCCACCCTACTGTTGCTTTCTACTGTCCCCGTCTCCCAATCCCCTCTCTTCTCCTCTTTTGCTTTCCTTTCCACTGGCTTTTTTCTTTCCCCCCCTTTTTTTTTTTCTTTCTTTTTTTAAGTTTACATTTTTGGTTGTATGGAGTTCTCTCATATTGTTTCAGACATCTCGCCCGGGGATACCCCCTGATACTTTATTATGTTATACCTCCGTAATATAAGTTATTGATCCTTCCCTCTTGCAGTTTTACTGCATCATTTTCATACATCCATATGAATCATAACCTCATCTGTGATATTTTTTTTTGTTTATCTACTTGTACATGTTCTTTATACTTCTCATGCTATATCTCTTAAATTTATGCAAAATAATAAAGAAAAATTTGCCTTTAAAAGAACATTTTGGTAGCAGTGACCATAACATGATTTCATTTATTGTTAGCTGTAAACAGCAAGCACATACAGGAAAAATAAAACCGCTCAATTTTAAGAGAGCTAATTTTCCAAGGCTGAGAGCTGCTCTCCAAGACTTAGACTGGAAGGGAATATTGGCATCAATGAACACAACACAGAAATGGGAGTTCTTCAAAAAGACTGTATGTGAACACACTGCAAAATATATTCCCATGGGCAACAAGTTTAAAAGGCTAAAAATCAAGCCTATGTGGCCAAAGTTAAAAAAGCTATAGATAATAAGAAAAGAGATTTTATTAAATATAAAAATGAAGGAACACTATCATTGTTTAAACATTGCAAAGAATATAACAGAATATACAGAAAGGAAATAAAGGCCACAAAAATTGAAAACGAACGACAGATTGCAAAAAATAGCAGGACCAGCCCCACAAAATTATTTAAATATATTAATAGTAAAAAGGTCCGGTCCGAGCATGTAGGCCCTTTACAAAATAATCTAGAGTAGGTAACTGGGGACAAATTTATTAAGTACCTTATTCAGCTCTGTGTATACAAAGGAGCACGGGTCCTTAAAGAATTGAGCTCTGTTATTTAAAAGCCATTGTTTCTAATTTTAGGGGCCCGTTAATGAATTGCATAGTACCACTGGATTGGTGTAAGGCCAATGTGGTGCCAATATTTAAAAAGGGGTCAAAATCTTTACCAAGTAATTATAGACCTGTTAGTTTAACTTCTATAGTTGGGAAGATACTGGGGAGTTTAATATAAGACCACATAGATGAGTTCTTGCTGGAAAAAAATATTTTAAGCAACAGACAGCATGGATTCATGAAAGACAGAAGTTGTCAAACAAATCTGATTTCTTTATATGAGGAGGTGAGCAAAACCTTGGACAGAGGGGTGGCGGTGGACGTGGTATACTTGGATTTTGCAAAAGTGTTTGACACAGTTCCCCACACATGGCTAATGTGTAAGGTAAAGTATACAGGCTTGGAAAAATCTGTATGTAAATGGATAGAAAATTGGCTAAAAGATTGTATTCAGAGAGTAATGATTAATGACTTATACTCTGAATGGTCTAGGGTTGTCAGTGGTGTACCTCAAGGTTCAGTGTTGGGACCCTTACTTTTAGTATATTTATAAACGATATAGGGCCTGGGATTAAAAATCCCATTTCAGTCTTTGCAGATGACACCAAGCTGTGCATTGAAATAACGTCTTTACAGGATGTCTTCAACTTACAAGCTGACCTCAATGCACTGTATAATTGGACAACTATGTGGCAAATGAGATTTAATGTTGATAAATGCAAGGTTATGCACTTTGGGGCTAAGAATATTCATGCATTATACATACTATGGGGGGGGGGTACAACTGGGGGAATCAATGGTGGAGAAAGATCTGGGAGTTCTGGTAGACCACAAGTTTAATAACGGCACGCAATGCCAAGCTGCAGTTTCTAAAGCGAGCAAAATCCTCTTGTATAAAAAGAGGTATAGACTCCAGAGAGAGAGAGAGATTGTAACAGGAGTCACTTTGGGTGGGGGGCCCATGGAACCCAGCTCACTTTGGAGAGGTGGAGAGACCCCTGTCTCAGCTCCCCATATCCCTCTTATGTTTAAATCACCCTGTGCCTGTTATGGGTACAGGGTGATCTGTCCTAATATTGTGTGGGCTTTGTCTCAGACTGTGTAGACATGATTAGGAGATAGGTGGGGTGGAGGTTGTTGATTGTTTAATGTTATGTGGCTGCATCGCATTGTTCTATGGTTTGTCTGGCCTGGGAGCAAACTATTATGGGATGTATGTGTTTATGTGTATTGGCTTAGTGTGGGGAGAAGGGGGGGGGTCTCCAGCAGCCCTCCCTCCTGATGGGACTGTCTGCTGGTGTGAAGTTTGAATAACTGTCTCTTGTTACTAAATGTAGATTGCCCCACCCTGTGTCATTATGCAGGGAGGGGGGATTGGCCCCTGAGTGTATATATCTTGTATCTGTGTTCAAATAAAGTAGTCTACCTCTGGTTTACTTCAAATCTGGTGTTGTCTGGATCTTGTGGTAACAATAGTCAGATTCACTGGTCTCGTGTTCCAGAGCCTGAGAAGCAGCTTCTTGATGGAGATACCCAGTCGTGGGTGCCTGGGGTCCAGGGGCAGACTGACCATTTGGAAACTCGGGCACTGCCCGAGGGCCCAGGGTCAGTAGGGGGCCCCATGAGATGCCCCTCGTTCCTTTTTCATAGGCTTTCATAGACCCCCTGCTGGGGTCCATTACAGAGATATCATTTTACCCCTGTAAAAATCATTAGTAAGAACTCATCTGGAATATGCAGTTCAGTTCTGGGCACCAATTCACAAAAAGAACATTGGGGAACTGGAGAAAATACAGAGAAGGGCAACCAAACTGATAAGAGTCGTGGAGGAGCTCAGCTATGAGGAAAGATTAGAGGAACTGAATTTATTCTCTCTTGAAAAGAGCAGATTAAGGGGGGATATGATCAACATGTATAAATACATCAGTGGTTCATATAGTGAACTCGGTGTAGAGTAATTCATCCTGAGGTCATGGGGGCACTCTTTACGTCTGGAGGAAAATAAATTTAATCTCCAAACACAGAAAGGTTTCTTCGCAGTGAGAGCTGTGAAAATGTGGAATAGACTCCCTCAAGAGATGGTTCTGGACAGCTCAGTGGATTGCTTTAAAAAAAGCCTGGATTCTTTCTTAGATACACAGAATATAACTGGATACTAACATTAATAGGTAAAGTTGATCCAGGGAATATCCGACTGCCTCTTGGGGGATCAGGAAGGATTTTTTTCCCCTGCAGGAGCAAATTGGATCATGCTTTGCTGGGTTTTTTGCCTTCCTCTGGATCAACTGTGGGTGTAGGATTTTAACTTTTTTTTTTAATGGTTGAACTGGATAGAATTTTGTCTTTTTTTCAGCCAGACTAACTATGTAAATACAGAAAAATGCCTATTTTGTCAGAAATGCACTTAATATCTCATTGCATGTTTTCCTTTTTTAAGATCAGTGGTGTCAGCCTTGCGTCGTTTTGTTTGCTAAACTTCTCAGCTGCTCCCACTGTTTTTTCTCTCTAAAGCCTAGGCAATAATATAATAATAATAATTGACTTAGGTTACTTTAACACTGATCCACTGCATAAACACCGCAAAAATGCATAGTGGTTTTACCGCGCTTTTGCCACGCTTTCTGAGCATTTTTAAAGGACGTGTGACTTAAAAACTGCACCAAAAACCCTTCTCAGAGGCATTTTTGAGGCATTTTCCAATTATTTCAATGGGAAGAGGCGTTTTTGGGGCTTTTTTTAACTCCAAACATGCCCCAAAGATGAGTTTTTGCACCGCAAGTGCAACGCCTCAATGTGAAAACATACATAGATGTACATTCACATACATAGGGAAGCATTCTTCTTGAGCTCTTCAGGCAATTTTTTTAAAATAGGAAATAGGAGTGCTAAATAGAGATAACACAGGATATGTGCAGATGACACAAGACAGCTCTGAATTTCTGACAAGATCCACATATTTGTTTGTACATATAAACATATATAACAAAAAGCTTCCAAATGTGCATTTAACCACTTGACCTCCGAAAGGTTTTACTCCCTTTATGACCAGGGCATTTTTTGCTATTTAGCACTGCTCTACTACTGCGCAATTGTTTCATCATGCACATTGTATCCAAATAAATTTTCTACCATTTTTTTCCCACACAAATAGAGCTTTCTTTTGGTGGTATTTGATCACCGCTGTTTTTTTTTAAATATAAACGAAAAAAGTCCTACTTTTTTTTAAAAAACCCAATATTTTCTACTTTCTGCTATAAAACAGATCCAAGAAAATAAAATTTCTTCATACATTTAGGCCAAAATGTATTCTGACACGTCTTTGGTAAAAAAAAAAAAAAAAATCCTAATAGGTGTATATTATTTGGTTTGTGTGAAAGTTATAGGGGTTGATTTACTAAAGGCAAATAGACTGTGCATTTTGCAAAGTGCTGTTACACTCTGCAAAAGCAGTTGCTCCTGAGCTTAGTAAATGAGCGGAAGCTGTGCTGAATTCCATCATCCAATCACGTGCAAGCAAAAATGCATTTTTTTTTATTTTCCTTACTCGTGATTGGGTATTCTTGCAAAGTGAAGCTTTACCTCATTTACTAAGCTCTGAGTCTGGAGCAACTTGCAAGTGCACAGTATTTTTGCCTTTACTAAATCAACCCCTATAGATACTATACAAGTAAAAGCAGGAAGTTCACCACGACATATAGGTTTGTCACAGCAGTAAATATACAGTTAGAGGGTGGCAAGCGGTTACCAAAATAAAATAAAAGGGGGATTTAATTGTGTATGTATGAATGTAAGTTAGGGACCTTAGATTGTATGCCCCTTGAGGGTTAGGAACTGATGTGAATGTACAATATATATTTATTTATTTATTACAGGTACTTATATAGTGCCATCAATTTACGCAGTGCTTTACATACATATATTGTACATTCACATCAGTCCCTAACCCTCAAGGGGTGTACAATTTAAGATCCCTAACTCACATTCATACATACACATACTAGGGCCAATTTAGACAGGAGCCAGTTAACCTACCAGCATGTCTTTGGAGTGTGGGAGGAAACTGGAATGCCTGAAGGAAACCCATGCAGGCACAGGGAGAACATGCAAACTCCAGGCAGGTGGTGCTGTGGTTGGGATTTGAACAAATGATCCTAGTACTGCCAAGCGGAAGTACTAACCATTTAGCCACTTTGCTGCCCCAATATGTATGTAAAATGCTGCGTAAATTGATGGCGCTATATCATTACCTATAATAAAAAAAAATAATAATTAGAGACCTTACACCAAACTTTGATTTGGAGGCCTGGCTTACAATGAATATACTACCTTTAGGTTTCTAGCTATTATCCATTTTGTATACTGTTCTTGTATTTAAGTTACCTGGTAACATTTCATACCTCTAAAGCCCCAATTTGGACCCTGAAAGAGAATAAATGAAATGCTGTCAAGCAAATAAAGCAATATGTATAGTGGAATAGCCTGAAATTGGAGACCTTTAGCCTATTTGCAAAATCAACCAGCCAGAATGGATTTTCCCAGGCAATAGTTATTGTCATCCCCTGAGGCACAAATATACAAGGTCGAAAAGTGCATGTTTATATAATAATTATTGCTAAGAACGATCGCTCACCAGCCCGTTCATGCAGTTTCAGTTCAGCATTTAGGCAAACATTAACAGGTAAGATGATGTCAGGGTCAGATGGTTCTCTTTACCCACGAGGGCTTAAAAACTATCTCCAGGAAGCAGTATTTATAGCTAATTGTCCCCTCACAAAAAAAATGTTTCTATTAAACCACTTTTACAAAGAACAGCTTTCACTTCATCACTGTAAAAATAAAACAAATCTCTGAAATCAACTCTGATTCAAAGCACCATGAAAAGTAAAACACTTTTAGGTATTTATCACCTCTTGGAAAGATTAGAGTGCTCCTCCTGACAATAAATGTGCTGCGACTCAATGCTCTGACTATGAGACTATGAGTGGTTCTCAACCATGGGAACGCAGCCTGGTACAGGACCACTAACTCCCTCCTTCTGTGCTGCTGCTTCTGTCTTTCAAACAGAATCACTTTTCAGCATGGCGCCTGTATCTATGGTAACCAAGGCTGCAGGCAGCATGTGTTGCTGGGTAAGAGGCTGCTGATTGGCTGTGAGGCAGAAGAGGTGATATAGGTGGTGTTCATAAAAGGAAAGCATGTACTTGAGGTAGAGGTTAGTGAGGTGTGCATGCCGTCAGTGGAGATACACAAGGTGGAAGAGAGATTCAATAGCCTAAGAGCTGGGGAGTGAAAGACAACACATACATGCCGTGCAGAATTATGTACTGTTCCATTGTGTTACCTGTGAAGTCTAATGCAGGCCATAGATGGGGAGAAAAACTGCAGATTTTTCTTTTAAAAAACGAAAAATCGGTTATTCAAGTGGCCGACGTTACCATCAATGGTAAAAAAAATCGGCCGATTTTCTACCCGTCTAGAGCCGGCAAAAAGTGTCCCTGCAGAGAGCT
Source organism: Staurois parvus (assembly GCF_062004578.1). NCBI lineage: Eukaryota > Metazoa > Chordata > Amphibia > Anura > Ranidae > Staurois > Staurois parvus. The sequence goes on from NW_028318358.1 coordinate 1,696,695, forward strand.
CTGCTATTTCTTTGACAGTTCTCTGACAGTTCCTTGACATTTATAGAAGTTGCAACAATGTATCTATTTGTTTCCATTTAGGATACAGATGTTTTTATTCGGAAACAAATAGATACAATGTTTCAACCGCTGTAAATGTCAAGGAGCTGTCAGAGAACTGTCAGAAATAGCGGAGCTCTCTGCAGAGACACTTTTTGCTGGACTGGAATTCTTCTTATTTTCATCCTACTTCTTCTTCTTCTTCTTCTTCTTCTTCTTCTTCTTCTTCTTCTTCTTCATCCTCTTCTTCTTCTTCTTCATCCTCATCCTCTTCTTCATCCTCATCCTCTTCTTCTTCATCATCCTCATCCTCTTCTTCTTCTTCTTCATCCTCATCCTCTTCTTCTTCATCATCCTCATCCTCTTCTTCTTCTGCATCCTCATCCTATTCTTCTTCTTCATCATCATCCTCATCCTCTTCTTCATCATCATCCTCATCCTCTTCTTCTTCTTCATCCTCATCCTCCTCCTCTTCTTCTTCTTCATCCTCATCCTCTTCTTCATCCTCATCCTCTTCTTCTTCATCATCATCATCATCCTCATCCTCTTCTTCTTCTTCATCCTCATCCTCTTCTTCATCTTCTTCTTCTTCATCCTCATCCTCTTCTTCTTCCTCATCCTCTTCTTCTTCCTCATCCTCATCCTCTTCTTCTTCATCATCATCATCATCCTCTTCTTCATCATCATCCTCTTCTTCTTCATCCTCATCCTCTTCTTCATCCTCTTCTTCTTCTTCATCCTCATCCTCTTCTTCTTCATCCTCTTCTTCTTCCTCTTCTTCTTCTTCATCCTCTTCTTCATCGTCTTCCTCTTCTTCTTTTTCTTCTTTTTGTCTTCCTCTTGCAGGTCACTGCTCATGCGCAGATTTTTTATCAGTAAAAAATCGGCCGATTTGCCCACTAATTGCTGCGAAAATCGGCCGATCAGCAAAATCGGCCGATTTTTTTCCAACTTTACCGAAAAAAAAAAACGGCCAAAATACCGAAAAACGGCCGACCAAATCGCCCACTAACGATCCGAAAATCGGCCGATTTTATTTTCGGCCGAAAAATCGGCCGATTTTCGACCCATCTATGGCCTGCTTAAGGCTAGGCTCACATCTGTGCAGGTGGTGCCGCTGCAGATCTGCACGAAAATCTGTGCAGCCCCACCATCCGCACTGAGAAATGTGGACCCACGGGTGGGTGCCATTAGTTCTAATGGCACGCCACCCGCACTGGAAAACGCAACTGTACTGGGAACCGAGGTTCCCATGCGGACTGCGTTTTCCAAAGAAGTGCAAGGATTTCTTCCCTGCGTGTCACAGGCACAGGAGTCCATTCAAATGAATGGGCTCTCGTGCCCGTGCAAAATGTGGCCCACCCGGCCACATAGATGTGAACCAGGGTAATAGGGGGCTTACACTGCTTTTTCAATAAGTGCAAAAAAAAAAGAAGACCCATACAGATCTTTCCTCCTGAAAAAATGATTTGTCTGGCTCTCATGCTGGCTCCTTTAGAATTTTCTTCAATATCCAGAAAAGTAAGCAAGTTCTGACCAGGGGCGGACTGACCATTTGGAAACTTGGGCACTGCCCGAGGGCCCGGGGTCAGTAGGGGGCCCCATGAGATGCCCCTGGTACCTTTTTCATAGGCTTTTTTGAGTTTGGGCAAAGACACAGGGGCCCCATGATCCCCTATTGCCCGGGGGCCCCATGAGTTGTCAGTCCGCCCCTGGTTCTGACTACTGAAATGCCTACATGCCTGGTGGGCTTGCTTATTATTTCAGGTTTTCCTCAATGGATACCTTTAGGATAACCAAAATTAAAAATGTAAAGTGGTTCTACAGGCTAAAGGTTTTTTTTTTTACCTTAATGCATTCTATGCATTAAAGTGATTCTAAAGGTTCCTTATTTTTTTTTATAAAATAACAAAGATGTCTATACTTACATAGTTACATAGTTAGTCTGGCTGAAAAAAGACAAAAGTCCATCCAGTTCAACCATTAAAAAAAAAAAAAAAGTCCTATACCCACAGTTGATCCAGAGGAAGGCAAAAAAAAAAACAGCAAAGCATGATCCAATTTGCTCCTGCATGGAAAAAAATTCCTTCCCTGCCTGGTATAGTGGTTTTGCACAGAACTCTCCGGATCCTCTTCTTCTCGGGTCCCCTGCAGGCTCTCCTGGCTCCTCTTGTCTGTCGGGTGCCCCCACAGAAAGCAGTTTGCTATGGGGGCACCCACTGCTCCGTGTGTCCATTCACACACGGAGCCATGGCTTGGCCCCGTCCTCTCTCTCAACTCATTGGCTGACTGGTTGTGCCTGACAGCAATGGCTCCCACTTGCTGTCTCAGCCAATGAGGAGGCAGAGATCCAAGACAGCCGAGGATGTCATTCACATTGCTGGATCGCGAAGGGGCTCAAGTAAGTATTGAGGGGGCTAGGGGGACTGCTGCACACAAAAGGTTTCTTACCTTCATGCATAGAATGCATGAAGATAAAAAACCTTTAGCCCTTACAATCACTTTAAGGTAAAAACCTTCTGCACACAGCTACACCCCCCCCCCCACCCCACTTATACTTACCTGAGCCCAATCTCAGTCCAGCAATGTGCTGAAGCGAAGAGGCTCTCTCCATTCTCTCCCTCCTCATTGACTCTGAGGCAGCAGCAGGAGCCATTGGCTCCCACTGCTGTCAATCCAAGCCACAGAGGAGGGAGCAGGGTGTGGGGACACAGAACTGATTCAGGAGTGATGCTGGACACTCGGATGGGGGGAGGAGCCAGTAGTGACATCGGAGGACCTGATCAGGGCTGCTCCGTGCAAAACCATTGCACAGAGCAGGTAAGTATAACAATCATTTAAAAAAAAAAATATGATTTGATCCTTTAAAACCACTTTAACCTTTACGACAACTTAAAATAACAAACTAGGAATAGATTTTAACCCTAATACTATTTACATCGCATACTAGCACATTATGAAAGACTTACCTGAAAATTAAGTCCTCCAGCAGAGCTCTGTCACAGCTCCCCGAGGTTTCCAGCTCCACCTGGTCTTGCTTTGAGGTTAGCGAGTTGCGGCCATCTCAATGGCCGAACCACGATATCATCATTCCCACGCATGTGCGATGGGTGTATCAACCGCGGCACGACTCTCTTAATGGATGCCACCCAGTCCACTAATATCACAGTGCACATGCGCTGGTGACATCACCAATGCTTCTACAGAAAATAACTCCTAAACGATTCATGTTTAGGAGATATTTACAGCATCTACAAGTAAGCCTTATTAACCACTTGTCTACCGGGCACTTTTACCCCCTTCCTGCCCAGGCCAATTTTCAGCTTTCAGTGCTGTCGCACTTTGAATGACAACACTGTACCCATATGAAATTTTTAGCATTTTTTTGAGACAGATAGAGCTTTCTTTTTGTGATATTTAATCACTACTGTGGTTTTATTTTTTTGCTAAACAAACAAAAAAAGACTGAAAATATTGAAAAAATAGTTTTTTCTTAGTTTCTGTTATAAAATTTTGTAAATAAGTAATTTTTCTCCTTCACTGATGTGCGCTAATGAGGCTGCAGTGATGGGCACTGATAGGCGGCACTGATGAGTAGGCACTTATGGGCACTGACAGGCATCACTGGTGGGCATTGACAGGCATCACTGGTGCAGCACTCATTTATAGCACTGATAAGCGGCACTGACTGGCACTGATAGGCGGCACTGATCGGAACTGTTAGGCGGCACTGATGGGCACTGACTGGCACTGATAGGCAGCACTGATGGGCACTGATAGGCGGCACTGACTGGCACTGATAGTTGGCACTGAAAGGCAGCTCTGGTGGGCACTGATATGTGGCATTGATATGTGGTGGCATTGATGTGCACTGATGGGCACATCTTTGTGGCATTGATGGGCACTGACAGGTGGCAATTATGGGCCATGACAGGTGGCACCGATGGGGCTACACTGATCATCGGGGCACTGATAATCAGTGCCCCGATGATCAGTGTACATGTCCCCTCTTAGGAATGCCGATTACCGACTCTCCTCTCCTCACACGCTGTTAGCGTAAGGAGAGAACTGCCAATAGCCAGCATTTCCTATTTACATGCAATCAGCTGTGATTGGACACAGCTGATCACATGTTAGAGCCTACCTCATCTGCTCTTTACTGTGATCGGTCACCTGCTGTGTCCCAGGCACACCTAGAATGAGAGAACTGCCGCCCATCCATCATTTCCTTATGGAGGGTGGAAGGCGGTTAAAGGCTTACCTGTAGGTAAAAGTTGCCAAAGTGGGTTTACTTACACTTTAAAAAGCAATATTTGACCGTACATGTTTGTAGGGTTAAATGATTCAGATGAGAGCACATCTTGATTATTTGGATATATAAGAAGAAGCAAACCAATAACACGGAGTTGACATTTTATTTTTTTTATTTTTTTCTTGCAGGTGGTATAGCTGCCCATTCATCTTGGCAAAATGCATCCAGGTCAAGCAAACTCTTTGGTTGTTTTGCATGAACTGCACGTATGAGATCTCCCCAGAATGGCTCGATGATATTAAGGTTAGAACATTTTGATGGCCACTCCAGAACCTTTATCTTTTTCTTCTGTAAGCACTTTTGGGTCAACTTGGCCTTGTGCTTAGGGTCATTGTTCTGGAAATTCCAAGAGCGTCCCATGTGTAGCTTTTATGCAGATTAATGCAAATTATCTGCTAGTATTTTCTGATAACATGCGGCATTCAGCTTGCCATCAGTTTTCAAAAGATTCCCCATGCCTTTAGAGCTCCCCCCTTCCCCCAAAACATCAGTGAGCCACCACAAAGCTGCACAGTGGGGATGGCATTCTTGTCATTATAGTCCTTGTTGACCACTCTCCAAACATATTTTGTTCTCGTTACTCCACTTTACAGAGTGCCAGAAGCTGTGAGGCGTGTCAAGCTGTTGTTGGGCCTATTGTAACCAAGCTTTTCTGTGGCATTGGTGCAGTAAAGTCTTCTTTCTGGCAACTCGACCGTGCAGCTTATTTTTGTTCATTGTCATATTGTGCTACTTGAAACAATCACACCGTCATTTTCCAAAGCGGCCTGTATTTCTCCTGAGGTTACCTGTGGGTTTTTTTTTGTATCCCAAGCAATTCTTCTGGCAGTTGTGGCTGCAATCGTTCTTGGTCTACCTGACCACGGCATGGTATTGAGAGATTCCCAAATTTTCCACTTATTAATTTGCGATTGGACAGTACTTACTGGCATATTCAAGGCTTTGTATATCTTTCTATGTCCTTTTCCATCTTTATAAAGATGTTCCATTACAGTTCTTATCTGCTCCCCATGGCTCATTATCTAGCCTGCTCAGTGCATCCACATGAGAGCTAACAAAACTTGTTGACTATTTATACCCAGACACTAACTGCAATTTAAAAAGCTAAATGTGGGAAAATAACCTTTAATTTCCATTTTAACCTGTGTGTGTCACCAAGGTCAAACATTCCAGGGGATGGAAACTTTTGATAAGGGCCATTTGGGTGATTTCTATTATCATTATGATTTAAAAAGAAGCCAAACAACTACGTGATAATACATGGCATCTTATGATCACTATCCTTAAACAATAGGCAGTTTTTTGGCATGATTTGTTTCAGTGTTACTGTCAAAATTTCACAATTTCTGTCAGGGGCAAACTTCTGAGCATTGTATTTTCATATAGTGCGGGGGGGGGGGGGGGGTAACTTGTGTGTGCTTTTGGTCTCTTATGTTGTTTTACAGGGAGGCAGCAGAGGTATCTTTGCTATATCATCATCAGGGGGAGATATACTGAAGCAGATGATTGCCCATCAGGAGTTTGTTTTCTGGCTGCAACACCTGTATTTGACATCAATATGGAAGTCAATAGGCTTATAAAGCATATAGTTGTGTGTTATTGTAATGATGCTTTTTCCTGAAGTAACGGACATATTCCCACAAAACACATAAAAAAGAAAATCCAGCAAACCTGTGGTGATTACATTATCAAAAACAAGTTGTTTCAGCTTCAATGTCAGAGTGCACATAGCATAGATACTCAATACTAAGTGTCAAAACTTTATTTTAATTGTGATGGCCACTTTTAACTTGATAAAAATAAAATTGTAAATACAGTATTTTATTATAAGGTGACTTGGTGTAGAACTACAACAAGTTTTAACATGGCTGGATCTAGGGGGTGCTGAGGTGGGCAGTGCCCCCCCAGATGTCACTTGTGCCCCCCCCAGATGTCACTTGCACACCCCCAAAGCCCCCTGCCCACCTCAAAAACTGTGTCCGACTGATGAGCTTCTTTTCCTACACCTGCATACAGAGAAGGTACAAGCATCACAGCTCCTCCTCACACAGCACATAGCTTTGAGTTTGGATTCCTACCCATAACTGATCTGTATAATAGAGTGGGGAGGCGTGTCCATAGTAGAATAATAAGTGAGAGAAGTGTGAAGTGGGCGGGATTGCTGGAGGAATGGGCGGGGCATGAGGTAAGCAGCTCAAGGGGCAGAGCAGTGCCATGAGCTGCATGCAGTTTGGAAGGGGAAGCTGAGAGTGGAGAATGGAGGACAGGTGAGTTGGTCTACTGAGCATGGGGCAGTTATGTATGGGGTGGGGAGGGCAGACATTATCATATCCAGTGTGTTGTCAGGTCACAGCAGGGGGCAGAATAACTGTCTGTGTTCAGCCAGACTAGGTATCCCTCTTTATTGTTCCGTTAGCTCTCTCCATTCACCCCCATGGTATATTTGTGGAGTTATATTGCATGCTATGGAGCTCTGATATTCATGCAACATTCCTGCTGTCTGCAGATCTATATACCATCACCCTGCTGTTATAACTCTTCTTTGTATTATATCCTCCTTTATGTCATCTCACCTCCCTGACATGTCTGAACTTATAAAGGAATCCAACCTTCTTGATGTTATAGAATGATGCTATTATTATTTATTACTGGTACAATTTTATTTAGAACTGAAAATTTACATATACCGTATATTCTATATTCATATCAGTCCTTGTCCCAAGGAGCTTACAATCTAAGGTGCTGATATCAAATGCATACACAGGCCAATTAACCTACCAGCATGTGCCACCAGGCACAGGAAGAATATGCAAGCACTACACAGTTATGCAGGCCATACATGGGTCGAATTCCAAACTAATTTTCTTTAGAAAATCAGAAACGTGTCAGCAGACGTACTTCCGGTTTTCTATGATGAGTGTGTGATGTCATATCCGGAGCTGCTAGTTTGGTTTACTTTCTGGAATCTGTTTTACACTAGGAAGACTGTTTTGGAGGATTTTGTCAATTGGCGATTTATTTTAAGTTATAATGTGAGTAGATTGAGCACTATTTTATTAAATTAAAAGTCTTTGCAATATTGCACTATTGGTTCTCTTTTGTCTTTCTATATAACACATTGTTATGAGGGGAAATCCCTTTTGAAGTTTGATGTAATGAAGCTCTTGTATATGGAGAAGGCTATGGAGAGGAAATTTTCCCTGGGAATTGGAGGATAATATTGTATCTGTCCTGCCTTCTCTGCAGTTATGAAAGGGTTACAGAGGATTACAGGCAGTATAACCTTTGATGTCCACACAGTAAAGAGTCGATGATTGATAACCGATGATCTTTTACTGATAACATGTGACATAATGAGAATGCGCGTGAATAAATGCGCGAATGTGAACAAATGCGGTAAAACTGAAATACAAACAGAATAAACAAACATAAGTACATATCTAACTTCCTAGCTATGTGCATAACATTCCACAGTACATAGGAAGGGTACTTACAGACTTTGGGGGTCTAATCAAGCCCATATATGAAGAGGGAACAGCATCCCACATGTACTTGCATTGTAGAATTTCTTCAGTCTGAAGAGATGAGGTCACTTCCTCCCAAGTTAGCAAACAGGAAGTCTCAGGCCTTAAGGGGACAGACACTGCTGAATGCTAAAGAATGCCTTGTGTAATACAAGGCAGCACACTCCCCACCTGGCATAATAATGATATGCCACTATTAAACTCTTGGAAGGAGTAAAACGACTTCCGTGATGGGTTTAAGGTACACCTTAGGGGTGCCCTGTTTTACTACTCTGACCTCTACTTTCCTGACTCTGCTATCACTACTAGCATCAGTCCCCACAATGAGTCCAATTGGCCACTCGTTCCTGTGGGCCTGAGAGTCTTTTAGTAGAACAACATCTCCAACTTGTAAGTTGGGCTTGTCGGCTTGCCATTTGTTGCGTGGTTGGAGGGTCGTCAGGTACTCCTGTCTCCATCTCTTCCAGAAGATATTGGCAAGGCTTTGAACTTGTTTCCATTGCTTGGTGTACAAGTCTTTAAGATCAAAGTCCCCGTTGGGAGCTGTCACCATCTCCATCTTCTGGGTCAGCAACGTTGCCGGTGTCAAGACGGTTGGCATCTCTGGGTCAGTAGACACTGGGACCAAAGGTCTGGCGTTCATGATAGCCATGACTTCAGCCATCAGCGTGGTTAAGACTTCGTGTGTGAGACGAGTAGATCCAATCTTTAGAAGCATTGCATCTAAAATGCGGCGAGCTACTCCAATCATCCTCTCCCAAGCTCCTCCCATATGTGAGGCATGAGGAGGATTGAAGATCCAAGTGCATCTTTGATTTTGAAGATAGTTACTTGTCTCTGAGTCTGTTGCAACGATCTTCAATTCCTTGCAGGCTCCAATAAAGTTTGTGCCACAATCAGAACGAATCTGTTTTGCTGAAGGATCTGGCCAAGCAGATGAGTTTCCCTATGGCACGGATGAGTGACTTCCAGCTGGAAAACTTTTCGAACCTACATGAGCCAAGACCTTCTCTGGTGGTTAGAGTCTTGTAAACTGCAACTAGAGGTCTTACCTCTTTGTCTTGGTCTGGTTCTACAAGCTGAAAAGTTCCTTTCTGATCAGTCTCTTCAGTTTCTGGTCCAGTCAAGAAGGATGGACCTGTGAACCAGTTAGTCTGTTTGAGGACAGCAGCTGGTACCAGTCTAGTCCCATGATCAGCAGGGTTCTTGTCTGTACTGATGTGATGCCACTGTTCTGGACTTGTACACTTTCTGATACGTGTTACTCTGTTTGACACGTATGTGTAGAATCTTCTTGAAGCGTTGTGGATATAACCTAAAACAATCTTGCTGTCTGTGTAGAAGTTCACTGCATGGATCTCGATGTCCAGTTCTGCAATGAGTAAGTCTGCTATCTCCACAGCTAGGACAGCAGCACAAAGTTCTAAGCGTGGGACCGTGTGAGCAGGTCTTGGAGCCAGTTTGGACTTTCCCAAGATGAATCCTGCATGGCTTTGTCCCTGAGTGTCTATGGCTCTAAGGTAGGCTACAGCTGCTATAGCCATGGTGGATGCATCTGAAAACACGTGTATCTCTCTTCGTTTTGTAACAGACAAAGAAACAGAGACGTATGGTCTTTGGATGCTAAATCGCTCAAGCTCCAGCAAAGAGTCTTTCCACAACTTCCACTGCATTTCTTTCTTTTCAGGTAGAGGTGTGTCCCAATCACTTTGTTCTAGCTCAGTTGTAATCTCTCTCAAAAGAGCTTTGCCTTGAATGGTGATGGGTGCTACGAACCCCAAGGGATCGTAAAGACTGTTGACCGTAGACAAGACACCTCGCTTTGTGAAAGGCTTCTCTTCCCTGGATACTCAGAAGGTGAAGCTGTCAGTTTTCAAGTCCCAACTAAGCCCTAAGCTTCTTTGAAGGGGTGGTGAATCTGTACCTAGATCTAGGTCTTTGAGGTCTTTTGCACGGTCTTCTGCTGGGAATGCTTCCATTACTTTGCTGTTGTTGGAAGCCACTTTGTGCAGTCTTATGTTAGAGTCTGCTAGCAAGTCTCTAGTGCTTTTCAAAATGTCAATGGCTTCTCCACTACTGGAGAAGGAAGCAAGTCCATCATCTACATAAAAGTTTTTCATAACAAATTGTTTGGCTTCAGGGTTGTGTCTGTCACCTTGCTGCGCTGCTCGTCTCAAGTTGTAGATAGCGACAGCTGGTGAGGGACTGTTCCCAAACACATGTACTTTCATCCTATACTCTATAATACCTTTGTTGAGGTCGTTGTCTTCATACCATAGGAACCTCAGGTAGTCTCTGTGGTCTTCACGGACAAGGAAACAGTAGAACATCTGCTGTACATCTGCTGTTACTGCAACAAGTTCTCTTCGGAATCTGATAAGGACTCCAAGAAGTGTGTTGTTCAGGTCTGGTCCGCTGAGAAGTACATCATTAAGGGAAATACCTTCATGCTTTGCACTGGAATCAAATACTACACGTATCTGACCTGGTTTTTGAGGATGGTACACTCCGAATATTGGCAAGTACCAGCGTTCTTGTTTTTCATACAGTGCTGGTGCTTTTTCAGCTTGATCATTGTCAAAGATCTTCCGCATGAATTCTTGGAAATGTTCTTTCATATCTGGCTTTCTTTCAAGAGTGCGCTGCAATAGCGCAAGGCGTTTCTCTGCTTGCACTCTGTTGTTGGGAAGACGATGCCGTGGTGTACGGAATGGTAGTGGGGCTACCCAACTGCCTGCTTTGTCTTTGAAGACTTCTCTGTCCATGATCTCAAGGAAGAGGTTATCTTCAACAGATGGTGCTAGTTTGTCATCATCTTGAGTTCTCTCAAACACTTTGTGGCCTAGCTGATCTGAATCTTCAGCTGAGGCTGTATCTTCCAGGAACCTCTGGATGTTCTGGGGATGTGTTGGGTTAGATAGTTTCTCTTTAATCTGCATGCTGTTGTTACATGGGCAAAGACATGACGTGCGACCGTTCTGCAGCAGATTTGTTCTGTAGACATTCACCTTTGCGGGTTTGTGAAGTCCGTCCAGACATACATTTCCAACGATAACCCATCCAAGATCAAGACGTTGAGCAAATGGTGCATTGTGCGGCCCATTGTATTGTTCTCTGACCTTGTGCACTCTCAGTATGTCTCTTCCTAGTAGAAGGACGATTGCAGCATCTGGGTTGAGTGCTGGGATCTTGTCTGCTATTCGCATAAGATGAGGGTAGTGACGTGCCACTTCAGGTGTGGGAATCTCTGACCTGTCATCTGGTATCATGTCACATTCTATGAGGGTAGGAAGAGTCAGCTGCATCTTTCCATCTAATGACTCGATGGTGTAGTTGTTTGCTCTTCTCCCTGATGTCTCTATAACTCCAGAACATGTCTTCAAGGTGTATGGAGTTGAACTTCCTGTGTCACCGAAGAGGTCGAAGAACTCTGTCTTTGCTAGAGACCTGTTGCTTTGTTCGTCTAGGACTGTATACATCTTCACTGCCTTTTCTCTGAGACCGTTGGGATACACTTTGACTAAGCATATCTTGGAGCATGATCTAGAGAGTCCTGGTTCTGTACAGATCTCAGTACACTTTGAAGTTATCGCTGGTGTTGCACTTTCTTTTTGCTCCCCACCATGATCTTCTTGAGTTGCTGGAACTTCTGATCTCCATGGTGGTGGTCCTGGGTGCAGTGCTGACAGATGTCGGTCATTGTTGCATTCTGTGCACCGTATTTCTCTCTTACAGTCTTTTGCAAGATGTTGCATTGAGGCGCAGCATCTGAAACAAATGTGATTGTCTTTAAGGTAAGCCTTGCGCTCCTCTAATGTCTTACTTCTGAAACTGCGACATTTTCTTAGTGGATGAGGCTTGTTGTGTATTGGGCACTGTTTGTCTGGATCCTCAACTTCCTTGCTTGTGTTGTCTTCCTGATTGGCTGCAGCCTCAGGTGGGACTTCTGTCTTCCGCACAGACACTGTTGCTCTGCGTTCTTTGTAGTGTACTGGTGGCTGCTTCTCTGTCCTTGGGGCGCTTGCAACTCTCTTGTTCAGGAAGGCGAAGCTTGGGTCATTGCGTGTCTTAGCTTGGTCTACAACGAATTCAGCAAGGAAGACAAACGGTGGAAATGCAACTCGATAGTCTTTCTTGTATCTGGATGCTTGAGAGACCCACCTTTCTTGCAGGTTGAAAGGGAGCTTCTCGATTATGGGCTCTACTCCACGTGCTGTGTCTAAGTATAAGAGACCTGGCAGAGTTCCACTAGTCTTTGCTGCTTCTATCTCTAGGAGTAGGTCTCCGAGCTCTCTCAGCTTCTGATTGTCTTTGTTTGTCATTTTTGGGCAAGTTTCAATTTTCTTTAAAAGTGCTTCTTCTATTACTTCAGGTGACCCATAGCAGTCTTCCATTCTCTGCCAGACCATCGCAAGTCCTGCTGTTGCATCATGGACATGCACTGACCTGATTCTTTTGGCCTGCTCTGAGGACTCTGGTCCTAGGTATTTGGCGAGTAGATCAAGCTTCTCTCTGTCTGTCAGCTCTAAGTTTTGGGTGCTGCTTAGGAAGGATGACCTCCAGGCCCAGTAGTTTTCAGGACGATCGTCAAACTTCAAGAGACCAGTGCTCACCATCTCACGGCGCATCAGGTATTTCGACACGTCTGTAACCCTTGCTGTGTCAGGTGCGTTTGTTCTGGGTACAAACGCGGGACTACTGGCTGATAGTGACTGATGGGTTCGTTGAGGTATTTGACTAAGTCTATTTTGGTCAGATGGTTGCTCTCCTCTATTGTAGTCTAGATCTGGTTTTGCACGAGGAGAGGTTATATCGCCATCTACTTGGTTTCTTAGCGTGTTGGCGGTTTGGTATCTGAGCCCGTGATTGGTTGACTTATCACGTGGCGGTTCAGGTTCAGTCTTGTAGTGATGCGTAACATCAAAGCTATCTGCTCCCAACTGGGTCCTTGATGGTTTCGGTGCGTCACTAGGCTGTTTATCAGGGTACAGGGTTGCTTGTGATTGCACGTACTCACGGGTGCGTTGGAATGTACTGCGAGGTGTTATCAGGGTTTCCAGTACATCGCTCTCTACAAACTGAATATCTGCAGCTCTCGCGAGAACTTCGGCTTCAGCTATGGCTGCTGCAGCTATTTTCTGTTGCTGAAGTATGTGTAAAGAGGCTTGCACTTCTGCCTTTCTCCTAAGCGTTTCTGCTTCTCTCCTTTTTATTTTAGCTTCCCCTTCAGCTTGTCTCTTTTTTATTTCAGCTTCCCCTTCGGCTTGTCTCCTCTTTATTTCAGCTTCCCCTTCGGCTTGTCTCTTCTGCTGCTCTTCATCTAGGTAGCCTTGCTCTTTCATAAGCTCTGCTTCCTGTATGGCATAGGAGGCCATGGCACATGCGGCCTCGGCCTTGGCTTGTGCCCTGGCGGCAATAGCGCTGACTGAAGACAAGTTTGTGACACTAGAATGTCTGGAACTTGTATGCTTACACCTGGCTGCCCCAGCACTGACTGACGATAGGTCTGTGACGTTTGAATGCCTGGAACTTGAACGCTTAGATCTGGCGGTTTCTGCTTTGGATGACGACAGATCCGATTTGTTATAAGTTCTCGGCGTGCTGCATTGTGACTTAGTTTCCAGTGTACTGTGCATATTTTCTTCCTGTTTGCACGAGATTTTAGGAAGGGTTAATTTAGTGATATCTTTCATATCTTTCATAAAGCTGAGTTAGTTTCACTTTGCTATGCCTTAGACTGGCTGTGCTGTGGGGATTTCACACACACGTGCTGCTGTATTAACAGTTAAGAGTCTTTTCTGTGTTGTGGGGCTTGCTGTAGATTTTTCACACAATGTGCTCTGAAGTAACCGTGTAAGTCTTTTTACTGTCCTGCCTTCTCTGCAGTTATGAAAGGGTTACAGAGGATTACAGGCAGTATAACCTTTGATGTCCACACAGTAAAGAGTCGATGATTGATAACCGATGATCTTTTACTGATAACATGTGACATAATGAGAATGCGCGTGAATAAATGCGCGAATGTGAACAAATGCGGTAAAACTGAAATACAAACAGAATAAACAAACATAAGTACATATCTAACTTCCTAGCTATGTGCATAACATTCCACAGTACATAGGAAGGGTACTTACAGACTTTGGGGGTCTAATCAAGCCCATATATGAAGAGGGAACAGCATCCCACATGTACTTGCATTGTAGAATTTCTTCAGTCTGAAGAGATGAGGTCACTTCCTCCCAAGTTAGCAAACAGGAAGTCTCAGGCCTTAAGGGGACAGACACTGCTGAATGCTAAAGAATGCCTTGTGTAATACAAGGCAGCACAGTATCCATAAAGTGCAATTTATTCTTATCTCTAGTGAGTGCGGAATATATCAGTATTCACAGGGGGGTGTGGATCCGTGGAGTCTTTTCTCTGTATTACACTTATCCTAAAAAAAATTTGGGAGCACTATTTGCATGTTTAAAGGGAACTTTCTTTGTTTTTGGTTTCATCACTTTTTGTATTTGGACACAAATTTTATATTTTTTTTATTTTGGTGGTTTTGGACATTTATTTTATACCCACAGAATTTATTATGATTTGTTTATAATTAATTTTGATTCATTTCATGTTTTGCGCTGTTTTATTGTTTCACTGATTCTTGTCAAGGCACAGCAGCATTCACTTTAAAATTTTCACAGAGTTCTTGTGGCGCAGGTTGTTTTTGTTTTAGTCCCTTCTTTTATAGGTTTTATTCACATGATTTAAAGAAACACATTTACAAGCACATCATATTTACAGATCTGAATACAGCTGCAATGTTTCCAATGTAGACATTTACACAGGTGCGTAAACATGCAGATCAGTAAGGCTCCTTTCACACTTCTGGGGTGCAGTTTGCCCATCCCCCTAGCACAGCTTAACCGCATGTTTACGAGTTAGCTGCACTTCCTTCAGAGTTATATTGTGTCCTACGTGTTTGGTGCGCTTTTTGAAAGTGCAACAAAACTCTTGCATTGGGGGAGGAGCGTGAGCATGGCGTCTCGTGGTGGTTTGGCTTAGGAGCTCCAGCGCCCTCCGATGGTGCTTACCTGATGCCCCCACATACCTGCCTATGCTGCTTGACTGTGTTGCTGCTGAGAGGTGTAGGGTCCTACACGGCCGGTGACCGCGGAGAGTGGCTGAACCATACGGCGGTGTGGGTCAGGAGAAGAGCGTCTGCCTGCAGGTGGAGAGAGATCCAGCGAGGATCACGAGGACCCGTGTGACCAGACAGGTGACTGGGCAGGGGAGCCTGGAAACCGAGCGGACGGTGCCTCCCCGCTTCCTCTCCAAAGGGCCTCCAGTCCCTATCCTTCCTTAGTGTGGCTGGCCATTGAGGGGAATGACAGACACAAGAAGGATGCACTACAGAGCCGACCAGGAGCCATGAAATGGTGACTCAAGATGGATTACCAGGTCTGGGAGCCCTCAAAGACACCAAAAGAGAGCCAGTGTGATCAAGGAAGAAACTTAACGAACAACTGCCGCGTGAGCAGCACATGGGAGCCGGTGAATCACGGAAGAGGCTATAAATCCCCAGTGTTTGAGCCCTTGAAGCCCTGTATACTATTGCTGAGGCCAGGAGGCACAGGGATAAATTATTGGTGTTTTTTGGGGACCCCACAGGTAGACGGAACAATGTATGAAGGACTTAGTAGGAAAAGTAAACCCTTACGTATCATCATAACCCCCCCCCCCGTATACCCTGAGAAATATGAAAAGGAGATCTGTTAAAGGAGGGGGAGCAAGGACCCCTCAACCAAATTTAAACACAAGCACAATAAAAAAGTATATGCCCGTACATGAGAAGAGTTCTGAGGACTTAATGTCAGAAACTCAAGGAGAAGAAAGTGTCCTTGGAGGTCAGGGGAGATTATCTCTGGAGGCAGTGGAAAGAAACCAATTGAAAGAAACCTTGAAGCTGGAGAGGGAAAGGGGAAACAGATACATGGAGGAACAAGAATTAAGGTCCCAAATGCCCACAAAGGCAGAAATTGCTGAAATGTTCGCAAAATTAGAAAACTCTATAAAAAGTGATATGGTGTTACACGGCGATATGGGACAAGTTCTATCACGGGTAGAGGAGATGGAAGGGAAGCTGGAGGAGCAAGTACAAGTAATTAATAAATTAGAAGAGCAAATGGATGAAATGAAAAGAGAACAGAGACTGCTATCCTATAGATTAGAAGACCAGGAAAACAGAGACAGGAGGAATAATTTGAGGATTAGAGTTATTCCAGAGATGTCTCAAGGAGAAGATCTAAGGGACACTGAGAAAATTGTTTAATCCAATAATGGGAAGAAGAGAAACAGAGCAATTGAAGATAGAAAGAGCACATAGGATAAGAAGTTCGCAAAAAGTCTCACCAGATACCCCTAGGGACATAATAGTAAGGTTCCATCATTACGAAGACAGAGAGATTATTTGGAAGAAGCTACGTGGGATGCCAGATATAGAGTTTGGTGAGACAAAAGTACAAATGTTTGCGAACATAGCGTCAGAGACACCTTTTAGGTGAAGGTTACTGAAACCACTGCTGGATCAGATGAGAAATAGTTACGGTTGCTATAACTGGGGATTTCTCGCATGCCTGGCTGGGTGGAAGGATGGGAAATCAGCGACATTTTCAGAAGACCTAAATGACTTTTGCGAAAAATTAGAACTACAGACTCCATATATCAAGGGATGGTCTGGTGGAGAGCAGGAGAACATAAGAGTAGCTGAGGAGAAATGGCAAAGAGCTAAAAAAAAAGAGATAGGTGGTGTCAGGGATCTCCTCGATCCCCGCCGCGATGGTCCCGGCGCAGGCGCAGTGCACCGCCCTGTGCAGGGACACGGGCACTAGGTCCGGGCCGGCCGCGGCGTTCGAGTTCGCGCATGCGCAGTAGAAGCCGCGGCCGCCCGCTGGGCACCAATGGCAGCGCAGGGCGGGATATTTAAATGGCCCTGAGCTGTCATTCAGTGCCTTCTGGTCTTACCTGCATCCTGTGAATCTGAACCTGTACCTAGTAAGTTATTTGACCCGGATTGTTCTTGACCTGCTGATTTCTCCTGCCCAGACCCTTGCTTTGCCTGACCTCTCTTCTGAATGCCCCTCATTAGATCTGACCTGCTGTTGCTGACCTGGCGTGTGACCCGACGATTCTCTGCCCGCTCCCTTGTACCATACCGTCCTCTACGTTACCGACTCGGCCCGTCTGACTTCGCACTTGCTCAGCCATCCATCCATCCCATCGGGGTCACCCGACCTCCTCATATCAGGCTCTCCCTGGTTGGAGCCCCTGGCGAACACCCCTACCACTGACAGGTGTGCTCAGTAGTTGCGACCTGGTCTCGGGGTACTCCAAGTCCATCCCCACCATCAGGGGCTCTGGTGAACAAGTACCCTGGGACTTAGACTCCGCGCTCCGGGCACGCCTGACCAGTGGAGTGCTAGTGGTGCCGCTAGGCGGTCCAACACAGTACCAGAAGGCCCTGACTGAGCCTCGAGGAGGACCCTCCCTGATGGAGGAAGTTTGCAGACACCTGGCTACCCTGACGCAAGCTGTGAACGTATTACAGGACAGATGTTTGCAGATTGAGAACCGGTTTCAGGCCTGCACCATATCTGTTCCTGTTTCACAAGCCCCGGCTCCTGCACCCCCGGTCGTAGCAGCCCATGAGCCAGCTCCCGGGCCTTCCGCATCACTCCCTGTGGCGGAACCCCGAGTACCCTTACCAGAGCGCTTCCACGGAGACCGCACACGCTTCCGGTCGTTCCGTGACTTCTGCCTGCTCTATTTTGAACTGCAACCACGGACCTTTCTGAAAGAGTCAGTAAAGGTGGGGTTTGTTATCTCCCTGTTGCAGGGTGAACCCCAAGACTGGGCCCACCGACTAAGGGGAAACAATGATCCACATCTTGTTTCGGTTGACAATTTTTTTAACGCTATGGCCATCTTATACGATGATCCACAATGGGCAGCCTCGGCCGAGGCCACATTATACGCACTCCGACAAGGTCGGCGAGTGGCAGAGGAATACGCCTCTGACTTTAGGCGTTGGATGGGGGACACTCGCTGGAACGAGTTTGCACTTTTGCACCAGTTCCGTATGGGCCTGTCAGAGGCTCTGAAAGACGAGCTCGCCCGGGTGGAGGTGCCCGAGACATTAGAGGACTTGATTGCACTAACCATTAAAATTGACCTAGACTACGGGAACGCAGGTTGGAGAGGTCTGGTCAGGGTCGCGGAAATACCTGGGGGTCATTCCAAGGATCCAGTCTCACTACTAGGCCAAACATCCAGAACCTGCCGTCTGAAGATGCTCCCGAACCCATGCAGCTAGGACTGGCACGGCCTAAGCTATCGCCTGAGGAATGCCAGCGCAGACGCTCCCAGAACCTGTGCCTCTACTGCGGTGAAGCTGGTCACATGGTACGATCCTGCCCGCAGAAACTGAGTAAGTTCACCTCGTCTTCCTTATCTATTGGCAATATGAATCCGTCCCAATACTTAGTTGTGCCCCTCTCCTTTCAGCTTTCAGAAAGGACCGTGGAGGTGACGGCCATAGTTGATTCGGGGGCATGCAGCTGTTTTGTGGATATCAATTTTGCTCACCAGCAGGGTATCCCCCTCCATCCAAAGGAGAAGGGGTTCCATATCTTTTTGGCCGATGGTTCCCGGATAACATCAGGGGTGTTTAACCAGGAGACCCCTTCCATTGTTACTTCCATCGCCGGCCAGCACCGGGAGCTCCTCCGCCTGGATGCTATTGCATCACCCCTTTTCCCAGTCATTCTGGGGCTCCCATGGTTACGGGCCCATAACCCCCAAATTGACTGGGAAACTGGAGTAATCTCGTTCCCTTCCCCATACTGTCGGGAACTTTGCCGAACTTTGGGCCCGGAGGTCCCCCAGGTCCTCCTGTGCTCTGAAGGGGATGCCAGCTTAAAACAAGTGATTCCTGCAGCCTATCATGAGTTTCTTGATGTGTTCAGTAAACAGGGAGCAGATACTCTACCCCCCCCACCGCCCCGTTGACCTGTTACCTGGTTCAGAGATTCCCTTTGGTCGAATTTTCCCCCTTTCTGAGCTCGAATTAGGGGCCCTGAAGGAATATATTGAGGACAGCCTCCGGAAGGGGTTCATCCGCCCCTCCACTTCTCCAGCAGGAGCAGGGATCTTTTTTGTGGAAAAAAAGGACAAGACCTTGAGACCGTGTATTGACTACCGGGAACTGAATAGGGTCACAATCAAAAATCGTTACCCACTACCATTGGTACCGGAATTATTCCAGAGTTTAAAGGCTGCAGTAGTGTTTACCAAGCTGGATTTAAGGGGAGCCTACAACTTGGTTCGCATAAGGGGGGGGATGAGTGGAAAACGACCTTCCGCACCCGTTTTGGCCATTTCGAATACCTGGTCATGCCTTTCGGGTTGTGCAATGCACCGGCCACCTTCCAGCACTTCGTAAACGACATCTTTAGGGACTTCCTGGATATCTTTGTTATCGTCTACTTAGATGACATTTTGATTTTCTCATCCTCCCTGGGGGAGCACAGGATACATGTAGCAAGGGTGTTGGGGCGGTTGCGGCAGCATGGGTTGTACGCTAAGGCAGAGAAATGTTGCTTTGAACAGTCTAGCATTACATTTCTGGGCCTGATCACCTCCACCGCGGGGGTCGCAATGGACCCTCAGAAAGTCTCTGCGATCCTGGATTGGCCTGAACCCACGGACAGGAAAGGCGTCCAACGGTTTATCGGGTTTGCAAACTTCTACCGGAAGTTCATCAAGAACTTCTCGGGTCTGGTCTCCCCCATCACTCAGTTAACCAAGCTTGGGACCCGATTCAGATGGACGCCAGAGGCACAGGAAGCTTTTGAAGCGTTAAAGAGGTTATTCACCTTGGCACCCATTCTGGGTCACCCTGACGCCTCCCTACCCTACATCTTAGAGGTAGATGCGTCAGAGAACGCGGTTGGTTCCATTCTATCCCAACGAAAGGGCGCCAAGGAATTACTCCACCCGGTAGCATTTTTCTCACGGAAACTTACCCCTGCAGAGAAAAATTACGACATTGGCGATCGAGAACTACTGGCTATCAAGACAGCATTAGAGGAATGGAGGTACCTGCTGGAAGGTGCCTCACACCCCATCCTGATATTCACAGACCACAAGAACCTAGAATATCTGAGGACCGCCAAACATTTATGCCCACGACAAGCGAGATGGGCATTGTTTTTCTCAAGATTCCATTTCCATATCACGTACAGGCCGGGATCAAAAAACACGAAACCAGACGCGTTGTCACACATGTACGAGGATGCCAAGGAGATCCCAGTACCTGACACTATTCTGTCCGCAGGAAACCTCTTGGCCCTCCAGACGAACCTTCGCTCCAGGATAATGGGAGCATCCACAGCCATGTCAACCCCAGATGGGGCGCCCCTCCAGAACAAGGGGGGAATCCTATGGAGAGAGGACCGGATTGTGGTGCCGGAGGAAGCCCGAACCCTAGTCTTGGGACATTGCCACGACCACCCGATGGCAGGACATTTTGGCCCGGTCAAGACCCTGGAGCTTCTCCGACGCTCCTTCTGGTGGCCAGACATGGCCAAGGATTGTAAGAACTACGTGGGCTCCTGTGTCATCTGCCAGAGGAACAAGCCTTCAAGGAATAAGGCTTGGGGTCTGCCGCGTCCGTTACCCATTCCTGAACGGCCTTGGCAGAAGATCTCAATGGACTTTATAGTCGAACTTCCACCTTCACTAGACCACACAGCAATTCTCGTGGTCGTGGACCGTTTATCCAAAATGGCCCATTTCGTACCATTACGGAAGACTCCATCGGCAGCCGAGACATCGCAAGTTTTCATTCGAGAGGTTGTAAGACTGCATGAGGTCCCTGAAGACATCGTCTCGGACCGAGGGGTTCAATTTACCTCGAGATTCTGGAGGGCATTGTGCAAAGCCCTGGATATGAAACTGTCCCTTTCCTCGGCATTTCACCCTCAGACTAATGGACAGACCGAAAGGACCAATCAGACCCTGGAGCAATACTTGCGATGTTACACATCATTTACTCAGGACGACTGGGTGCCACTTCTCCCTTTGGCGGAATTCGCGTACAACAATGCTTGCCATTCAGCAACAGGGCAGTCTCCGTTCTTCTCCAACTATGGGTTTCACCCTGTCTTCCTCCCGGATTTGGTCCCGGAATGCCCAGTTCCAGCAACACAGGATGCACTAACATTTTTCTCTTCAAACAACAAGAAACTACAGGAAGCCATCAGTCGGGCCCAAGAAGACTGCAAAAAGGCATTTAACAGGAAACGAAGAGGAGATCTGGTGTTGCGGCCCGGAGAGAAGGTTTGGCTGGCTACATCTAACTTGAAGATGCTCTGCCCTTCGAAGAAGTTGGGACCTAAATTTATAGGCCCCTTTTGCATTAAGCGGATGGTCAATGAAGTGGCCTATGAACTTGTTCTCCCTGAGACACTCAAGATCCACCCAGTCTTCCATGTGTCCCTGCTGAAGCCGGTAATCCCAGATGCCTTCCCGGAACGAGAATCCAGACCCACGGAGGCCATAACGGTCGAAGAGGAAGAAGAATTTGAGGTGGAAACAATCCTGAAGTGCCGAAGAAGGGGGGGCCAGACCCAATTTCTTATCAAATGGAAGGGCTATGGCCCTGAGGACAATTCTTGGGAACCAGCCCATAATGTCCATGCACCCAGACTTGTCCGGAGGTTTCTTTGTGACCACCCGTGGTGGAGAGATCGGGTGGGCATCCGGAGGTTGCCCGTAGGGGGGGGGCAACGTCAGGGATCTCCTCGATCCCCGCTGTGATGGTCCCGGCGCAGGCGCAGTGCACCGCCCTGTGCAGGGACACGGGCACTAGGTCTGGGCCGGCCGCGGCGTTCGAGTTCACGCATGCGTAGTAAAAGCCGCGGCCGCCCGCTGGGCACCAATGGCAGCGCAGGGCGGGATATTTAAATGGCCCTGAGCTGTCATTCAGTGCCTTCTGGTCTTACCTGCATCCTGTGAATCTGAACCTGTACCTAGTAAGTTATTTGACCCGGATTGTTCTTGACCTGCTGATTTCTCCTGCCCAGACCCTTGCTTTGCCTGACCTCTCTTCTGAATGCCCCTCATTAGATCTGACCTGCTGTTGCTGACCTGGCGTGTGACCCGACGATTTTCTGCCCGCTCCCTTGTACCATACCGTCCTCTACGTTACCGACTCGGCCCGTCTGACTTCGCACTTGCTCAGCCATGCATCCATCCATCCCATCGGGGTCACCCGACCTCCTCATATCAGGCTCTCCCTGGTTGGAGCCCCTGGCGAACACCCCTACCACTGACAGGTGTGCTCAGTAGTTGCGACCTGGTCTCGGGGTACTCCAAGTCCATCCCCACCATCAGGGGCTCTGGTGAACAAGTACCCTGGGACTTAGACTCCGCGCTCTGGGCACGCCTGACTAGTGGAGTGCTAGTGGTGCCGCTAGGCGGTCCAACAGGTGGGGAGGAGAGAGGGTGGTGCGGACGGGAGGTGAGAGAGTAGTGGGGGCTGAGGACCCAAATGGGGAGTATCCTACCTCTCTGAATATCGGTTAGTTAGTTTTTTTTTGTTTTCTCACCTCTCCCTGCACCGCCATGTCCTTTTCACCTGTCTGATAATGCCTCGGAGATGAGATCTCTTTCCTCCGAAGGCAGGCTAAAGGGGGCCTTAAAAGTCAGAAAGAGGTGTATCAGACAGGCAAGAGAACTGTAGTAAAGAAGAACGGGTAGGTGAGGAACAGAAGTATTTGAACACCCTGCGATTTTGCAAGTTCTCCCACTTAGAAATCATCAACTCCGTGTTGCTCAGCGACAGCCCCGAAACCTGACAGATCTAGAGGAGATCTGTGTGGAGGAGTGGGACAAAATTACTGTTGCAGTGTGTGCAAACCTGGTCAAGAACTACAGGAAACGTTTGACCTCTGTAATTGCAAACAAAGGCTTCTTTACCAAATATTAACACTGATTTTCTCAGGTGTTCAAATACTTATGTTCAGCAGTGCAAGACAAATAAATTCTTTAAAAATCATACAATGTGATTTCCTGAATTTTTTTTTAATTTTGTCTCTCAGAGTGGGAATGCACCTACAATGTGAATTTCAGACCCCTCCATGATTTCTAAGTGGGAGAACTTGCGAAATCGCAGGGTGTTCAAATACTTCTGTTCCTCACTGGACCAACAATCGATAGAAGTGGTCTTTCTTCAGGAAATTCAGGAGACACATACCGGTATATCCCAGGATTCAAATATTAAGTTATACCCTAAGTTTCTACCAACATTGTATTATACAGATTCCCCAATAAAATGGGCAAAGGGAGTGGAGATAGGCTTTGGAAAAAATATAAAATTTACCCTGGATGAAAAGATGGTCGATCCAGCAGGCTGCTACTTATTTTTAAGAGGACGTTTGCAGGGAAAAGAATGTACACTGGTAAATATTGTCCCAACAAAAACCCGACGGTATATTTAGAAGGAATATTGGCAAAGCTTATAGACTTTAAAAGGGGTAGTGTGATTGTGGCAGGTGATTTAAACTTTGACATGGACCCAGAAATGGCTGCCTCTTCATGAGAATATTTAAAAAAAGAATATTAAAAAAAAGTTACATCAATGTCAGCTGAACCCCCAACCCCCCCCCCCTCCTCCCCCCGAGGAGAGTTGCCAACCATCCCTGCAGGCCTCGAGAAGCATTTCAATAACGCAGCTCTCGAGAAGCGGCTTCCAGCTGCTTCATTGAATGTCATACTGGAGATCACTGCTTGTCACCACCCCCACCGCTGCACTGATCATCTGTGATTGTTCTGTTTTCTTTTAGTGTGTTCTTCTCAGTTCCCAGCCCCTCCCACCATCATCTGCACCAATAGGGGAGAAGAGGGGAGAGAGGCTGGATCTGCTCTGCCTTCCCCTGTGCCCGCCTACACTCCAGTCCATACAGCTTCAGAGGATGTGTGGGTGGGAAATTGAACACAGAGCAGCTGACAGCTCTGATGCATCTGAATGAGTCATGTAAGCCCGAGTTCCCTTCCTTCCACCCATCCCTCCCTTCCTTCCTTCCTTCCACCCACCCCTCCCTCCCTTCCTTCCACCCACTCCTCCCTTTCTTCCACCCAACCACCCCTCCTTTCCTTCCACCCACCCCTCCCTTCCTTCCTTCCTTCCTTCCTTCCACCCACCCATCCCTTCCTTCCTTCCTTCCTTCCACCCTCCCTTCTTTCCACCCACCCCTTCCTTCCTTCCACCCACCCCTTCCTTCCTTCCATCCACCCCTTTCCTCCTTCCACTCACCCCTCCCTTCCTTCCACCCACCCACCCCTCCCTTCCATCCACCCCTCTTTTCCTTCCTTCCTTCTTTCTTCCTTCCTTCCATGCACCCCTCCCTTCCTTCCAACCACCCCTCTTTTCCTTCCTTCCACCCACCCCTTCCTTCCCTCCACCCCTCCCTCCCTCCTTTCCTCCTTTCCTTCCTTCCTTCCACCCACCCACCCTTCCCTTCCTTCCACCCACCCCTTCCTTCCACATACATTCTACATATATATGCACTCATTTCCAAGTAAAATACTGTGCACCCCACCAATGAGTGCCTTCTCTCATCCCTGCACTGCACACAGCCTGGGCACAGGCAGCAGAGCTCCTCCTCCCCACACATACTGTAGCTGAGTTTGGATTCTTTTACATACAACCTCAGTCTGCACAGTGTGCAGGAATGGGAGTAGGAGTTTTGTTGAGTGTCCTGGCAGCAGAGACCCCTGTGTTTAAAAAAAAATTAAGTTTTTCTATCTTACTTCAATGTTTATTGAGGGGAGCAGGTAAAGAAACCATTTCAAGATAGAGACAAAATATTGATGCAGATAAAATTCTCATGCATGAAAAACAGAAACTTTCAATAGTTAAATGATGATTTCATGCAGAAAACAATGACCACATCAATGTGATTTTTATTTTTGTAACTCTAATATTTGGATATTTAGTATCATGAAAAAAATAAATGCTTTTAAAATAATGGAATTTCGTATATTGACATCAAAGAGGGACCCCCCCCTTTGATGTTTTTTTTCCCTCTTACCTTCTTTCACTGATTTTATGCACATTTCACATTTCAATAACCCAGCCAGCAAATCCAGTGTTGTCCTACTGATCCACTACGCCAATGCCACATCCCACACCTTGCTCTGCACTTCCATCTTCATTCCTGATGTCATTGAGAGGTCGCTACCTCTTCTTGGTTTGGTCAGCCTGGCCCTCTGATAATCAGATCGGGGTCTGCCCTATTCCAGCCGCATGGAATGTGAAACATCCTGGAATATGTGAAATGCATATTTCGGGAGGCTTTAGAGTACAGCAGATGTCATTCTTGCCTAGGCAAAAATGGTGGCAGGGGGGCAGGATAAACAAAAAAAAGTTAAAAAAAAGGCAAACAAAGAAGGAAAAATTGTCATTTTACAGTGATTGAAGGTCTCTTTTAAGTACCCCTGCAAGTGTCTCAATTTCTTGCTCTAATTTTTTCTCATAATAATGTAGCACTACCCCCTTAGGAGCTGCTGAATATCAGGGTCCCCCTATCGTCTTTCATAGCCAGGCAACAGACACTTCCACATATGCTTGCATCCAGAGTCGGAAATCAGTCCTTGAGCTTTGGTTTTGTTATTTTATTTAGGAGATTTAAACTGGGATAGGGCTAGGGGTGTACAGGATGCCCAAAGGAACTGATGAACTGAGGACTACTTCCTGGAACTATCTACAAGCCTTCACTGCAACACAGTCTTTATTGGAGAACTAGCCAGCATCTCCTAATGTACCACCACAGACCTTAAATGAACTCCTCCTCCTTCAACCAGCAATCTGGAGGTATTCCAGAATAGAGGATCTGGTTCCTGTCACTTTAACAATTGGACAGTCCCAAGTAGGTAGCGAATCTGGTTTCCAACCAGAGTGCTGCTTCCTCTATCCACCCAGGGGGTGCTGGGGTACTCATTCTTCTGTACTGATGATGGGTTGGTGGCTGCTATCAGGCCTTTTAGCTGGGCCATTCCTTCTTTGCTGCACAGGTGGTCCTCGCTCTGGGGGCCAATGAAATTCAGAGCCTTCTTCCTTTCCAGCTCTGCTGCCTCTAGGTGAGCCCCTCTCTCCATCTAGGCTCCCTCCCAGGCTCCTGCCTTCAGCCTCACATCTTCCTCTCTATCTTCCAACCAAACTCCCCTGCAGCTGAGCAGGCTCACTTACTTTTAAGGGTCACCCTAGCCCCTTTCCAAGTCAGCAGGTCCATGCTGCATGTATGAGGAGCCAGATCGCTGGGCATCAGATGGTTGAGTGGCTCTCCACAGTGCCCGCACCTGACCCAGGCTTCGATCAGGGCGGTTGGTCTCCTGCATTCAGGGCAAATTAGACATAGTCTCTCCGTTTCTCTGACCAGCCCTGGGCTGAAGCATCTGCGGTGTCCCAGGAGGATGCCCATGACCACCAGGGTGATCTCTGCCATGGAGACTTTTGCAAACACTTGCAATACGCTCTCCATCTTGCTCCTCTCTTGCTCCCTGTCCACATATTGGGTGTAGAAAGTGGTTTTTATTGCAGGCATATGGGTGTGCTTGTGGGTGTGCATGTAGGTGTGGCCATACCTTTTCTTCATGACTCTTTGGCACCACTGATGTTCCAGGCAGGAGTAAACTGACTGATTTAGCATGAACTGTAGCTGAGATGTTAAATATTGAATTTTGTGATTAAATGCATGCTTTCTTCAACATTTATCATTCTGCAGTCACATTAAAGCAATCTTGTCACTCATTGAAGAAAATAAATCCTGAAAGTATCCTTTAAAAACTGCAGAGGAATACTAACCCTTCTGATGAGTGGTGTGTTGAAAATTGGTTCTCTTGCAGACGTTTGACTACTGCTACTAACTGACATGACTGGGAGTGTCAGATAATGTGTCACGAGCTTGCCACTGTGGTTTGGGTGGGCCAACTCAATATTAAACCCTATGGACTAAGACTGGGATGTCATTAAAGTTTATGTGTGTGTAAAAGTAAGCGTCCCAATACATTTGGCAATATAATATATATATACAATTACATTTTGTCTGAGTTATTGCAGAATAGGAGGGTTTAGTTGCATGTCAAGTTACACACAGGGAAATGTGTAGCGACAACAGAACAGACGTATTGCTCATAGAGGTGGGTATCAGTGGGTGACATCACAATAGATTGGTATTGAAAGTTTCCTTCACATTCAAGCAAGCAGTGGAAAGTGAAATAGAGAGGATAGACAGGAGGGTTAAGTGGGAAGAGGTAAGTAGTATAAATGGGGGATGGGGGATGGAAAACGTAAATAATGTTATGTCAAATTGAATTGGTGCCATTTATGGGCCTCAGTGAATAATCTGCTTATCATAGCTCATATCAAGGCACTATTTATAAAAAAGAAAGGAGATCTTGATCTAATTCACTCAGACTGAACAACAGGCATCCCTTTGATGTTGTTATCAACTGAGGAGAAAAAAGCCTTTAAATGGGTTTACTGGGCTTTTATTGAAGCCACTTTTATTGAAGCCACTCTCAAACATGTTGGATTAGGAAATTCCATGTGTGTGGCACTTTACTCTTATTCTTCTGTCTGCATTAGACTCAGCTGTTTGCTATCTTCAACATACATACATATGAGACTTATTTTCTTCATCTCTTCAACATACATACAGATGAGACTTATTTTCTTCATCTCTTCAACATACATACAGATGAGACTTATTTTCTTCATCTCTTCAACATACAGTACATACATACAGATGAGACTTATTTTCTCCATCTCTTCAACATACAGTACATACATACAGATGAGACTTATTTTCTTCTTCTCTTTTGGACTCCTTCAATTTACTTTTTTTGCTAAGCATAATATGCTAGAGTGTAGATAACAAATACACATCAGTAGGCAGTGACATTCACTGATGATTCCCTAATATTATGTTATGAAATGTCTTTCATATAGCCAACCACCTTGGTAGGACAGACAACATGGAAGATAGTCAAACTCCAAGGCCCAAAAAATATATCAAACTGTCATGTCCAATGTGTGACATGCTTTTTCTTTTTATTAGGCCCAAGTTGTGGGGTACTGTATCAAATGCCTTATTGAAATCTAGATACACTGCATACACAAGTCTTCCTCTACTCAAACTAGAGCTCAGCTCCTTACAGAATATTAAATAGGTTAGTCTGGCATGAATGATTCTTCATAAATCCATGTTGGTTACTACTAATAATACTCTTTTCATCAGAAATATCTTGGATATGCTCCTTATCATTCCTTCCAATAATTTACATACTTTTGATGTTAGGTTGACTGGCTGACTGGTCTCTAGTTTCCAGATATACACTATATTGCCAAAAGTATTGAGACACCCCTACAAATTATTGGATTCTGGTGTACCAGTCACTTCTATGGCCAAAGGTATATAAAATCAAGCATCTAGGCATGAAGACTACTTCTACAAACATTTTTGAAAAAATGGGTCACTCACCAAGTGCAATGCAAAGCATTGGATACAGTGGTGTAAAGCACGCCACCACTGCACTCTAGAGCATGAAGATGGGTTATCTGGAGTGACGGATCACGCTTCTCTGTCTGGCAATCCAATGGACATGTTACCAGGAGAACAGTTCTTGCCTGACTGCATTGCGCCATATGTAATGTGTAGTGAAGGGGGGATCATGGTGTGGGGTTGTTTTTCAGGGGTTGGGCTTGGCCCCTTAGTTCCAGTGAAGGGAATTCTTAAGGTGCCAGCATACCAAGACATTCTGGACAATTTCATGCTCCCAACTTTGTGGGAACAATTTGGGGATGGCCCCTTCCTATTCCAACATGACTGTGTACCAGTGCACAAATCAAGGGCCATAAAGACATGCATGAGCGAGATTGGGGTGGAGGAACTTGACTGGCCTGCAGTCCTGACCTCATCCTGATAGAACATCTTTGGGATGAATTAGAGCGGAGACTGCGAGCCAGGCTTTCTCGTCCGACATAATTGCCCAACCTCACAAATGCGCTTCTGGAAGAATGGTCAAACCTTCCCATAGACACACTCCTAAACCTTGTGGACAGCTTTCCCAGAAGTGTTGAAGCTGGTATAGCTCCAAAGGGTGAGCTAAACTCAATATTGAACCCTATGTAGTAAGAGGAAAGAAATGCAGTGGAATATTAACCCTTCTAATGGATGGTGTGTTGAAAATTGGTTCTCTTGCAGACTTTTGGCTACTGCTACTAACTGACATGACTGGGAGTGTCAGATAATGTGTCACCAGCTTGCCATTGTGGTTTGGGTGGGCCAACTCAATATTGAACCCTACGGACTAAGACTAGGATGCCATTAAAATTAATGTGCATTTGAGGCAGGCGTCCTAATACCTTTGGCAATATAGTATATATCTTGACCCTTTTTTGAATAGTTGCTTTTCACCAATCAGCAGGTACCATTCCAGTCAGTAATCTGTCCTTAAAAATTAGGAATAATGGTCTGGCTATGACATGACTAAATTCTTTGAGGACTCTTTGGTATAAGCCACGTGGTCCTGATGATTTATTCAGAATAAGTTTTTCTAGTCTGTTTTTTAACACTGGTTTCTGTCAGCCACAAGATTATATTCAATATAATGTCATTAAAATATTTTTGGCATGATTCACACCTGTGTTTAAATTTAGTTGTATCCAACTGTATGTCAATGGATATGACATTCTTTGCATGGCTGAGGAGATACAATGTTGTTAAAAGGAATATCTTACCCCCAATGCTGTATCTATTTCCAGTCCACATCCCAACATAATGTTCTCTTTTCTGCATATACAGCATGTTACTTTTTTACATTATCTTGCCATTAAATATATGTGATGGAGATTATGCTTCTTTTAACTGCACCATCCCTCACGCTGAGCTAATAGCCACAATATCAGCTCTCCATAGATTTCTTTTAATGTTTTGTCCACTCTTAACCTAGATAAGGCATAAAGGTCCATGCCCACTGTAACCCATGTTGGCTTGGTGTTACACATATCAGCTTAGGAACAGACATTGCTATTTTTCATTAGGAAAATGTGTGTCCAAAACTGGTTGCCTGTGGGCACAAGTGTTCTGATGTAAGTTTAAAGAATATTTTAGAATGGGAATGTTAATTCATAAGATGCAAACACTTATTGTATAAATGCCATAACAGTATATTTCATATTAGGCATTTAAATTAACATCTCTCTGGGAAAAAGAAAAAAACATTGCTTACTGTTTGGATCTCTTGTCTATGCGCTGTCATTCTGGCACACAAAAGATTGGTATGCACTTGGCAGTGGTAGGGTTAAATCACATGGCAGACCACAGGACATCAAAGATAATGCGCTGGTCATGACACATCTGCATCTTATTTGGTAGGAATATGGTGCTAATTGTTCACATATGAGAGAGCTGAACCCTGTTCAGAGCAGTTTGTTGCATTAACCCTTTCACAGCCTGAAACTGTGAAGTCTTTATATTTTGTTTACCCTTTCTGTGCCAGGTAGTGTCCTTGTTTTGACACAATTTTCCCAACCAATCCACAGGGGTCACCAACACTTCACATTTTACACAATTCCAGTCAGCACAGGTGTTTCAATTAAAATAATTTTTTTCGGACAGATGGATGCTTTTAGCTCAACATCTAGCTATTCGCTGAACGTTTATATGCACTTGACAGTGCAATCATATTCTAATGTCAAAGAGTTTCCCAAGATGATGAAAAAATTGATGCCTGGTATATATTTAAAATATATGGTCAGATCTTTCATGTGATCTTTTTATTGTGGTAAAACGTGGCATTGAAACATTTTTACCTTTGTTATTTCAGTTATTTAAATTAACAATGGAGCCTGAAAACTGCCACCAAAGTACTTGTAATGGCCCCTGAATAATGGCAGTAGTATAGGCTAATAAAATAACACTTGACTCCTTGTCATCTTTTGTGTTATCAGTAAAGCATTTTCAGTGACCCCCCCCCTTATAATACCTAACCCAGCCTTTTAAACTGATCTATTCAGGTAGTTCTCTAAGAGAAGCAAGTGGAAGGTCAAAAAGTTCCCCTTTTTGTGGAAGAGCATATAGTTATTAATTTGATAAAGGAGTAACTTTACTGCTAGCCATGCAAACATGTTTTGTCCCATGACATGTAATCAGTTTAAATGTCATTAATACTCACAATGGCTCCTCAATTACGGAACTGAGTAAACAGAGAGTCAAGATCACATACAGGGTCTTGTAATCCTTTTTTTATCAATTCCCATATTATTAGATTTGATGTATTTTATGGGGTTCAATTAAGAATAGGATAGTGTTAGCATGCAAGAATGGCAAACTGACTTAAAAGGATGGCTGCTCATATGTTATTTGTTAAATTCCCCGGTATCTAGTCTTTACAGGGCTAATTCCATTTCCCTTGCACAACATGTATGTGAATGTATGCCTGAGAGAAAAAAAGCAAAATGAATACTTAAAAGGTTAAACAAAAGCAAACGTCACTTGTTCCTGGTAATATACACCGGTCAGCAGGTCTGCTATAAATGTAAATGAAACAATAAGTCCTCGTGTGCCTGTAAAGTACACACGTCTACAGACTGGCCTTCTATGCTGAAGGTTTTATAACATGTCAGATTATTAGGGTCCATTGACACCAGTGTGTGTTATGCTCCATATATCACATGCACATGGGTGTGCCTTGTGTAGGGGTTGTTCACTGTATTGTTACAACGCATCACACTGTTAACTTTTTAATCTTATTTTTTTTTTCATTTATTGAAATATTACAAAACAACATTTCATTCAACTCTATGCACTCTAGCACCTTGTGATGCACTGCAGCTAGGGTTGTCACCTCATCCCTTTAAACCCCGAACACATATTAATTACACAGGTTCTGAGGGTAATTGAATGCAGATAACGCACTAAGTTATTTTAATTACCACCTTAATCAGACACAGAAACTGTGTAATTAATATGTGTTCGGGTTTAAAGGTATGAGGTGGCAACCCTAACTGCACAACATGTTACATTGTGTACAAATGCAACCTGTTGTAATTTTTTCAGTGCACATTAACACAACAGGTAGGCGTAAACTGAAACAATAGGAAAAATTCTTTCAATTCACAACTGCCTTGTTTTTGCGTTTGGGAATCCATAGGGGCAGTAATGCCTAAAGTTGCCCTGTGTATGAGTAAGGTGTGCACTTCTAATCTAATTAATAAAGTATTATTTCACCCATTTTCATTTTATTGAAGCTCAAATCACAACCAACCTTCTGAAATTTGCTTAAACAATTCTTATGAATGTCAGCTGCTGTTAGAAGAAAGTTTATTGTAACTTTATAGCAATACTAAAACTGATAAAGGCAATGTCCTAGATTGTAAGCTCGAAAGAGCAGGGCCCCCGAACCCCTCGTGTATTGTTCTGTTACTGTATTGTCTCATGTTCTGTCCCCCAATATAATGTACAGCGCTGAGCAAACCTTTTGGCGCTATATAAATACTGTATAATAATAATAATAATAATGTCTACTGACTTTAGTGATTTACAGTCGTTTTCTAAAACAACATATAACAAAAGGTCAGATATTATTGATGATCCATTCCTTTGTTATTATGACTCTTTAAACTAATTAACTGAAATATATATAAGCTGTGTCAACCAATCCCCGATTAGATTAGTTCCTCTTTCTGTCTGGGTGTTTGTAGGGAACCCTAGTCCGCAGAGTAGGTGTGAAACTTCCACCATTTCAACATTTCACAAATATTCAATAGGTAACATTTTTAAACCCCACAAAGAGTTAAAACAGGGCATAGTGTTTTCTGATGCACACATATATTTAATTTATATTTTTTAGTAAGGAAAAGAAAATGCCTTTTTTACCCCGTGAGAATTTTAAAATGTCATCTGTATATCTTTTCACTATAAGCAGCATCTCTGCTAGCCCAATTAACATTAAGGCCTCTTGCACATGGGAGTAAAAGCCTCCCCTTTATTTACTGATTTGAAATTAGATGCATTGCTGTCTATGGAACAATGCACACTGCTGAGTAAAAATCAGAAATACAGCGATGAGTACACAGCCATAAAATGAAAATAGAAAATGTTACATGTGAGTGCTGTAATTTTCGCACAAAAATGTGTCTATAAGCATGCTTACGTGAGTATAAATGAGCATAAAACAACATAGGCAATGACGAAGAATTTTACTCGCCTATACACCTACACACTTTTAAGCCTGGTACACACGATGAGAATATCATACGAATGATTATCTATTTTTTTTGCATTCTAATCTCATATCAAAAATGAGGAGGTTTCTAAAGTTATGACAGAATACAACTTCAGAAGTGATGTAATGTGTTGTATTGTATTGTAATGTATTCTTCTGTTTCTGAGCATGCGTGGTCTTGCTCTTCTGATTTTTATTTCGTACGAATACTGCACTGATCTGGTATAATACAAAATTTCGTGTTTGTCCCTTCTAATAATTTTGGATGAAAACAGTGTACTAACGATCAGATTATCTTACGATCATTTTGAAAATTGTATTCTTCGTCCGATTTTCTGATCATTTGTACTAGGCTTTTTGTACCTATACGCAAGGCCTTTGTGGGACATTTTACACAGGATGTTTCTGTCAACAAGATCCTAAGTATAAACATCAGTAACTTATTACGCCCCTGTGCAACTGGTCTTAGCCCATTCAATTTAAAGGGCTTTTGTTTTCATTCTAAATTGGGGTGGATGGCAATCCGCTGGTCAAGTGTAAGACTTTACCCTGTGTAGTAAATAGTGCCAAGGTACAGTGTAGGAATACAGATACTCTAAAAATGAGCCAACTGAATATTATAAGTATCCGATTAAGACAGTTGCACCTGCAAAAACGCATAAGTAAGGCAATGATGAATAGCCAAAGAATACATAACATAAGGAAAAGAAACCCTTGTACAGATGTAGAAGTATATCTTGTCTGCAGTAATTAAAAAAAAGGCTAATAGCATTTTAAAAACACCCCCAAAACCTATTTACGTCTGTATCCTAAGCACTTGAATAACTGTTCCAAATCATTGGCAGTGTCAGTGTCTATCCCATTGATTGCAAGTATTTATTAACATCATTTTTTTTTACCTTAAAGCGTATCCTATTTTTAAATATTATTACTGTAACCCATGTGTTTAAGAAATGATGTAACTATGGCTTTTTTTAATCAATGTTGGAACTGAACATTTGATCAGTACTGAAGATCATTGGAGTGTAAACTAACACTCATAATAATTAACTCAGTTAATGTTCCTTCATCCTTTTAAATCAAAGTTGTCCTGATGATTTTGTAGATGCCTTTATGGGATTTGTGTAAAACCTTCAATAATCTTGCTGTCATGCCAAGTAATCTCTTAAAGATTTTTTTTTCTTTTTCTCCGTGACAGTTATATGTAGATTCTGGAGAGAAAAAAATGTTTTTTTTTGCTACAGAGACAAAGTATTATTTTTACATTTTAGCTTCAAGTATAGGTGGAATATTTTAGTCAACAGATAACAGTTTCCATCCAATATTTCTCAGGAACTCCAGCTTTGGTTCCCCACTCTGTTCTCATCCACCAGGGAGATTCATTCCTTCTGCTACAACGTTGGTGTTTGCACACTTCATATTGAATTCCATTAATACGAATTGATACATTGATTAATACAAATGGGAAAGCTCTATGTACTGACCTTGGCAGGTGTGTGGACCTGGAAAGACAGATTAGAATTTTCAACACTGAAGCTCCTAAAAGATACAAGAAACTCATAGGTGGTTTAACGTTAGAGCGTCTACCAAAGCTTAGAAAACAAGTATAGGGTGGACTGATCCTTTAAAAGAGGATGTACATAAAATGATGCAATAAGTATTTATACAAGTGGGTTGAAAAACATACCACTTATTATGTTGTCAGGACTCCAGAGGTAACAACTCCTCAGCTCCTCATAAAGACCCTTGGGTGCTGAGGCTGTTTTGTTGAGAGATATGTGTGACCTTTAATCCTACATGTTATTCAATACAGTGTGGGAAACCAAGTAATTTCTAAGCTTTAGAACTAGTTTTACTGATTATATGAACTTCAAAAGAATGCATTCATTTTCATGCTGCATACCTTTCATAAATGGCCCCCCTGAATATTTATATTTTGTGGGATGAAGACATTAATTATGGGGAAGTTGTGTCAGTGGGGGGGGGGGGGGGAGTGTTCTCTCCCAGAAGTAGGTTTTCAGTTGTCTTCACTGGTATTCTAGTTAAAATTTCATGGTATATATAAGAAATCAGATGTTTGTTTCATACAGTCCCAAAGGGGCTGGTGTTTGACAATTGTTCTAAGAGGAAAAATGTAATGTCTTTCGCAACCAACCAGCTTCCAATTATCTTTTTGACTGCTCAAGTCTGACAATAAAGGAAGGGTCCTAACTGGTTGCCTTGGGCAACAACATTTTTTTTGTTACAATGTTGTTCAGGCCCTAAAATATACGTTTTTCCTTTTGCTATACAATAAAATGTGCATTCGGCGTTCTCTCTCTTCAGTTCTGTGCTTTTATAGTCAGCCAATAATTTGTGTTCAATTATAGAATTTAGAATAGTTGCTGAGGGTGCAGAAAATATATTAATGTCAGTGAACTACAGTAACCAACTGTCATCTTCAAAACAGGACAACAGTAAACTGCTCAAGGCAGCCACCACCAAGTTAGTTACCATCATTAAACCTTTCTATTCCAACTGTTTATTACTTAACCACTTCAGGACCACCCACCTGCAATGCGCTGCGGATGGGCAGCCAGTACAGACACAGCGACGTACCTGTACGTCGCTGGCCTCTTCTGGGTACAGGATGCCAAAATGATTAGACACAGCTGGATTTTCTCAGCAAGTCCCAGCCAATGATTCATGTTCAGGACCTGCTGAACAGCTGTGTTCAATGACAGCCCAGAGCCCTGTGTTGACAATCAACACAGGGATCTTTACAGAGGGAACCATCTCTTTGTTTTTTCTCCCTGCAAAGCATGGGATTTGTGTAAAATCCTCAATAATCTAGCTGTCATACAAAGTCATCTCTTAAAGATTTTTTTTTTCTCTTGTTATCTGCAGTTTCTGGAGAAAAAAAAAATGGTTCTTCTGATACAAAGTATTATTTTTACATTTTAGCTTTACGTCTAGGTGTTCTGACATGTTCTAACTTGCACTCACCTGAGTCACAGACCAGTTGACTGAGTGTTTGTGGAGTAGTAGACTAAACAACATGTCTGTTGGCAGAAAATGAGTGACAGGAATCTGGGGCAGTGGATTAACATCAAATTTGCATGAAAATTGGCAAAAGTGCGAGTGAAACTTAAGCTGTCTTACAATAGGCTTATGATGAACATTCCATGAAGAAATAAAGGGGTTTTTGAATGGCATAGGTGATTTAACCCCTTAATTCCTCGCCTCCCGGCTTTTGAAAAAGGTTTCTGAAGCCGGGAGGTGGGGCGGGGATTATAAACATGTGACTGCCGTGATTGGCTGTCACAGCGTTCACATGGTTGGAAAGCTCCCGATCACAAGAAGCGATCAAGAGCTTTCCGTTAGGCGCTGGCAACTGTGCCAGGAGTGCTCAGGGCATGCACTCTCGGTACAGGTTTATTTACATTTGGGTAGGGAAATATGCGACCTCTTGGCATCAAGGCCCACCTACCAACAGCACGCATATTTGCGTACTCTCAGCACAAAGGTGTTAAAGAGAGATGAGACAATGACCAAGATGATGCAAGAAGTGGGCAGCCAATAACGCAAAGGACAGATGCAAATGTGGACAGAGAATCCACCACGACAATGCTCCTGCATGATGATGCGTTAAGTGTTCATGAGTTCCTGGCCCAGAAATCCAATCCAAAACTTGACCAACCACCTTATTCCCCTGACTTAGCACTTTGCAACTTTTGGCTGTTTCCAAACATTCAAAAATGCCTTAAAAGGACACATGTTTGATGACATCCTGGACATCCACCATGCTGCGACAAAGATACTGTGCTGCAGTCCGGAAAACAAATTCCAGGTATGTTTTAGCAGTGGCACAGTTGTCTAGAAAATTCTGTCACTTCACAAGTTCACTACTTTGAAGGTGACAACACACGCTAGTGTATAAGTAAGCAAATATACATTTTTTTTACAACCCATTCCAGGAAATACATTGTCTCATATATAATTGAACAGCATAATTACCTGTTCATCTGGGGTTTGGCTTTAAGGTTACAAATATAAAATGATCTCATGAGCACACCATACACAACTGAATAATATGATACATTTACCTACAATATTCCATTTGATCTTATTAGAGGCTGTAACTGCATTTGAATTAGAAAACAGGTTGCTATCATTAAATGATTTAACAACAATTTAATTTTAAGCGGAAAGTTTAGAGCTAGATGATAACACCATAAAGTCTGATATTTGGTTGCTGTGATTTAAGTCTTACCATTGCAATATATTGTACCACTATCCCCTCCCTTCTAGATTGTAAGCTCAAAGGAGCAGGGCCCTCAATCCCCTCATGTTTTGCATTGTATTGTTATTGTACTGTCACATGTTCTGTCTCCCTTTGTAATGTACAGCGCTGAACGAACTCTTGGCGCTTTATAAATACTGTATAATACTAATATTGTTAAAGAAGGTTCTTATATACAAGTAGGGCATCACAGAAGCAACTGGCTATATTTTAAACTAAAACTTGTGTATCAGCAAAAAAGTAAATGTAATGTATAATCAGAAAAATACTAGTGATCCAGAAGGCCCACTCAGGCCTGTAATGGAACTCTCCTATAACTTGTAATATCTTTACAGTAGGCAGCTCACTATTTCTCAGATATGTACCTAGGTCTACATTATCTGCACACTGACTCCCATCTACAGCTACATGTGCAGCTTCAACTGCCAAGCATAGATACAAAGTGTTATTGTTAGTTTTTCCCATTGTCTGTTTTTGTTGGAACTACAACAACTATATGTTTGCTATCCTGTTTAGACAAGATGATTCATCTTGATTTTTTAAATGGTTGTGTATCTTTGCAGCTTGTGCATGTGTATATATATATCGGTAGAGTTTACAGTTGGCAGCAGCTTCACAGCATGTCCGTTTCCCATAATGTTAAAGACTGGTCCAATGCAACATCAAAACACCACTGGCAGTCTGTTCTGATCAGGGGATTTCGGGACACAAACACAGTGCGTGTCTATAAAATCAACTCGGAAAGGAAAGGGTTTTCCCATCATCTGGTTAGGATTTGCACTGGTACAATCTGTCACAACAGTGTCTGTTTATTGTGCGGCTCTTCTACACTATACACTCTCCCCAGTGAGGTAACCTCATCCTATATAAAGATTTTCTTCTGCCTAGCAGCGTTTGTTGATAGAGAAATTATGCTTTCTGAATGCAGAGACTGCACGGTGCAGCCTTTATATGTAAATGATGAAGTGTCTGAAAGATTTAAGGGGTAACAGCGATTCACTGGGAAAGGCCCCTATACCCCCTCAGTGGCGCCTAAGGGGACTGATGCCGCCTTTATGTTACTTCTTGCTTGATGGGCAGTCTGCTCCAGCCTTCCGTTCACTGTGCATCTGTGCCTGCAGGCTTAAATCTGGAACCCATAATGTCCAGCAACGTTTATACTACCTTTCCATGATGGATTGGTTTTGACTGAAGGAAAGGAGAGAGGGAGGGGGGTGAAGAGTTATTTGGAATCACAAAGTTAGAAAGAAGTTATGGATCCCTCCCCCCAATTCATTGGCTTGGGCGATCCAATCAGAAGAAGCACAAGGCCAATTTCTTGTGAAATCCCTCCTTAACATCCAAAAATGAGGAGTGAAAGAAAAGAAGGAAGGATAGGAGCATTATTCGGGAAGTCTGTTAAGCTTAGGAGCACACACTCTGCCTGAATCTGCTGGGAGGTACAACTGACTACCAGTTGTGCTGGCACACACACGCTGCTTTCCACAATTATTTCACCTTTCTTGGTACAGCCTTCTGCCTCCAACACTTTAAAAAGGTTCTGGCACAAATAAGAGTGCATCCCATAGCAGGCATCTGGGGGAGGATCACAAGTAGAGTTCAGGCAGCAGGGACCACTTCATACAAGATGAAAGAAGAAGGAGCATGCCCTGACTCCCCCGAAGACAGCCTGGTAACCAGTGAGGAAGAGGCTGAGCGCCAACAGAGAAAGGCCATACGTAAACGTACAGTACTGGTGGGCAAATCTGGTGATGGGAGGGTGTCCCTATCACCATCATGCAAGCGCAGCAAAAGGAGTCCCCATCTAGAAACATTTGAGGATGTACACACACAGAGAATCATCGCCAATGTCAGAGAGCGGCAACGCACACAGTCCTTAAATGACGCTTTTGCAGAGCTGCGGAAGATCATCCCTACCCTACCATCTGATAAACTCAGCAAGATACAGACCCTGAAGCTGGCTTCACGTTATATTGATTTCCTGTATCAAGTTTTGCAGAGCGATGAGCTGGACCACAAGATTGCAAGTTGTAACTATCTTGCTCATGAAAGACTCAGCTACGCCTTCTCTGTTTGGAGAATGGAAGGTGCCTGGTCCATGTCAACATCCCACTGAACCATCGCCGATGTCCTTTGTGCCTGCTGTTCAAGAAGGTATGTGGGAAAGCTTGGCAGACAGTTTTATATCTTTTACATGGAGTCTGTAATGGTTGTGTATCCTCTGCTCATCTGATATGCAAAAATTGAAAAACTGAGGGCAATCTGAGCATTTAAAATGCTTGTTTAGATACCATTCAGATCTATTTTGCAGTTAATATATATTCTTGTTATTAAGTAACTCATTGTTTCCCTATTGTGCACGCTAAGCTTGCAACAGTCAATGCACATGTCATTTATATCCATGTCATTCAGATCGCTAAGCAAAAAAGGATGTTATACACTCCTGTTATAAATTAGACAAGGAGAGGGCTTGGCTGACCTAGGCCACATTATCACTTTTCACGGCTAATCATGTCTCCTGGGTGGGAATGAGGTGCAAGCATTTCCTCCATTACATTATCCAGACTGATTAAACTGTACAGCCGGAAAAGTCTTAGCCACACTTCATTACTTACAACAAGGTGCCCAGTGCTGAACATAGCACAACACTTAGAGTCCAATTAACGGTGTCTAACATGGAAATTGCAAGGCAGTCTGTAGCTTCATTAGAGTATATAAGAGAAACATAACACCGTGGACACATGAAAAAACATTGATTTCAAGTTCTAAGAGCAGTGATATATTTTTTATATCACTGCTCTTAGAAGTCAATTCAATTTTAGAAATGTGATATTGCACCTTATAATATGAAAGCAAGAAGCTGATTACAAGCTGTAAAAAGAGAAAAAAATGTTCCCACTGTCCACAATTTTCTCTAAGTTTGTGCACAGTTCTACATCTAAACACTGACAAGTCACTTGTAGAGGCCTACAGATTAATTAAAATAATTAAAAATACATTACTTTTGAAAAGTATCTAAAGAAAGTATTATAACAAAGCTTTATAAAGAACATCAAGGTATGCAGTTAGACAGAACTATATAGGAGCCCAAACAGATGTACGAATAAAAAGTACACTTGATATAATGATATATCTAAAATGTGCCCATTGTGCCTGCACATTAACAATAAAGTAGTGATCACTGGCAATATCAAATTAATTGCAAATACGAACATATGCATCCTATGTTTAGAAAAGGAGAAAAGAGATGGTGCATTAAGTTCTCACATAAAATGGTTTATTGTTTCTTAACATTTGCGCCATTGGCATTAAGGGATCTATTTTCCACCAAAGCCTTTTTCACGTTTTTGCTACCTAGGAAATTATCCAACAGCTAAAAACGAAAACATGTTTTTCTCTCTTCTCACAATTGGAAACAAAATAAATATTTAATATAAAACAGTATATGAACATGTTTTTGTGTTCACAGAGCTCATCCCAATAATATTGTTAGGTGTTATGGAGCAATAAGTAGCCTGGATCTGAAAATGATGCAAATTCATCATCATGTATGTCTTTGTATATCTGCCAGTATACATTCCACGATAGTGGAAATAAACTTTGACATGTCAGGGACCACATACAACTTTTTTTAAATAGCTAGGTTCACCTTTGCTATTAGTATCTTTGGTTTTTAAGGAAAAAATGAAGCTGTGGTAAAATCTGAGCTGACAACTAAATTATACCATGTGGTAGTTCATTTAGTTGACAATCAACATGTATGGATTCTGTTGATTTATGCCCATGCCTAGGGTATGCAGACCACCGGAGAAAATCCGTGCAACTATGTGTGATGTTTATTTCTATACATTGTCTGTGTCCCACAGCTTATTTATCTAGCATTTGAGAACTGTCCAAATGTTTCATCTCAAACATTTCTGCTGCCTTGCTAACATCTTTCTCCAATAATCAAATAGTTTGCCTTGTCTATTTTGTGGTATAGACTTGTTTTTTTTAAATTTTGCCTTTGGACATTGTAACATAAACAAACTTTGAAACATTCCTTCACTGTAGAACACACAGGGGGCTGTGTGCATGACAAAGATGTAAATTGCTGTGTGTGTATGTACCAGGAATTCACCTAGAAAAGAACAGACCTTGCACCCTTATATGTGTTACTGTAAGACAATTAGGTGCCTATTATAAACACTCAGACTATAATAAAGTGTTTATAATCCTGGAAATCACATAGAGACTGGAGGCAAATTGACATTCAACAGATTAGCTTGGCTTATTCAATAAGGTAAGTACAGAAGAAACCCAAAGGGGGAGATTTGTTAAACCTGGAGCACTCACAACCTGATGCAGCTGTGCATGGTAGCCAATCAGCTTCTAACATTAGCTTGTTCAATTAAGCTTTGAGAAAAAAAAAATTGAAAGCTGATTGGTTTCTATGTGGAGCTGCACCAGATTTTGCACCATGCAGTATTAGTAAAGAACCCCCAATGCGTAGTAACCTATGCATACCAGAAGTCAAGTAAACTAAAACCTGGTTGTGATTGGTTGTTTCGGATTGGTGCACCTTGTACAACCTGACTGCTCACTGCACTGCTTTATTAAATTCACCAAGTGTATTTCGAGACAAACTAGACAAGGATTGTCGTTACCTCTGATTAATGAACTGTTGTGGTTATGGCTAAGAAATATCATACTAGTCAGTAACAAACCAAATAAAGTCTTGATGTAAAAAGACATAAACATTACATCTCATACATTCACCTCTGCGGAAATCTGTTACTTGCTGTAGATTTAGTAATGGCTACTGCTATTCGTCACAGCATACTGAGTGATATGTTCTGTCATCGCAGGCATTTTCTG
This sequence comes from Staurois parvus, assembly GCF_062004578.1. NCBI lineage: Eukaryota > Metazoa > Chordata > Amphibia > Anura > Ranidae > Staurois > Staurois parvus. Next base: position 1,739,041 of record NW_028318358.1, read on the forward strand.
CTCATTTTTACTGCCTGCTTAATAATGTTATTATGTTACTGACTTTAAATGTGCTTATCATTCCCCTTTGTTCATTTTCTTTTGATACCCTTTTGTTTGTCATGCAAAAAGTAAGAAAGAAAATATCTATTACATGTAACACTAAAAAATGCACATGCAGCAAATTTAGCAAAGTGTGAGCAATATGCTAACATTTTTACATGTAATAATTATAACAACTACATAGGCATGTGAATAAAATAAAACCTTAAGCCAACATGTTAACAAATAAACCAAACAGAAATGAAAGAATGGTATTAGTTTCAACATCTTGGTATAGATTTGTGGCATGCATGATCTAAGTCCTGCATCTTTATATTTTATAGGTTTCCCTTACCTTAATGAGAAAGGAAAGTAAAGCATGCAAAACATTTTCCTTGTTATATTTTAATATATGTCAATGTCAAAGCTTATCGTGTTAGTGCTGTAAGACATAATTAAGGTGATATATTAGTTTGAGTTCACTGTGGGGAAGGAGTTTTATTAGACACATCCTTTTACAGACACAAATGTCAAAATCATGTTTGTTTAATTAACACTTGACCTTTCTGCTCCTGTTGGGACCTTTAGCAAATCGAGAAGCAATAGCTACAAGCTGCCTTTTCTTTTCAGGAAACGAAGGGCATAGCGCTGTGGAAAAGAGACATAAAACCTTGCTTGAAAAAAAAAAAAAAAGCAGTGAAAAGCAAATGTTCAAAACTGTTAGGTGGATTAGATCCAGGACGTGGTAAATTATGAATATTTACAAAACAAAATGTGGTAAGTGAAGTCAAAATTGGCCAATTAACTTCATTTTCATAACTACTTTGTATATACTGTAACTGAGATTTTACCTGAGTCTGATTGGGTATTTAAATTGAATGAAAAGTAGCATGAAAATAAAGCCTTTAGTAAATCACTTTGAGAGTTATCTACAAAACCTGACCATGTCTGATGCCATGGCTGAAATATTTCTTCTCTAACGAAGAAATCCATTTATTTTACTTGATTTGATTTTCCATTGAACCAATAGATCTAGTTTATAGTAATGTACAGGAGCACCTATCAAGTGTACATGAGCATTTTACTCCCGATATAAATTTGGGAGATTGTGGTACACTACAATCACATGTTATCTTAACAGTAATAATAAGAGCAGCAAACACCCCAAAAACTGAGATTTTAGTGTGATGATGAACAATGTTAAAATTTAGAAAAGAAAAGAATTCTAATCACAAAATAACAGAGATATCCCTAAAAATAAAGGACAATTGGTAACCACAATTCCCTGTAATCCTTATTCAGTTATCCACATTTACATAATTTCGCTTATGAAATACTACAAAATCTTTAACTAGAAACTCATTTTATGTTGTGGTTCTTTAAAACATAATTTCCTTTACTATTATCAAACAGCCACACAGGCAGATGTTTTTACTTATTCATATGATGATATTATGGAGATCTATCGAATTAATGTAGGTAGTTCATTGCATATTCAAATATATACATTAGCTTGGTGATGTTTTGCCAAAATCACCAATAACAAAGAAATACTGCACTGCTCCTTCGCTATTATACAAAGTAAAAGTGTACAGAATGGGTTTATATATAGAGATAAAGAATTAAAACAATAAAGGTCAGTACTAATCTTGGGCTGGACTGCAGCATCTGATCTACAAAATTTACTATTGTTTTTAAGTAACATATATTTGACTTGCAGAAAGAAAGCTGAAGTAGTGCAGTAGACATTAGACTATAAAGTGGCAGCCCAGATTCACTAAGAACTGTCTCTGCTTATCAGTCTTAGAGGCCTGTGATCTAGTGTTTATTAAAAAAAAACCAATAAAGCTGTTATAAAGAGACAGTAAGCAATTGCAATATACAGTAACCCATAGCCAGCGTCAGATCAATGACACCTGACAGCTGCAGGTTACTGAGCCTTGCAATTTGACAGCTGAAGAAACCTCAATCAGTTTAGGAAAAATAATAATTAGCTTAATTGGATGTTTAAAACAAGCACAGGCCCACTTTGGTAGTGTATAAGTGACCTATTTCGTATATCAGATTTTTGTACTATAGAGATATAGCAGACACTCTTGGACTGGTAGAAGTTCTATAACACTTGCAGAAGATTCCAAATTGACATACTTTACCGCAAGCTTACAGGTTCTGGCAATGAACGGTGGAAAGCTGGCCATGAAATACAGCCTGCTATTAGGATTAGCATTCCTGTTTTTACTGATAAACACAGAGGAATAGAATTTAGGATGAATTCTCCTATAATCTATAGCCTGGCCTGGATTTCCATCAACTTTAACTGAGTTACTCTGAAAACATAGTAAAGCGTTGCTCCTTCTCCTGGGACACAGCTGCAGTTTCCAACATGCTGTGCAAAATGGTTTTATCTGAAACAAAAATGCTTAATTTTCCCATAAAAGTAATTTATTACAGAGTAATTCTTGTATGTGTACATGATACTGGTGAATGTATCTCATTCTGAATCTGAAGAAATCCAGGTAGCCTTCCTCACACTTGAAAGCAGTAATAAGATAACATAGAAACTGCCATTGCTGATCTCTCCTGGGTAGGTTAGATTTTTTTGCTTTCATGCTAGTCCAGTATCTTCTATAGTTTCTAAGGCATGGACCTGGAACAAGTCAGGAGAACTTACATAACTCTGACTTTCTAATCTGTATGCTCTTTCTGGATCAGTGATTCTGAAAATATAGAAGTTTGACAAACAGGTGACTTGTATTTCTGGAAGATCAACAATGGTAGCCCCCATATTTCTCTTAATACAGTAAATATAAAGACCACTCAGTAGATGATGCAGGCACCTGCAGGTTCGAAAGTGACTTATGGAGGTAAAGGAACTGATGGTGAAGACAGACATAGTCCAGTTATTTGCTATGTTTTTGTTTTCCATATCCTTGGCACCTATTTAAATAGTTTATAAATGTACTGTTATATTATTGTATTTATCAATTGTGTTTTTCCATAGCAAGTGTAAGGGATACATTTTGTATTAACTGTTGTTTGAGCAATAATTAATATCACGTATAAAATGGTTTGTCTACCTAGAACTGAATAGCCAAATGGCTTTTTATATTTTGTAGAGATTCCAACAACACATCTGCCACATTTCCAACCTGTACCCTCCATGCCATAGACATTTATTTTATGTTTCATTCTCTGTAATGGAAACTATGAAGTATTCAACATAGAGAATGATACCACCTTGTAGTGAACTCACAAAGGGACTTAAGAACAGAGAGCTCACTGATGAAGCCACAAGACATTTAAGTAGCCCTTAGGTAACATTAACCTGCAAATGTTAAACTAGAATTCCGAAATTAGGACTGACACCTTAATGAACCATGGCCATCATAGATATTTTACATTTTGTGAGTTAAATATACATATCAATGGTTTACATTTGTGATAGCTGTTATACCTAATAGTTTTTTTCACTAGTATCAGAGAGTCTACTCTAGGAGTTAATAGAACTTCAATACAAACTATCACATTCAACATACACTTTCAAGTAGAACATGTAATATTTAGGTGATATTAAACCAGAGTTAAAGGCAGAAGTGTACACTGCACTAATATCCACAACAGAGATTCAGGGAGATTGATTTACTAGACTAACAAAAGGAAGATATACACGGCTTATTGAATACAGAGACTTTGTGCTCGCAGATTCCCCTTATTTAATAAGATAAGTGATCACTTGTCTACTCCTTGTTAATCAGTTTTCTTATCTCCAAGGCTGGCCATACATTATACAATTTTCTTGTACAATTTTCTTTTAGATTTACCAAAACCATATATTATGAGGTCAACCCTAAACACTTTCAATTTGTATGCAATCAGGCACGCCCTTGCGTTACATAGTTGAAAGTAAATCTTAAAAAAATTGAACACGAAAATTGTATACTGTATGGCCAGCTTAAGTGACTCATGGCGAATGCACCCATACACAAACACAAATGTAATGCAACTACAGCCTCATCTCCATTGTGAATGCTCCCTTGAAGTCAATGACAACTCTTTGAGATATGGATATGTCACAATGCTTTCAAAGTACAGCCCATACCACCAGCTTGTTTACTGTAGACCTGGGGAGGACTAGACTATTGTAAAATGTGTATAGACACAGTGTACCTATAATAAAAGAGTACATAAAATAGAGAAAATCTTGTTTAGCTCTTCTAGCCTACATTTTCTATCTGCTATTGATTCTTTGGCCTGTGTGATAAATCTCTGCCAGCTTCAGGAATTCAATTGTGTGTCTGTTGTTTTTAAATTTCACCAATCATCTGAGTCTTTGAAGGGAACATTGTATTACTGGGCTTAAGTATAAAAGTTGCTTCCTTAGTAGACTTTTCAGCATGCTGGAAAATGTGTGTCACTGGGAGCTAAATTGTGCTAAAAAATGACGTCACTGGCAGAACCCACACTTTCTCTGAAGTATATGTTACAAATGAATATACTAATGACTTCTGAAAGACATTAATAAGTAACCATAAGAGAATGGGCACATAATGGCTACTGATCAATTGAATAAATTATCCATTTATCTATGGCCATATTACATGGAAAATTCTATTTGTATTTCATCCATTTGTACATGTTATTAGTCTACTTGACAATGGCAGCATGAACTTAAAAAAAGAAAGACTTCTACAGTCAACACATGACAGATTTGATTCTTTCTAATTCACATTGAGGCCTTTTGTGTTTTTTCCAAATCTCAAATTTGTACTGATAATGATCTCATTTAAAGAAAAAGAAGAATAACATAGGAGCTCACAGCAGATCCTTCACTGCTGTAATTGTCATCTTGTGCTTTATACAAACTCACAACATGAAGATTTACAAAACAAACAAGCATTACCCATTCTCACTATCAGAACATGCAGAGAGGCCGCTACCGGGCCAACTTCAAAGGAAGGCGGAATTGTCTCCTATCGTGCAGTGGCAGTCTGCACAGTATGTGGATCAACATAGGGACATTAGCTGCAGATGTGGCCATAATTTCCCGATGAACGTTGTACATTGGAAGGCATGAAATTCACTTGCAGAAAAGTAAGAAAAAAATTGCAAAGAAGGCTAGGGCGAAAGATCATTTTCAGGGTAATGGTTTACAGTTTCCGTATTTTATTGGTTTATCTAACTGCAGACACGTTATGTCAACTTTGTACATCACATCTGAATGTGGCAGTCCACAGTAATTAACTGACGAGTACATAACCCTTCCATTTTGTACTCCAGGCTTCACATTTAGCGGTGTCACTTTCACAAAAGTCAACATCTTAACTAGATTATGGAAATTCAATTATATATATCATACTTATGTGGTGTGTGCTGCAGTGCCCAGACCTTAAATAGAAATCTATAGCACCAACAAGGAAACACTAAAGGCATTGTTTGCTGCTTTGATTAACTAATTAAAATTTTACATTAGTAGATCAGAAAAGCTATAAAGAAAATTCCTGTAGGGCAGTTCTGAAAAATACGAAGTCCTACTTTGTGTAATGCTACTATATTTTTTAGGAAATTAATCATGTACTACAAAAAGGAATTTCCAAAAAATCTGGAAACGTTCTATTTGCCTGGGACCCTTTTTGTAGTAACACATTGGTGCCTGCACTAGATAAAACACTTATATATAACCGTGAACATAAGGCTTCATTTACTAAAGCAGTAGGGAACTTTCACAACTGTCCAATTAGCTTAGCCTTAGTAAATATATGATGGAATTATGTTTATCTTAAACATCCAAACAAATACAAGCCAAAATAATTTTTTAATGGTTTTTGCAAATGATTGGATATTTAAAGTGAATACAGCTTCACTAAATTTGTTAAGTTAAAATTCTCTACTTCTTTAGTAAATAATACCCAAAGACTGGCAGGTTATTCTTTCAATCCACATCAGAAGGGCTGGAATGCAGGAGACAAGCAGCTCTACTGAATAAAAAGCTCTAATTCTTAAGGTAGTTCCTTCGTGCAATAATATTCACCATCCAACCACAATTCATCTTCTACTGTCTGACAACCAATTGTCTTGAAGTCCAAATAGTAGAAAATGGATTCTGAAAAGTTGATTTTGGTTTCTAAACAAATGATTGTGTAAAGCTGATAAGAGCATTTGGGTTGAGATTTCAAATAATGCTATAAAGAGACCAACATCTGCTGAAATAGCTGAATCCCGATTTTGCTACCTGGTAAAGGTGTACAATCAAACAGACCAGAGTTTTATTTTGTTTTGTATTCCTTGATAACGTCATTCTTGCTAAACACCTCTTGTTCCATGTTGGTTCATCTACAAAACCCCAAAGGCCTGCACATTTATTGCTACTTCAGTAACATTTACCATGTTCCTGTACTTTTAATATACCTACTATTGTGAGATCTGAGCATACGTGATTAATTAAATACACTTTAAACCATTATTTCATGTTTAATTTTAAAAAAAGAGAGAGAGAAGCTGTGAACACGTACTGCAGGTATAACATTTGCTACCAGGAAACATGTTTGAACAGAACATTCAGAAATACAGAAACAGGCAAAACACAGCAAAAATTATCTAAAATAAACCTGTATTGACATAAAAGGGCTGAAATTGCTTCTCTAATTCTGAGAATGGCAGTTTCCTGCTTGTTATACTGATTCTTATCTAGTTAGCCAATGACCTTAAACAATAATGCTGATCAGGTAGATCAGAGAAGAGGCAAAGGTCCCTACCTGCATAATTGTTCTGAGTCAGGGATTCAAGGTATAGCCAAAGGGACAGCATGTCAGCCAAGCAACTAGCATCTTCAGAACCAGAGGGCAGTAACATCATGGGGTTGATTTACTAAACAAAAAATTATTTTATACAGCACCATGAATAATATCTTTAAAATTTGTCTTTTTGTAAATTTGTTGTAAATTTGTCAAAATTTATTGATAAAATTTGGTGGCTAGGAAACAGGGGGGCTGTTGTAGAATGGTCAGGTAATTGTAGAATACTGTCAGTCTGTTGATAAAATATGCATTATTATTTATTACAGATATGCATATAGCACAGCAATTTACGCTAAACACAGAATGCAAAAAGTGTTTGAGGTTGACCTATTATTATTAAAAAAAATAAATTCAACCTGAATCATCAGGCCATATTGCAGCATTACCAAACAAAATTACATTATTTTGTTAAACAAAAAAACCCAATTTCTAGACGTTATTGACATTTACTGCTCTGAACATGATCATGTCAGCCTAGGCATAGGTGATAAGATGGTGGATTTGCCAAATAAGTATAGACTGCTCATCAAGCAAATTGTATGTTCAAGTTACAAAGTAACTGCTGATACTACACTGGAATGTGGACAGGCACTTCTACCAGTGGCCATGTCCCATCCTGATTATGTGGCCTCTTGTTCTGCACTGATTACAATGTAGGAGTTATGACATTAATGAGAGAGGTGACAACAAGACCAGCCAGAGACTGATGTGAAGAGTGGGTTTGGGTGCTCGGCCGTCACAACTGGAATGGGAGGGGAGGAAGTTTGTGGGTCCATGGAGTAAAGTGAGTATTCCTGTGTGTTCTCCCAAGTCCTCGCAAAAATGAGCAAACAATTATTAGAAATGTGGGGGTTTGGCACATTTGTTACTTTTTAATATTAGGTTTTTTCCATGCTTTGATAAGATTCTAGGTCTCTCTTAGAAAGTTAACTGTATATAGCACAAAACCTAGAGGAACAGTTAATAAGAGTCATTTAGTAAGAGTGGGATTGAACAATATGCACAACCTACAAATGTGTGCACATTGCAAATTATAACCACCTGCAGTAACTAACGTACATTACAGAACTTGTAATTAACAGAATTTATTTATTTTTTAAATTGTAATCATGGCTGCAATTCACCCATAAATATGAAGCAATCCTATCCAATTAAAAAAAAAGGGCACATGATTAAGGAACTTGCAATATTAGCAATGAGTCAAAAAAAAATACAAAATTGTAGGGAAATGAAATACTCTTTATATATCATTCAAGGAGAGCTAATTCCATTATGAAGATGGAGATGGAAGCACAGATTTTTACTGATGATTTCTTTTACCAAAGTTTTATACACAAACACATACAATTTTCCTCCCATATGATTCAGTGTTTAATGTAAACAAAGAGTGAACTTATTTAATAACGCTCGCTTTGCTAGGCAATGAGACTCTACTCCTTTAGTAAATCAACTCTATCATGTCCCTTATAATTTAAGACTCCCCTTGCAAGACATATGAAAATTAGGATTTTTCCAGCAGGCCAGCCAGTCAGCCAGCCAGTTCCTTGAAAATAAATACAAATCCCCATGGCATTCCATATGGTACTGATGAATTTCAAATGCAAGGAACTGAAGACAGGATAAGGCTAACAAATCAAGGTTTCACAAGGTCAATACAATGCAAGTTTCATATGATACAACTTGACATGGAAATGACATTGAAATGTTTTCACCAACACTTGGCTTTTTTTTTAATTGGGTGAATATTGTTCATAGGGTTGGTAACACTGCATATTATCCTACACACTATGTTCCACAGTAATCCCAAAATGTCAGCGGATATTATTCTTTGATTAATAAATAGGGAGTAGGAAGAAGGATTGGGGTTGCTGGCCATTTTCTACATAGCACTATGTAAATGTGATTTCAACAAAATACCTAAAAAAATGAAACATAGCCACTTACTAAAAGTGTATGTATAGCCAAAATGTTTTAATAGTTTTGAACAGAGTAGGGAATGGTTAAAACCCATGCCAGTTTTTTTTTTCTGTACCATTGGGAAATTTCCTTTCATATCCTGGCTCAGCAACATAGTCAGAGGAAATCTTGCAATGTGTGGGAAATTCCCATCATAAATTATTATCCCAGGAACAAGTGCCCCCATTAGAAGATTTTCCCTCACCTCTTGTTCTGGAGACTTTAAATCCTAAAATCTTATTATTATATTATTATTGTTATACAGGATTTATATAGCGCCAACAGTTTGCTCAGCGCTTTACAATATTTAAAATCTTACATTTCCTCTCACTTTCTTCCTTTGTGACAATAGTCACCTTTACAAATAAAGGGGTGAACCTTTGCAATGGAGAAAAAGACAGCAATAAAAACTTGACAGAAGCTATAACACTGTCCCACTCCATCCAAAACTAAAAAAAAAAGGTTTTGCCTAGATATGCACTTTAATTTTTTGGCAAAAATAATAATGTAGAGTAACCCAAAGTATGCAAACAGATTTCAGCTTTCATGTGTTTCATACAGTCACAAAAAGTAGGCTTTCTGATAGGATGTCATAGATTGATGTACCATATACACTACAGCTCTTTTTTATGCTATAATGAGAAGGGTATCATTTTATTGCCATCATAAGTCTTTACTACATCTTTATACTGACATGTTTATAGTATAGTTTACTTCAGCTTTGGGCATTACTTTTATTGAATATGTGGGAACAGTAGAAATAATATGGTATAAATATATGGTTCTAATATACAGGAATACACATTGTCCCTCTATATTAACAAGTGTACCTTGATAAAGTCTCCAGCATCTGGAAAACATGTTGGAAAGCCAACCATCTCCAATTTGACCTACACTGTGAAATGTCTAAAGACATACCCAGGTGCCACTTCACGACATATGTTTACAGTTTCAATCCTTTTATGTGATATAAAGTGAGCTTTCCTTTTAACTCGCACATTTTACTTACTCTTTCTAGATTTTAATAGCCTTCTGAAAGTAGAAGTCTTGCATGCCTTCCTATGTCTTTGAAGCTGTTTGATACAGGCATAAAGAGGATGTAGAGAGAGCCCTAAGGCAGAAAGGATGGGAACTTACAAATGTTTATGGAGAAAAGTAAAACAAGGTATACAGAATAACTTTGCATGCATTAAGAACGAATAGAGTTGCATCACTCCTTTACAATGAGTAAACTGGACAGACCATAGAGGCTTGTACTGTATACAAGGGAACCAAACAGAGAATTCAAGTCAAATGCAGTATGCTTTAAGCTGCTTCTGAGTTGCTTGCACGTTCACGTTGACTTGTAAGGGTAAGCAAAGTAGCTCATATACAAAAAAGGTTATTAAAAAAAACCCCAACAAATATATATATATATATGTTCTTGGAGGTAACTTAGAACGAAATTGTACAGCTTATATATATATATATATAAAGCCCTGCAAGCATAATGTGCATCACGTGGAGTTCAAAGGTGGTGTATGGAAAACGCAAGCGCATGTAATGCATGTCACATAAAACATTCAGATGTGAATCTATTCGCTTTTATACATGATTGGAAATGATTGAGTCTCTTACAATATGTATTTTTCATTACAAAAAAAAAATTTAATTCACAGGTTACTCATTATTTAAGGGCTTCTGTAGGATATAAGAAGAAATCTTTACTGAAATGGTCACAAGTGTGCATCTAAGTACATATAGTACAAGTGTGCATCTGTCCGACTATCTCCTAGTCTATCCATCTTTAGATGATCCCTGAAAACTCTCCTCTTCAAAGAAGCCTATCCCGCTTCTAACTAATACACTTTGGGGTTGATTTACTACAACAGGAGAGTGCAAAATCTGGTGCAGCTGTGCATGGTAGCCAATCAGCTTCTAACTTCAATAAAAAGAGAGGGATAGGTGCAGCGCTTAAATCAGAATACAAAAGGAGTACTCTGTAAGATATATATGCATATAAATCTCAATGATCAAAACAATTTTAAAGTAGATGCAAATGTGATACAATGGTGAACAGTGCGCTAATCCATGGAATATGTTAAAGCACACATAAAGTCCTCATCCCAGATCAGTGGTTAGAAGAGAGGTGAAGAATCCTATAAGCAGATAGAGTGCGCACTCACCAGAAGTGCGTATAAATAACGCATGTAGAGAAGTAAAATCAGCAGAATATCTCCGGCATCAAAACTCTGGTCAGATCGCACTCCGTACCATCCTCTGTCTCACCGCGAAGAGCAGTAACCAGGATTCATCAGACAATGTGGGCGTCAAAAGTACTCCTTAGTCCAGATAGGCACTGTGGGAGGTGGTGCTCTCAGAGAGAGCCCAATAAAGGACGCCACATAGTGTGATGTTGTTTTGACTTAGGTTTATTAGTCACAAAATAGTAATCAACAAAAAGTTACTGACCATGAATTGTTGGCCACATATAGTGGCTAGATGTCCATGTGCTGTAGCCCCTCTGACGCGTTTCGTGCGATGCACGTTCTCAAAGGGTCAGGGCTTACAGCAGGACATCCTTCCCCCTCTATTTATACACAGAAATGGCAATCGCGCTAGTCGCGGTGGCCATTTTGCCGGCGTCTCGCGCATGCGCAGTACATCGGCGCCATTTTGCCATGGATCACCCGGGAGAATATACTTGTTTCCCCTAGTGTCCATTAGAAACATACAAGGCAGCGCCATGTTATAGGTGGGGAAAGCAGAATCTTCTAAGAAACGCCGATCACAGACTGAACTCAGGCTGCTGGCTAAATAACCATTATTGTTATAACTAAAAAGAGCATGCAGGCTATCCAGAAGTGTTATCTACATATAAAGAAAGTTATATTCAAATAAACGGGATGATTTACTGCATATGTTCATATTGTATATATATATATATATATATATATAAACGCATGTTTATAGAATTTGCATAAAAATAAAGGGCAATTATTCCTTATTCTGCTTTCCATTCTGATATGAATAAGAATAAGAATAGTCAATCAATGATTACTCACTAATAACTTAAACAAAAGTTATTAGTTAAACAAAACAAAAAAGGGGGTTAATAAATATTAAAAATCATGATGCATGTAAAATAATTATGCGATGCCATTTCTGTGGTAATAAATAGATATAAATAATGTAAATACATTTAAAATCTAATATATTTTATTAAGTATATATTTTAAAATTAGGTCTGTACTGTATAATCTATTTCATATGGTCAGAAAAATAAAACTCAGAAAAACATCAATTATAATACATAATAGTAATGCGAAATAAAACTACCTAAAAACAAGTAAAATAGAATTCACAATGACAAGTTATAGTGGTGTTTTAATAATAGGACACCGTCAACCACATCTATTCATACAGGGCAAGAGTGTCAGTAATTCAAGGACAATACAAACGCACATTAGCTATCATCAATGAAGCAATTCAAATCAAACTCAATATTGTGGCCTTTTGGGTGTAAGGATCCAAGCTCATATATCCACTTAGATTCCAATTGTGAGATCGCTTTTTATACTTTTTTATAGCTTCTAACTTCAGCTTGTTCAATTAAGCTTTGGCAATACAACCTGGAAACTGATTGGCTACCATACACAGCTACATCAAATTTTGCACTCTCCAATTTTAGTAGATCAACCCCATTGTTTTTACTTTTTCCGTCAGCTCATCCCTCACAGTTATAATTTTTTGTATTACTTGACCCTCTCTCTGATTCAGGGGCGGACTGACCATTTAGCCATTCGGGCACTGCTCGAGGGCCCAGGGTCAGTAGGGGGCCCCAAGTGATGCCCCTGGTACCCTCCATAGGCTTTTTTGGGTATGGTTTTGAGTGTGGGCGAGGACACAGGGGCCCCATGATTTCCTATTGCCCGGGAGCCCCATGAGTTGTCAGTCCGCCCCTGCTCTGATTCCTCATGTACCGAATTGTATTGTAACTGCAATGCCTGCCTTCATTTTGTGAAGTGCTGTGCAAACTGTTGGCACTATATAAATCCTGTATAATAATAATAAGTACAGCATATGGTTAACTGCTAGACAATGAAATACATGGAAGGCTAGGTGAACAGTAAGAAGCAACTGCCACTGTCTTAAAATAACAGCATATTAATGGGAAACCTTTTTGGCCAAGTTTATTACATTTTGGCTTGAATGTTTAAAAGTTCAATAAAGCAGATATAAACCCATTAAAAAAATTCTTGCAAGAAGAAGAGGCATTCATAATTTACAAAACGTTTTGCTCTTGTAAAACAAAAACACATTTTAAATATATTTTGGTGCTTTGGACTGAATTTTTACTGTTTTAATCAGTCTGGAGTCGTGGGCAGTACAGCGACCTCCCTGTCCCAAAGTTTAACCCTGTCTTCCTCCCATTAGCTTGAATCCATGCACAAGAAGCACACACGATGGTATAACAATGCCACTGCTGCATTGTAAGACAGCAGATGAGAGTTTTCAGCCTGAAAAATGAAGTGACATACTAGCTGATTATACATTGATGTTCAATGTGTATATGGATTTCCTAGTTCACTTTGTGCATTGTACATCCAAATAACACTGCTTTTGTGCCATCATTTGCAACATTTTACCAGAAAATTAAAAAAAAATAACCATTAAGCAATGTAATAAACTGCAACAAGCAAAAATAAAATACAGCAAGAATGAATATAACATTTATCATTATAAACCTGTTCAGAAGCAATAGCATAGGGGAGCACAGAAAGTATATCTACCAGTGTGAACTGTGATACCACTGGCACATTGTACCCTCTGGCTTTTATGCACTTTCCTACAAAAGATGGAAAATCCATAACAGTAGCTTTAAAGACCCCAAAACATTAGAGAAATTCATATTTTATGGTATGCAAAATATAGCTTAGCCAGCGGGGCACATAGACAGTACATACTGAGGATATGATTGGGTTGTCTGTTCACAATTGATGCACCAGTGTATGTGCATATCCTTTAGTAAATCAGGGCAACTAAATTTTCACATCAATCTGGATTAACAGTAAAAAAATGATAGCATGCTTACTGGACAAAGAGAGCAGCACACCACCAATGAGCTTGTCCTTGTGCTCTTCCCTCCTTTAAGCATGTCCATGAGTCACTTCTGTTCTGTAATATTGAACACATTTTCCAGCTTATCCAAGTAGCTTCTTCAGGTCAAAACTGAAGAAGCTACAAAATGCTTTAACAAAAACAGAACAAGTCCTTTTGAATGTGACTATTACTGGCTATACCATAACCCAGAAAAATGGCAACCTTCACTGACAATAAAAGAAGATGGTTTCCCCTGGAACAAAAAAATATTGTTTTTCTGAATTAAACAGCAGCCACCTGCAGCTTTTTCTCAGGGAGAGTCCTAAATTTTTAACCTTGAACAACTCAACCACAAAAATTGCAGGCACTGTGAATTGTGTTGGTATTTTCAGCTTACAAAAGTGCTTAGTTGACAGCACATGTGCATTAGGACAGTGTAGGGTCAGTTGTTGGAATATGCAGAGAGAGTCATGGAATGGTTCCTTAAAGCTGAGTGCCTAGTTGGGTTGGGGCAGTTTGGAGAGTATCCGGGACACTGGTGGAGCAAGCATGTACAGTAAATCAAATGGCGCACATGGTTGCCATTTCAAACCAAGGCATGAATGCCTCTGGTGATAACAGAAGCCCTAATCACATGGCACATGGTTGCCTTTTTAAAATAAAGCATGAATGTCTTCGAAGATAGCATGGACCCTACTAATACATTCAACAGTAGTAAGGCACATGAGAGGGGAAAATAAAATAAACTCTGCAGTCTGACCATTGAACCATGGGCTGTGGATGCAGCTCTAAGAGTGGGGTGATTTTATTGTGAATGCAGTAGTGGGGTCACCTATTAAACTGGCCATTAAGTATGTTGTATATACATGTTAAGATATACAGTATTTCCATTGGGTAATGCAGGTGGGAGAGGCTCAAACACTAGAAGCCCATACTAATAGGTCCCATGTGTGGCCCCTTCTTCTCAGCACTGAGCAGTTGAGCAGGTAATCAGGAAAACTCTACCATGACACAGTATGAGATTTCCCTATGTCATTATTCAGTGTGATGTTATAAAGTGTATGGACTTAAAAAGAGAAACATTTTATTCTTTATGTGAGATCCTGGACTGCATAACAGGTTCTCTGCTTTTGCGGGAAAAGCAGATTAATCTGATAAATAGTTATATTTAGACATTTCAACATCGAAAGAAAGCTGCTTTTCTACTAGAATGGAGATCTTTTTCAAACAAAGAAAGGACAAGGCAACCTGTTGCTTTAAATGACCCTGATGATAGTACCCTGTTAAATAAAATATTCATACTTACCTGTCTAGTGGGCAGCCAATCCAGTCTTGGCTGTTTAGCAGACCAGTGGACACCACTGGTATATGACATATTTGGGTGCATCAAATATCTTGTTTTCCACTACATGCTGTGGCTCCTCCTGCCAGCTGCTATGACACTACTGTGGGTCAGAAAGCAGTGGTGGCTGCTGCAAGTGAGTGAAGATTGAAGTCAACACCAGCTGGAAAGGTATTACTATTCTTCTTCTACAGAGTGGCGCTATTTCAGTTCTTTTATAGTAACAAACTGACTTCCTTAACTGCTGCCCATAACTCCACGTAATCACCTTCCTTTTAACTACCTGCCGCTTTGGTTAAGATGCCCTGTGTAAGCTGCTAGTCAAACCTAGATTCACACCTGTTCTGTGAATGCATGCATTTTTGCGTGCCTTCACGATACACATGAATACCATATGTCACACGTGCTGCACCATGCTTTGTTAATGGCATCCCAAATGGGGTAAGCAGATACAGATATTGGTTTACGTCAAAATACATGGTTACAAAAATGCGCAAGGATCAATGCCCAAAAAGGTACATGAACTACTTTGGTCACCCATTGAAATAAATAACATACCCTATCCTTGTAGCTTGAAACAAATGTGAAAAACACACAAAAACATGTGCACAAACTCTCATTCACAAAATGCTTGGTGTGAACCTAGCCTAGGAGCTTAGACAGGGCTGAGAACACTGCCTGCCATGTGGAAGCACTGGAGGCTCAAGCAGTCAATCAGCAAGTACCAACACTACTGATGGCCAAACAGCAGAAAGGGAAGAATAGTACTGGCAGCTGGCAAGGGCAGCAATAAGGTAAACTTGTAGCTTTGTCTTAAATGTTGATTTTAAATCTGAACAAAGTCAAATATGTTAGAACAAGCTAAATATATTCCTCTTTAAATAAGGCACTATGCCTGCTTGTAAAACCTGGGGGCACTGTAGGACTTTATTAGGTCTGTGCAACACACTGATCTGTTTGTAGAAAATACCACTTAAATATTTCTTTCCGCTGGACACATGCCAAGGCAGTTTCATGGTGCTTCACATTAAGGGCCTAATTTACTAAAAGTGTATGATCGCTTGCCAGGTTGTCATTCTTAGGCGATGCTGTAGGGTAACCTGTGCTGTAGGGTAACCTATTCAGACTTACTACATCTGAGTATTATATGCACATATGTGCACAAGTGGTATGCAGCAACCGAGCACACATCCCACTGAGTGCAATTGCCTGTTTGATGAATATACAGCTTACATTGAAGGAAAGTGAGTGCATTTTTCTATGTTTACATAAATGTTAAGGAATGATAGCTTTTTCTAATTATTGACTTTTTAGGCTTATTTATAAGTCATTACATTTAGTAAAAAAAAAGTAATTTTGTACTTAAAGCAGTATTAACCCCAAAAGCAACAATGTAATATATTGCAGCCTATCAATTATTAGATGCTGGCTGCATTAGTTTTCTTTTTTAGGCTTTTTCTCTCTGTTTTCACCTTGTGATCTAGCCAGTGACACATCTCCTGTAAAAGAGTATGCCTCAACTCTGGGTAGCAGAGGACATGGGGCACCTAGAAGCGTTGTCAATCTAAAGGGAGGGGAGTGTTAGATGTACTAGCAGATGCATACTGGCAAACACTGGGAAGATCCTGTGGCTGGACTGGAGAGGTCTGAAAATTGTCAAGTATATACATCTTTCTTATACATGCTAGTTAGCGTAGGTGTTAGAAGGGGAAGGGGACAGTTTTGAGGCTAGTTAGGTGTAAGCTGGAATGCTACTTTAAAAAGGAGTTCCAGCCCCCCCCCAAAAAAAATTAAAAGTCAGCAGCTACAAATATTGTAGCTGCTGACTTTTAATATAAAGACACTTACATATCCAGGAGTCCAGCACTATCACCACCTAGGCTAGTTCTTTGCAAGCCTCCAGGTTCCTGGCACCAGCATTGCAAGTAAGGGAAGTCAGAAATTAAGTCTTGCGGCTTCACAGCCTGTTTCCTACTGCAAATGCGTGAGTTGCGCTGCTCCTTGTGATTGGTCCCATAGTCTTCTGGGACCTGTGAAATGTCCCAGAAGACTGGGGGGAAGGAGGAGGGCTGAATTTCCAGCTCAATTCACCATGTCAAACTGAGCCGGAAGTGGGAGTGGGTACCTGTCAAAACCAGGTACCCGTCTCCTCCCAAAAAAGTGCAAAATGTAGCAGTGGAGTGCAAACAAGCAGAGCTTCTCCATTTGGGTGGATCTCTGCTTTAACTGACTTGAATGCCCACTGTCTGCTACATTGATCTCATTATAGAGCAAGTTTTCCCAACTGCATATGCATGTACATATTGAATCCCCAGTGCCATTTTAGAATGGCTTTTTAAAATGGTACTGGGAACCAGGGATGAGATGTTCAGGCTGGAACTGTCAGTGATAGCCAGCACTAAGCCAAGGACATGAAAGGATCATCTCCTTGGCTTCTGGTGCACCAACAGAGCTCTCATAACAGACATTGTTGTGCCAATTTGTGCCCTTGTCAAACTAAATTAATGTTATCTTATAGTAGAACTATAGGAACTTTTTAAAATGTTGGATAGAGTAAGGGAGGGTTATTTTTTTGCAATATGTGTCTATTGGGGAGATTTACCTTCACTTCCTGTCACAGGAAGTGAGAGGAAATCTCTGCAAATTAAGGGGATCCTCTGGGGATTCTCAGGTCACCAGAACTAGTGTCCCAATTGGAAGATTTTCCCTCTATTACTTTTCTGGGGACAACCCAAAATGTGATATTTTCTTTTATTTTCATTTTCGATGATAATGGTACACAGGACAAATAAAGACAGTGAATCTCCCTAAAAGGAGCACAAACAGCAATAAAACCTGACAGGTGTTCTTATCCCTCTCTACTCTATTCAAAACTAAAAAAAAAAGTTTTCCCTTCAGTTATACTTTAATGCTCCACAGGCAATTCACACTGATTTTCCCCCCCAATGTGTGTTACAAAAGGGAACAAAGCTTTCCTAAAGTAAAACTCCTAGCCCTCTTCTATTTTATGGTATTGTATTGTAACTGAACTGTCTCCCTTTGTATTACAAAGCACCAGGGGCGGACTGACCATTTGGAAACTCAGGCACTGCCCGAGGGCCTGGGGTCAGTAGGGGGCCCCATGAGATGCCCCTGGTACCTTTTTCATAGGCTTTTTTGAGTTTGGGCAAGGACACAGGGGCCCCATGATCCCCTATTGCCCAGGGGCCCCATGAGTTGTCAGTCCGCCCCTGCAAAGCACTGTGCAAATTGTTATCGCTATATAAATTCTGTATAATAATCTGCTAATAATAAAAATAATAATAACAATCATGTATAAAAATTACTCATACTTTTACTTTGAGCTTTACCATTCCACTACATTACATATAAGACATAAGATGCAGTGACTGTGCTGCGGCTTCTTGAATACAATAGTTGCCAGTGCAGATTCCTCCTTGGATGGAGGAATGTACTGATTTTCTCTTGTCCAGGGTGCACAAGAAAATCTAGGAGTGTATGTCTAGCTTTACTGAATTATGAGGCTGATGTACTTAAGCAGTAGTTTGCTTGCTTTTATCCAGCCCTGGGGGCACAATTTTCATTGACTGATACCAACAGTAGTCACCAATGAAAGGGCAGAATTCCTCCCAATGACACTAAAGATGAGGCACAATTCCTCCCAATGACACCAACAATGGGGCACAATTCCTTCCACTTACACCTACAATGGGGTGCTTTTCCTCCCTCTGACACCAAAGATGGGGCATTGTTTATTTCCTCTGACATTGGGACCTTTTCTACTCCCAATGACCACAGTTTGGCCCCCCTTAAGCCTGAAGACCAGTAAAGTAGCCCTTTGTTTGGAAAGTTTGGAGACCCCTGTACTAAACTAACAGAGGCTGTTCACATAGCAAAACAAATGATAGAAAATAAGGTAAAACTGTGCTGACTTTGGATACCCAATCTTGTATAAGGGAAATTATAAAACAGGATATTTGTCAGCATGACTCAGTGAACATTCGCTTTGCTAAGTGAACAGTTTCTACCCCTTTAGTAAATCCCTGTGAACTGAAACTTGTTTAAAGTTCAAGTGTTCCAATACTTGACTGGTTGAGTGCTTGTTTTGAGTCACTGGGGGTGAGTTACTAAAGGAATAGAAGCTGATCACCTTCAAAAGCATACATTTACTATGCAAAGTGAATAACAGTAAATAGCGGGAATCCTAATCATATGTGAAGAAATGAAAAAAGGATGTTTGCTAGCACATGATTGGTTAATTGAAATGAACACCACTTTACTAAGATCAGTGAACATCAACTTTGTTAAGTGAACACATTCTATTTCTTTAAGTATAACTAAGGGCAAAACTTTTTTTTAGTTTTGAATAGAGTTGAAAGGGATTAGAACACCTGTCAGTTTTTAATGCTGTCTGTGACCCTGTTAGGGATATTCTCCCTCTCTATTTGTCCTGTTTACCATTGTCATTGAACGTGAAAGTAAAAGAAAAATCCCAAATTTTGGGTTGTCCCCCAAAAAAGTTATAGGAGGAAAATCTTCCATTGGGGACACTAGTTCTGGTTATATAGTTACATAGTTAGTCTTGCTAAAAAAATACAAAAGTCCATCTAGTTCAACCAGAAGAAAAAAAAAGTTATAATCCTACACCAACAGTTGATCCAGAGGAAGGGAAAAATCCCGGCAAAGCACGATTCGATCTGCTCCTGCAGGGAAAAAATTCCTTCCTGATCCCCTGAGAGGCAATCAGACAATCCCTGGATCAGTTTTACCTATAAATGTTAGTAACCAGTTATATTCTGTGTATCTAAGAAAGAATCCAGGTGTTTTTTACAGCAATCCACTGAGCTGGCCAGAACTAACTCTTGAGGGAGTCTATTCCACATTTTCACAGCTCTCACTGTGAAGAAACCTTTCCATGTTTGGAGATTAAATTTCTTTTCCTCCAGACGTAAAGAGTGCCCCCTTGTCCTCTGTGATGACCTCAGGGTGAATAGCTCTACACCGAGTTCACTATATAAACCACTGATGTATTTATACATGTTGATCATATTCCCCCTTAATCTCCTCTTCTCAAGAGAGAATAAGTTCAGTTCCTCTAATCTTCATAGCTGAGCTCCTCCATGCCTCGTATCAGTTTGATTGCCCAGGGGTGCCTAAGGAATTCCCTTAATTTGTAGGGATTTCCTCTCACTACCTGTTTGACTATGGGACAGGAAGTGCAGGGAAATCTCCACAATGGGACACAGATGGAGAAACCAAAAATATGACAGGAATTATAACCCTTCCTTACTCTATCCAAAATGGGAAAAAAAAGTTTTGCCTATAGTTCTACTTTTTTTCATACTAGTGATCACCCACTGGAATTCTGACATTAAAGGCTGACATGGCTGCACACATGCTTTGCTTTTGGGCCCACTGCAATTTTTACTTGTGCTGCAGAGATCAATGTGAGATCAACCATGAACCTTTGCAACACAGTCCTGCAATGTAAAATTGCCATTTAGCAATTAAAAAAAAGAAGCAAAAAAAAAGGGGTGTGAGGAGGAAGGAGTAGTGCCTCCTTAATGCCTGCCAGCCACTGCTATACCACCCTGTGATGAGCAATCCTCCACCGTAGATATCTTTTACGTTGGGTGTTAAACATTACCGCCAGTATGAAAGAGCCCTTACTGATTAAATCCCAGTATCTTATCAAGAAGCAAGAAAAACTGTGACAGCCTTGGAAATTGTACTATCAAAAGGAAGTTAGCAATGACAGCTCCAGCATTTCTTGGCTGGTTCCCTCAAAGGTGAAAGGAGCTTTGAAACAAATACTAGTCTATGGGCAAATTCAGTACAAAAAAATGTTTGTAACAAATACTGCAAAGAACAGAAACACACAACACAGTCACTTGTACACAGCGAGGGTTAACTGCACTGCCAAATTATACTGACGCTAGCAAAGCTTAGCTTTGATTTATGCACGCTTGCTCATAAATTCATCTTGTCCCATGGGATCCGGCTTTTCAAAGGACAACAAAAATACGCACAGTATTTTCTCAGATCGTTATTGTTTTTTAAATTACTTTTAAGAAGCGGTTTTGCCAGAAATATCTGAAGTTTTGCCCAAAATAATTTAGCGTGCAAGCAGATATGCCAAGTGCACACATGGGAACTCCAGTAATATGTTAAGAACGCAGATCTGAATCTATCCAACCTAAGCTGTTTCCTGAATTGTGGGTAGGGATAGGTCAGAAATGACTCACCTCACAAATTGTCGATATGTGTGACTAAGATGATTAAAAGCCTCTAAGAAGCCCCAGACATAATGCAAATGTAAAAATGATGCCGTGTTTCTTTAGAAGCCTAATGCTTCGAATGAAAATGTAGTCAAAATACAATGTGTCTAATAGATAAGAGGTAAATCAGGTTTAGTGATTAAAGGGAAGTAGTTTTGGGGATAAAATGTCACTGTGCGTAGGGGTGCTTAGTCACCCCTTTTTCCCCCAGAAGACAGGCAGTAGCAGAACCCATCACTGAATGGGACGCTTGGCTGTAAGAGGTAACAACTATTATAACAAGTTCTTGTAACTTCATTAGTAGCAGATAGAAAGCAGGTAAAGGGCAGAATTTCAAAAAGTAAAAGGACAAATAAAGTTTAAAAATGGCAGTCAAGTCAGTTAATATAGACCAAGTCTCATCTGACTTAGTAAATAACACATATTAACACATGGTAGCATGGTAGCCAATCAGCTTCTAACTTCAGCTTGTTCAATTAAGCTTTGGCAATAAAACCTGGAAGCTGACTGGGTTCTATGAGAGTTGCACTGTACTTTGTACTCTCCAGTTTTAGTAAATAACCCCCATAGTGTGCACAAAAGGTACCCTACATATGGTGGTGATTTACTAAAGCCTTAATTTTCACTCTTGGTAATTTAAAAGAAAAAAAAAAAACAGAAACAAAAACGTGCAAATGATTGGACGTTTGTAGCGAATATAGGTTAACCTCAACAAAAGTTAAAATGATGCTGATGCTTTTAGTAGATCAAACTTGCTGCATGCCATATATATATATATATATATATATATATATATATATATATATATATGTGTGTATACACATACACACACTATATTGCCAAAAGTAAAAAGTATTGGGACGCCTGCCTTTACAAGCAAATGAACTTTAATGGCAGCCCAGTCTTAGTCCATAGGGTTCAATATTGAGTTGGCCCACCCTTTTCAGCTATAACAGCTTCAACTCTTCTGGGAAGGCTGTCCACAAGGTTTGGGAGTGTGTCTATGGGAATGATTGACCATTCTTCCAGAAGCGTATTTGTAAAGTCAAGCACTGATGTCAGATGAGAAGACCTGGCTTGCAATCTCCGCTCTAATTCATCCCAAAAGTGTTCTGTTACGTTGAGGTCAGGACTCTCTGCAGGCCAGTCAAGTTCCTCCACCCCAAACTTGCTCATCCATGTCTTTATGGACCTTCTTGTGCACTGGTACACAGTCATGTTGGAACAGGAAGGGGCCATCCCCAAACTGTTCCGATAGGGTTGGGAGCATGAAATTGTCCAAAACATCTTGGTATGCTGATACCCTAAGAGTTACCTTCACTGCAACTAAGGGGCCAAGCCCAACCCCTGAAAAACAGCCCCACACCATAATCCCCCCTCCACCAAACTTTACACTTGGCACAATGTAGTCAGGCAACTACCATTCTCCTGGCAACCTCCAAACCCAGACACGCCCATTGGATTGCCAAACAGAGAAGTGTGATTCGTCACTCCAGAGAACACATCTCCACTGCTCTAGAGTCCAGTGGTGGCGTGCTTTACACCACTGCATTCGACACTTTACACTGCTCTTGGTGACGAAAGGCTTGGATGCAGCTGCTCGGTCTTAGAAACCAATTCCATGAAGCTTTCTATACACTGTTGTTGTGCTAATCTGAAGGCAACATGATGTTTAGAGGCATTTAGCTATTAACTCTGCAGACAGTTGGTGACTTCTGCGCACTGTGCGCTTCAGCATGCGCTGACCCCGCTCTGTCATTTTATGTGGACTTCCACTTCATGGCTGAGTTGCTGTTGTTCCCAGTTGCTTCCACTTTGTTATAATACCACTAACAGTTGACCGTGGAATATTTAGTAGCAAGGAAATTTCACGGATGGACTTATTGCACAGGTGGCAACCTATCATGGTACCACACTTGAATTCACTGAGCTCCTGAGAGTGACCCATTCTTTCAAAAATGTTTGTCGAAGCAGTCTGCATGTCTAGGGGCTTGATTTTATACACCTGTGGCCATGAAGGTGATTGGAACATCTGAATACAATGATTTGGAGGGGTGTCCCAATACTTTTGGCAATATAGTGTATATAGGTCCTTATTTATCTACTGTATGTGTCTCAGGTATGTTTGGTCTATGTAGAGCCACCAATTAAAATCAAACCTACACCTAAAAAAAGATATTTGAAGAATGTATTCAGGGTACTAAACTCCTATATGTATTTCTGAACATCAGCTGTTATATGTTCTAAGTGTAGCTCACTGTACCTATATGCATGCTGTATTGTGCTTGATGTGATATGACAATCTTGGATATGTGTACCTATTGTATAATTTTACGTATATGCCTAATACAAATTCATTGCTAAAGCATTTTTGTTATTTGGTATTCTTAATAATATATATTTAATATGATTGTACTAGCAGATTGATACACTGTGGAGAGGTTTAAGAACCGTAAATAATAATACATTTTTGGTTGCTAATTGGTGTAGATAATAGTGGTGTAGACCTTTAGTGCCAATTATATTAGACTATGTTTTTCCCAAAAATATTTGTTGCTTTCTGACTGCTGTAAGTCTGTTCCAATCGTCCACAACTCTTTCAGTAAAATTATACTTTCTAACATTAATCTTGAGCTGTTTTGAAGGTTTGAGGCCATGCCCCCTGTGTTCTTGATTTCTGCTTCATTTTGAAAATACTGCCCTCCTGAACCTTGCTTACATCTATTGTGTATTTATGTTTCAATCATGTCCCTCCTTTCTGATCTTTCCTTGAGTCTGTACATATTACATTCCTTCAGTCTACGTTAATATATTGTATTGCTCAGACCTTGCACTATTTAAAAGAAGAGATCTTAAAGCTGGCCCTACACATTACAATATAACTCTGCAACCTATAAAAAAAAGCTCCATCATGGCAACCGCACACCAAATCCTAAAAAGGTTCTTGCCAGATTAAATTTAGCAACGAGGATGATTTTGGTGGCCACCCCCCCCCTCCCCCCTCCACATTTGGCAATTGCTAACTGATCAACTATAAGAAAAATCTAACTGGTGTGCTGCCAGCCTCAGATTTACCAACAACTATGTAGTGTTAGGGTCTACGAAAATGAGCTGGACAATTTATATGCAATCAGATTGTAACATGTGTGGTCAGTATTAGCTACAACTAGCTGATTACAAAAAACAGATGTTGGCTTTTTGGTTTTATAACTGTAATCATCACTGGAGGGAGTCAGCAATTTCCACAGTCAATGACTGTATCAATTAATGGTTTGTTTTCTCCACTCTTTTGTATCAGAACTGATAGATACTTGACAGCATAAAGCCTAGTACACATGATCAGAAAATCGGATTAAAAATATTGCTTTTAAAGTAACCATACGATAATCTGATCGTTAATACGTAACTTTCATCTGAAGTATTTCAAAGGCACATGTGTGAAACTTTTCATTTAATCAGTACAGTTTTTGTCTGAAAATACAATAATATACAATATGATACATAACATCACTTCTGAATTTTTATTCTCTCATACAAGAATTTTTGGCACTTTAGTAACCTCTTCATTTTCGATATGAGACTAGCATTCAAAAAAAATTGACGAGCATTCATCCAATATTCTCATCGTGTGTACGGGGCTTAAGCAAGTCTATGTTATTTTATACAGTATTTTACTGATGAAACTGTATCAGAGCTTAGCTGTTCAAACAGGCGGATGGCCTGCAGAGGGATGCTATGTAACAAGACTTATATTGGTGTTGTGCATGTCAATAGAAATAAAAATTACAACTAAGTTTGTAATAGAAAGGCAATGCCACTGTTTGTAGTATTTATGCCCTACTTTAATATTTTTTATTCTATATGCCCAATGGTAAATACGTATATTTTAACAAAAATCTTTTGTTGTTTGTCATTACAACACTCCTATACAGTACATGGCATTTCCACTTGTATGAAATATATATGGCGCAAGGAATCAGGGAGTTAAAGCGAAGCTGTTGTTTTAACCTGAAAACACATGCCTGCTTTTACTGCCACTGACATAACTACTACATCAGTGGCAGTTGTGGATTGTAAAGAAACTCATGGGCACTATAGCAGCTGTGAGTTTGTTAACTTTTAAAGAGCAGACTGCTGGCTATATTGTAGTAGTGATCCAGATGTTGCACAGCTGCTCAATCACTTCTACACTGTACATTGTTTTTAATTTTTTAATGTGACTCGTCCCCCCTCCTCGTCCTGTGCTGTCCAGGCACCCCCCAGACATTTTTTCATCTCTCTGCATCCCGGAAGCACTCAGGTCTAAGAGAACTTCTGGGTTCAGATCCTTTGGTTCCCAATCAGAAGAGCCAAGTAAAGCAGCTAATCAAGGATGCTGTGTACTTATTCAGAGTTGGCTGAGTGCAGGGGAGGCATCAGGGGTCCAAAACACCCCTGATGTTACCCTTAAGGATACCTGTAATTTAAAATTCCAATCACATAAGGGGGTTATCGATCTCTATGTGATATCAATGAAGTTAAGTAGAAAAAAATTATAAAAATGTAAAAAAAATCATATATTTAGATTAAAAATTTTAAAAAAATGTAAAAGTCCTCCATCCCTTTACACAGTCAGATTCGCACACAAACACGTGTGCAGGGGCACATACTGTATGTGTACATAAACAACAACTACATGACACATGCTGGGTATCACCCTGCACAACAAAATAAGAGGAATACTTTTTGGATTTACTTTTAATACTTTGCCTTGAGACAATTTTGGGGATTGTAGTTTCAGGTTGCAGGTATACACAGTTTTGAGTCTTGAAATGTTTGGTATGTCTTGACATATTTGGTATCTACCTACTGAACTCTTTCTAAATTGTATGTTTGTATGCACTAAAATTAATTTGAGCTAATATAGTGTGACATATTTTTTTTAGTCTATGGGTTCTCTGCTTTCAGAAAATATGTAATGGCTTGGTGTTTTCCATGTATTATATTAAAAAATTTGCTATTTAGCATGTGTTTGAAAAAAAAATATATATATATGGAAAAACAGCTCCAGCAGTGAAAGGGTTAAATTAATTTTATAAATCTTATCTGAAAGTAATTGTGGCTCCAAACTTTAGTTACCACTTCTGGTCCATATCAGCATTATTATTGGCATTATTAATCATACACAGATCTGTAGATTCTGCTTTAGTAGTGTCAGTTGCGATTAGCACCCTTGCTGAATAGCTGCTAAGAAGGTAAGCCACATAGAAACTGTATTTTTTCTATAAATCTGAGCAGATTAATAGCCTTAATATGCCTTAGGAGCTGATAATACAGGTTTTAAGAATGAAAGGCCTGTAGACATGTCTATGGGTTGTTGGATCAAACCTACAGAGCTATTGACAATAATCTATTTCTTCATTTCTTAAAGTGTTACTAAACCCAGGACCCTGCATTCATTATATCTGGTCTCTCACAGTACTTACTATGTGGAAATGCAATTATTTTAGTAAATATATACTGCTAAGTACCTTTTCTCATTAGCAGTTAGAGCAGTCTTCTGACTTCTATCGGTGTTCAGCAGAGCACTGGTTAAAGCCTGTAGGAGGAGTTTTCTTTCTGCTCTAGGAGGATGCTGAACCCCTGACCTCTGTCTGGACAGTGTTTATTGGCCCTGTGCTGATCACATGCACTCCCCCAAGGAAAAAAAAAATCTCTCTAGCAATACACACCAAACTGAGCATGTGCAGTGTGTCTCCACAAGATATGTTTCATGAGGAGATAAGAGGGGGGCACTGGAAGTAGGGGAGGACCAGAGTAGTCAGGATCAAACAGCATTTTTACACAATGCAGAGGATTAATCCCTTAGATTCCAAGATGAGTATATCAAGCATGCTTTATTGCATATACAGAATGATTTGACTGTTATGGGTTTAGTAACACTTTAAGCATAAAGAACTGATGATGTTTAGATTAGATCAGGGGTCTCCAAACTTTCTACATGTAGATCTAATATACTGTACCTCAGACTTTAGGAGGCCAGACTGTGGCCAGTGGGAGTAGATAATATCCCAGCATTAATAGAAGTGGGCAGGCTACTGACTTTGTGGTCAGCGGGAGTAAAAAAAAATGACATAATGCCCGTGGTCAAGTAGAATGAGGAATAGTGCCCCATCATTTGTACTAGTGGGAGAAATAGTGCCCCATCATTTGTACTAGTGGAAGGAATAGTGCCCCGTCATTTATACTAGTGGGAGGAATAGTGCCCCATCATTTGTACTAGTGAGAGGAATAGTGCCCCATCATTTTTATTAGGGGGAGGAATAGTGCCCCATCATTTTTATTAGGGGGAGGAATAGTGCCCCATCATTTTTATTAGGGGGAGGAATAGTGCCCCATCATTTGTACTAGTGGAAGGAATAGTGCCCCATCATTTGTACTAGTGGGAGGAATAGTGCCCCATCATTTGTACTAGTGGGAGGAATAGTGCCCCATCATTTGTACTAGTGGGAGAACAGGGGCGGACTGACCATTGGAACACTCGGGCACTGCCCGAGGGCCCACGGTCAGTAGGGGGCCCCATGAGATGCCCCTGGTACCTTTCATTGGCTTTTTCATAGGCTTTTGTGGGTGTTGGTGAGGACACAGGGGCCCCATGATCCCCTATTGCCCGGGGGCCCCATGAGTTATCAGTCCGCCCCTGGGGAGGAATAGTGCCCCATCATTTGTACTAGTGGGAGGAATAGTGCCCCATTATTTGTACTAATGGAAGGAATAGTGCCCCATTGCTGGTATCAGTGGGAGGAAAGGTGTCCCACTGTAAATATCAGTGGGAGGAATAATACTCCACTGTGGGTGTCAGTGAAAAGAATGGTGTCTCATTTTTGGAGTCTGTGAGGTGAATAGTGCCTTGTATCAGTGAAAGGAATAGTACCCCAAAGGCAGCATAAAAGCAAGCAAAGGGCTTCATCTGGCTCTTTGGCTTCAGTTTGGGGACCACTGGGTTAGATGATATCCTAAACCAGGCCCTACTGAAAGGCTACTGAAGTCAGTGGTAGCCAAGTTGTCTTTGTCCTTTCCCTCAGAAATGGCAATGGCAGCTACAACATACTAAGGAAAGGTAGTAGAAGTAACAACACACACACACACACACACATGTTAGGATTGTTAGAGACAGGGGACCCGTTAAACAGTGTTTTTATTTCTACAGAAACAGTTTTTTGTTCTGAAATGTATTTAGGTTACACTATGTGGTCAGTTAGGTGCTAGTAATGCTTGCAGAAATCATCTTTATACTTCCTCTGCTATACTTTAAAACTATCTATTCACTCATAAATGCTAAGCCAGTGAAACATTTCAGCAAACAGAAGTAAGAGGATACAACAGTCTCGTGAATTTTATACTGTGCTATTTTTTCCATTTCTAATAACATGCCTATATTTCCTTGACAGTCACAAATCACTTTTGAATCTTTCTCGTGATATGAAATAATATGTAAATAATCTATGTATGACAATGGCAAATAAACTTTAAACAGAAAATGTACATAGTCTAAATGTTAGATTATGTATATTTTCTGTTTAAATTACATTTCATTTCATTCTAAAGGTTTATAGTGGTGCTAAAGGAACATTTAGTTTTTCATTCCAGATAAAGTAAGGGAGAGTATAGCTCCATGTTTCCATGTGTTCTATTCAGGAGATTTAATTAATATTTAAACTTTTTTGTTTTTGGTTTTGTTTGTTAATATTTTTACACATTTAACTTATATGTACACATTTCCCATTTATAAAAAGTGCAACGTTGAAAAAAAGAACACTTTATTTATTACAGGTACTTATATAGATCTGTCAATTTATGCAGTGCTTTACACATTCACATCACTCTATGCCCTCAAAGAGCTTACAATCTGAGGACCCTAATTCACATTCATACATAAACTATATTGACAAAAGTATTAGAACACCCCTCCAAATCATTGAATTCATATGTTCCATTCACCCCCATGGCCACAGGTGTATAAAATCAAGCCTCTAGGCATGCAGACTGCTTCTATAAACAGTTATGAAAGAATGGGTCACTATCAGGAGCTCAGTTAATGGTACTGTGATAGGTTGCCACCTGTGCAATAAGTCCATCCGTGAAATTTTCTTGCTACTAAATATTCCATGGCAGGGGCGGACTGACCATTTGGAAACTCGGGCACTGCCCGAGGGCCCGGGGTCAGTAGGGGGCCCCAGGAGATGCCCCTGGCACCTTTTTCATAGGCTTTTTTGAGTTTGGGCAAGGACACAGGGGCCCCATGATCCCCTATTGCCCGGGGCCCCATGAGTTGTCAGTCCGCCCCTGTTCCATGGTCAACTGTTAGTGGTATTATAACAAAATAGAAGCAACTGGGAACAACAACAACTCAGCCATGAAGTGGTAGGCCATGTAAAATGACAGAGCGGGGTCAGCGCATGCTGAAGCGCACAGTGCAGAGAAATCGACAACTGTCTGCAGAGTCAATAGCTAAAGACCTCAAAACTTTGTGTGTCCTTCAGATTAGCACCACAACAGTGCGTAGAGAGCTTCATGCAATGGGTTTCCATGGCCGACTAGTTGCATCCAAGCCTTACATCACCAAGTGCAATGCAAAATGTAAGATGCAGTGGTGTAAAGCACGACATCACTGGACTCTCGAACAGTGGAGACGTGTTCTTTGTCTGGCAATCCGATGGATGTGTCTGAATTTGGCAGTTGCCAGGAGAACGGTACTTTCCTGACTGCATTGTTCCAAGTGTAAAGTTTGGTGGAGGGGGGGTTATGTTGGGGGTTTTTTCTTCAGAGCTTGGGCTTAGCCCCTTAGTTCCAGTGATGGGAACTCTTAAGGTGTCAGCATACCAAGACATTTTGGACAATTTTATGCTCCCAACTTTATGAGAACAGTTTGGGGATGGCCCCTTCCCGTTCCAACATGACTGAGCACCAGTGCACAAAGCAAGGTCCATAAAGACATGGATGAGCGAGTTTGGGGTGGAGGAACATGACTGGCCTGCACAGAATCCTGACCTCAACCCGATAGAACACCTTTGGGATGAATTAGAGCAGAGACTGCGAGCCTGGACTTCTCGTCCGACATCGGTGCCTGACTTCACAAATGTGCTTCTGGAGGAATGGTCAGACATTCCCATAGACACGCTCCTAAACCTTGTGGACAGCCTTCCCAGAAGAGTTGAAGCTGTCATAGCTGCAAAGGGTGGGCCAACTCAATATTGAACCCTACGGACTAAGACTGGGATGCCATTGAAGTTAATGTGCGTGTAAAGGCAGGCATCCAAATACTTCTGGCAATATAGTGTCCACATACTAGGGCCAATTTAGACAAGAGCCAACTAACCTAGGAAACCCAATCAGGCACAAGGAGAACAAGCAAACTCCAAGCAGGTAGTCCCATTGATGGGATTTGAACCAGCAATCCTAGTGCTGCTCAGCAGACGTGTTAACCACTTAGCCACTGCGCTGCCATATCATTTGTAAATAGCAGTACCAGAATCATAATTTGGTGTCATTTTAAACAGGACAATTTCCAGAAAAAATGCATATTTTTTATCTACCGTAACACTATTTCTTTTTAAAATGTATGGTAAACAATTACAAGGCACACACTGAAACATATAGGAATGCAAGCAGTTACCACTAGCCAGAAAGACAACCTTTGATTTTAAAATGTCAAAGCGAGAACACAAGTACAAGATAAATATGAAAAATGACCACACAAGACTTTGAAGGACCCAATGAATGGCACCGCAACATGATGACATACCTAACTTGTGTTACAGTAACACATACAGTACCACAGTGCACTTTACTGGAAAGCCATAGTACTGATAGTTTTTACAATATGACCATTTGTTTGCAACTCACGCCGCCCATTGACATTCATTGAAACTCCACTCTAGCCACCTCAAATTTGAAGGGCAATTTCTAAACTGTGACTGTGCCTTCATTTTTAATATTTCAGAGACATACTATGCATCAAAATATAGGTCTGGGTCTTGTGATTCTCACAATATAAAGCTCTTTGGTGTAGGATTTATAATTTTTAAACTACAACCATTTGAAGATGGCAACCGCCAGTGAAGTGAGCAAGTTGGAGCAGTTTGTTCTTCTCTGCCCTTGCTGTAGAGTGAGTTGCCATAGGAACCCAGGTGTGTGAGCAGGCAGCAGAGTAACAAAAGCTAGAGTGTGAGTTGTAGACTACTGGTGGAGGCAAGAACACTTCACACAATTTCCCCAGAAATTGTAGCTTTTCTAGTTTATTACTATTATTATTTATCATTACAGGTACTTATATAGCACCATCAATTTACACAGCGCTTTACATATATACTGTACATCCACACAGTAGCATATTTACCACGAGGAAACAAGGCATTTGCCTGGATTGGCAATTTTTAGGGGGGTGGCGCTGCCCCCAGAAGAAGTGGCAGGAGGGACGAGGTCCTGGTGAGGAGGCGCGCTGGAGGGTGTGTGGATGACTTGCTGCTGGTTAGTTCTTTTGATTGGGCGGAAGGGGGTTGGTGGTGATGGGCGGCGGTGGCGGGTGGATTGGGGTGGTGGTCCTGGTGGCTATGGGGGGGGGGTGTTGACCAGGGGGGTGCTTGTGGAGGGTGCCCAATATTTGTGTTGCCTAGGGCAGCACAAGAGGTAAATATACCACTGCATTCACATTAGTCCTTAACCTTCAAGGAGTGTACAATCTAAGGTTCCTAACTCACATTAATACATACATATGGGGCCAATTAAGACAGGAGTTAATTAACCTACCAGCATGTCTTTAGAGTGTGGGAGGAAACCGGAGTACCCAGAGGAAGACCACGCAAGCACAGGTAGAACATGCAAACTTCATTCTAGTTTAAAGCCGGCCATAGACGGATCGATTATCTTTCCTGCAACCACAGGATGCAGGAAAGAAAACCACTCAATTCCCCCATCAACACAGTCAGGGTTGAGGGAATTCCTCGCATGGAGCCATTGTGTTCTTCCAGTTGGAGGGAGAGGTGGCCTCTCTGGGAGAATATAGTGATTACTGCTAGCGGCTTTAATAGCCATTAGCAATAATAGCATGTGAAACACAACAGGCTGGTTGTACCCAAGTTGATCGATTGATCAACTTGGGTACATTCAGCCTGCCCATACATGGATCGAATCTCGGTTGGTCGCTGCTGAACCAGCTGAGATTCGAACCGCCTATGGCCGGCTTGAGCAGCTAGTGACAGTCAATTAACTGAAGCCTCATTGTGATTATGATTATTTGACTGTTCTATCACTTTAGAATGTCTTTCTGACCTTTCATATGCCGGATTCCTTTCTGGACACAGAAATAGCTCCCACAATGACACAACCAGTTGTATGTATATTGTAACTTGCTGCAACCCCAGATGTAGTACATGCAGGGTATTCTGTGGACTTCTGTAATGTCAGGATCATAAAATGATAAAAGTGCAAGATAATATTAAAATGTGAAGTGTTCAAATGAAATTTCAACACAATGAAACCATCAATTTACTGATCCTTTATTTCATGAGGTTAAAAGGTTCTACTTTAACAGCCTGGGTTCCTTGATAGTAAACATTCAGCCTCCTTTTTAATGACACATCCCAACCTGTGTAATGTTGCCAAAATCCTTTTTAAAATATGCACACAAACATCAAACTTTATGCCGCTTGGATTATTTTCCTCTGATTACAGCCAGCACGCATGCAAATTAAAGTTATTTCCTTAGCTGAGTTTTTATGCAGCCAAAAATGTGGCAAGATTTCTCTTTTAAAGAGGAACTGTAGTCTTTTTAATGCTTTTAAAAATTAGCATTGAAGATAAATTTTATGTAACCAATCTTATCAAAGAGTATTTATATATTTAAATCCTCATCCTCTTGTAAATGTATTAATTTTCTACATATGTGAGGGCAGCATTTTTTATTCTTTTATCTCAATGTTAATGACTGGTAGTCAGAGCTAGAGATGACGTTACCTAGATTGCCTGGGATGGAAGCTGGAGAGATGTTTTTTGGTAATTATGTCAAGAAAAATGTACTTTTTGCTCAAAATAATAATGTGATTTGGTCATGTTAACATGTGTTCTACTGATTTATGTGAAGTGTGATTTTTATTGATGGGTGAATTTTAAACACACATCCTGAGACCCTGTGCTTCCTGAAGGAAAAGTTGAACATTTATATTTATTTATTACTGCAGAACAGAGAACACTGATGATGTGAAAAGTACAAGTATGAGACAATGATTTATCATAAATCATATGTTTAATGACCTGCAAATTGTATTTTAATTGGTTTCTGTGGTGCAGGAGCTATCTGTGATAAAGGACAGTTACTGCTCTCTTTGTACAGGGTGACTGGCACAGACTCCTTCAGTACAGACATCCCAAAGTATAGACACCCCTCAGTTCCTACCCTTCAATGCAGACCTCCCACCCCACAGTACAGACACCCCTCAGTAACTACCTCTCCAGTACAGACACCACACAGTATAAACAACCCTCAGTACAGACACCCCTCAGTGCAGACAACCCTCATTACAGACTCCTCCAGTACAGACACACATTCATGCTGACACTCCACAGTAAATATCGCCTCCCTCCCCCCCAGAACAGATACCCCTAGTAGACACCTCCTGAGTAAAGACCCCCCCAGAACATACACTCCCCCAGTATGGTCCCCCAGTTCAGACACCCCTCAGTATGTCCCCCATTACAGACCCCCCTCAGTACGGCTCCCCCAGTACAGACACACCTCAGTACAGAACCCCCCCCCCCATACAGACATCCCTCAGTACAGACGGCCCTAATACAGACACTCCTCAGTATAGACACCCTCAGTACAGTCTTCCCCAATACAGACACCCCTCAGTACAGACCCCCCTTAGAGCAGACCTCAGTACAGAACCCTCAGTACAGACTTCACCTCAGTACAGACCCCCCCTCCAGT
The DNA here is from genome assembly GCF_062004578.1 of Staurois parvus. NCBI lineage: Eukaryota > Metazoa > Chordata > Amphibia > Anura > Ranidae > Staurois > Staurois parvus. The sequence goes on from NW_028318358.1 coordinate 1,773,481, forward strand.
AAAGACACCCCTCAGTACAGACCCACTCAGTATAGACCTCTCAGTACAGGCCACTTTTGTACAGACCAACCCAGGACAGACCCCCCTCAGTACAGATCCTTTAGTACAGACCCCCCCCGAGTACAGACTACTAACCCACCATCAGGAGTGGACTGACAATTCATGGGGCCCCCAGGCAATAGGGGATCATGGGGCCCCTGTGTCCTTGCCCAAACTCAAAAAAGCCTATAAAAAAGGTACCAGGGGCATCTCATGGGGCCCCCTACTGACCCCGGGCCCTCGGGCGGTGCCCGAGTTTCCAAATGGTCAGTCCACCCCTGCCCACCATAGATCCCCCTCAGTACAGATTCCCTGCCCCCCCCCCTTTCAGTGCATATCTCCTTTCTTTACTTAACATATGCCATGGCAGTTCAGGCTGAGTAACTTCTCCTCTTGGTAGAGCATGTTGATATGAAAAAAAGTCGTTCTCTATGCACAGAAAACATATTTGCTGCACACATAAAGTCTGCAAATTTTCAGACAGATGTCAGGGGATTGCATAGTGTTTATACTCATTTAACCTCCCTGGCGGTATTCCCGAGTGTAGCTTGGGGTAAAATTTCCGTACCAAGAGCAGTAACCCCGAGCTACACTCGGGATTACTCTGCAGCGTTGCTCAGAGATTCCCTGCAGCGCTTACCTTGTCCTTTGCTCCCGGGATGTGTCCCCTGCAGCGTCCCCGGCCATCTCCTCCGGCCGATGCTGGCATTCGGCTTCTGTGTTCCGGTCCCTGTGACGTCGGAACGTACGGCAGCCGTAACCGGCGGCAAATTTTAAAATTTTTTAAAATTTCATTTTTTTTGTAAACGAATATTACATAGTAAAATATTGCTGTTTCAAACCATTTCACATACATTTTGTCCCTAGTGCTTTGTCCTGTGCCCTGCCTGCATTTTGACTGTTCTTTCTGCCTGGAAACTTAGAAAAGTTCATGGCGTCCAAAAAGTGTCCCTTTAGGTCAAAAGCCGTTTTAGACCAGCTAGAGAACAGCGATAGTAAATCAGAACCACTTGCAGAATTGAGTGATAATGATTCGTGGGGAAATTCGTCATCAGACACTGAAAACGATTTTGCGACTTTGCTCAGCAATGTGCGAACTTGGAGCTCTATTTCAAATTTCAGTGTTTTTGGTTTGATTATATTATTGAATTAAATTTATTATATTATTATTTTTTATGATTATTTATTAAATTATTTTTTATGATTTCGTGTTTCAAGTTTTGTCATATCCGGAATGTTTACTAGACTCTTGTTCAGACAGATTTCAGTGAGTTATTCCTAAAAATTACAGCCTACAAAAAAAAAAAAAACATATTTCCATGCAAAATAATGGTACCGCTTTCAGCACCAAAAATCTGAAATAATCATACCGCCAGGGAGGTTAAACGTGTTATCAAGCAAATATATAAAAAGTAACCCTGAAGTTTATTAAGGAATAAATTATATTAAGAGACATTTTACCCCACTGCCAATCTCTCACCAGACCTTGCATTAATTGTGCACAAGCTCCATCACCAATGACTTTTCTAATTGTCATTACATGCCAGTCCCTACCATGCATGCACACTCTGGCCCTTTGTTCATCTCTATGGTAAGGTTCAAATGTTCCCTAGATCCATTTGGGACTGTTTACAAGCAAGTCTGTGCTGTACTGGGCTGGGCTGCACAGTGATCTCCTCAACTTGACTGTAGGTCAATATTAAAATTAGAACTATGGCCTCCCATTACAGAATTTATGGGGCAGTACTTAACTATAAGTGGATCTCTTAGTCTCCCTGCAAAATTCTGCAAATATCTGTTGATCCTGCCAATGAAGACCACCTTATGCAGCTTCTTGTGATGGTGTGACAACAATGCTGCACTGCTCCTGAATTCAGAGCAGAGTTGTTACTCTTCTGTATGCTTCTGTATGCTGTGCCAGTAGAAAGAAAGATGTTGCAGAGAGCATTGTCACTGCTGATTCAGCCTGCAGCTTGTCAATCAACATCTGCCCACACCTAGTCCTGCCTACTGCTTTCTGAATGGCTAGCACTCCCTCTTTTGCTGAAACCCTCCTGCTATGAACTGCAGTGTCTGGGAGGTTGAGCATGTGAGATATAAATGAAGGAGGATTTAGCTCAGTCAGGGAAGGTAAAAAAAAGTTTTAGTTTACTTAATGAGGCTTGTGTATCAAATAGTAACTGGATTTGGTGGTTGTTTAGACTGCCATACAGAAACATTTGGTTGTCCTTTAACCATGTATACTGGGTGGGTTTGAAGGTGGTAAAGGACACAATTACTGAAAGTGAGGTTTTCCTTCAAACTGTCCTAAAATCTAATCACTCAGCTAATTAATAAACTATAATAAACCCTTAACATTCAACCTTACAGATAAAATGAACTTGTAATGCCAGAAAATGACAAATCAAAACTTTTTTATTAAAAGAAATATCCACTCACAAAAACAGAAAATGTATATGAGTGATAGGGTGTTTGTAGAAACACTCTATGCTTTTATCATGTCTGCCCATGACTGCTTTTGAAACAAATCTCTCCTTTTCCTGAAAAAACTTTCTAACATCACACATACAAAGAATTAAAAAAAAGTTGTAAAACGTGGCAGATACATTTAGCAGCTGCTACAAATTTTGGAATAGATTAGCAAAATATGCAAAGTTTGTGACCTTCACTTGTAACAAATATTCCAGCTCAAGAGCTTGTAACTCAAAATGATAAAACAATGAATGTGACTTTCACCAAACATTCACTGTAGGTGAATAAGTGACTGTCATTTAAAACACATTGTCCAGGAAAATACACCTGCTGTGAATGTTTGCTGAAAGTTATGTATTGATAGTTCATAAATTGCACATTTCAAAATCAATAGTGATGTTATTGTTCACAGTTGAATTGTGAAACTCTCAAAATAAAGAGCTACAGCCTGGAAATGGCAATTTTCTGTGAACTCCAAGGATAATTCTATATTAAAATGACTAAAGCACTGCATGCTTTAAAAGTACTTTAAACTATATTTATACACATGTGGAAAAATCTTATTAAAAAAAATATTATGCATAGGTGGCCACAGACCTTATAAAACAGGTCCATAAGAATCAAACAGGTCCATAAGAATACGTTTCCCTTGTATTTTTATGACCTATATATTTAAATACAATAAAAAGACCCCCCTTGCTAATATTTATGGCTAATATAGAATATATATAGCTTATTCTTGTTCTACATTCTTTCATTTTTATTTCATGTGAAATCCTAGGGCACTTTTTCCTGCTAATCATGGTTATTTCCACTTAAAATGTGGAGCCAGTTTTTTTACTCTTTTAAAGACTTGTCAATTAAAACTAAAATTTTCCATTATGAGGCAGCCAGGGCCAGGAGGATTCTGGAAAATTAAAGTGACACTAAGCCCTGGTTCACACTGATGCGGTGCAGAATTTGCAGCGTTTTCAGTGCGAATTCCGCACCGCATCAGAATTGCACCCCGTTCATGCGAAACACTGCGGGTGTGTATGTTAAGTTAACAACACCCGAAAGCAGTCTGCAAAATGCGGTGTGATGTGCAGAATCAGATCACATAGCTGTGAATACCCATGCGATATGATTCTAGTGCGGACCAAAAAAAGAGTCCTGCACATTTTTGGTGTGGGTGCGCTGTGATTAGAGCCATACAAAATATATGGCTCCAATCGCATCACACACAAATCGCATGTGATTTGCACAGGAATGCGGTGCTGTTCCTGTGTGAATCACATGCGATATACCACACCGCATGTATGTGAACCCAGGCTAAAGGATATCCTTATTTCCCAAAAATATTCTATATACATCCATTACTTAAAGTGGAATTACACTGCATCTGAGCACCACAAACCAAAAATTATGTTTAATTATTTGTTAATATTCAAAGCAAACTCCCCCATCCACCCATCTCTCCTTGCTTTATTTTGCTGAGAATTAATTTCTGAAAAACACCCCCTGGTATTTCTGGCAGTGGCCATCTTCCACCTGGCCATCTTGCATCTGAGCCTCCTGAAGGCTCCTGGGATGTGTGACATCATTTGCCTAGGCATAGAAACCAGGAAGTGACTGAAGAAATATAAAAAAAAAAGTTTAAAACAAGTAAATTTAATTAACTTTCCTATCTATTTACTAATGCTAGCAGCATAAGAATTAAAAATATTAAATGACAATTGAGAGTGAAGTTCCACTTTAATGATCCTGTTATCTATTTTTCAGGAAATTGTTTCTTATTGTGTTTTTCTTACTACTTGCAACATCCTCCCTGAGCTCCTGAACCTTTCTTTTTCCTCTTCACCTCTGTTTGTTTGCAACAAGCAGTGCACATTAGTTGTGATCATGTGCACTACTCTATGCACACTACCTATCCCACAGTTCATAGTCCATCTCAAGAGCAAACAAGAGAAGGTGGCTACACTCCTACATACAGTGGGACAGTGGAGAATGAATGTAGCCACCCCTCTAACAGGAAATCAGATCACTGCAAAAAAAAAAAGAATATGGAGGAGGGTGAGAGCAATAGAAGGTACTTTTCTGTGTTACAGATGCATACTTGATAGACAATCCACTTTGCGTGCACCAAATGCCTTGGCAATCCCAGATATTACCATAAATGTAAAAGTAGCAGTGACATCATTGCTATGCTGTACATTACCTGTGCAGGGAGCAGAGCTATGGAAAGAACACAGTCCACTACAGGCTGCCTGCAGAAAACTACAGGAGGGGGCGGAGACAAGACCAGTCACTCTGCACAAGGAGAGAGAGCAGCAGTGACTGGTCTTTATTACAGGAAGCTCCTGCACAGAGGCAACATTTCAATCTACATTACTGCACAGATCTAGAAGAAATATACAAAGCAGGCCAAGATTCAAGGAAGAATACATGCGACTTGTGTATATAGACAATATTCACTTATCCTGTCCAGTTTTAAGTGTCTTTTTCCAGTGCACAATATTCAGTCTTCTATCATCTAGGCAAAGATATGCTACGAAAGTACTTTATACCATAGAATTCTAGAAATTATATTTCACTCAGAGAACCATTTTTGATTGCTGTTATAGGAGTGGGCTCTGGAGCAAAAAGCCAAAAGTCCAGACTCATGCTCATAGTCTTTACTGTAACTTTACAAGTCTGTATGAATAAATTCCAGACTGGTCACAATATACAGCAACAGTAACACTTTTCAAAAGGTTCCAGCTTTATAGGTTGGGTGTTAAACCCCTTTGCTGCATCTGATGTATATCATACGTTGGCAGTAGCAGGGGGTTTTACAAACACTTCTGGCTGCTATAGCATGGAAATCTGTGTGTAAATCTGACGAGCCGGCTCTAGGCTGTCAGATGGAAGTGATCCAGTGGCTGTATCCCCGTAATGCATGACCCTCTGCCATATTTCCTGGGCTGACAAGGTACAGGGGAGAGAAAACAGTTGAACATCTGTTCACTAATCTCCCCCAGCTAGAATGAATATGGAAACAAAGTACAACATCTAATGGGTCCCTGAAAACTCAATGAAGAGAACCTACCATAGCAAAGGTTACTCTCAGATACTTACAACCCCCCCCAAAAAAAAATTGTGTGACCATCCCACCCACCATAAATGCACATATGAACACAAACACACACAGGTGTGCCTTTGTAAGAAAACGTTGATTGTGCTACATACTACATGCTACATATTGCCGTGCATGCCATAGTATTTGTGTGCTCTATATTATGTGCATTTTTTACTGAAAATTTACACTCAATAAACTGCTAATATCTTAAGACATAACATTTTGGAACTACCAACATTTTGTTCTCCAGGGTCTCTGTTTGCTGAAAATATATGATGTTTGGGGGTTTTAAATAATCTTCAGCCTTAAAATGATTTTTTAAAGATGTATGCAAAATAAAGCCAAAGCTGCTCTGGCAGTGAAAGGATTAAAGGTGATGTAAAGTTGCACACATTTTTATTTTCCACCTTAAAACGAATGAATAGAAAATTAACCTCTCCAAGGCACACCATAACCTGTACAATTTTATTTTGCAATCTCCTTTAGATCTACCACTAGACACAGCCGATGACATATCACTACACCAGCCCATTGCCAGTGTCGTGTGACCGCTGTGACCAATCACAGCAGATCACATGTCAATTGTATACAATGGATGGCTTCCTGTCATGCCATCCATTGTATACAATTATGTTGTTAGCTGTGACTGGTCAAAGCAGTCACATGGTACAGACAGGGCCAATAAAAGCCCATCTGTATCATGTGATGAGCTTTGCCCAATCACAGCTAATCACAACAAAATACTGAATTAATCAATTTCATTCAGTAACAATGATTACAAAATATCAATGAAATACATTGGTATTACCAATCATAATGCGTTAAAGAAAAAAATCCTGATCACTTGCCCAGAGTAGTTCACTGTTACTATATTAACTATGTATTGCTTTAGTAACAGTGTGTTGAAAAAAAAAGAAAAGTAAAAAAAAAAAGAAAAATAATGTAATAAAAAAAAAAAGTAAAATTTGAAAAAAAAAATACAAATTAAATTATTATTATTATTTTTATTTTTTTTACATACTGTCACCAGTCAGTGTTTCTGATCATTATCAGTCAGTGTCTCTGATTATATAACACCAGTTATATAATAACACTGGGCTGGACTGGTGACAATATGTAAAAAAAAAAAAATTTAATTTTTTTTCCATTTCTACATTTTCCAAAAATTGTAACAAAAATTTTCAACCTCCAAAAAACTCACCATGTCTCTTACTAAATACCTTGAACTGTTTATTTTCCAAAAATGGGTAATTTGGGGGGTATTTGTACTATCCTGGCGTTTTTGGGCCTCAAGAAATGAGATGGGCCATCAGGATTGATCTATTGTCAGATATATATATATATATATATATATATATATATATATATACACCATGGTTTATGGACTCTATAACTTTCCTACAGACTAATTAAAATAAACGAATGTGGGGTATTTTCACCAAATAAATGTAACATAATACATTTTGACCTAAATTTATGAAGAAATGTTATTTATCTGCAAAATTTTATAACAGAAACAAAGAAAAATGCATTTTTTTTCAAAAGTTTCAGGGTTTTTTGTTTTATTAAGCAAAAAAATAAAAAACTCAGTGGTGATTAAATTCCACGAAAAGAAAGCTCTATTTGTGTGAAAAAAATGATAAAAATTTAATATGGGTACAGTGTTGCATGACCGTGCAATTGTCAAAGTGCAACAGTGCTCAAAGCTGAAAATTGGCCTGGGCAGGAAGGGGATAAAAGTGCCCGGTATTAAAGTGGTTAAATCTCTTTTCCTCCAGACAAAAAAAGTGCCCTCTTGCCCTCTGTGATGACCTAAAAGTGAATAATTCTACATCAAGTTCACTATATGGACCACTTATGTATTTATACATGTTGATCATATCCCCTATGTTTGCATATGTGTTTTAGACGCATTTTGAACTTGATGTTAAGTACCAGTTTTAAGTCAGTGGTATGTATGCCCCAGGGGATTCCCAATGGTCCAGTTTCTACTTCTGCTTCCTATAAACATTTAATCATACCAAAATGTTCACAAACAAATTATATATAAAATAGATATCAGCAAGCACTTTTATACTTGGTAACATCTCTACATAGCCAGTAGGTATCAATAAAAAACAAATAACTGACATGAGGTATTTCAAATTAGTTGACACACACCCCAGCATACTATATGTAGTAAACACCAGCTTTCATAGAGCAGTACATAATTTACTTAAAAGTGTATGTCTTGGGAAAAAACCTTGCAGGATATCTCTACAATACATGCAAATTTCAGCATGATTTATCTCTTAAAGAAAAAAAAAGATCAGCCGGAAATTCAGTGTTTTCTCAGTTTAGGCAGAAAATAAGTGCCTCTGTTGCACTGAAATGTGTTGACAGTTCTACCCAGTTCTGTTGTGCTGGACTACAGAATACCTCCTCCACCTCCTTCCCCCATCTCCATAACACATGGCAAGCTGCTCTGTAGTCCACAGAGGAGAACTGGGCAGAGTTGGAACACTTTGATTTTAGTACAGCACAGAAAGCAGAGAGCTCAATGGATCTCTGGCAGGATCGAAATGGTATTTTTCTGTACTTGTTTTTTTTTTTTTTTAAAGTGATAAGCATTTATTGCAGAGATGTGATTTTTTTTTATTTTGTCCAAATATACACTTTAAGCCTGTTCCAGGTCTCTGAGAGGGCATCCACTAATCCATGAGCCAGACTGATGTGGACAATTAATGTAAGGGGGTACTATGATAGAAACAGTTGATGTAAGGGGGAAATCTGATGTAGACAGCTGCTGAAAGGGGGCACTCTCATGGGGACAGTTGATGTAAGGGGGGACTCTGATGGGGATAATTGATGTAAGGTTGGAACTCTGATGGGGACAATTGATGTAAGGGGGCACTCTCATGGGGACAGTTGATGTAAGGGGGGACTCTGATGGGGATAATTGATGTAAGGTTGGGACTCTGATGGGGGCAAGTGATGTAAGGGAGCACACTGATGGGGACCGTTGATGTAAGGGGGCACTCTGATGGAAATAGTTGATATAAGGGGGAACTCTGATGGGGACAGCTGCTGAAAGGGGGCACTCTCATGGGGACAGTTGATGTAATGGGGGACTCTGATGGGGATAATTGATGTAAGGGTGGGACTCTGATGGGGACAATTGATGTAAGGGAGCACTCTGATGGGGACCGTTGATGTAAGGGGGCACTCTGATGGGGACAGGTGATGTAAGAGGGCACTCTGATGGAAATAGTTTATATAAGGGGGAACTCTGATGGGGACAGCTGCTGAAAGGGGGCACTCTCATGGGGACAGTTGATGTAAGGGGGGACTCTGAAGGGGATAATTAATGTAAGGGGGGACTCTGATTAGGACAATTGATGTAAGAGGGCACTCAGATGGGGACAGTTGATGTAAGGGGGCACTCTCATGGGGACAGGCGATATAAGGGGGGACTCTGATGGAGACAATTGATGTAAGAGGACACTCTGATGGGGACAGTTCATGTAAAGGGGCATTCTGAACAGGACAACTGATGTACGTGGGGACTCTGATGAAGACCATGATGTAAAGGAGGACTCTGATGGGGTTACTGATGTTAAAAAGGGCTCTGATAGGAACACCCGATCTAAGAGGGCACACATTGTGTTCATTCATTCTAATCTAATGACAGCCCAATACATACCTCTGCAGTAGTAGTCAGACATTACTTCTGGATCATGGCTCATGGTATATAATTGTGCAGAGCGAACAAGGGAATACTCGTTCCCTGCATCCGTAACAGACTGTCAGTGACACACACAGCATTATCATTATGCCCGCTCACTTTTTTTTCTTATAGGCTAACAAAGAAATTGAACACAAATGAAGCAGTAGTTCATGCCAACCAATCTGGTTTTATCTTCCAAAAGATGTAAGCGATCTGGTTGCTGTTAGCAACCGCTCCCAACTGTTGCAGTCTTATTGTTTCCTATTTTTAAAATGAGCTTTTGAAAAAAAACATCTGTAGCTGGCTAAGCATCAAAAGAGTTGTAATAATGAACTGCCAACTGTTCACGATTTTGGGATTATTACAAAACTACACTAGTGCCATATCTATAGCTATCAGTATGAGGTCTTTTATTTGCAGGAAGCTCTGAAAGCCAGTAAATGCTGACTTAGAAGTGCTGAGGTTAGCAATAAATCTGTACCATTCCACTTGGCATTGATTTCATGCTGCTTGGGTGTTTAAAGGAGTTGCAAAGCTGCAGACATTTTTATTTTCCATCTAACTGCATTAAACGTCTTTACTAGATGGTCAGAACATTTTGTAATATAAAACACTGGTCAAAAGCTTCCTTGCCCAGAGCTCAGTAACAACTACACTGTTTGTTTGTTTGTTTATTGATTTTTTTTTTGCAGATATTTCTTTCCAAATCATCTAATCACTTTTTTCTTACAAATCATAACCTTCAATTTAGTTGATTTCTTCTACTACATTTACAGCACCCCTGATCTGCATTTATTTGCTGAAACTGTGTCTTTTTCTAGATTTCACTATTTTGGTCTTAAACTTGCCATAGATGGATTAAAATGTGGCTGGTACAGCAGCTGAAGTTCGACCCATCTATGGCCGTACCAATTCACAAGACGTTGATCTAATAATCAATTTTTTTAAAACGGGCTTGTTGGAAAATGTTTGTTTGATCAGTGCTGCAGCCAAATGGCTGCAGTGCTGATCAGTGTATTCTGACAGAATACAATACCATGGAGGGAGGAATCCTCCATCCACCTCACTTGTGTGGATGGGGGGAATCCATTCAGTTTTTTTTCAGCCCTCTAGCTGGTCGAAAAAACTGATCCATGTATGGCCAGTGTTAGTATATTGAAATTGACTTTGGGGTTAGGTTAAAAAAAAACTACTGTAGCCAGCAGATACCTATTCAGATTCAGATAAAAGAGAGTGGGGTGGAGAACCCATTTCTACAATGGCAGCATATGACAGTATATTATGTGCTTGCATCTGATGTCCTGGCAGTGCTGGGAAATGTACAAGTACAGGCTATCTCAGTTACAGGTTACAGAGTCAGATCTCCATTTGCTTATCCTGCTGAAGGTTGTGGCTGCCCTATAAAAGATCTTACATTTTAAGATTTTTACCTAACATTTCCAGGTGTTATAGGCCTTTCTTAGCAAAAGGTTACAGCTAGCATGCAACAATAGGTTGCAAAACTAATTTTTAGAAAAGGCAAAGATATGAATGTGCCTACAGATATTCATCAGTGGGCCGCGTTCCGATGTGACCACGAAACAAGCATTCCAATAAAAGATAATTCTTAAAATGTAAACTTGTATAGTTGTACCTATTTGGCAGGGGCGGGGGGGTGCGAGGCGCTTGGGTCATTTTAGGACCTACAGCCATCAGCTCTAAAAATTCCACCCAGACAATCTACAAGATGTAAAAGAGATCTCCCAGTGGTCAGAGAACAAAATAGATTTAGAAACTGAATTAAATTCCAACTCTTCCTCACTCTATTCACAAAACTAAAAATGAATGTCTGGAGTTAGGCTTCTCTACAGGTAAAGGTAATTTTACATATGTATTGTATGTGCAAATGTTAAAATCAATCTCTCTTTGACATTCATTTTAGGTTTACTGGTAGAAAATACAGACTGCTCAATAGTCTACTAAGATTAGACACTAAAGGGAGATTTCCAGGATATTCCCATTTGTTTGTGTCCCTCCAAGTATTAACGCCCTGAATGTAAAAATATAATATATACTGAAATAGGCAAGGACATCAAGGGCTCTCCCACATTCCGAGAGAGTGCAGGTTGTTGAGACAGTAAGAAAAAGGTAAGTAAACTTCCCCTAGACTAAATGAGCATTTATTTCTTGCTGCTATCTGGGAAAGATGAAAGGGGGGTTCATAAACTATTGAAAAGTTATGGCTGACTGGAGTTTAGATTTAACGTATCACTATTAAGAATGGTTTTTGTTGCTTCGGTTACCCAAAGCCGACCAAAGCATCCAAAGATTAGTTGTAATTTTCTATGGTATTTTTGAATTTGAGTGGTTCCTGTAAGGGAATATTGACAGTTGATATGTCGGGATCCAAAGCTTACTGTTAATAAAAGGTACTTCTAAAACATAAAGAGATGGGGTCCAAGCCTAGGGAGAAACAGAAACCCTACATTACTTTGAAGGATGATCACTAGCTTAAAAGGAAATTTGGGTTGAATTTCTTGAATTCCCTAAAAATTAGGTATTGTAACTACGTAACTACATAACTGTCGAATCCACAAAAAAAGAAATTTAATTCTTTTTTTGCAATTTAAGCTTCTAACCGTTTGTGTAATTTTTTTCCGATTTTCATTGGTTTTTAAGGTCTCCCTACTTCGTAACCATTGTTTCATCATTCTTCATGGTGTATGGTTAAATGATCCACGCACACCCAGCAGGATGTGCGTGTTACACAAGATTTAAAGCACCCAGCTTCGGTTTCAGGCTAGTTATAGGCTTTAAAGAAAGGAAGGAATGCATCAGTCATTGCTGCGTTTTGGTAATCATTGTGAGTCATAAAGCAGAATTTACAGAAACCACAATAGAAGCAAATATTTTACTGTAAGAATTATGCAGTACATTATTGGATCAAAATTAAAAATGGTAAAGCAAAAGGCAATTTGTAGGGTGGTTTGCGTACATCGCTTCTGCTGTAGTGTTTTATAACAATACAAAGGAACTATGAAGAAAACTGGGAACCCTACAGAATAAGTCCAGGCATCTTCTATGCTTACTTCTAAATGACCATTCATTCACATGTATTTATTTTAGATGCAATTTAACTCTTGAAAGTGAAACTAACGTCAATGGGGAGTTTTGTGCCTTTGTTTTTTTAGTGCTCATATTCCATATATCACATGTAAAACACACTGTATACATTTTAAATGCTCACATGTAGCTGTATAAAAAATCCTTTGCACCCAAAAAATGTTTGTTAAACGCATAGAAAGGCATAAAAAGTACACCTACAATGCATTTTTAAAGGAAAAGTAGGGTCAAAGCTCTTTTGGTCCTAATTCACCTGTGGTTCACAAGAGTGCATTTTGTTCTGCTAAAGTCCGCAGCCAGCTGGCATCACAGAACCAGTCCAGGCTCTGGAAAGATCCCGACTTTAATGTCAGGATCCACCTAAATGTCTAGATCAGCAGATGGCTCAGCCTCTCAGTGAGCTGCTGAGAACCTGACTAAGCGTCTCCCTCCCCCTCCACAATCTGGAGCTCCAGTGAGTGCTGGAAGGGCAGAAAAGACTGACTGACAAAGAGTATGCTTTTTTTTTTTTTTTTTTGTAGAATCCCCAACTTCTCTTTTAAAGGTGGTCATGCACTGATCAAAGTTCAGCTGAAAATGATAAAAAAAAAATAAAATAGCAGTGTATGGCCAGCTTATAAGACACAAACAATGGGGGGGGGCGGTATAGTGATATGTGTATGGTGCTCAAGAACAGATATTAACAAAGCTTTGTGGCTTATAAACTCCTTTGAAGGAGATGCTAATGCTATATTTCCACCAACCTGATTCTAAATAAGATAGTATGGCCAGTGGTTGTAAAGGCTGACAGTTTTTACCTTCATGCATTCTATGCATGGTAGTAAAAAGCCTTCTGTGTGCTGCTCTCCCCACAGCCCTTCCAATACTCACCTGAGCCCCCTCTCGATCCAGCGATGTGCACAGGAGCCTCAGCTGTCCCAGGTCTCTCTTTCCTCACTGGCTGAGACCCAGGAGCAGGAGCCATTGGCTCCCACTGCTGTCAATCAAAACACCAGTGAGCCAATCAGGAGAGAGTGGGGCTCAGGAGCAAGCACGCACCAGTGCCCCATAGCAAGTGGCTATCTATTGGGGCACTGGTCAAGGATCAACGGGGAGAAGCCAGGAGTGATAGAAGAAAAACAATGCAGCTCTGTGCAAAATCATTGCATAGAGCAAGTAAGTATGACATGTTTGTTTGTTTTTTTTTAAAATGAACCTTTAATATCACTTTAAGCAAAGAGGTTTTTAATTCCTTGTTGCATCACAGTGCTGTTGAACTTACTACAGCTACATCCTGTCTAGATGCACTCGCTCCAGCAGCAGCTTCATGTCATTGCTCAAAGCAGACTTCCATATATAAAGAAAATAAAATAGTAGTAGGAGAAAATAATGTGGCTTTTAAGGTACCATACCATTATGGGTATAAAGATGCATAATCATAAACAGTATTGGATAAAATAGAGCATATTTTATTATGACATTTTAAAAAAAAACACACAGAGTGGTAAGCAAGACAAACGCCAATGTAGGCGCATACATAATGAGTCAACAAAAATATAAAGAAATAATAGTGGACAAAGACTCTGGCTCGGGATGTGAGAATGTCACGGGCAAGAGTTCTAAAACCCTATTGATACTATCAAAAGAATTGATCATCATCAAACTGGTAAAACAATTACAGACATGAAAGATATGAAAACTGTTGGTAATTAGTGGAAATATCTAAATTCATATAGACTACCCAAATGATAGACCATTGGGTGTAATTTGAGAAGGATGGTAATTCCACTAGAAACCAAAAATGCTTTTCCCTAAAATTGAATCCAAAACTGAATAATCAATCAAAAGATCCGACACTTTTCATGGGATGTGACCCACTTCTTCAGGGAAAGTGGAAAAACTGAGCAACAATGCCTACAGTGGTATCAAAAATATACAACCAATTAACAATGAAAATACAGATAAAGCATAACAGTGTACACAAAATTATATAAAGCAATTAATGAACAAAGAGGCAGCAAATAACCAGTCGATGATAGCACTCTGTTCAATAGCAGCACCTGAGGTACATGAAGATCAGTAGTAATTGGATACACTGAGGGAGATTTTCTGAGCTCCGGGGAGGAAGCCACCAATACGAGAATACCTGAGATCAAATTGAGTAGCAAACGCCAAGCCGTTGTTCTAAGGGTCCATAAAATAATCAGTGATTAGAGACTGAAAAATTCTCTTTTTATAAAAAAAGCCTCTCCCATCTCTGAAAAAAAAAACAACTACACCTCTTTCAGAGATACAAGTAATAGCAATACAAATAATAGTTATATTGGACAATCCAATATAAGCTTACTTTAAAAATCTCCTTTCAAGTTGTGAGTGCAGCCTGTCTGCTGATCATCTCTTTCCACAACTTCCTGGATTCCCTGCATGTTGTGTAGCTTCTCCTCTGCTGTTTACTTTCAATTTCCAAGGCCAACATATCGCATGGCACCTTGAAAACTGCAAGCAGTGATTCCTGTACTGACTCCTCCTCTCAGCACCACTGTAGGTGTAGAAGGCAGGCTCTGTGAAATCAGTGACACAGCAGGCAATATCGGTGGGTGATTTTATTATTCTCTCTATCACCATTTAGAGGCTTTAACCACTTTTCTGCTGTGGACTATTATTTTGCTAGTGCTGTTTATAAGCGACATTGAAGAAAACAAACACGGATGGCCATACCATTGTGCACATTGATGGATGTAAACAGAACCATCATTAGACAGCTTATTTCTCAGACAATGTATACCAAGCCAATCTAATCTGCTCTGTACCATGTGATCGCTGTATTGACCAAACATGGTGATCACCCATGTAAAAACACTACAGTTTACATTGGAGATCCATCCCCTTTCCATTTACAGCTGAGGAAGTAGGAAATAGTAACTTTATTTTAACTGCTTCCTGTCCGCCCTATAGTAGAAATACTGCTACAGGGCGGCACCGGTGCACAAAATTACGTATAGATACGTGATTTTTCATTTCCGGTTAGGGGGCGCGTGCCCTACCCGCACCACCATTCGCGGTTGCGTTGGTCAAACACCGGGTCCCGGCTGGTAATTACTCGCCAGCACCCAGTGATTTCCTAAGATCTCCAAAGGGGAGGAGGACTGTTTTGTTTACTAACAGTCTTTCTCCCTGTCAGCTCGGGCACACTGCTCTGGATGGCTGTTCACAGCACAGCCATCCAGAGCAGTGTGATTACAGTGAAGCACACTGACACGGCCCCCTAGTAAAACACTCCCTGCACACAATTAACCCTTTAATCACCCCTCATGTTAACCCCTTCCTGCCCAGTGCCATTAGTACAGTGTCAGCGCTTTTTTTTTTAGCACTGATCACTGTATTGGTGTCAGTGACACCAAGTCAGTTCCCCCCAGTGTCAGAATGTCTGCTGCAGTCCCACAGTCCCGCTATAAGTCGCTGATCACCACCATTACTAGTAAAAAAAAAAACATTCCAGTATATATACCACCATTTGTGAACACTATAATTTTCATGTAAACCAATTAATTTACACATATTGGGATTTTTTTTTTTAGCAAAAACATGTAGCAGAATACATTTTGGTGTAATTTTATGATGAAATTTGATTTTTAAATTTTTTTTACTGGACATTAATAGCAAAAAGTCAAAAATATTGGTTTTTTTTTTCAAAATTGTCAGCCTTCTTTTTTTATAGCACAAAACATAAAAAATGCTCAGGAAGGGGGGTAAATCCTCAGTAGGGAAAGTGGTTAATGTAGTTTTTTTTTCAACTACATCCCCATCCTTACCTATACATCTGATCTTCAGCCTATTTTTCTGGGTTGTATACAAAACATTCACCTCCCTTATCCAGTATGTGTGCACAATAACCCTTTCATCTCCATGTTCCCACTGAATGTGGCCTGTATATTAACCACTTCAACTCCACTTCCTGTACATTAATGTATCTAGTCCACCATTACTAAGCTGCATGTTTTAACTACCTCAATAACGGCATGTTTCTTCATTTGCATAAAATTGGGGCAAAAATAGATTACCTTGGGGTGCCATACTTCCCAAAAAGGGTTCATTAGGGTGTTTATGTAATGTCTTTTGAATTTTTCTTTTGAATGGTTTATAACAGAAAGTAAGAGTGTTTTTGTTTCTCAAAATGTTTGGTTTTCGTATTTTCTTTATATAGTAACAAAAAAAACAGCGGTTGTTGAATACCACCAAAGAAAGCTTTAGAAAATCAGACTCATAATTGTGAGTGTTTGTGAAAGCATTTTCTTACTCGACAACTTAAATTGATATTAAAGACAATTAAAAATTTAAAAATAAATAAATAAACATGTTATACTTACCTGCTCTGTGCATTGGTTTTCCACAGGGCAGCCCCAATCCTTCTCTTCTGGGGGCATCCAAGCAGGCTCACTTCTAAGCTGATGTTCTGCATGTCCATTCACACACAGAGCTGCTGCTCAGCCTCGCCCTCTCTCTCTTCTCATTGACTCACTGGTTGTGATTGACAATGGCTCCCATCGCTGGATCGCCATGTAAGTATTATAGGGGCTGAACAGTGGAAAGCAAATGTGGTACAGCAAAAAGTGAGCCCTCTACTAAAATTCAGAGCAGCAAGCATTATACAGGAGTAGTTAGCTCTTTTCTTGTATATGGCTTTGCCCCTCTGGATTGAAGTACAGCCCTTAACCTCCTTGGCGGTATTCCCGAGTGTAGCTCGGGGTAACATTTCAGTACCAAAAGCGGTAACCCCGAGCTACACTCGGGAATACCATGCGGCGCTGCTCCGGCATGTGTTCTTCACTTACCTTACCCTGCGCTCCCACGATGTGTCCCCTGCAGCGTCCCCGGCCATCTCCTCCGGCCGATGCCGGCATCCGGCTTCTGTGTCCTGTCCCTGTGACGTCGGGACGTACGGGCGCCGCCGCCGCCGGGAAATTTAAAAATTTTAAAAAATGACATTTTTTTTTTTTTCATTTTACACAGTAAAACATTGCTGTTTCAACCTATTTCACATACATTTGTCCCTAGTGCTTTGTCCTGCGCCCTGCCTGCATTTTGTCTGTTCTTTCTGCCTGGAAACTGAGAAATGTCCATGGCGTCCAAAAAGTGTCCCTTTAGGTCAAAAGCGGTTTAGATCAGCTAGAGAACAGCGATAGTAAATCAGAACCACTTGCAGAATTGAGTGATAATGATTCGTGGGGGAAATTCGTCATCAGACACTGAAAACGATTTTGCGACTGAGCTCAGCAATGTGCGAACTTGGCGCTCTATTTCACATTTCAGTGTTTTTGGTTTGATTATATTATTGAATTAAATTTTTTATTATTTTTATGATTATTTATTAAATTATAATTTATGATTTTGTGTTTCAAATTTTATCATACCCGGGATGTTTACTAGACTCTTGTTCGGACAGATTTCAGTGAGTTTTTCCTAAAAATTACAGCCTACAATAAAAAAAAATACATATTTCCATGCAAAAAAATGGTACCGCTTTCAGCACCAAAAATCTGAAATAATCATACCGCCAGGGAGGTTAAAGTGATTCTAAAGGTTTTTTTTTTTAAATAACAAACATGTCTTTACTTACCTGCTGTGTGCAGTGGGTTTGCACAGAGCAGCCTGGATCCTCCTCTCCTCAGGTCCCCCGCTGGCGCTCCTGGCCCCTGCTTCCTGTCAGGTACCCCCACAGCAAGCAGCGTGCTATGGGGGCACCCGCTGCTCCTGTATCCATTCACACACACAGCCATTGCTCGGCCCCAACCCCTTTCTCTTCTCATTGGCTCACTGGCTGTGATTGACAGCTGTGATTGACATTGCTCCCTCTTCTGTCTCAGCCAATGAGGAGAAGGAGTCTCAGGATAACCAAGACTCCAGTGCACATCGCTGGATCGAGAGGGGGCTTAGGTATTGGGGGGGGGGGCTAGGTGGATGCTGCACAGAGAAGATTTTTTATCTTCATACATAGAATGCATGAAGGTAAAAAACCTCGAGCCTTTACAACCACTTTAACAAATTCAGAGCTTGCTAGGAAGAAATGTATTAAATTACCTGATATCAAGCAAACCTGTTGTGCCTAGTGCAGGTATAGTAAACATAAGCTGTAAATAAAAGGTGTAAAACATTTGTTGCTGCAGTTTTTATTTATTAATGCAAATATATAATCTTATAGAAAACAATCACCGTAATATGTCAGTTACACTACTTAGTTTATGAATTTATTATAAAAATGAATTCGATATTATATTTACAAACATATTAAAATATATAAAGGGCTGCTTATCTGATAACCTCCTACCCCACCATGTAAAAATGTAGCGTTAAATTTAAATGGTAACATCACTCTGCCTTAATGTGGTATATTGGGAAAGCTGAGGATCCCACCACAAGGCTGAGTAGGAAGCTGGGCTATAAGGCAAGTATATTTTTCTTTTTCTATTCAATTAAATCAAGGTTTTACCTCTAAAAAAAAAACATTCCACATTTTTGCATGGAGACTTGGGACTCATGGGTGTTTTCATGACTGGTCTGTTTTAAATGTAGCAGAATGGGACATGCTTCATTTATAAGGATGTAACATGATCCATGGCAGAAGCAACAATAAACGCAAGTGTAAACTTGTATTTAATGCAAACCAGTTCAAATTCAAGTATTGTATTCCAAGTGTTGCACTACCCCTGTAGGAGTCACTGAGTTTTGGGTCCCCCTAAAGCTCTGCACAGCCAGGCAACACACATTTTTTCCACACATTGCATTCAGAGTCAGTAAACAGTCCTTGAGCTTGGTTTTGTGATTTTATTAAGAGGTTAACAACTTGGATGGGGTCTAGGGGTATATGGGATGCCCAAAGGAACTGTAAACTTGAGGACATCTTTTCTGCCAACTATGAACAAAATGTGGGTAGAACAGTCTCTCCTTGAAGAGCGCCAAAAAACCTCTTTAGTGTACCTCCTCAGACCCCAGATAAATCCTCCTCTTCACCTAGCTGCCTGAGGGTATCCCTGGGCAAGGGGGCCCAAGAGCTATAGATTTAGAACAGTCCCAGATGAAGACTAGTTGGGTATTGCACCTGGCTGCCCTCTCCTCTTATGTGGCCCAGGAGTGTAGGAATACTCATTCTGTCTTTCTCTGTTTGTTTGGTGGGTTGGTGGCTGCCTTCAGGCCTTATGCTGCACTGGCTCCTTCCCCACTTCACAGGCCTTCTTCCCAAGGATACGATGGGACAGAGGAGATCCTTCTTTCTACAATCCTGCCAGGTGGGCTCCCTTCCCTGGGGCCCCCTCCCAGGCTCCTCACTCCAGCCTTCCTCTCAGTACATTTTCCACCTGACACTGTACACCTCCATCCAGGTTCTGCCACATTTGAGGGTTGCTCTGGTCACCATCCCCAGCCTCCTGCCAGGGAATCGGCCAGGGTCCTTCAAACATGCAGATTTGGGCCTCCTCCCCTCCTCCAGAAAGCACTCAGGTTTCTGAAGGGGTTGGAGGGCTCCAGAAGCCCTGACTCATTAGAGCCTCCCAGCCTGTCCTGAGTTAACCTTACTCTCCAGGCTGACTCATCCCCATGCTGCTACTCAGCCTCTGACTAAAAACTATCCAACTAACCTGGAGGGTGTTATTCAAGGCCTTAAAAAAATACATTACAAACATGCCAGTAACAAACACCTATACATTCACCAATTTCTTTCAAATGATCTATTTGATTAAAAATAACCACATCCATCTAACTGAAATAAAACATTTAGAAGAATACAATCTTTCAACATAAAAATATTTTGGAAGAATACAATCTTTTAACATTTTACCAGTTCCGTGGAATAGTTGTGATGGCTAGACTTTGGTAGAAGCTATGTTCCGACACAGTTTTGTTGTAACAATGTTGTGTGAAAAGCTTGAATGATATGTAAGGCCGAATCATACACTTACCATAATTTCAATACAGATATTTGAATTGTTTAGCTGAAAAGCAAAAAACAAGGCTTGTGTTTAGCCACCCCAGGAAATTAGGAACCCTGAAGCAAAACTAGTGGTGTTTTGTCAACCACAAAGCTGTCTAATCCAAGAACGGGACAAGCCTCCCAACTCAGTATAAATGGATACTGCGGTTAGTAGGTGGGACAACAAAACAAAAAACGTATTTTTTTAAATAAAAGTTATTTCACAAAGTCGACAAAAAAGAATATCAACTTTCGTTGCCCTTATCTCCCCCCCCCCCAAACAAAAAAGAAAAATGGGTTTATGACACTTAAGCTATGCTATATGTAACCAGGGTTTCCATCATGTTATGTTCTGGCAGTACAAATGGAATCCCACTGCTAGTCCAAAGAATCACTGCTTTAAAATGGCGCAACCTCACTATTTCCAGCGTGTGAAGCTCCCATCATCCTCACTCACTATTTCATCTCTAGGGACAGGATGTTTTGGAAGATGAAAGGAGAGCTAATCTTGGCTCTCAATTACTTCCATACTTCTCTCTCTTTATGAGCAGAATCCCTTTTAGGAGAGGGGAGGTGGGGGTTTATGTTTCTCCCTCCTCTTGGATGGATTCCTTTTCATGCCATCTGTTTTGAACTAAAATATAATGTGATCAAACTATAACATTTTAAGCAAATTCAGCTGGGCAGAATCCTACAAAGTGGAGGTGAGAGCAAGCTCGCAATTACAGTAAATAGGGCTCGGATCTCTTATGGCAATTTATAGGTTCGGGGTAACTTAAATACCTGGATGAACTGCTCAGCAGACATTGTTGGCAATGTCCTAATAATCCATTGTGGCAGAAAAGGTTGTGTTTCTTTGAAATCAGAGAACAAGGATCTTGCCTTCTGTGACCCCTCAAATATGAACTTTTTTGATTTTCTCATTTGCTTCAGGCACAGTATTTGCTCTTATTTCCACCATGTCGATGCTACATACAATTCACTATATTGGTGTAGCATGAATGATTTACAAACATATATACTTTTGTTTACTAGAGTGTATATGGCTGTGTACACTGATCAGCCATAACATTATGATCACCCACCATAACCAGTTGAAGCATGGACTCCACTAGACCTCTGAAGGTTTGCTGTGGTACCTGGCACCAAACCATCAAGTTGCAAGGAGGGGCCTCCATGAATCGGATGTTTTATTCCAGCACATCCAACATATGCTTGCTTGGATTAGGATCTGGAGCTCATTGTTGTGTTCCTTAAACCAATCTTGAATTCATTGGACTTGGCCACCTCCTTCCACTACTCCATGGTTCAGTTCTGTAGTGCACGTACCCACTGTAGGTGCTTTTGGCTGTAAACATAGTCAGCATAGGAACCCTGATCGGTCTATGGCTACTCAACCCCATATACAACAAACTGCAATTCACTGTGTGTTGACACCTTTCTATCTGAACCAGCATTTAACTATCTTAGCTACAGTAGCTCTTCTATAGGATCAGTGAGCTCTTGGCCACCCATGACCCTGTTGCAGGTTTGCTGGTTTTCCTTCCTCAGTCCACTTTTAGGTCCTGACCACTGCAGACCAGGAACATCTCACAAGAGCTGTAGTTTTGGATATGCTCTCACCTAGTCATCAAGCCATTACAATTTGACTCTTGTTAAAGTCTCTCAAATCCTTATGCTTGCCCATTTTTTCTGCTTTCAGCACATCAACTTCAGGGACAACATGTTCACTTGCTGTCTAATATATCCCACCCACTTTCAGATGCCATTGTAACGGGATAATCAATGTTATTCACTTTATCTGTCAGTCAAATTGTTATGGCTGATCAGTGTATATCATCTCTTTGTAAACATTTCATTCTTAATAAGAATTATTGACATCTGAGCACAAAACTCATCAATTTAGGATCACACTTTGAGAGGTAATAATTAAGTAAATATTACCAACCAGGAGCTTCCCCAGACATTAGGACTTTTCTGCACAGTTGGACATTAACAATACACTTCAGGGCACAGAAGAAAGCTTTGTGCCACCAGGATTGTCTTAAAAAGGTTGTTAGACTGATGGAAAATTTGTTAAACTGGTTGGAAAAGTTCACAGGCCAGGCAATTGTTCTACCTTGTCCATGCTGGGAGAAATGCCAGGGCTGTGCTAGGTACATATGGAAAGACTCAAAGGATAAAAGGTGCATGTGTGTAAGTATTGGTTGGGAAAGTTAAGTTGGAAGTTGAACAATTTCTTAAATGTCCACCTGTAAGATGCTCCTTTGTTGTGTTAATAAAATACCTTCTAAACCTGATACTCTACAAAAACTGTTGTGCCTCCCTGCTACACAACATGACTCTTGTTTCCTATAAGTGCCAGAGTTTGAGGGTTATAACTAAAACCCATGTCAAACACACATTGGAAAATAAATATCTATCCTTAAAATACTTTAAAGTGTCTACTTGGTATCATTAATGTACAGAGCACAGACACCTGTATGGATCAGGCATAACATCATGTCCACCCACCATAACCCATTGAGGCATGGACTCCATTTGACCTCTTAAGGCATGATCCTATCTTAATGCAATGGTCAATACAATACTTGGGAAAGGATCAGGCTATTAGTAAGTGATGGGGAAGGTGCAAAATTAAGCACTACAGAATGATATTTCCAGTAATGTTTTGCTAAAAAGATCTGTGGTGAGATGAATGAATGTTCAACTTGAAACATGAGGGTAATTTTAGAGCTTTTTCAATACTATATATGTGCCTGTTCATTATTGGTTTCTCATGAGTATGGAAATATTTTTTAGCTTTGTCATAGACTTTTATTGTGCTATATTTTGCAATTGATTGTGTATTGTGGCAATGCTTGGCAAAATACTTGCATAGTTTAGCTCCATTTGTATTGTACAATCTTTTGTACATTATTGTAAAAATTCAGTCTTCCCATCCAAGATACAAAATGCCTGACTAGTGTATTCAGTATCTTTTTTTATATATATATTAGGTGATTTATTATTATTATACAGGATTTATATAGCGCCAACAGTTTGCTCAGTGCTTTACAATAGAACAGGAGACAATACAGCAACAATACAGTTCAATACAAGAGGGAAAGGAGGGCCTTGCTCCTTGGAGCGTACAATCTAGGAGATTTAGATGATTTATTAAAAAAAACATGAAGAAAGAAAAAACAAGTATTTTGTAGCAGATGGTCAGATTTTCTCCTTTCATTTCTCTTCTTGGGCAGTAATATTTTAAATTTTTGACAGTCTTCCTAATAAAGAAACTATAAGTAGCATGGCATCTTACATCTACATTATATACGCTGTTTATCTTAATGCTCCCCTTCTCCCATTAAAAATGTATTTCATGCGAATTTACCAACATGTTTCATTTGAGTTCTCAGTCCTCATTACCTAAACTACAGCGCATTTATGAAGTATTCAGACCCCTACACTTTCTTTTATTTTGTTATGTTGCAGCCTGATACTACAGTTGTTTAAATTAATTTTTCCTCTTGATATATTCAAATTGGTTTACTAAAAGTGTAACGCATGTTCACTTTGCAAGAGTTTCACTTAGCTTAGTGAATGTGGTAAAAATTTACTTTGCAAATACCTATCATGTACAAGAAAAAAAACATAATTTGCATGGTTAGGTTCAGCACAGCTTCACCTCATTTACTAATCTAAGGGATAATTACCTTGCAAAATGAAAACTCTTCCAAAATGATCATGCTCTATTTTTCCAGTAAATCAGGATTAAGTTATCATATTTTGTGTTGAAGGAGATGAAAAAAATATAAAAATTAAATGATGCAACAGAAATCTGTAATCTGATATTTATTTTAGACCTAAGGGATTTTTGGATGGAGTGGGGAAGGGTCAGACTCTGGTCTGTGTCCTGGTCTGTGTACCCATTGGAGAGATTCACCCTTATATTTTATTAATAAACTGTCATTGAAAAAGAAAGTGAGGAGACATCCAAAATTTTAGAGCTGTTCCCAGACCAAGAAGTAAGTGGAAAACTTACAATGGGGATACCTCTTTTGGAGACAACCACCTAAGGGGTATTCCCCACAGTGTGGAAGATTTCCTCTAAATTTCTGTTGCTTCTCTGGGACAGGGAGTGAAAGAAATTTCCCCAATGATACACAGACACAAACAAAAGAAAAAAAAAAACCCTAGCAGGTTTTAAAGACTCCCTGATCTGTTAAAAAACGGAAAGAAAAACTTTTTTGGCTATATAAAAAATGTATACTGTAACTAACACACTTGACAAAACTCACAAAGGTTGACTTAAATTTGCTGACAATGTGGCATTGTTTAGTGATATTAATGCATGGCCTCAACTTCCTATAACATCTTTCAGTGCTATAACTGAAACTTCAGCAAGTAATTCGCAGGCCTGGGCATAACTATCTTGAATATAGGGATGTATTAATACAAACTTTTTGGGAATTTTCTTATTCTGTAAAGGAAGTATCTTTGCAGTATCCATCAGAGCTAATATTTTTAAAGATGATGTATTCTTCACAAATATGTCCATGTAATAAAGTATATGTTTTAAAAACTTTTTTTGAGTATATGTGTAATTTTATGGTTGCTGCATTAAAGTCCCATAGGGGGATTCTCTAAATACATTTATGTTGGGGACGAGCAGCTAGATACTCGACTCTCTGTTACAAAATGATTGAATTAAGAGCTTTGTATCTGCTTTTAATTTTTAACACAACAGATTTAAACTGAATCATCATGCATGACATTACAACACTAATGCTAGATGGTTGAAGTACATTTTGGCATCAGTTCATTGACTGTTTTTTTTTACTATATGGTTATCGTCCAAAATTAACATAAATGTCTAGTTATTATATTTTAAAATGTAATTTAATTTACATGTTACATGTTACATGTACAGTAAGCCTGACACCACAAAAATGGTAGTATATCACTGGATAATACTTTGATTGCGAGCAATATTAAAGATTTGTATTTGCTAGTAGCTGAACACTTCAAATCCTTTACAGAAATAAACTGAAGAACTCCACCAAAGATTTGTATCTTAATTAACAACATAATGCAATCTAAGCCCAAAATGTCATCAACTGCCAACATAATTTTCAGATTTGCACTTGACTGACTTGGTGTGTGCAGTACCTTCTGAGTCACTGACCTGCAACAAGAACACAAATCTTGAGTTTTGACTTAACTGTATGCCTGTTCTCGGTTAGTAACTCACAAAACTGAAGCTAAAGCCAGCCAGGCATTTTCAAAAGGAAGGAAGTCAGCAATGGCATCCAATATATCTCACACAGTATAGGTTTTCCTTAATACTGTAGGGGTTTAGAGAAATAAGGGGGCAGAGCAGAAAGTATGGTAATAGTCAAGTGTTTCATGTAGAAGTAATTTGGAAGATATAAACCCAACAATGCCCTAGGTTTGTCTGTAATTTGTGAGAACTTTGAGGAGATCCTAAAGTGTTACTGAAGTATACAATTTTTTTTTTATTAAAATAACAAACATGTTATACTCACCTACTCTGTGCACAGACCGGCCCCGATCCTCCTCTTCTTGGGTCCTCCGTCGGTGATTTCGGCTCCTCCTCTTCTTTGTGTGTTCCCCATAGCAAGCTGTTTGCTATGGGGACACAAGCTGCGTGCATGCTCCTGACCTGTGTGTGTACAGAGCCACCTACCCACTTCCTGTTCACTATATTTGATTGACAGCAGCAAGAGCAAATGGTTCCTGCTGCTTTTCGAGTCCTTGTGTGAAGGGGAAGCGAGGGGAGAAGAGATGCAGCCGTGCACAGCACCGATATCTTCTCCACTCTCTTCCCCTTTACACAGGTAAGGGGGAGCACAGGGAGACTACATTTTTTTTTATCTGAATGCAAGCAATACATTAAGGAAAAACATTTTTGGGTTTAGCATCACTTTAAAGAATCTGTTAAAGATGCCCAAACTAGCTCAGTGTGCTAGCTAAAAGGTGAAGCAACTCCTGTATAAGTTGCTGGGCATCAACCTAAATCCTGGAAGATTGCAGTGGAGCAACTGTGATCTAGGTCAACAAAACCTAGCTGGGTTCAACACTAAAGTGTAGTTACCATTTTACTTACAGTCTTCCCTCAAAAGGGACATAAGCATCCACAAAAATGTTCCAGCCTCCTGTTTTTATTTCTTAAAAGCGTAAGCTTCAGATTTACTCTCAAAAACCTTCTAGCGAGCAACAGTAGGCATTTGCCAAAACACAGAGCTGCTTGATTTTACATGGAATGCACTTCTCATGAGTCCACCATCAAGTCTTTGCATACAGAGGCACATGTAGCCTCAGCAACACAGCCAGACAGGCCCTCCAGCTCAGCAATGCTGACTTGGCAAACACCATTCCAACAATTTTTACATTCAGAGTGTCAGCAGATCCCAGCATTTAAGTGTGTTGCTCCAGGCAATAAGGTTGACTCAGTGTAATGCACAAGCTAGGACTTAGCCCTTGGGTGGTTCAGTGGATATGCAGCCAGCTAAAGAATAGATGCCAGAGTTTGTTTGTAAATGGTGTTTACTTGGAACAGAGACCAGTCACTAGTGGTGTACCACAAGGTTTGTTGGGTAAGGTATGTCTTTTTTGCTGATGACACAAAGGTGTGTAATACGGTTGGTATCCCTGGAGGTGTATGTAACATGGAACATAATTTGGCATTTGCTGGAAGATTGGTCAAAGAAGTGGAAATTGCAGATCAATGTTTCTAAATGTAAAATAATGCACCTAAGGAAAAATAATCCCTTGAGAGAGTACAACATTGGGGTACAGTGTTGTCCAGCACTTTAGAGGAAAGGGACTTGAGGGTACTTATTTCAGATGATTGCAAAATGAGGAAACAGTGTGACCAGGCAGTGGGGAAAGCAAATAGAATTCTAGGATGCATCACTAGAGGGGTCACCAGCAGGAGGAAGGAGCTCCTGATTCCCCTATATAGATCTTTAGTTGGACCTCATTTAGAATACTGTGTCCAGTTCTGAAGATCTCAGTTACAAAAAGATATAAGATAGAACGAGTCCAGAGACAGGTGACAAAAAGGGTGAAAGATCTGGGGGGATAAACATATCAAGAGTGACTTCAGGAACTTAACATGTACAGTCTGAAGGAAAGAGAAACCTTTAAAAATATCAAGGGGGTGAATAAGGTTCAGAAGGGCAGTATTTTCAACACAAAACCAAAATCAAGGAGACATGACCTTAAACTAACTGGAGGAAAGTTCAAAACTAATCTCATAAAGTACTATTTTACTGAAAGAGTAGTTGAAGCTCGGAATAAACTTCCAACAGAGGTAGTGAGCCAGTCAACAGTAAATAGCTTCTAACATGCGTGGGACAAGCATAGATCTATACTCAGACAAAAAAGTTAACAAAAAAGAAAAACCAAAGAAAAAAAACAAAAAAAAAACAAAAAGAAAAAAAACCAAACAAACCCTCTCCCCCCCCAAAAAAAACACACACCCACACAGAAAACTGGCAGACTCAATGGACTGCTCGGCATTTTTCTGCCACCACTTTTGTATGTTTCTGCACTCAGACAGTTATGTTTAAGGTCAACGTCATCTGTCTGAGCGCATCACACCAGGTCACAACCTTTTAGTACCTCCTCCTGATTTATATAGAGGAGGTATAAACAACAATTCCTGCACCTAAGTCACAGTATAATGTAAGAAAGAAGATGAAGACCTCTTTCAGGGACTTAGCAAAAAAGGCTGAATGCTCCTCTGTGAAGAATAATCTATGTACCCAGAGGCGGACTGACCATTCGGAAACTCGGGCACTGCCCAAGTGCCCAGGGTCAGTAAGGGGCCCCATGAGATGCCCCTGGTACCTTTCATAGGCTTTTTTGGGTGTGGTTTGATTGTGGGCGAGGACACAGGGGCCCCATGATCCCCTATTGCCGGAGGCCCCATGAGTTGTCAGTCCGCCCCTGTATGTACAGTATATAAAAATACTTGTTACACAGCTCATCAATAATTATCTGGTATATGTAAGCAATTATATTTAGTTCAATGGTATTTTAAGAAATGGTATAAGAGTACAACATTGTGAAAAGCAAAAAGTATTTTAATTATAATACTTCAATTTTCTGACCTAATGCCATAATAAATCTTGATAGTTTCTTTCTATGGTTTTACATGTCATATGAAGTCATGCTAGTAAATTTGCAGACCGAGAAGTTACAGACATGCATTAGGAATGTACATGTGTGTGAGGATCCCATTGGTGTTGGTGAAGGACACGGCTTTCTCTGTGTACAATTTTCCCCTCCCTTTTGATGGGGCACAATTTATCTGACTCCTCTTGTTAAATTCTTATTACTGGCAAGTGAGTATTTGCAGAGCACATGTTTCCAAGCACTAATACAATAGACTAAAAGCTTGCCAAAATGTTGAAAGGGGTCATTGGTATTGCTTTGGGAACTTTGTAATAAACAGACATTTCTTTTTGATGAATCTTCTGTGTTTACAAGCCTTGCCTTCCACCCACATGTGTTTAGAGATGATTGTTAACTCCAAGTTGTTCGGTTAGCAGGGCTGAAAAAAAGACCATTGTTAAATCTCTAAGTTTCAATGGTACACAAACACAAAACCAAACTGCTAGTAGAACACATCATTTGTATTCCTTTGTGCTTTAATTAGTAAGGAGCATGTGCAACAAATGATCTTTAACACTTAATGTGTTACTAAACCCAACATTATAATCAAGCTGTATATGCAGTAGGCATATAAGCAAGAAAACAAGTAAGCATGCTTGTTATACTCACTGTGGAACCTAAGGGGTTATTCCTCCCTATTGTGTAAAAATGCTGTTTGATCCTGTCTTCTGTGATCCTCCCCTTCTTTGAATATCCCCAATCCATCTGCCATTGTAAAGAGCAGCAGTGGCAAGTCTGCACATGCTCTGTTTGGTGTGTATTGCTAGAGAGGTTTTTTTTGAGGGGGAGGGTACATGTGATCAGCACGGGGCCAATCAGTACTGTTTAGACAGAGGGTCAGGGGTTATGCAGCTTCATAGGACAGTCAGAGGATAATGAAAACTCCTCCTACAAGATTGACCAGTGCTG
Organism: Staurois parvus; assembly: GCF_062004578.1. Lineage (NCBI taxonomy): Eukaryota > Metazoa > Chordata > Amphibia > Anura > Ranidae > Staurois > Staurois parvus. The sequence continues at coordinate 1,802,935 of NW_028318358.1, forward strand.
GAATGGGCACTGATAGAAGTTACAAGACTGCTATATACTGCTGATGAGAAAACATATTTAGCAGTTTATATTTACTAAAATAATTGCATTTCCAAGTTCTGTGTACTGTGGGAGACCAGATATAATAAATGCAGGTCATGGATTTAGAACCACTTTAAGAGCTGACTCACACATGTGTGCGGTGAGGACTAAAGCTCAGGTTTCACAGCTAATTGATACAGTAGTTGTTCACCGGTTCATGTCAGGTTTACATCAGGTTCAGGACAGGATTCGCTCAGGATCTTATCTTATTCACACATACGCGATTTAGAAACAGTTACCATAGAAGTCAATAGCCTGTAATCTGCACCTGAATCAGACTGCACTGCTCAGAAATCGGACATGACTCTTTTTAAAACTGCACCGAATCTGCACCGCCATTGCACTGGAAATATGTGAACAGGCACCATAGGAAGCAATGTTTTTTCCCATGTCATGCGGATTGGATATGGTTCAAACCACATCCAATCCACATATATGTGAACTGGCACTAACTTTGATAACGAATTTTGGGTAAAGAACTGATCTAAGGGGTTGGCATTTTTCTGACAATCAAATACTGTGATGCAGAATCTATGGAGTGCCTGCAAAATGTGCGTGCAGCTTAGTGTACAATTAGGAAGAAAAATGCTAGCAGGCAAGTAAGAAACATTTATAGGAGAAGAGACACACAGGGGTGTATTTATTAAAGGCAAGTAGACTGTGCACTGTTCGAGTGCAGTTGTACTAATTTTCCCTAGGGTTTAAGTACTGTGGCAAAGTTTAGCTGTGCAAAGAATACCCAATCGGGTGTAAGAAAAATAAAAAACAGCATTTTTGCTTGCACATTATTGGATGATGGAAATTAGCAGAGCTTCACCACATTCACTAAACTTTGGGGAAAATGAGTGCAACTGCAAGTGAGCAGTCTATTTGCCTTTAGTAAATCAACCTAAGTCTCTTCTGCCATAACAAGCTATCAGTTAGCATTTCTTTTTTTTCCCACATTTTTAAGGTGTTTGCAATCCATATATAAGGACCACACCTACAACGCTCTAAATGTTTCACTGACTCTATTGTTAAGAGGCTTGATTGCAAAAAACTGGGACTTGCCTATTTCCTCCCCTGAACCTATTCTCTGATTATTTTTGTCTTTCCCTCCTTTCCTTTTTATATCTTATTGAACATATAACTCATCTCTTTTTAATCGTCACGTTGTAAACTTTCAGCACTGAATTCTCCAATGTCTTCTATGCAATGTTCAGAGGTAGAGAGCTTGATATCTAGTTTCCTCTAAAAACGAACACATTTGTTGTGTCATGGTTATGAGAACTATAGCAAAGGGTATTGCTACAGTATTCCCTAACCTAAGAATGTAGACAGCTAGTATTTACTTTAAATGGGCACACAAAGTAATGATCTTGTGTCATTCATATGTGAATTGTAATAATGGGCTCTCTTTAATTTTGGTTAACATGTGGGCACATGAATGTTGTATTGGGGTAAATATTAGAAAAAAACATCAGACAATGGGCTCATCATCTACAACCTAACATGAGATATCTCCTAAACTAATATATAGGTAAACTGAATACATATCTTTTTTTTTTTTACAGGTGTGCCAGGAGTGGCCATCAAAAGGACTAATAAATGGTCATCTGCTCCCTTTGATGGCTCCAACTTGTCAACTTCTCTTACAGCTAGGGGACTCTACAAGAGTTCATTGACAGGACAATACTGCCATTGAACCTGGATAATGCTTCTGGAAGACCATTATAAAAATAGGATCTGTGAAGTGTAATATGTTATCTTGGATGCAAGAACATCACAGCTGAGCTTTTCACTCCGCGAATGTAAAAATCAACTGTGGACACTTAACCACTTGTAAAGAAATCCTGTGGAAATTATTTATTCAGGAAAATTGGGAAGCCGAACAAATGTTGGCCTGTTCTTCAAAGATAATCTGGAAAACAAAAGTTGAAGCAACATTTCTGTGAAGCTACGCCACATAAATCCGGCTACCTGTCTATATACTCTTCTCCAGGCTTTATGGACATCATGGTGTTTGCTTTGCACATATCTCCAGCTTATCTGCATGTATCAGTCATGAAAAGAAGGAAGTTTGTATGTTTTAGGAGAAGCATCAGTATACTCTAAAACCCTGACCACTTATGTGTGAAAAAAGAAACCCTTTGTTATTTCAATTTACACCAGAAATATAGAGAATCAGCAGAAAAATGTACTTAAAATAATCATATTATCATCAACAAAAATATAGTTAAACAAAAGGGAAGACATTGCATTATATGCTTTAAAAGAATCAAAAAAGCATGGAATGAAATGAAAGAACCATAGCACAATACATCATAGCAATGGAGCAGTGGTATTAGAATATTGTCTGCTCTTCCTCCTAGGCTTTAACAGTTATAAAGTTAACTGACAGTAAACAGTGATTTATGACATAGCACAGAAAATAAAAAACTCAGTAAAATGTAATAAAAACCTCTTCTCATCTTCACAACCAATAAATACGTAAATAAATGATGAATACTATTCCCACACATTTATACTATAAGTGGAAAAGGATTAAAGTATAGTATTAGTAAACAAAGACTTATGGGAGGATGTGCAATTAGAGCATAGCAGATGCAAAATGTCAAACACATAGGGAGAATGTTACCCCGTATGTACACACATCAATGTAAATAGCTATTCATACATAATCTATTGCCTTACTTGCAGCACATATGCACACATATCTGTGTCATGGATGGTTCATTTTGTTTTATAAATTGTCATAGTTTGCTTAAAAGAAGACTCATCCTTTGTGTTCTTTTTTTAAGTTTGCTACCCACATGGAAGAAAAATATATTTGAAATATATTTAAAAAATATTCTTCCCAAATATATTGCCATATATTTGAAATGCCACAATTTTGTCCACGTTCATTATATTTCAAAATATATTTCAATATTACATTTATATGCATGTTGAAATGCATGTTTATTACAAAATATATGAAAAATATTTTTAAAAATACATTTAAAATATACTGTATTTCTTTATAAATACAAATCTAAATATTTGGAATGCATTTTCAAATATATGTAAAAATATATGTTAAAATGACTTTTTTATATGTTAAAACAAATCTGAAGTAATTTTAACATATATTTTTACATATATTTGTAAATGCATTCCCAAAATGTAGATTTGTATTTTTAAAGACATACAATATATTTTAAATGTATTTTTACAAATATTTTTCATATATTTTGTAATAAAAATGCATTTCAACATGCAGTGAATATATATATATATATATTTATTTATTGAAATATATATTGAAATATATTGAGTATGGCCAAAATTGTAGCACTTCAAATATATGCCAATATATTTGGGAAGAATATTTTTTAAATATATTTCAGATATATTTTTCTTCCATATGGGTATGTCTCTGCATAAACTGTATATGCACACATATGAAAACACACTCATACTTCCCCAAAACTGTACACAACCAAAACCTACCCAATTATACAATCTGAATAGCTGGGGAACAAACAAATACATATTTATCATTCTCCTATTCATATTCAGAAACAAAGGCTAAGAAAACAGATGTATTCTATTGTCTCTACATAGCTACAATTTTGTGCAGACCCAAATGACAGTTACCAATCTAAGTAGGAATGTATTGTTTGTCCTCATGGTTTCATGTAAAAATAACTATCAGGAAAAGGCTATATGAAAAATATGTCCTAAGTTATACAGGTGTACCCTTATATTAGAAACCCTGCACAGGTTCCTCCACCCAACTGCTTTCTATTAGACCCAATAACAGACGTCAGATGTAGCGTACACCCGCAATACACTGCACAGCTCTCCTTTGAAGCAGGCAGTGTTTACATCTGGACTTCTTCCAACATCTGTGCTGCAGTGCCCATATGGGGTTTTCAATTCATTCCAATAAAACTGGCACTGCTGCACAGTCACTGGGAAAAAAAAATCAGATATATACATTACATGGGGCAGAGGGGAGCCGGGCAGTATTTAGCACATCTATGTTGCATCTTAGTTCTTTGACGTGTTGTGATTGATTGCGACTGTGTTGCGATTGTGATTTCTAAGGCACATTTTTGAACACGCTTTTTTTGGGTATTGCAGGTTCCAACAAGAAAGTATTGACTTTGATGCCACTTTGGATGGGTGTGACTTTGATGCAACTTGGATGTGACTTTGACACAACTTAGATGCAGGGGCGGACTGACAACTGATGGGCACCCCGGGCAATAGGGGATCATGGAGGCCCTTGTGTCCTTTCCCAAACTCAAAGCATTAGGGGATCATGGGGCCCCTGTGTCCTTTCCCAAACTCAAAAAAGCCTATGAAAAAGGTACCAGGGGCATCTCATGGGGCCCCCTACTGACCCCGGGCCCTCAGGCACTGCCCGAGTTTCCAAATGGTCAGTCCGCCCCTGGTTAGATGGCTGCAATTTGGATGCGAATTTGATGAGACTTGGTTGGGTGCGACTTGGATGCAACTTTGATGCAACTTTGCATAGGTGCGACTTGGATGCTACTTGATTGCCAGAGAGTGTAAAGTCCCATCAAAGTTGAATTACATGAACACAAGTGTCATACTTTCCTATTAGACATAAAAAACCCAAAACATTTGCATCAAAGTCACACCTATCCAAATTTACATTGAATTTGCATCAAAGTTGCACCCATTCAAAGTCACATTAAAGTGGCAGCAAAGTCAATAATATTCTACTGGCAAAAAAAAAAAAAAAAAAAGCATTAAAAACGGACTTAATGCATTTTCCATTGAAGTCTGTTGAGGCAAAAATGCACCTTGTTGTGCTTTAAAAAGTACCTAACCCTTTCCAAAAATGCAGTGGCTAAAAAACGCATAGATGTGAACATGCCCCATAGGAAACCATGTTAAATGGACTGTAATGCGTTTCTGCAAAATGCACTAAAAAATGCATAGGTGTGAACCAGGCCTTTAGGTATTTTGTTTTTACACCAGAAAGGTACAATGTTCTATATATGAATTTTTTCTTTAGCTTCTAGTGAAGTCATCAGGCACTAAATAACTACTTACCTTGGAGGTGCTCAGGTGTAGAACTGGTGGACTAGACCTTAAACATAACACTTTCAAAATAAATCTGTTTTTTAAGTACACTGCCTACCTTCCCAAGGTGTACTTTGTTTTCTCCTTTCAAACCCGTCTGGCAACTAAAGGGCAGATGTTTCTTTATACCCCGGAAGTAGCCTTCTTACTCTTTCTGGTAACACAGAAAACAGACAGAAAAGAATTCTCATAGCAGGGTACTCCTCTATGGCCATATCATTTACGAAGGAATTAAGTTAGTTCTGCAAAAAAGAGTTCTGCAAAAAGCAATCAGAAAACCGAGTACTGAGAGTAGAATAGGGAAGATTTCAATTTGTTTTTGTTTTTTATGTGCTCTGCTAATTTTCATCATGGTGCCAAAATTAAAGAAAAACATTTATTGAGTAAACTATGTGAGTCTTATCATGCTTTTCCATTGTTGGAATCATACAAATGTAATATCCACTTAAAGTGTTTCTAAACCCACAACAGTAAAATCAGTCTGTATATGCAGTAAAGCATGCTTGTTAAACTCACAGTGGAACCTAATGGGTTAATCCTCTGCATTGTGTAAAATGGCTGTTTGATCCTGGCTTCTCTGATCATCCCCTTCTTCTACCATCCGCAATCCATCTTCTGATAGAACAGAGCCTTGGGGGCGAGCTGAACATGCTCAGTTTGGTGTATTGCTAGAGAGTGGTTTTTTTTTCTTGGGAGAGTGCATGTGATCGGCAAAGGGCCAATCAGCACTGTCCAGACAGAGGATCAGGGGTCATGCAACCTCATAGGACAATCAGGAGAGAATGGAAACCCCTACAAACTTTAACCAATGCTCTGCTGGACACTGATCCAGCAGAGACAATACTGTTATATACTGCTGATGAAAAAAGGTATTTAGCAGTTTATATTTACTAAAATGATTGCATTTCTATGTTTACTGTGCAAGACCAAATATAGTGAATGTGCAGTCCTAGGTTTAATAACACTTTAAAGAGAACTAATCATGAAAGATATATGGAGGCTTTTATTACTGAAAAATCGAGTTGCTCGGGTTTCATGATAGATTTCTAGCTTCAACACTTATTGATGCATTGGTTCAGAAAAAGACTGGAAGTCCTGAAATCAACAGCCGCCAGTGGGTTAGCATGACAATCAGCCAAACAGCATTTTCAGCAGGAGGCAGGGGCGGACTGACCATTTGGAAACTCGGGCACTGCCCGGGGTCAGTAGGGGGCCCCATGAGATGCCCATGGTACCTTTTTCATAGGCTTTTTTGAGTTTGGGCAAGGACACAGGGGCCCCATGATCCCCTATTGCCTGGGGTTCCCATGAGTTGTCAGTCCGCCCCTGGCAGGAGGTCAGCAATAGCATCAACCTGTTTCCTTAATGGGAGCTAGACATATTCAGACACATCTTTTTGGGTCAGTGAAAACTCCGGAATCTGGATAAATGCTCTGTAGTAGAAAGATAATGATAGACGTATGTGTATATACACTGTTGCCACACAAGAGAAAATAGCCTAACTCAAATGATCTATCCTATACTGCAGTGCAGCATATAATATTATAAACTGAGTATGTTTTATACATTTGAAATTATATGTAGTAACAGAGTACAGTGAGCATATAGATAAAATAACCCCAAATCAGCTTCAGTTTTTTATTTCAAGGAAATCCAGAATGTAATTGGTTGCAGTCAAATATTGCACCTGACTGCCATGTTATTATATAGAACAATTTGTGTACACGTGAGAACAAAAACTGTTACATTACATACAATTGAAAACAGTGTAACTAAATGAAAACTATTAACCAATTTAAAACTTTTCCAAGGTGCTGACAGATATTTCTCATCACTAAGACTTACTTACTGTTGCCTTATATTAAGTGATTGGAAAGTGATAGAGTGACAGCGCATCGTCTAGAAAGAAAAACATACTTTCAGAGTTTAACCACTTGCTCTCCTGAGGATTTACCCCTCTTCCTGACCAGGCCATTTTTTGTGTTACGGCGCTGTTACTTTAACTGTCAATTGCGCGATCATGCAATGCTGCACCCAAATAAATTTACGTCCTTTTTTCCCCATGAATTGAGCTTTCTTTTGGTGGTATTTTATCGCCTGTGCGATTTTTATTTTTTGCACTGTAAAAAAAAGAGAGTTTTGAGGAAAAAAAACGATATTTTTGACTTTTTTTGCTATTAAACATGTCCAGTGAAAAAATTAAAAAAATCGAATTTTGTCATAAATTTACACAAAAATGTATTCTGCTACATATCTTTGCTAGAAAAAATCCCAACAATTAATGTAATGTAAATTAATTGGTTTATGTGAAAGTTATAGCGTTTACAAATGGAAGTATAGATACTGGAATTTTTTTTTTTTTTTTACTAGTAATGGCAGCGATCAGTAACTTATAGTGCAGACATTCTGACACTGGGGGGAACTGACTTCCCCAGTCACACCAATACAGTGATCAGTGCTAAAAAAAAAAGCACTGACACTGTACTAATGGCACTGGGCAGGAAAGGGTTACATGAGGGGCGATCAAAGGGTTAATTGTGTGCAGGGCATGTTTTACATAGGGGGCGGGGTGTGTGGGATTCACTGTAAAATCACACTGCTCTGGATGGCTGTGCTGTGCACAGCCATCCAGAGCAGTGTGCCCGAGATGACAGGGAGCAGGACTGTTAGTAAACAAAGCAGTCCTCCTCCCCGTCGGAGATGCTCGGTAATCACTGGGCACCACTGGGTAATCACCGGGAATCGGTGGGTAATCACCGGCCGGGACTCAGTGATTGACAGCCACGGCCACAAATGGCAGCGCGGGTAGGGTGTGCGCCCCCTACTCAGAAACACAAAATCATGTATATATACGTAATTTTGCGCACCCCTGCCACCCTGTAGCAGTATATATGCTATAGGGTGGTCAGAAAGAGGTTAATGTTTGAATCTCCCTTGTTTATTTTGCTTGGATGTACTGATAACAAGCTCTCTAGCAGGGAAACATTTTAACTGAAGCATGTGCTAGAAATACACATATAAATATACCTATTACTTATCCACATTTTCAGGTATTTATTATAATAATGCCTTGTAGTTTCTGTATTTCCTGAATTTATACATCTTCTGTTCTCTAGTGCAGTGGTCTCCAAACTGCGTCCTGAGGACCACATGCGGCCCTTGGGGCACTATTCCTACCACTGACACCAAAAGTGGGGCATAATTCCCCCAACTGACATCAGCAATGGGACACTATTCTTTCCACTAATATCAATGATGGGGCCCTATTCCATCCACTAACATCAATGATGGGCCAATATTCCTTCCAGTGATAGCAAGGATGGTGCACTACTCCTCCTCCTACTGACCACAGACACTATGCAACTGAACACCACACCTAAGACCTTGTTTACTTTCATTGATGTTGGCCCTAAGACTTTTTCTACCCCCGCTGGCCACAATCAGGCTTGCCTAAAGTCTGAAGGACAGTAAACTGGCCCTTTGGAAAGTTTGGAGATCCCTACTCTAATGAAATGAAGACCATGTCTACCAGGCAGAAATGTTCTGCATGTACTCCACTGGTTGGTGCAGACCAGCATTTGAGAAACCACCAGAGCCATATGTGTTCCTTTTGAGTCCCATGAGTCTTATTGCGCAGCATTCATAATGTGCACAGATGTATTTGCTTGTTTTGCTAAGTGTAATACAAAACATCACACTAGGACATGTTCTCAATAGGGTTCAATAAAACCAAAAGGAAGGCACGGCTGAGCCTGATGTTGGTGGAGCTCTGGTAATATTTGTTTTGTATGTTACAGGAGAACTATTTCTTACTTGCAAAACTAAATGGCAGATAAATAAATACAACTGCCAGTTATATAGCTTTGCATAGGTAAAGCAGAACTATCGGCAAACCTTTTTGTTTTCATGTTAGACAGAGTACGGAGGGTCAGATAATTTTTGGCAATCTGTGTTCCATTGGGGAGATTTCCCTTCACTTCCTGTCCCATAGGCAAAACAAGAATTGAGAGCAAAATCCCTGCAAGTTAAGGGAATCCCTTGGGGACCTCCAGATTATCAGAACTAGTGTTCCCATTGGAAGACATTACTTTTCTGCGGTCAACCCAAAATTTGGGAATTTCTTTTACTTTCACTTTCAATGATAATGGTAAACAATCAAAAATAGAGAGGGTGAATCTCCCTAATCCATCCCCACTCTGTCCAAAGCTAAAACAAAATGTTTTGCCTTTAGTTGTACTCTAAAGGACCCAATTTAAAGTGGTTGTTAAAGTGGTTGTAAACTTCAGACATGAAATATGAACAAAGCATATCCCTCTATAGTGTGTACTTGTCTCAATTAAGAGCACCAAATGTAATTTCTCTCTGCTGCTTCGCTCCTCTACTATCAGCATGAATCACTTCTTATAAGTTTTCCTGACACCAAGAGAAAAAAGGTGGCAGGGGAGGGAGCTCCAGCAGAGTGACAGCCTCAGCTCTGCTTCTGTGAGCTGAGTGAAGGGGAGTGTGTTCCTTCCCTCCAATCTGCTGTCAGAGCTCTCCTCACTGAGCTCTGCAGAGTGTAATTTCAGCTCTCTGTCCCCTTTTTTCTGACAGCTCAAACAAGCTTTATAAATTCAGGAATTTGAATGGATGTAGAGAAGAGAGGACTGCACATAAAAAGGTACAACATATGTAGGAGAATTTTTTCATCTCTTTGTCATCTGAGGCCACTCACTTCACTGAGTATATGTAGGGGTTTACAACCACTTTAAATTTAAACTGTCTTTACTTGGCTCTTATTTTTTTATATGGTAAGGCAGCTGATTTCAGGCTTTGCTAGAGTCAGAAAACCACTTAGATAAGAGAAAGGACATACAGAATATGAATTAGAGTACAAAAAGACAGAAATTCAAAGAAAAATAAAGATGGTGAATGGATAAAGGATGATATAAAGGGTTGGAAAACCTACAATTACATTCATTTTCTGGCCCTTGTCCACAACACTAGTTTGAAAAACTGTCTCTGCCTGTACACTGGGCCAGGGAAAGCACAGTAAAAAAGGCCCTGTCCTACCAAAACCTCACCACTGTTTTCTAAAAAATAAGGGACAAGTCTAACAAAATGTGCAAAATGTGTACATTTCATTATACAGGGGGAAGTATATTGGTGCAGTAATGTACACACCCAATTAATTACCGTTGTAGTTCTAGATTTTTCTGTTCATCGTCAACAACATCAGCATATTGATTGACTTACCAGAAAGCTAGGGAAACACATATACCAGAATTTTATGGGGCTTTATAAAAATCCAACCCCAATCCCCCCCCCCCAAAACAAATATAAATACAATTAAAGATTTTACAGCATGTTTAAATACTGTAAGTAATATGGTGATCATCTTATTAAAAACATAGAAATAAAGTCTAAAACCTAGAGCAGAATTAGTAGTCCATGTGCCAGAATTTAAAACATGGACATTTCTAAAGAATGATAAACTCCAAAAATGTTTAAATGTACCACCTTCATTTGAACTGAAGGCCTGAAAAGATGTTTTGTGGTATGAGGGCTGGCTTGACTTTGGGAAATAGGTTTTTAAACAAATAGTTCAGTGGGCTGTGCAAGGTCAGCTAAGTCAAAAGAAAACTATGGGGTTGATTTACTAAATCTAAAGAGTACAAAATCTGGTGTAGCTGTGAATGGTAGCCAATCAGCTTCTAATTTCAGCTTGTTCAATTAAGCAAAAGAAAAAAAACTGGAAGTTGATTGGTTTCTATGCAGAACTGCACCAGATTTCGCATTCTACAGTTTTAGTAAATCAACCCCCATGTGTTTGCCCTTTCTGTTGCTTGGGCTTCAGAGGAACCATTAGTGTAATTTCTACACCACCCCCTTCCCCTCTACAGTGGGTACATTTAACTTAGGACCATTGAAGTCTGATATATACAACAGTTGAGCTAGGAAGAGATAATCGAATAAATATTGAATAAAATGGATTACGTGGTCAAGGGGCCCCAGTAGGTTATATTACATTGTGATTTGAAAAATATTGCCTAATGTAATATCCATTCCTGTAGGCCATTTGTGGCACTCCCGAAGTCTGCAGAAAAACTCCCATATTATTAGCATTCCCCTGTCCTGGCTAGTTGCTAAGATGCAGCAAATATTGTGCGCCCCCCTGGCATCACTGTAGCAAGTGTTCTCCCTAGGTCAAAAGCTGCACATGCCCTGTGTGCTCTTTCCCCTGTAGCAGCTGCAGCTGAGCTCAGTGTTGCTGTGACGGGGGAGAGACCACTGGTCCTGCATTGTATGGGAGAACAAGGGCTTGCCCACAACCCAGAGCTCTGACAGCGATGGAGAGTGCCTCCCCCCAGAGGAGTAACCTAAGGTAAGTATTTTTTCCCATTCCTTTCCCAAAGTCAAACTAACATTTAAACCATGTATACATTTAAAAGCAGCCCAGAGTTGGGCATTAACCCTCTGTTTCCCCATAGGATATTTTAGAGTGCAGGCATTCTCTTTGGGAGCAATAGTTCAGATTAAATGGTAAGAGCTCCTTGTGACCACTTTAGGAGGTCATAAAATGATTTGGGTAAGCTGGATAAGCAAACTGCATTGTGGTTACAGAATTATATTTGATGTATAAAAATATTTGTATATATATATATACACACACACTGTATGTGTGTATATATTTATTTATTTCAGGTACTTATATAGTGCCATCAATTTACACAGCGCTTTACATATATATTGTACATTCACATCAGTCCCTAACCCTCAAGCGGCATACAATCTAAGGTCTCTAACTTACATTCATACATACACCTACTAGTGACAATTTAGACAGGAGCCCATTAACCTACCAGCATGTCTTTGGAGTGTGAGAGGAAACCAGAATGCCCAGAGGAAATTCACACAGGCACAGGGAGAACATGCAAACTCCAGGCAGGTGGTGCTGTGGTTGGGATTTGAACCGGTGAACCTAGTACTGCTAGGCAGAAGTGCTAACCATTTAGCCACTGTGCCACCCATATATATATAATACAGGATTTATATAGCGCCAACAGTCTGCACGGTACTTTACAACATATATATATATTCATTATTATTATTATTATTATACTGGTGCCAATAGTTTGCTCAGTGCTTTACAATATAAAGGGAGACAATACAGCAACAATACAGTGAAATACAAGAGGGATAGGAGGTCCCAGCTCCTTGGAGCATACAATCTAGGGGATATATATATATATATATATATATATATATATATATATATATATATAGGGGTTAGACAGAAAATGGAAACACAACATTCACTGCAAAAGTGGCTGAAGTGCTTAATCTCAGTCCTGTGAAGACCTGTCCCATGAAGACTGAGATTGGGCTCTGCAGTCACTTTTGCAGCAGTTGTTTTCTTATACCCGGTCACAATCCTGCTCTATGTCCTTTTTTCTCTTTCGGTCAGTTGAGCATGTCGACCGCGCTTATGCTTATCAAACGATGTTTCCTGGAAACTGTATATGCCATCATAACCTTTGATACTGTACCTCACAACACGGCAAATAATTTGGCAACTTCAGTCACAGAGGCACCAGCTAACAACAACAATTTGCCCTTTCTGAAGCTCTGTAAGCTCTGATATGACTATTACTAGCAGCACACGTAAATTGTTGCCTCACTTCCACTTTCAACGCGAAACATGGCCTCACTTTCACACCTGTAGATCAAGTAGTGTTCCCATTTTTTTGTCTAAAAAGATCAACATGTACATTCTGGTCAAACATTAAAAATGTTGCCTTTAATGATCACTAGTTACATCTTTCCCAACACACCCTATACACTATAAAGACTGACAGTTGGCAGAAATGCCCTTTAAAAAACAAATCTGACAATTACATAAAACATGAGTTTAGGTAAACGTTCTCACACATCACTAGTGTAAGCTTTTCTGTGAAAGTTCACATCTGAGTTTAAATCCATCCCTTGAGCATAACCATGAAAGTATTCCATAGCCTGTTTAATGTGGATGTGCGTAGTTCATTTTTTGTGAGGTGAAGGACATAAGGGGTTACTCACAACACTGGAAAAAACTAAATTGGGACACATTTGTGCCATGACCGTGGCAGCTTTATGAATAACCCCACTGGTACGTATTCATGCTTGTCCCCCGCCCCTTCTGATTTGCTGGAGGCTTTTCAAACCACTTTAAATAAACACAACCAGGTTTGGATGGAGAAAATGTTAATAATAGGGGCTGCTCTGTGTTTCATCTCAGGAAGGAAGCAATTGCCGGCGGTTTGCAGTTACTTTGGTTGCACAATTTGCAGGCCTCTCCTGTACAGAACGACTTGTGAAAGGGAAGACAGACAGGCATTTGGGCCTTAACATACCAGGCTGTAACCCACACTTCTTTGCATAATATCCAACATCAGAGAAAAGGAACCTGCACAGAAACCTCAATGGGCATATGAAGAAGAACATGCAAAGCCTGCAAAGTATCTGCAAGTGACAGTTCCACAGATCCCCTCCATTCTTCTCATACGCAATGCTAAGACCTTTGTTCCACAAATGTAGTACATTACTTTGTGATCACTAAGTTTCATTTACTTGATATGAAATAGGAATGAAATTTAAATAAATATTTGTTACCTTTGTGGAATGATTCACATTTTGCATCTAGTTTCATCCCTGCAGCCATTAGTAAAAAAAAAGATCAGATAATGAAATCCTGCACAGATTTCCACTCCACAAATGTTCTCACTAAAGGTCAAAGCTTACATGGCCTTATAGCCCACGTAAAGATGACTTACAGGCATACGAGCAATCTGTAACACAAAGCTGAAATCTGAAGCTCAGAAGTTTCTCCTCAACGTCCCCTTGAGTATAGTGCCTCTTTTTTATGTCAGAAGTAGGCCTCCTTACCCTCACGAAAAGTTTTATATAAAATGCAGAAGTTTTCCAAATTGACGACTGGAGCTCAGTGAAGCAAACCTAGAATCATTTTTTTACCTCTCAAGTACATCCATGTCAGGTGATATGTAAATGTAACACTTAAACTGGCCAAACATAGATCAAAATTCAGCTTGTTCAGCAGGGAATGTGTGGATGGGAGATTCGGGTCAGTTTTTTCGTGTAACCCACGTATGGTGGGACTTAGAGAAATATATTACATCTAGAGATTATATGACTCCCTCCGATAATGCCTTCATCACTTTATCTGTCCAGTGGGATATAGGTTTCTTTGTCCATACTTCAGGTTCAGTGTTTACTTCCTGGACTAAGATGACACTATCAACCAAATCCTGGTGCCTGTGAAGTTTTTGTCAACCAAATGTTTTGTTCACCAATGTGATTAGCTCCTCTGCTACAGCCTCTCAGGTTGTGACTTGTTACATTGCAGCTGTCTCATCAATGGGATATAGGAGATTTAGAAATTCTAAATCCTGCCTGCAGTAGACTGGTGACATCATCTCAGTGTAGGTTAATGTCGGGTACACATGGGCCGAAAATCAGCCAAAAATGGTCGGTTCGGCAAGAAATGTCTTTTGGCCCTTGTGTACGTCTCCCTGACTTCAAAACCAGTTTTTGTCAAATGGGCATGCTGGAAACCCAGCATCCAATCAGCATCTGATAAGTGCTGGCAGCCAATGGCTGCGAGTGCTGATCATTGTGTCCTGGCAGGGCGGTCCCCTTGTCAGAACACAATAGCACAGCAGGGGAAATTGCTGTCCTAACATCGCTTTTCTTAGTACAGCCATCTGCTGAACAAAAAAAAAACAAACATATTGCGTGTACAAGGCTTTAAACACCAAACTGGAGGGCAAGGAGTGCTTTTGATGATAAAAAGTACAGCTTTTTTTTTTAATTATTACAACTATACATTGTGATATGTCAGGAATGTATACCAGCAGACATTTAAATTTACTAAAAGGTCTAATTTAAAGCGGAGCTCCACCAAAAAGGGGAAGGTCCGCTTTAAGTACTGGTCCTCCGCTCCCCCCGGGGGGTACCCGATTTTGAAAGGCAATTGCTCCCACTTTTGCTGCAATCTCCTAGACAATTGGAAGCAGAAGCTGTCCTCCCTCCTACCTCCCTTGCGCATTTTCGGTGGGCACCCGGCTGGGAAGCCGCAAATTGTCACAGCTGGGTGCCCACACTTAAAATACCAGCGCCAGGAAGTGAGGACAGCTGGTGAAACTGGCTTCGCTGAGGACATCACCTGTTTTTTAAAAGTCAGCAGCTACAGTTTTTTTAGCTGCTGAGTTTTATTTTTTTAGCTTTGACTGGAGCTCTGCTTTAACTTTTTCCATGCTGCCCTATAGCAGAAATACTGCTACAGGGTGGCATAGGTGCGCAAAATCATGTATATATACGTGATTTTGCAGTTCCAGGTAGGGGGCACGAGTGCGCCCTACCCGCACCACCATTCACGGCCTCGGCTTTCAACCACCGGGTCCCAGCTGGTGATTCCCCACTGGCACCCGGTGATTGCTTTGCATCTCCAATGGGGGAGAGACCTGTGTATAAGCAACACAGATCTCTCCCCTGTCAGCTCCTGCACCCTGCTTTGTATGGCTCTGCATAGCAAAGCCATACAAAGCAGTGTGCTTACAGTGTAAAGCACACACACAGCACACAGTAAAACAGCACATAGATCACCGCACATGTTAACCCCTTCATGCCCAGTGCCATTAGTACAGTGTCAGTGCTTTTTATTAGCACTGATCACTGTATTGGTGTCACTGGGGATGTCTGTGACACCAAGTCAGTTCCCCCCAGTGTTAGAATGCCCGCCGCAGTCCTGCTATAAATCGCTGATTGCCGCCATTACAAGTAGAAAAAAAAAATTCCAGTATATATACACACCGCCATTTGTAAACGCTATAACTTTCACGCAAACCAATTTATACCTATTGGAACTTTTTTTAGCAAAGACATGCAGCAGAATACTTTTTGGCCTAAATTTGTGATGAAATTTGATGTTTTACATTTTTTTTACTGGACATGTTTAATAACAAAAAGTAAAAAATATAGGTTTTATTTCTAAATTTTCGGTCTTTTTTTGTTTATAGAGCAAAAAATTAAAAATGCACAGGCAATCAAATACCATCAAAAGAAAGCTCTATTTGTGGGAAAAAAAGGACGTAATTTTCACTTGGGTGCAGCGTTGCATGATCGCGCAATTATCAGTTAAAGTAATGCACCGCAGTAGCGCAAAACATGGCCTGCTCAGGAAGGGGGGTAAATTGTCAGGAGGGCAAGTGGTTAAGCATTAATTCACTATGCTAGCTCTAATTCCAGATCATTCTCAACAAAACAAGTCATTTTTGTCTATCACAGAGCTCAGGGTTTGGTAGATTCACTGTGACACCAGGGGAACATCCAAATAATAGGTAGGGCAGATGCTACAGTGGTCTAAGTTCATGAATGGTCTAAGTTCATGAACAGATGGTTAGCAAAAATGGAGAATTAGAAGGCTGATGGTGAAAAGAGACACACACATTTATTAAAGTCTGTCTAAAATCAAACTTTTTTTGTACTGGATAGAGTGGTAAGTGGTTACAATCCTGTCAGGTTTTATTGCTCTCAGTATTCCTTCTGGGGAGATTCACTCTTCTTATCCTGATAATCAATATTACCGGGGCTGAAAGTGACAATAAGTCATAGATCTGCTGCATTTTCGTTCCCTAGATAGATTTTTCTGAGCCCAATATGTGGTGTACAAGAGACACTGGAAAAGAAGGCTACAAACAGGTTCCAACATGGCAGACTCATATGGAGCTGAGGTTCCGAGGATTACTATAAGAGAAGATTGTGTGAAGGGATGCAATGATGTGACTATAGAAGTAGTTGATGTGGGCAAAACGTTGGCTGACAAGGATTTTATAACCAGCAGGGCACATGGGAAGGTTCAACTGGGCCTCAGACATCACATGTATACAATAAAAAGAAACAGCATAGTGTCTTTACATGGGCAGCAGAATTGGAGTGCAGAAGGGAATGGAGATGGAGCTTGGTAGAAGCACTTCATGTCGCAAGAAGCTCCCCATGCAAGAATCAGCTAAAAAGGAGCAACACTCACAGTCAGTTATAATGATATTTTGTTCCTCTAGTCACCAATCAAATGGGTGAGTACCACTGATATGATTTCAAGGGATGAAGGGTGCGGCACATAGTGGATGTTTGTTGCTACGACAGTAATGGCAGGAATACACGATAAGAAAATCAACCGATCAGTCATCCGATGACCGATCAGCATTCGTTCATTGGTCGAAATCGTGGCCCACATTAGCCAATCGAAAAAAATCGTTCGTCGAGCAATACGTAGTGTTGACGTATTTCATACAAGTGGAAGTGATGCAGTGTGCATCTGACCTTGTAGCCATGCCCTTCTGAACATTCAACGCCCTGCCACCCGGTACGAGCTATTGGACATAAATCCTTTGAATTATTTGGATTAAATTGGATTTATGGATACTGTAAACATCTGGGTCATCTTCTGTTTCCGCTCATGCGTGATAGCGCTTGATAGATTTTTTTCGGACAACCATCATACCACCGCATAGAAAATCGGTCATTTGCATGTGAAATGACAAAATTTTTCACTGTTGTTCAACCGGATTTTTTCATTTACAATATCGTTATAACATCCTGCTCTTCAATAAAGAGAAAACTGGTCGATCATTTGATCAACAAAATTTTAAGTACGATTTTC
The DNA here is from genome assembly GCF_062004578.1 of Staurois parvus. Classification (NCBI taxonomy): domain Eukaryota; kingdom Metazoa; phylum Chordata; class Amphibia; order Anura; family Ranidae; genus Staurois; species Staurois parvus. The sequence goes on from NW_028318358.1 coordinate 1,820,792, forward strand.
TTACCATGTATTCCTGGCTTAAGGAATGACATGAGGCTGAGATCCTAAGAATACAACTATTAATACAATCTAGATTTCCATTTAAAGGTGTATTGCAGAAGGAGCTATGACAGTTAGGGATGCCACTTCATCCCTTTAAAACTGAACACATATTAATTACACAGGTTCTGTGCTGATTAAGGTGGTAATTAAACTCACCTAGTGCCTTATCTGCATTAAATTAGCCTCAGAACCTGTGTAGTTAATATGTGTTTGGTTTTAAATGGATGAGGTGGCAACCCTAATGACAAAATTACATTTTTTAAGTGTTTATTTTGATAGTTCTGTTCTATTCTATTCTATTTTCCTCCCCAGTACATATGCACATTCTGCAAAATTACATTTTATATGCCAAAAAAATCCAACTAGGTGGATCAATAGTCCAATTGATATCCATATAAAACAACTAACTGTGAAAGAACCCTTTTCTTAAAACATTTTTTTTTTTAAATAAGTGCATGAAATAGTTTGCTTAGGCCGATTTATCCCTAAAGTCTATAGGCATCTTTAGGCAGAAATAAAGTACATATACACATTCATCAGCAGTGCAGGAGTTAACACCGTCTAATGGTAATAGAAGTAAACATAGAACAGCTTCCCCGTGTTCATTCATTTCCTAATTAGCTGCTCTGTAATCAGTGCTTCCTTCCTTAAAAGTTTCAAGATGGATTTTAGTGTAACACTGTTTATACTTCTAGGGTATTGCTGCAGTTAGTTTCCACCCCCACTAGGCAGTAAAGATTGCTGTAAACGAGTTTGAAGAATGATGAAAGGTCTAAGAATTGCCCATTTTTGCAATTGCTATGGCTGCAAATTCTGATCTCAACATAAATGATAATCCTTACATAGCCTATTCTTCCTGACTGTTAGCACAAATATTATCCAGCAAGACAGAAAATTTCTACAGTCAGTGCTACAGCTGGTGTCAATCATGTAGTGTGTGGTCAGTCTATGGGTGGACATAGATGGCTCTCTACAAGTGATGCTTCTATTTTCATGCATGATTATTAGGCTGTTTCTGATACTTGTTAAGCTATATACAATGTCTGATCGGCTTAATAAATGCTTCCTGAAAGATAAAATCTGTGAAGCCAAATGTTTCCATGTAAAGAAGAGCTCCGTAAAATTATTATTACAAAATGTATATAGCGAAATAAAAGAATAGCGTCTACAAACTATGGTATATATATTTTATAACACTGTAGCACTCTCAGGGGGTGATCAGGGATTTAATTTTTTTGTTTGCTGTTACAATGGAGATCATTGCAACAGCACAGTTTTCAACAGTCATGAATGAGTTAACCTGTGATCACTAGTGATCTGTGATTGGTTGCAGCTGATCACATAGTACAGGGTACTGTGATAGGCCCAGGTACCATGTGATAGCTGTGGACTAATCACAGCATAGTCAACACAGCTGTTATGAATTCATTAATTCATAACATCTTTATTGACATTGTGATCATGTGAGTTCACATGATCACTGGGCCCTGACTAGCGGGATCCACAATCTGCTGTGTCTGGTGGAAACAGCACTTGTGGGGGGTGCTGCATGGTCTCCCCCTGCTTAGCCTGAGCAGGCAAAATCATGTACATGTACATGATTTTGTCTGCACGTGCCAACCTGTCGCACTATATGTACTGTGGATGGTCGGCAAGTGGCTACAAACAGTCACAATATGTTTGTAAAACAATTTTTTTTACATTTTATTTATATAAAGATTAAAAAAATACACGTCATAGGTTCAGTTAGACTGGGGCCTATGTGTATACCCTCTATCTAAAACAAAAAACATCTCCTAGTTCAGGTCTCTACAACACCATATTTCAAATATATCAACCTTTTTGTGTCAGATATATGAAACAATAAACGTATGTATCTTCAATTTGTTCTGGAATATGAACAGCGGGGTATGAGACTCAGTGAGCAAACTCTACAGGTTTGTTTGATATACAACTTCTTCAGGAGTACAGTATATTGGTAGGTGCTTAATCTAAAATATTTGAAAACAAAATTACCAACATTTGCAATATGCTGTTACGCTTGCAAATAGTTTCACAAGACCTGTTTATTACCTTATGTATATGTGTGTCATCCATACATAACAACCAGAGGGAAGCTGAGAGGGACTGTCAGGGGAAGCCCACCAAGTATTGTATTCATGTACATTTGTACACATGCAAGATCAATTATCATCACTAGGTTTAACAGTTACTTATCCCCACCACCAGGAACACCTTGAACAGCATCACAAATTATCCCCTGACATGTGCAGTGGGCAGTACAGCTGCAGAATGAGACCCATTCAAGGAAATGGGGCAAATGGGCCCTGAAACCGGGTGCAATAATGCCTGTCAAACACCTCTGAAAGCTGCTAGTGTAAGCATAGCCTAAATGGGTGCACCTCATCTGGAGATGTGAAGAGACAGAGCAGGGAAGAACTCAACCCCCCGCTATTAGATGTCGCATAAACAAACTATCTTCAGCTGGTTTTATGGTATAGCCTATATGGGATAACCAAATATATATACTGTATATGGGCTCTTAATAACTTGTTTCTGCATTACCCTTAAGCAAAAGCCATGAAACTGCGTAATATATAGGGAACTATTCAAGATTATTTTCCCATTTGACGTATGTCATTACGCATACCTAATTCCACAAAGGGTGAATCATTCTAAAGAAGTTCAAACTTAAGAGCCAGTTCCAATTAATCAAAAAATATCCCCTGGCAAGCTTTCTCCCTATTACTCCTGTGCACTGGATAAAACACTACACATATTAACTACTAATAGGGTGTATGCATATTAGATCCTCACTGGGGGAATTTAAAAAGAGATACTCACACAGCTGATACAGCTTTGTCAGGGATCACTGTCACATGTCTCACCTAACAGGTCAAGGCTTTTTGGAGCCGTCTCCTTCCTTTTATCCCCCCTCCCAACACTGCGCTAACTTCTACCACGCCCTAGGCACTGTAATGTCATCACGCACAACGCCAAACGTGGTGCATCCGTGACAACATGCTGCACCACCAACACCCTCCCTGTATGCCACCACCTGCCCCCTACTACTCCCCATCTAGAGAGGCCACAGGGGAAGGGAGGAAGAAGCATGGGGAAGGCCCAGTATCCAGGTTCACAGCAAGTCCAGTCCATCCCAGTATGTAAATTGATAACTAGGTGACTACGCAGTTCCACCTAGTGCCTGTCTAGAAAAGCACACACATACACAGGCATCAAAATTACTTGTCAGTATCAAAATATGTGCTCTTGAATGCATATAAACTCTTACAGAGCTCTTAAAATTATGTATATACAATACAGTTCTGATAATTCTAAAATTAAACTGGTAAAGAAATGTTTTTCTTCCAAGGGTTTTTAAAGCTTTTAGCGTAATTAAGTCTGGGGGGGGTCAGTGGCCCATAATTTAGCACATCTCACATCAACTAATGGTTGAAGTTCGCACCTCATGGGTCCCCATGAATGTGATCTAAGGGTATGAGAGTTATTAAAGAAAGATCATAGCCATAGTATAGGGCCCTATGTCTTCCAATAGGGCAGGATAGATCTCCATTTGTAATAGCACACTCTATGTATGATTATACACTTACTAGGTTGTTACACTTTATTAGGTACACCTTGCTAGTACCGAGTTGGACCCCCTTTTGCCTTCAGAACTGCCTTAATTCTTCATGGCATAGATTCAATAAGGTGTTGGAAACATTCCTCAGAGATTTTGATGCATATTGACATGATCGAATGCCTTTCTATCATCTCGAACCAGTCTGCTCATTCTCCTTTGACATCAACAAGGCATTTTTGTTCACACAACTGCCGCTTACTGGATATTTTCTCTTTTTCAGACTCTGTAAACCCTAGAGATAATTGTGCATGAAAATCCCAGCAGATCAGCAGGCACCAACAACCATGCCACATTCAAAATCACTTAAATCCCCCTTCTTCCCCATTCTGATGCTTGGTTTGAACTTCAACAAGTCATCTTCATCACATCTAGATGCCTAAATGCATTGGGTTACTGCCATGTGATTGACTGGTTAGCAATTTGTGTTACCAAGCAATTGAACAGGTGTAACCAATAAAGTGGCCAGTGAGTGCATCTATACATGCATGAACCTCTTCAATCAATTTATTTAATTAGATTTTTTTTAATAGGCACCACAACAGCAACATAATAAGTATACAATCGCAATAGCCCTGTAGTCCACGAAATGCTACTGACAAATGTCCCCCAAGTTGAAAAACTATATACTGTACTTGTTGGCATTAATATGAGTAATATTTACATACACAATATTTTTACGTTTCCACTTTTGTGCAAGGATAAGTATCACCCCACTTGTTTTCCAAGTAATGATATTAATTATTATTAATCTATCTTAAAAGTAAAATTTTTTGCTTCTATTTGCTAAATAAAAGGCTATCCTATGATTTTTTTTCTCTCACTTTATTGTAAGCCTTCTTGAGAATGCTTCGACTATGACTCCATTTTAGCAGCCTGCTATGTGATAAATCAAATGTCCTTTTAAAATCTATAAATATTAGCTATATGATATGCTTCAGACAAGGGGCAGGATGTGTACTACTACTATGAAGAATTATATTACCAGCCATTGATTTGTGGTATAGTGCACTCTGTCCACCTTTTTACAAATTTGAATATCCAGAAATGAAATTTGATGCTTATCACAGACCATTGTGAACTTTTGGTTTATTAGTTTTGACTTAAAAACATATTTAGTTCTTCCTGGCTACCATCCCAAATCATGAACACACATCTATGTACTGTGCCTGTGCCATGGTAACCAGTAGCATAGATGTATAGGCAAGGTATCATCTCTATACAGTTGCCATTCCTGCCCCCCCCCCTCCCCAATACACACAGGTACAGGTTAGCATAACACAGGGCAAAACAAGTGCCCATTGCCATACCCTGCACCTGGAGGTAATGGAACTCATCATAGACAAAGACATTATTCCCTAAACAAAATCTAGCAATGTCAAGATAGAATAATGTAGTCCCATTGTTCCTGTTATCTTTCTCTTGGAAAAGTCCCAAAGACCCATATTTCTTTTGAATGGAACATGCTGCTGTACAGGCCCTCAATAAGATTATGAACACAAACCAGGCCTCCATCGGAACATGCATATCCTCAATAATTTGCAGCAAATAAATAGTGTCTTTTGTGTATGAGGGCAAGCTGATATCTTTAATGTGTGTTTAATTTGCTTGTGTTGTCAGTGAGGCTACCCTTGAGAGAAGTCAATCAAGCGATTTACTTCTGTTTAGCAGGGACGACCACACATGTATTGAAATTTGGCTGGTCCCTGCTTAACCGCCCAAACTTTGACCACTCTATGGCCAGCTTAATATTCCCATATTGGCTTGGAAATAAAACAAAAGTAGAGGGAATCTAAGAGTATCAGTAGATTGACAGGTAAATTGCAATCAATCGATCCTGCTCACCTTGGCGAGTGGCTGAAAAAACACCAAAATGTCCTGGCTGACAAGCTTAAATAGAAGAAATTAACAGTAAATTTTAAAGAAATCTTCAAAAACACATCACGAGATTTGGTGCAACACACTCAACATCAGCATTGGATACTGGGAGTCTACAAAGTGGGGGGTAAGGAAGTGAACCACAGTAACAACAGATAAACAAAAGTCCAAAATGTATTAAAATCAATAAAACAATGCATTTTGGAGCAGGAGTGATACATGGTATAACAAAACATGATCTTAAACATGACACACCCTACTGGGATGGATTTACCAAGGCACACCTGCACCTGGTAATTAACCCTGGTTGCCCCAAACCACATTGACTGACTATCAAACTCTTATCAGCTTTCTTCATCAAACAGGTATGAGATAGAAAAGAAAAAAGGTCTACTTATCCCACCCTTTCCCCTTCAAGAATATATGGTAATCCTTATAGTTAAAAAACAACAACAAAGTGACACCGATATAGATAGAAAAAAATATAACATAATGACCTAAGTTATCAGTCAACCTCGATGCACTGTTTAATTGGGCAACTATGTGGCAAATGAAGTTTAATGTTGATAAATGTAAGGTTATGCACTTGGGGGCTAACAATATGCATGCATCATACATACTAGGGGGAGTACAACTGGGGGAATCAATGGTGGAAAAGGATCTGAGGGTTCTGGTAGATCACAAGCTTAATAATGGTATGCAATGCCGAGCTGCGGTTTCTAAAGCGAGCAAAATCCTCTCTTGTATTAAAAGAGGTATAGACTCCAGAGAGAGAGATATCATATTACCCCTGTACAAATCATTAGTAACACCTCACCTGGAATATGCAGTTCAGTTTTGGGCACCGATTCACAAAAAGAACATTGGGGAACTGGAGAAAGTACAGAGAAGGGCAACCAAACTGCTAAGAGGCATGGAGGAGCTCAGCTATGAGGAAAGATTAGAGGAACTGAATTTATTCTCTCTTCAGAAGAGGAGATTAAGGGGGGATATGATCAACATGTATAAATACATCAGTTGTTCATATAGTGAATTTGGTGTAGAGCTATTCACCCTGAGGTCATCACAGAGGACAAGGGGGAACTCTTTACGTCTGGAGGAAAAGAAATTTAATCTCCAAACATGGAAAGGTTTCTTCACAGTGAGAGCTGTGAAAATGTGGAATAGACTCCCTCAAGAGTTGGTTCTGGCCAGCTCAGTGGATTGCTGTAAAAAAGGCCTGGATTCTTTCTTAGATATACAGAATATAACTGGATACTAACTTTTATAGGTAAAGTTGATCCAGGGAATATCCGATTGCCTCTCGGGGGATCAGGAAGGAATTTTTTTCCCTGCAGGAGCAAATTGGATAATGCTTTGCTGGGGTTTTTTTTGCCTTCCTCTGGATCAACTGTGGGTATAGGATTATAACTTTTTTTTTTAATGGTTGAACTGGATGGACTTTTGTCTTTTTTCAGCCAGACTAACTATGTAACTATGTAATTATGTATTGGTAATAACACATTTTCCTACCAACAACCATGTAATCCAGTCACTTCTCTTTATTAACACATAAATAATAAAATTACCATGGTACAAAATACTCCAAAAAAAACAAACATCACTATGTATCACAGGAACACTTATATACTCTCAACGACCTCAATGTATAACACTTTAAACACAAAATATATACATGCATCATCTAAACTGAAGACATCAGAACTAATCCACAAGGTGATTGAAAATGTTTTGATAGATTAAAGCAAATTTCTTCAAGGGGCATGCAGAAACATTTAGGCTCTTTTTGGTATAATGTATTTATATTTAATTCTGTATTTATAGCCATGTATCTTGTTTACTCTCTTCATTTCACATTTTCTGCCCACTTGCTGCTTTCATTATTTGGGGTCTATCACTTTAGGGGTGGTTGAGCATTACGTTCAGTGTCCAGCATAGGAAGGTAATGATCCCCCTTGTTCTACACGATTCTTCTACATTATATATAAGTTTGAGATAAGATATAGTATTCCTTGTGAGTGTGGGCCAAATGCAATAATTACTAGACATGGAGTGTAAAATTACTAAAATCACAAGACTGGTCAACAATTTCATTTCAACTCTCGATCATCTTGTTCAAACCATCTGGAACTAAAGAATTCACTCTGTATATCTATATATTGTCCAAACAAGACAGGCTATTAAATCTCTCTAAACTGTTTGATTCTGGAACTGATTGCAGGGGTGTCACTTTGAAAGTGGAAGAATTTTGATTGTGATTTGGCAGAGTATGTCTAGAAACACAAAGGAGGGGATTTACTAAAACGAGTGCACACAGAATCTTGTGCAGTTGTGCATAGTAACCAACCAGCTTTTAGGTTTTAATTGAACAAGCTGAAGTTAGAAGCTGATTGGTTACTATGCACAGCTGCACCAGATTCTATTTGTACCAGTTTTAGTAAATCTCCCCCAAAGTTTTCAAAAACTTGTCTTGACATACATCGAATCTGTGTTTTTTCAATCTGGATTTCAGTTTTCACACTGTGCAGCCAATGTATCGCAACCCACACAGGCATTCTAGCATGTGAAAGAAAAATTCAGTATTACTGTTGAGATGATCGATTGTGCCATAGCTAAACAGGAAGTGAGAGGAAATCTCTGCAAATTAAGGGAATTCCTTGGGGACCCGCAGGTCTCCAGAACTAGTTTCCCCATTGGAAGATATTCCCTCTATTACTTTTCTGGGGACAACCTAAAATGTGGGATTTTCCTTTATTTTTAATGATAGTGGTAAACAGGACAAATAGAGAGGGTGAATCTAATCTCCCTAATGGGGACACAAAGAGCAATAAAAACTGACAAGCATTCTAATCCCTTTCCACTCCATCTACAACTTGCCTTTAGTTATACTTTAAAGCAGAACTCCGGGGCAAAAATCTCTTTACCCGTCCTTGTTGCTAACTGCCTACCTTTACTGAATATGCCATGCATCTTCTTGTTCACACAGTAGTTGCTCTGAAATAGCATATTATTTTGTCATCAAACCATTAATTCTCTGATTTCCTGTTTGTAAGACTGGTGGCTGCTATGCCTCCTATTCTCCCAGCTAATGGTTTTGGCACATCCCTTCTGTAGTTTTCTCCAGGAAGCAGTGATGTAATTCAGCCACACTTTCAGTGGTGGGTGGACCGAGACTCTCAGACACATTCAACATGTGCAGGCCTAGTGTACCCTCCCGCATTCACTACAATTCCCTGTGGTTGATAGGAACAGTAGTTTCCGTTTAATGCAGAGAGAGAGGAGAGGATGTGATGTAAGCCCTGCTGTTACACCTCCTCCTTGGCAGAGCAGATGCTGTTATCTTTTGAATTACAGAGATGAGGTCATGAAAAGTCAATTAGATTTTTCTCCTAAATTGTAAGGATTTTTAGAATTTTATTAACTGTTTCATGTTTTGTGTAGGGGGTGTACTAATGGGTGATTTTTTTGCCTATCCCGAAGTTCTTCTTTAAAGATACCCTTGCTACCATTTACTGTATGTGTATCTAGAAAATTCTTGTTAAAACAAATAAATAAAAGATTACCTCTACAAGCACATTTCCAGCATACACTGAAGTGCTCCACTTTTGTTTTTTAGTATATTTTTTTTATGAAGATTTGCATTTAGCTGTGGAAACAATATCTTTTTTTATACCATTCTCTATTTTTGAGTATGTCCCAGCACATATTTTCATTGTCCTTAATGTCCATATGGACAATGTTGCTCTCCTTATCCACAAGGTTTATGACAAAAGCATCTTTATTTTGTAACTGCAATAAAACTTGATACAGTTTCTGAGTCAGCTTAGAGGGTATACTATTATTCCATTTCAGTCTCCATATATTTTTAATGTTGAACAAATGCTGATGGATGGATGGATTCATACTTAGTGTGTGTGTGTGTGTGGGGGGGGGGTACTCAGTGGGAGTTTATTTTTCTAAGCATAAGCATTTTGCAAGTGTTGGTATTTTTTATTTATTTATTTATTTTATGTCTTATGGGCGTATTGTGCAGTATTGCTTACTGAGCCTCTCACCACCACTGTCCAAATCCTGGAACAAACTGCAAATAAATTGAGGTATACACATAGGTGCCAAGTTCTCTAAACCTATGGCATGTATTTTTTGTATAATTATCAAATATCATTTTTGTATAAATCAAGTGTGAATAAAATTGTTTTATAAACTTATGTGTTGTGACTCTTTATAGTACCTACAAAGTCCCATGATGTACAGTACATTATTATGTTTTACTTGATTATGTTTGGAGTGTGGCACTGGTACTTACATGCATAACTGCATCCAGTCTATATGTATACATATGTGGTAGTATTTGTGAGGCATGAGCCAATAACAAAATTAAAAGTACAGTTTCTAGGTAGAGGTTGGATAGGCTTGCCTAAAGAGATGAGTTTTCAGGGAACCCCCTGCCTTAACTGTCCTAAGCTTCCCCTTAACTGTCCTGATCCCCCCCATTACGATGCTCAGCCCCCCCGTTACCCCGTTACTGTCCTTAGTACCCTCCATAACTGTCCTCAGCTCCCCCATTACTGTCTTCAGTAGCCCTCATTACCGTCCTGAGCTCCCCCATTACTGTCCTCCATTACTGTACTGAGCTCCTTTAGCTGTCCTGAGTACCCCCTCAAAACTGTACTCAGCTCCCCCCTTAATTGTCCTGAGGCCCTCTGTGACAAACTAGAAGCACAAAAAGAGAGAGCACATGGAGGCAAATTACAAGGAACCTGACATGCAGGCATTTATTGGGGAACTCCTGGGTACAGGAAGGGTGGCAGTAGGACATAAAATAAAGGAATACCCTGCAGGGCAACACTGTTTCACGGTAGACAAACCGATCTTCAGGAAAGGAGAGATAGTCCACAGACCAAACAGAAGACACAGCAAAGAAGAGTGATCCTCAGGGCAGAAATATGGGACAGCAAAAGGAGAGATCCACAAGGCAAACAGAAGCACAGCAAAGGGAAGTGAACCACAGGAAGGCAATATGGGACAGCAAAGGAAAGATAGTTCACAGGGCAAACAGAAGGCTGCATGGGGATTGAGTCCTTGGCATACAGGGCAGAACAGAACTGGCACATCCAGGATTAAGTCCTTGGCACATGGAGCAGAGCAGATTTGGCACACTTGGGGTAAGTCCCTGGCACGCAGAGCAGAGTTGGCACAACTGGGGTAAGTCCTTGGCACATAGAGCACAGCAGGGTTGGCATTTCCGGAGTAAGTTCTTTTGCACACAGAACAGAGCTTACACAGCCAAGGAAAGTCCTTGGCACACAGAGCAGAGAGGGCAGGCAGGGCAATCTTTGGAGGATCCGGGGCACACAGCAGAGAGGACCCCCACAGGTTCTGGCAGCAAGAGACACCCGCATAAGAAAGGGGAGTTCCAGTGTCTGGAGAGCAGCACAGAAGAAAGGGTCTACAAAGTGGAAAAAAGGGGAGTTCCAATGTCTGGAGAGCAGCACAGAAGCAAGGGTCTACAAAGTGGGAATAAGGGGAGTTCCAGTGTTTGGAGAGCAGCACAGACAATATGGAACTATATGTCTAAGCAGTCCCAGGATCCAGAAAGTAGCACACCATCCATACTGAGCTATCAGACTCAGCAGTTCTAAACACCTTCTATTTATTTATCCTTCCAGTGGGACATCCAGACTTACAGTATGTTCCCCTGTGTCCATCACTGAGGGAAGTTCAGAAAAATCTGACACTTTCCAACACAGGGCTCTCTTCTGTCATTCATTCCACAAAATCATTGGCTGGAACCTGCTGATTATCTGGTGCTGTAGCGAATGACAGCACAGCCGGGGAGGACAGATTTTTTTTTATGAGACAAAGTTTTGCAGGGATTTAACTTTGCGCCACAGATGCTGAAGAGCATGGCTCTTACTTTTAGCTGAGGCCTAATTTTGTATATAGTGAGGGGAGCAAGTATTTCTAGAGAAGTTGAGAGTGAACAATTGTAGACAGATATGGCCAGGTCAGGACAGGAAAGGAGATTTTGTCATAGAGGTAGTCAGTGGCAAAATAAAGAAGAGAAAGGTAAAAGGATAGTAAGTATAAATGTGGGATTAACCACTTGCTGACTAGGCTATAGCCAACTGATGGCTGCAGCACGGTTTTCTAGTTCTGGGAGGGGGTCACCCGTCTGGGCAAGCTTTGTGATCGCTGTGTCCGTCGGACACAGCTGATCACATGACATGGTAAAGGGCCAATCACAGCGCCCTTTTACCATGTGATCAGCTGTGTCCAATGACACAACTGATCACAATGTAAATACAGTTGCTGGTTATCGGCTGCTCTTTCCTCACGGTGTCACAGCATGAGAAAAGAGAAGAGCTGGTAATTGGCAAGTGTATTTAAAAAATCAGAGGCAGTCTAGTGCAGCCCTCAGCCCAAACAGTGTCCATCAGTGCAGTTCCAACTGTGTCCATCAGTGCTGCCAGTCAGTGTCCATCAGTGCTGCCAGTCAGTGTCCATCAGTGCTGTTAGTCAGTGTCCATCAAAGCCACCAGTCAGTGTCCATCAGTGCCGCCAGTCATGGTCCATCAGTGCCGCCTATAAGTGACCTTCAGTGCCGCCTATCGGTGACCTTCAGTGTCACTTATCAGTGCCGCATATCAGTGTAGCCTCATCAGTGCCTCCTCGTCAGTGCCCATCAGTGCAGCTTATCAGTGCCCATTAGTGCTGCCTATCAGTGCCGCTTCATCAGTACCCATTAGTGCAGCCTATCAGTGCCCATCAGTGTTGCATATCAGCGCCTATCAGTGTAGCTTCAACAGTGAAGGATAAAAATTACCTGTTTGCAAACTTTTATAACAGAAACTAAGAAAAAAAATGTTTTCTCAAAATTTTTGGTCTTTTTTCATTTGTTTAGCAAAAAGGAAAAACTTTACCTAAAATGCTGAATTGTCCTTGCACACATAATAGTGCTATTCAGCTGTCAGTCACAGCACAATACAGACATTTGTGGGCTTCATACTGTACTCTGCTGCCCTCCTCAGGTCATTTCTTATTGCTGGCTTTTTAAAGTATAACTAAAGGCAAAACTTTTTTGGGGTTTTGGGTAGAGGAGAGATGGATTAGAACACTTTTCAGTTTTTTATTGCTGTCTGTGTCCCCGTTGGGGAAATTCACCCTCTCTATTTGTCCTGTTTACCATTATCATTGAAATTGAAAATAAAATAAAATCCCAAATTTTGGGTTGTCCCCAGAAAAGTAATAGAGGGGAAATCTTCCAATTGGGACACTAGTTTTGGTGACCTGGGGGTCCCCAAGAGATTTCCTTAATTTGCAGAGATTTCCTCTTCCTGTTTGGCTGTAAGACAGGAAGTGAAGGAAAATCTCAGCAGTGGGACACAGATGGCAAAAAAAAATTGACAGGTTTTACCCTCCCTTGCTCTATACAAAATAAATTAAAAACGGAAAATTGTATCATTTTGTACCGCAATTTTCCTTTCCTGACCCCAATCCATGGCAGCATACATGTGATATAGCTCTGCCCCTATATCCACCCACAGGACCTGTGTATATCTATAAATGTCTGACTGAGAGCAACCCCCCCCCCCCCATTCTCCGTACAATGAAGATCAAACAAGGGAGGGTTCGCATGTTGCCATGGATTGGCATCAGGAAAGGAAAATTACGGTAAGAATGATACAATTTTCCGTTTTCCTTATGCCAACATGGCAGCATACATGTGATAAATAACTAGCTAAACAAGGAGGGCTAAACTGTATAATCAAACTGCATTACAATGGACATGGAAGCCTAGACTACCATTCTGTTTAAGTCCATTGTTACATATAAGCCCCTGGATCTTCCCTGTAGCGCCTGAGGCAGGTGTACTGCGGAAACTAGCCTGCTGCTTTTTCAAAAGTCTTCATTAACACTTTACATCCGCTGCCCCAAATGTAGAGATGGATCTGACTGAATGAGCCTCTACCACTTCTGGAGGCTCTTGCCTGGCTGCACTATGTTTTCAGGATTACCTTGACACTCCAAGATGACAAGGTTTGCTGCAGCTTCCTCCTCTGAATTTGCCTGATGGAAACACGAACAGCCCCCCAGAGGATTTAAACTAGGAAGCAGCTTGAAGGTAGGCATCTTAGATACCTGGTACATCCAGCTTGTGTAGGTTAGGTACCATCTGTGCCAGAAAGGATGGAATCACCAATTTGTAAGATGAAAACTGAAGCCACCTGGGGACAAAGGTGCTCGAGGGGCATAGGCCCCAACTTGTTCAGAAGAAAGAAGATGTGGGACTCTTGAAGCGCTTGCAGGTCCAAAACTCTGCCCCTTGAAGTTATCGAGGGACATTGCTTCTCAAATGATGTCCTACTGAAGGCTCCTTTCTATTGTTGCAAACAGAGTCCTGGCAAGGAAATCCAGTGCCAGAATAAAATCCCACAGGGGAAACATTTTTCCTGAGCAAAGTCTCAGGATCAATCTCCTGAAACACTCCCACGACAGCTCACACGCTCATATTCCCTGATGAAGCTGAAATGGCTGAAATTTGAGTCCTTACAGAACTAGGCTGAGCCCCAAATCCAGATCTGTGTGAGGAAATTATAGCAACTGGGCGACCACGGGGTTGCTAAAATTAAAATCCTGCTCAGCTACAAAGACTGTGAACCTGTTCCAGACTTCAGAGTAAAGGGCATTTGTTGCCATCCTTCCTGAAACCCTGCTGGATTTACCACTGAAAGAGGATGGCCCTAATCCTTCAATCTTTCCCTCTCAATTTCCAATCCATCCTGGGCCAGGTGTTGTGGAAGCACTAGTAGCTGAAGTGCTTGGTCCAGACTCCAGTTCCATGGCTAGGGTAAAACCCAAACCTGCAGGCTAATTGGGAATGCGTGTTATACAAAGTGAGACTCTCGGACAACAGTCCCCCCGGAACTTCATGACCAAAGGCAGTAGAGGAAAGCCATTTGCTAGGCAACTATTCCTTTGCTGAGTGAGCATCCACTTCCTCCACCAACAGGTGAGGGTAGCATGAGAGGCACCTTGTGAAAGGATGGTGATGCAAACAGGATCAACTGAAGGAGGCCCCATACTTGAGTGATATGGGCAAGATCTTTTCAATTAAAGACCCATTCATTGGGATCCAAAAACACCTGGTGCCACAGCCCCTTTTGGCATCTTAGGCGCTCGCTGCCTTTGAAAATTACATTTGGTCATGGACATGATAGTTCCACTTCCACTGGAACCTGCCCTTGAGTTTTCTTTATTTCTAAATGCATGATACTGCTGCTGTTGCTGTATTAACATCATGCAGAATAACCAGCCAAACCTGAATGTGAGGTGACAGAACACATAGAAACCGCAGGTGGCACAGGCATCAAAGGTGAGAATAGTCCGAGATAATGAACCTACCATATGGGATCCAGTGACCCCTGTCACACCTATAACCAGAGACTCCTGCACATCTGAGGAGAAGCACTTTGAATCAGCTCAAGTGTTGACTTCTGTGTTGCAACAAGGAAATTCTTTGGAACGTGAAGAGAATCCAGTGTGCCCAGTGTAGCATAGGGATGCAAGACATCATAATTTCCAGGGGACCCCTGAATTGGGAAGCTTGGAAAAACTGACAGATACCACATTCCGGAGATGCTCCCTGCTCCTTGGCCTATTCTGAGAAGGAACAGAAAAGTACTCACTCAAGCATTGAACTGGGTTTCTGTATTGATGACTAGATGGGTCTTCTCCCACTGTTTTGACACCTCCAATCCAGCCAAAACATCCCAGGATGGCCCAGATGAATACCCTTTTGAACTAGTAGGTGATGTGGGCTCTGGGCCAACAGTAAAATACCATCCAAGTAATGATGGATGCAAAGCATCCCATTTCCTCAGATGGGCTACACAGAGATTAGGACCTTCGTAAAGGTCAACTGTGAGGTGGAGAGCCATGAAGGAAGGTATGCAAACTGGAATTGTCAGTCCCCCACTGAGACTCACTTTCTTTAAACTCAACACCAGTTGAATCTTCAGTCTTCTTCGTACAGACACAGAAGAATAAAAAGTCTGTGAGGGAGGACTTAAAATCAATGCCCTTTGCAGTCATATTATTGATGTACTGAAAGAGGACATCCACCTCTTGAGCAGAAAATGTTAGTCTGGTCTGGATGAAGAATAATTCTAGAGGGTGATGTCTGAACCACCAAAAGTAACCAAGTTTTACCATAGAAGGCACCCCCCCATGGATCACAAAAATGGGATTTACCATCTGTGTGCCGAATCAGCCACACTAGCCTGGAGAGGGGGGGGGGGGTCCTCTCAACAAAACTCCTGTAGGGGTTGAAAGGAACAAAATGGACCATGGTTGTTCTTTCTTCAGAAAGATGCCTTTGCACACTCTTCCACCAGCTCTCAGTCTGGAGAAATAGTCTTGAGTCTTGAAATGTAAATTGGGCCAAACTAGCCGAGAGAATTCACGTGGGCCTTAACCTCCTATGAAGAGGAAGACCAGACTAACCATTGACAGCTCTTGAAATAGTGCTTAGCGTAAGGATGCTGATTGGTATACAGAGCTGCCTGTCAAACATGAGCATTAGGGCTTGTTTGCATGTGCAGATAACATAGCCGCTTCTCTGAAAAGTGATCACACATAGTGGCTTTTCATAGGGCATTTAACAGTTAGTTTAGTATTGTCCATATCTTTGCAGTGGAGTGCAGTTCTGTAATGTGTGTTACTGCAATGCATGTTATGTGGCAGTGCCATTATCTTGTTTTCCTCCTGGATAGGGTATCATTTTGCAGCTGCTTACTAAACTTTATACCACTATTGCCACTTCTCTTCAAACAAACTCTACATCCGTCCATTTATTGGGGAGAATGGAAGGCTGTGTTTTGAAAAGGTGAAGTATGTTCTGACTTAGAAAGGCAGTTATCTGGGTCATCCTGTTCTGGGCCTGCTACCCAAATGAATGACTGGACCCAATAGACACTTGAACCCTGCTTACCCTTTTCAAGGAGGATGATTGGCCTTCTACCTCTGGTGAAGCCAGGTGAAAAGCAAAAGTGAATGGCTTGGATAAAGGTGCCTCCAGAGCCAGGAATAAAGATGGTTATGATGGGCTTGGGGCCTCCTTGGTAAGAAGGATTAACTGTGGTGCCCTGTACTTCTATGCAGGGCTGTGTCCTTGACGTTGTGCCCGGAGTCTATTGGCATAAGTGGTTGGAGAACTCAGAGGATCATTAACTATTTGTCCATGAAGGACCAGACTCCTTTGTCCTTAGGTTTCAGCGGCAATATAATCAAACATGTTAGTCTGGTATTAGTTCCACACTGCAGGCTCAGCATTTTTACCCTTTGTCACTCTTAGAGCTCAGAGAAGCAGAGATGCCAACACTCACTGGAAACTTTATGTGCATCCTGGGTGAGACCTGCGGGGCTGGAAGAGCCACTGGACTCGTCATGCCATGACAAAGCTATATTAGCTTGACCTTAAGCAAGAGCGAGAGTGGGCTATTTTGTACCAGAAGATGAAGGCCATGCTCATGGAAAGGCACCCTTTTTCCTCTTCTTACTTACCGCACTGATGGTCCCTACCTGAGCACATGGAGGTCTTGGTTATGTGGCAGAAGGCTCATGTTGGAGCAAGGGTGTCAGCACTGCACAGAAAGTAAAATGATAGACTCAGAGAAAGAAGCAAACAGATCATAGACATGTGCCTGAATCATCTCCCTCCCCCCCCCCCCTCATTCGTGTGCAGCATAAGCATGGAAAAACAGAAGATGTTTCCAGTGCAAACCCACCTTGCACATGCGTGAGCCTGGACATGCCTTAATAAAGATGGTCACCACAAGAGGCCCTCTGCACAGTGTATGTGTGGATGCCATAGCCAGCCATGAGACTGGAAACAGCCACAAACCCCGTACCGGATCGTGTACATAGGCTGGTCACAGGTGAAAGGAAAAAACTGCTGACAAAAGAAAACCCCTCAAATCACTCTCACAAAGGAAAAATGACAAAATCTAATGAAGGTAGAGGCAAGGGAGGAAGACAAAAAGGAATAGCACTAACCTGTGGGAGAAAAGAGAAAGGAGGTTCAGGTGCAGCACATGAGGTTCTGACGTCTCTGGAGAAATCCTCAGCCCCAAAAGACCACCAGAATGGGCTCCCCACCTTGTTGGTGCATTTAGCAACCTAAGTTGCGGGACTGCACCTGGGAGAGGCTGAACCCAGACGGACTCCAACTCAGTCGGCAGGTAGGGACATCACGGTCTTGCAGGTGTAAATCTTGAGGACAAAAAGGAGAATGGGGGAGGTTGCTTTCAGTCAGACTTTTATAGATATACACAGGTCCTGGGGGTGGATATAGGGGTGGAACTATATCACATGTATGCTGCCGTGTTGGCGTCAGGAAAACGTTTTGCCTATAGTTCTACTATAGATCATAGATTACATTAAAAAGGGAGTTTCTTTCTAACTATAAGAAAATGGGCGTAGACATGAAAATGCCTTTTTAGGCCTGTGCAGTAGTGTAATATGTATATCTTTTGATGTGTAAGGCAATGCTTTAACTTACAGTAGTTAGTGGAGTGGATCCTTTTTAACCCCTGACTATAACCCCAGAATGACTATGCAGAATCCCATAAACTAAAATAGGATTGCCTAAGGTGCATCTGAAGCCTTTTTTTCTAGTATTGGAAAGAGTAGCAGAAGTCTGATAATTCCAGAAGACCAGACTGAGTTCCCAGCATAACCAGCAAACCAACTACACTGTGTTCTCATGCATAGTGTGGTCAGGTTTTTTTTTTAGGAAAGCAGGGGGACTGGTAGGAAAACCAGGGATTTCACACAAAGGAAACAAAACTAAGAGAACCGGATACTTTTTCATACAAGTACATGGTACAGCAGGCACATATCAGGAATAGGAAATGTTAGGTTCACATATTATTTCATCTTTAACTGGCTATTCAGTTTTATTTATTATAAGTACTTATATAAAGCCGTCAATTTCCACAGCGCTTTATATGTATTGTACATTCAGATCATTCCCTGCCCTCAAGGAGTTTACAATCTAAGGTCCCTAACTCACATTTATACATACACATGCTAGGGACAATTTACCTACCAGGATGTCTTTGGAGTGTGGGAGGAAACCCACGCAGACACAGAAAGAACATGCAACTCCAGGCAGGTGGAGCCATGGTTGGAATTTAGGCCAACAACACTAGTACTACCAGGAGGAAGTGCTAACCACTTAGTCACTGTGTTACCTTGTTACTTTTGGCCAGAGTTCTGCTTTAAATTGTATGTAAATTCCAAACATACAATATTGTTGGTACAACCAATCAACATAAATATCAAATGCGAAAAAGAGGATATGTCTCTAATTAAAAAACATTTAAGACCATCAGTCTCTGAAATGTTTATACTAAAGACTAGGTTTTACGGCCATCATTTAAAGATTATTTAATAACAGATTGTATTATCCAAGTGTAACTTCACATTGTCATAACATGCTATTCAGCATTATATAGTGAATCACACAATCCATGGACTTGATTTGTCTCAACATGTTTCATGAACAACGGATATTGTCAAAGAGTGTGGATCTATAACATACAAATAACAGACACACTACAATATACAATGTATCATGTATGAACCTCTTCAATCAATTTAACTAGATTTCTTTAATATACCTAAAGTCAAGTTCAGTCAATTATGCACATACTGTATGTGTTGCAGTGTTGCCAACATCCCCCAGCATTTTTTACTGACAAAACATTAAAAAATTTACTGACGGGGCACATTTTTACTGACAACCTGAAAAAAAACTGTAAAAACTAAGACAATCAATATTTAAAGTGTAAAGACAATAAAGAAACAACAATACCCATAACAAGTAATTTGCCTGGTTTACACTTACAAAAGTCTTCACAGAATAACAAATCAGCCCTGGATATTTACAGACAGTTGTAAAAAATCACTGATTTTTACAAATTGTCCATAAATTTACTAACAGTTGGCAATCCTTGTGTTGTTCATAAAATGCGTATTATTATATTTGAAATCTATTGCTCAGAAAGTTGTTGGGTTTTTTTGCCCCAATCCTTAACTAAGTTTGTTTGGGTCCCCTTCCATTCTGTAGTTCCTGTTTTTACTCTTGACCAACATCTGCAGCTACATTTCATTTCCTAGTGAAACAAAACTGCTGTTCCACGATTCTACATTGGCTGAAGAGATTATCAAGTAAATAATATGATCTCTGCTGAGGGGCAATATCAAGCAATGTACTCTCTGATCTGGTCCCTCAAGAAAACCTGTCCTGAAAGAAACATAGTCTTTGCTGACTCTCCTGAAAATCCTAGTTGCATGGCTTCCATGTACGGCTTCAATACATTTTCAGAACCATTGGACAGAGGGGTGTGTCGGTGGACATGGAATACTTGAATTTTGGCAAAAGCGTTTGACACAGTTCCCCACACACGGCTAATGTGTAAGGTAAAGTCTACAGGCTTGGAAAAATCTGTATATAAATGGATAGAAAACTGACAAAAAGATCGTATTCAAAGAGTAGTGGTTAATGATTCATACTCTGAATGGTCTAGGGTTGTTAGTGGTGTACTCCAAGGTTCAGTGTTGGGACCCTTACTTTTTAATATATTTATAAACAATATAGGGTCTGGGATTATAAATACCATTTCAGTCTTTCCAGATGACACCAAGCTGTGCAGTGGAATAATGTCCTTACAGGATGTCTCCAACTTACAAGCTGACCTCAATGCACTGTTTAATTGGGCAACTATGTGGCAAATGAGGTTTAATGTTGATAAATGTAAGGTTGTGCACTTGGGGGCTAAGAATATGCATGCATCATACATACTAGGGGGGGTACAACTGGGGGAATGAATGGTGGAGAAGGATCTGGGAGTTCTGGTAGATCACAAGTTTAATAATGGCATGCAATGCCAAGCTGCAGTTTCTAAAGCGAGCAAAATCCTCTCTTGTATTAAAAGAGGTGTAGACTCCAGAGAGAGAGATATAATTTCCCTTGTACAAATCATTAGTAATACTTCATCTGGAATGTGCAGTTCAGTTTTGATCACCAATTCACAAAAAGAACATTGGGGAACTGGAGAAAGTGCAGAGAAGGGCAACCAAACTGATAAGAGGCATGGAGGAGCTCAGCTATGAGGAAATATTAGAGGAAGTGAATTTATTCTCTCTTGAGAAGAGGAGATTAATGGGGAATATGATCAACATGTATAAATACGTCAGTGGTTCATATAGATTTATACACCCTGAGGTCATCACAGAGGACAAAGGGGAACTCTACGTCTGGAGGAACAGAAATTTAATCTCCAAATATGGAAAGGTTTCTTCACAGTAAGAACTGTGAAAATGAGGAATAGACTCTCTCAAGAATTGCTTCTGGCCACCTCAGTGGATTGCTGTGAAAAAGGCCTGTATTCTTTCTTAGATACACAGAATATAACTGGATACTAACATTTATATGTAATGTTGATCCAGGGAATATCTGATTGCCCCTCAGGGGATCAGGAAGGAATTTTTTCCACTGCAGGAGCAAATTGGTTTTTTGCCTTCCTCTGGATCAACTGTGGGTATAAGATTACAACTTTTTTTTTTATGGTTGAACTGGATGGACTTCTGTCTTTTTTCAGCCAGACTAACTATGTAACCAGAAAAAGTATGCAGTTAATAATTTCAGACTTTGCTCTGTCTTTGTATGCTGCATACTTTCAGGTTGGCTAATCAAACTAATGATGTCAGAGACTGACATAAAATAAGGAGGTCAGCAACGGCATATTTCTCTGAGTAGAGATCTCTTTTCAAAGACAATATGAGGTATTTCTTTACCTGTGTTGTTTCTTCTGGACTGGTAATTAAGAAATTAAGCAACTCAATTGCATAAATAAGTCACATAATATAAGCTGCCCCTGCAAATAAGAATCTTAACCACTTGAGCTCTGGAAGGTTTTACCCCCATGATGGCCAGGCCATTTTTTTTTGCTATTCGGCACTGTGCTACTGGCAATTGCGCGGTCATGCAACACTGTACCCAAATTTATATGAATGTTTTTCACACAATAAGAGCTTTTTATGGTAGTATTTGATCACCCCTGGGTTATTTTTTATTTATTAAACAAAAAACAACTGAACATTTTGAAAGAAAATTATATTTTCAACTTTCTGTTATAAAATGTATCATAAATGTTGGCCAAAATGTATTCTGCTACATGTATTTCGTAAAAATATCCCAATAAGTGTATTATTTGGTTTGTGTGAAAGTTACAGCGTCTACAAACTATGGTATTATATTTGAAAAAATTGATCAATCCTGATGTACTGACAACCCATCTTATTTCTTAAGGCCTTTAAAATGCCAGGACAGGACAAATACCTGTCCTGGCGAGTTTTTTGAAGTTCTATTTTGTGGTCACATTTTTTTGCAATATAAAGAAATTAAACAAAAGCATTTTTACAATTTTTTTAACATACTGTCACCAGTGCAGTACAACGCCATCATATAACTGATATGGCGGTGATCAGGGGTACTGACTGATCACAATATGTTTAAAAAAAATTAAAAATAAATACCGGTAAATATTTCTTTATTACATTTTTTAAACTTTTGTTTTCTTTTTTTCTACTAGTTTTTGACCATAGTAACACTGCTCTACTCTGGGGGGCAATCTGAGTGTTTTTTTTTTTTTTTTAAACTGCTGTTGGATATACAGTGATGATAACTGTATAAGCAATAGCTTTAACTGTCATGAATGGGTTTTCCATTCATAAACAGCTTGCCCATGTTTGTAATCTCATGACACAGGTAGCCAGGTATCACAGACCACAACAGTATGCAAGCTTGTCATGAATGAAAAGCCATCCATGACAGGTTGTTTACATTGTTATCATGTGATCACTATGACCAATGATAGTAATCACATGATACCCAGTTACCAGTAACAGTGATCTGCTGTGTCCAGTGGACACAGCAGTCACAGGAGGGGCAAGCTGTGCTCCCCAGCAGGCACACTGCTTGTTCCTAAACAGGAGCAGGCATGATCATGTATTTATACTGTATAAGACTGATCCTGCACATGCTGCCCCAGCCATAGTATGTATCTGCAGGGGCAGGCCAGCAAGTAGTTAATGACTTACCTCTCCCATTGCCTATGCTACTGGACCCCACTCAACTTAAAAGAGATCATCTTCTGATGTCTCTGCACAAACAGACACTTTCTGGAGTGTCAATATCTTGTGTCTCTGGCTACACTGCGCCCTGCCAACTCTTATCACATTACAGGACACAGTACTGGATTAGGGTGACCAGGAGTTCCATCTTAGTGCAGTGGGGGACACAGTAGGTTAACACTGTTGGAGGTATTGATTCTGAGGGTAATTCACACTGTGCAGTAACAGACGTTCTACAGTATTGTAAAACATCTGCCACTGTAGAAACACAAAGGATACAATTGTTTCATATGTGCCCCATTCACACTGCAACACAGCATATAGCTGTGCTGCAGCGTGCTGCAATAAAATGCAGACATGCATGCATTTAAAGTTGGGGGGGCTTTGATTTGGAAGGCATGTAGCAGTACTGCAAATAAATGAGGGTCAAGAGTTTCTGCATTATGACTGTTATAATAAGTCCATTGGCTTCTAGGGTTTTACCTTTCTGGACTGTGGACATAGCATCAAGCAGTTCATCAGGGATATATAGTATCTGCTTCCGACCGGCTCATACAGATACACAGATGCAGGCCTGTTGGTGCTTGTGCAGTTGTTCACAGGCGTACACACATGCACCCAGCACTAATACTGGAATCAAATGCACTATTTAAGCTGAACTGTTGCGCTGGCCAGTTTGTGTGTGATCTACAGTCTCTCCTTGTTCCTGTTACAAGTTCCTGTGATTGACTCCTGTTATTGACCCGACTTGCCTCTGACTACGCTTGTACTCAGCCAGAGGAGACTCTAGGCTTTGTGAGCCCTTAGGCAAAACTTAGACATGAGGCCTCACTCATGCCCATAATGGGAAAAATAATTCAAGCGATAAAAATTAACTGGGGGGTAAGGCAACCATTGGAGTTTCAGAAGTGGGGCTAACAATTTAGGTGTGCTGTAACCCGTAGCTCTCTTCAGTGGCCACAAGAGTACGGTGAGGTATGGGTGCCTGTAGGATGTCCAGCAGAATGCACAGACAGGTAGCTGGTGCTTCTCCAGGGATTATCCAGATGACAGAGCAAGCAGATGGTGAGCAGATGCAGCTGACTCCAAACTGGCAGACAGCAGGTTGGCAAAGACTTGGCTAGTTGATGACAGGTTGCTGGTGCAGAGCAGGCTGGCAGAGACAAGGTATATAGCGTACCGGTCAGGAAGCACTTGGCAAACAGGATGTGGGAAGGATGCGAGAGAAGGCAACCTGGGTCAGTAACAGACGGGCAGATCAGGCATAGGCAGGAGGCCGAAGAATAGTCACAACACAGGCTGAAGTCAGCAGTGATGGAGCAGGTCAGAGAAGGCAGAATGCAAAGGCAGATAACTGAGATAAGCCGAGGTCAGGGTATAAAGTGTACAGAAGTGGCTCTTTAATTAGGCAAATGAGGTGGTCACCCAAGGCCTTGCACTCACAAGGGCCTCATGGATGCTTAATTTGCCTAACGCAGTGTTTCTCAACTACAGTTCTGCCGCAATCTATCTGTCAGTTGCAAGCAGCTGACAGGTAGATCGAATAGACAAACATGCAACTGGCATACTATTGGCTGTGTAGTGCGCTGTTCCTCGCCGGCCCCTCCTCCCCCCTGTCAATCCCGGGTGTTTGTATGTGACAGCATCTGGAATGAACAAGATAGGAGGAGAGGAGAAGGGGCCGGTAGGGAACAGCGCGCCATTGGAGGACTGTTGAAAGCCACCTCTGAAGCCGTAGGGTAGAAGAAAAAGGAAGCCGGTACAGTAGTGTGCCCAGCTGTGTCCCCCACACTGTGCCCAACAGTCTGTCCCATATAATGTGCTCTGTCCCATGTAAAGTGCCCTGTTCCATGTAATGTTCCCTGTCACATGCAAAGTGCCCTGTCCCATGTAAAGTGCCCTGTCCTATGTAAATTGCCCTGTTCCATGTAATGTTCCCTGTCCCATATAAAGTGCACTGTCCCATGTAAAGTGCCCTGTCCCATGTAAAGTGTCCTGTCCCATGTAATGTTCCCTGTCCCATGTAAAGTGCCCTGTCCTATGTAAATTGCCCTGTCCCATGTAATGTTCCCTGTCCCATATAAAGTGCACTGTCCCAAGTAAAGTGCCCTGTCCCATGTAATGTGCCCTGCCTCCATGTAATGTCCCCTGCTCCCACATAATGTGCTTTGCCTTCATGTAATGTACCCTGTTCCCAGATAATGTGCACTACTTCCATGTAGTGTTCCCTCTTGAGCAGAGCCCTGTACCCTGCCCTGCTGCCCCCCCCCCCCCCCCCCATACACACACACACTATTTATCTCAAGTTGGATCCAGAATGGAGCATCTTTTCTCTTATTTAATGCTAGTTCTAAAAATAATTATTATCAACAGCTCAGTGTTCATACCAACGTGGATAATGTTCAAGAATTCTTCTCAGCTACAAATGTTTTGGTGGACCTTCACTAAAGTCCAGTGCTATGGTCCTACTCATTTGATTAATTTCTTTATATCCATTGTGGCTTTCACACTCCATATTATCGCAGGGGTTCCCAATGATACAATTATCATTATGCGAGCCCCACTGCCACTCTTTACCTGAGGAACTGTGATCTTTCTACTTTCTCCTTTCCTTCCTGCTTCCCTTTCTTTTCTCCTTCCCCTTCCTTATATTTGTTCTCCATCCTTAGTGATCGGAGGGTATGATTCTTCTCTAAGCAGAGACACGCGAGAATATGTTACCCACCATCCTCTCAGTTGGTTTTAACAGATTTTACTACACAATGGGGTTGATTTACCAAAACTGGAGAGTGCAAAATCTGATACAGCTCTGCACAGAAACTAATCAGCTTCTGTTTTTTTTTTTTTGTCAGAACCACGGGGGACTGACCATTTAGCCACTCGAGCACTGCCCAAGGGCCCAGGGTCAGTAGGAGGCCCCATGAGATGCCCCTGGTACCTTTCATAGGCTTTTTGGGTGTGGTTTGAGTGTGGGCAAGGACACAGTGTCCCCATGATTTCCTATTGCCCGGGGGCCCCATGAGCTGTCAGTCCACCCCTGGTCAGAGCTTAACTGAACAAGCTGAAGTTAGAAACTGGCCACCACGCACAGCTGCACCAGATTTTTCACTCTCCAGTTTTAGTCAAATCAACCCCAATATGTCTTATTCATGCCACTGTGATTTCCATTTTGTTTGGTTCGTACTGGTGTTTTGTCATTGAATTTTGTTGTTGAATTTTGTAACTGGATCTACCCTTCTACAGAGTTATTGCTATTTTATATGAAACCTACTGATTTTTGTGTACAGAAAACAAAAACAAATATGTTTGTCTTATATAGCTTACCCTGAGAACAACTTTGCATCCTGTGGGGAACTAGAGGGTGTGTCAATGCCAAAATTTTAAACAAACTTGCACATCCTGCTTGGGGCGCAGGACCAGTGAACCAGCTAGAGAAAGGGGAGGAGGGGTGTGTATATACATAGACGTCAATCTTAGCCATTTAAGTAGATTGGCATGTGGTTATTGCAGCTGTAAGTGCAGTAAAGTCCGCTTGTGTTCTTCCTGTGCCTCAGAATCAGTTTGTGTCACCATATTGGTTAAGGAGGCTGTAGGCCTAGGAGACATTATGGTAGGTCAGGTTGTGCCTGATGAGCAGGGCATACTCCTAGCCTCCTGCCCTTTGTCATACCCTCTGAGATGCAGGGAAATCAAAGAGACAAGGACAATGGTCTTCTCAGTCTTCTCCCAGTGGTGGGAGAAGACTGTTATTTGAGGATAGGCAACAGAGATCCTATCTCAAGCATCCGCTGCATTGGCCATCTAGGACATGTCCCCACAGTTGCTTTTATCAATCAAGGACTCCAATCTATGGGAAAGAGGAGTTTTCCTCTCCCCTGCTGTGTGGACATTGAACAATATAATCTTTACAACAGTAACAAAGACAACAATAAAATCACAGATAAATAAAATGTTATAACAGATATTGTATTTTTATTACTTTCCCTAACATTCTAATGCCACCAGATTTGAAAATAAGCAGAAATTTCCCTAACAGGGACATAGGTAGCAATAAAAAAAGACAGAAGTTCTAACTATTCCCTACTCAGAATTAAAAAGTTGTAGCTAATATTCACTGTAAACACATTTGTATATTCTACTAGAACTGACAAAAAAATCTCACCAAAGTAAAAAGGTGGGAGGAGGAGAGAACCCACATGGAAGAAAAATATATTTGAAATATATTTAAATAATATGCTTCCCAAATATATATATTCAATATATTTCAAAATATATTTCAATCAAAATATATATACAGTATACTGTATGCTTAAATGCGTTTTTATTACAAAATATATAAAAAATATTTTTAAAAATAAATTTTCAAATATACTGTATATCTTTAAAAATAAATTTCATCTACATTTTTTTAATGCATTTACAAATATATGTAAAAATATATGTTAAAATTACTTTTTTATTTGTTAAAAAAAATCTGGAGAATATATTTTAAAAAATATATATTTTATAAAAATGTTCATATATTTTGTAATATATAAAAAACACATTTCAACATGCAGTATATATATATATATATATATATATATATTGAATACGGCCAAAATTGTAGTATTTCAAATATATGTAAATATATTTGGGAAGAATATTTTTAAAATATATTTCAGATATATTTTTCTTCCATGTGGGAGTACTTTTGCATAGCATTGCATCATGAAAGTTACACACAACCTTTGGTATTTATGATAATGTGTACATGTTTGAGGTGACTGTGGTCCAATGTCTATGTTTATTTTGTGGTAAGCACATGATTATCATACATTTAGGTGGTTGTGATACAAAGTACATGAATGCTGGTCTTAATATTTCTGTTATGTAGTGTCTGTGGGCAGTTTAGTTCCTTCTGCTGCCTGCTATAATCCTGCAAAAAAATATAGTAGTAATATAAATGCTTTTATCTTGGATAGCAATAAGAGCAAATATTTAACACCACTCACCAGATAAATCTTCTTTTATAGGGTAGGTCTTTTTCTGTTGTATTTAAGCCAAACTCCAGGATAATATAAACACCTTTTTTGGGTGTCCATGTCACTGCCTGTATGAAGTAGACACTTGCTATTGGTTGTCCAGCATTGGGGTCCTCTCAGGCAGGGCTGTCTTTAACACAGGGGTAGCTGCCCTGGGCCCAGTTTTTGATGTGGGGCCCAAAGCAGCTGTCTCTTGAGCCCACGCAGATAAGTTAAGTGCATCAGTTTTCCCCTGCCAGTATTCGGAACAGGTTAAGAGTCTTCGCAGCAACCCCTCTAATGGCTCCGCCCCCTTCCTGACTGACCCTGCCCCCCCACCTTTGCTCAGTTTCAGTGCAGTAAGTCTCTTCCCAAAAGATGTGCTGCACACCTCCCTCTGCGGGTAGCTGCCGGGTGACTCCACTGCAAGGTAAGTGGTGTGTGTCCCTTGGTGACAATGTGTCCAACCCTGAGTCCAGCTCCCCCTCCCCTCGCCTCTGACAACTTTGCTGCAGAACGTCTTGGGGGGGGGGCTGCTGAGTGTTGTAGTTCAGGACAGTGATTGGCAGCTGTGGGGTTCACTCCCCTTCCCTCCCCCCTGCATTTCCTAGCCATTGCTCCATAGCAGAATATGGAAGAAGAGAGGTGCTTATGAAGTCTGACAACCAGGATTGACCATACACCATCCTCTCCACCCTAAACAATAACCCCCTCTCCACCTCTCAACCCTAAACAATAACCCCCTGCCCACATCTCCACACTAAATAAGAACCACCTCTCCACCCTAAACCATAACCCCCTTCCCACCTCTCCACCCTAAGAAATAACCCCCTCACCACCTTTCCACCCTAAACAATAACCCCCCTGCCCACCTCTCCACCCTAAGCAATACCCCCTCCCAACATCTCCACCCTAAACCATAAGCCCCCTCCCCACCTCTCCATCCTAAGCAATAACTCCCCCACCTCTCCACCCTAAACAATAACCCCCATCCCGCCTCTCCACCTAAACAATAACCCCCCTCTCCACTTCTCCACCCTAAACAATAACCCCCCTCTCCACTTTTCCACCCTAAACAATAACCCCTCTCCCCACCTCTCCATCCTCAACAATAACCCCCTTCCCCACCTCTCCACCCCCTGTGGTCCTGTTTTATGATGGGGGTAGTATAAGGGAGGGGGTCCTGTGTAATTATGGGGGTATTATAGAGGAGGTGGTACTGTATAACTGTGGGAGTAGTAAGGGGGACGGAGTCCTGTGTAATTATGGGGTAGTATGAGGGAGGGGC
Organism: Staurois parvus; assembly: GCF_062004578.1. Taxonomy (NCBI): domain Eukaryota; kingdom Metazoa; phylum Chordata; class Amphibia; order Anura; family Ranidae; genus Staurois; species Staurois parvus. The sequence goes on from NW_028318358.1 coordinate 1,849,845, forward strand.
TCCTGTGTAATGATGGGGGTAGTATAGGGGAGGGGTCCTATGTAATGATGAGGGGAATATAGGGGAGGGGATCCTGTGTAATGATGGGGTAGTATGGGGGAGGGGGTCCTATGTAATGATGGGAGTAGTATAGGGGAGGGGGTCCTGTGTAATGATGAGGGGAAGTATAGGGGAGGGGGTCCTGTGTAATTATGGGGGTAGTATGGGGGAGGGGTCCTGTGTAATTATGGGGGTAGTATAGGGGAGGCAGTCCTGTGTACTGATATGGGATAGGGGTCCCGTGTAATAATGGGGAGTTGTATGGGGGGAGGGCTCCTGTGTAATGATGGGGGTAGTTTGGGGGAGGGGGGCTTGTGTAATGATGGGGAAGTATGGGGGAGGTATCATGTGTAATGGTGGGGGTGCGAATGTGCATGAGGGGGGCCCAAGAAAATGTTTGCCCAGTATCCAGTCAATATTAAAGATGGCCCTGCTCTCAGGATCCAGAAAAGGACATTAGGGCGAGTGGACTGTAGGAGACCTTTCAGGCTCATCTTCAGCACTGGGTTACCTGGAAGTAGCATCAATGAGGAACCTGGACAATGGACTTAGATGAGTTACCTGCTTCACCAAGTAAGGAAAACAAAAACCCTAGTAGAATGGATAGAAGGGGTGAGAGGAGGTTCATATTTTGTCTGAAGTATCAAATTCACATAGAACAATCAACAATCATTCATTTCTATGTGTTGCTATTGTCATCGATATGCCCTGTAACACACAATAGCACATCAAAAAACAAAGTATGACGCAGATGTGAACTATCACCGAAAACAATGACGTGTGTGCCTGTGTTGATGTGTGTTAAAAGTGCATAAATGAGAATGGGACCCAACTCCAGTGGTAAGATTTTACTGTAGGTTGTACCTTTGCCTTTCCTTACCATAAGGTCCTAATTAATCTGCGACTCTTACAACTTAATTTCTGAGTTATTTGAAATTATGAATAATGCATCCAGGGAATATGACATCATCTGGCTTTTTACTGGATTTAGCAGTTGTGTGAAAACTGGTAACAAGATATGTTGCCACAGGAAGTGAGAAATATAAAGAAGCTCGCATATGATTCAGTTTGTGAACAACCATACAAAACTGAAACATCTCTTTTATGTAAAGTCTGACTTTGAGTTTTTCACTGATAAAATAGTTGAATCCAATAAAACTGAAAAAACTACAAAAACTCCATTAGGAATTAATGTGATTCATTGGGTAAAAAAATGAATGAGAAATTCCAGCTTGTACCAAGCTGGTTTGGTTTTAAGCAATAAAATATTCTCAAACCACTATTATGTAAAAAAAACTCCTAAAGTGACACATAATATTAAAAATACTCAACCATGCTAGTACCTGCATAGAAAGGAAAACCTCTCTCTGCCACTGTTTCTAAGAAATGGTCCCCCCGAAATCCATTGTGAAGTCAAAACATCCAGGAATGTCGAATTCCTGGGCTCCCCACAGCTGTTGCTGGTTCCTTCTGCAGACCATCATGTCAATACTTCTCCAATGCCATAGAAGTCAGCAAGTGAGAGCTGTATAGGGGAAAGGTGTGTTATTACTTGTCATGTTACTTAAAGCCATATGCAATTTAGTAAGCACATTGCATTTTTTTACTGCCTTACAAAAAGCATCCCTTCAAATTGTTTTGGAATGTTGGCAGCTATACCCCAATGATTAATTCACACATAGCAAATTATAGTTAAACAAATATAAGCTATTCCTGACCCCTTCTCTCACCGGTAATAGCCTCCAGTGCTGATCTCCAAAGAGCGAGAAACCTTAACTAAGAGTTGCAGCCTGTGCTGTCCAGTACTCTCCAGTGAGCTAGCCATACTTTTCTCACCATGCTTTGATTGAACTGGTTATTACATGGGCTACACTTCTCCACAGTCTCCAGTAAAAACGTGTAGTTATCCACAAAGGCATTGTATACTTCCAACTGGCTGACCGGTTTCTGAAAGAGATGCCTGACAATTGTCTTGTTGTCAACTCCTGAATGCAAAGATAAAAGTTGTCATAAACGCCCTTATGGATTTCATAGATATCTTGGACTTTGTATAAAATGGCATCCATTTGTTGCATGTTAAAACGGGCTGTGATGTAGTGGCAGTGGCCTTTAGTGGCATTATGGGCAAAAGCAGATCTTCTTTTTGGTTTATATACTGTACACTATATTGCCAAGCCCAACCCTTGAAAAACAACCTTACATCATAATCCCCTCTCCACCAAACTTTACACTTGGCACAATGCAATCAGGCAAGTACCGTTCTGGCAACCGTCAAACCCAGGAACGCCAATGGGATTACCAGACAGAGAAGAGTGATAAGTCACTCCAGAGAACACATCTCCACTGCTCTATAGTCCAGTGGCGATGTGCTTTATACCACTGCATCCAACACTTTGCAGTGTACTTGGTGATTTAAGGCTTGGATCCAGCTAGCTGCTCGGCCATGGAAACCCATTCCTTAAAGCCCTTTATGCACTGTTGTTGTGCTAATCTGAAGGCAACATGAAGTTTGGAGGTCTTTAGCTATTGACTCTGCAGACAGTTGGTGACTTCTGCACACCGTGCACTTCAGCATACAATGACCCCACTGTGTTATTTTACATGGCCTACCATTTCATGGCTAAGTTGTTGTTGTTCCCAGTTGCTTCCACTTTGTTATAATACCACTAACAGTTGACCATGGAATATGTAGTAGCAAGGAAATTTCACGGATGGACTTATTGCACAGGTGGCAACCTATCACGGTACCATGCTTGAATTCACTGAGCTCCTGAGAGTGACCCATTCTTTCACAAAAGTCTGTAGAAGCAGTCTGCATGTCTAGGGGCTTGATTTTATACACCTGTGGCCATGAAGGTAATTGGAACACCTGATTCCAATGATTTCAAGGGGTGGCACAATACTTTTGGCAAAATAGTATATTCTGTATCTCACCAGTTGCCAGAATTTATCCAACTCACTTTCTCCCTCGGGAAGTAATCTCTCAGTTGGAGTGGGTGAGCCCCCATTGATACTGTCTTGATTACTGACGAGCTGTGAAGACATGATGAGAGATTCACCAATGTAGGGCGTGGTCTCCAAGCCCTTTCAGGAGCTCTTTTGCTTCTCATTCCCATCAACATCATAATAGTTGGTGCTGTAGTTGAAAACTGTGCAGTTGTCATCCTCCCAGTTGGAGCTCATGTATCAGTTGCTGGACCTCTCCAGTGAGCAATGTACAGGTGATTCCACTGAGGACTCGAAGCAGTCCTCCCAGAGGTGACAATCCTCTCCGGCAGGTTTTTCCTCTCTCAGGTCTCTCAGGTACTGGCGGCTCCTCATCCATGCCAGTCAGTTGATGGTTTTGAAACTTTTGATGTTGCAGTGGTTTAAGTCCCAATCCAGGGTTAGGGGCTTTCGGAAGGACAATCTCTTGGAACGGGGCGATAGGGGCACCTTTGAGTGCTGGCAGGGAATTGGGCTTTCCTCCGGCCCAACTCAGGGTGCTCTCTAGGTACATAGTCACATACTGTAGTTGGTAAGGTTGAATAAAGACAACAGTCCATCCAGTTCAACCTGTGTGGTGTGTGTATTTGTGTGTTTAATTCATTATCATTACCTATATCCCTGTACATTGCATTCACTAAGATGCCCAGCTAAGAGTTTTTTTAAACTACTGATACTTCCTGCAGACACCACTGCTTGTGGAAGGGAGTTTCACATCCTTACCGCTCTAATAGTAAAGAATCCCCTCTCAGTTTAAGGTTAAACAGCTTCTCCTCCAATTTCATGTAGTAGTCACATGTCTTCTTAAGCTCCCTGAAGATGAATAGCTTTCTTCCTATGCTGGGATCACCACTGAGGTATATGTACAGTATATCGCTATCATGTCTCCTCTCAAGCCTCTCTTTTCCAGGGATAATAAGTTTAATGTTTGTAGTATTTCCTTGTAACTGAGGTCCTCCAGCCCCCTTATTAGCTCTGTTGCTCTTCTTGGGACTCTCTACAGTTCCAGCACATCCTTCCTAAGGAATGGTGACCAGAATGGACGGCATACTCAAGATGTGGCTGAACCAGAGTCTTGTAAAGTAGTAGAATTGTAGTCTTATCCCTTGGGTAAATCCTCTTTTTTATGCATGGTAATATTCTGCTGGCTTTGCTTGCTGCAGCTTGGCATTGCACGTCATTACTGAGCCTATGATCTACTAAGACCCCCAGATCTTTTTCCAGCCTTGAATTCCCCAATGGCTCTTCTCCTAGTGAGTAATTTGCATTCATGTTTTTAGACCCAAAAGTCCATTACTTTACATTTTTCTATGTTAAACCTCATTTGCCATGTAGTTGCCCTCCCCATTATTTTACAGAGGTCTTCTTGTAAGATTTGTATATCTTGCTGTGAAATTATTGCCCCACTTACCACTACAGACCACTGTGAGTACTCATTATTTGTAGCTACCAGGGGCGGACTGACAACTCATGGAGCCCCCGGGCAATAGGGGATCATGGGGCCCCTGTGTCCTTGCCCAAACTCAAAAAAGCCTATGAAAAAGGTACCAGGGGCATCTCATGGGGCCCCCTACTGACTCCAGACCCTCGGGCAGTGCCCGAGTTTCCAAATGGTCAGTCCACCCCTGGTAACTACCCTTTGTACATGCCCCTGTAACTAGTTTTTTATCCAGGTACAAACACTATGGTCTAAGCCAGGGGTCTCCAAACTTTTGAAACAAAGGGCCAGTTTACTGTACTTCAAACTTTAGGAGGGCCGGACTTTGGGCAGTGGGAGTCAGTGAAAGAAATAGTGACCCATCAATGGTGTCAGTGGGAGGAATGGTGCCCCATCATTGGTGTCAATGGGAGGAGTGGTGCCCACTGGCCAGTTCAGTAGATTGCTTTAAAAATAGGCATAGATTTTTTCCTAAATGTACATAATATAACTGGACATTAACATTAATAGCAAAAGGTTGATCCAGGGAATATCTGATTGCCTCTTCGGGGATCAGGAAGGAATTTTTTCCTCTGCTGGAGCAAATTGGATTATACTTTATCTCAGGGGTCTCCAAACTGTGACTCACAGGCTGGATGTGGCCCTTTGCTTGCTTTTATACGGCCTTTGAGGCACTATTCCTCCCACTGACACTAGATATGGAGAACTAATTCTCCCACTGACACAAATGGTGAGGCACTATTCCTCCTACTGATACCAAGGATAGGGCACTATTCCTCCCACTGACAACAATGATGGGGCACTATTCCTCCCACTGATACCAATGATGGGGCACTACTCATCCCACTGGCACCAATGATTTGGCACTATTCTTTTCGCTGACACCAATGATGGGACACTATTACTCCCACCGATACCAATGATGGGGCTCTACTCCTCCCACTGATACCAATGATGGGGATCTACTCCTCACACTGATACCAATGATGGGGCACTACTCCTCCTACTAATACCAATAATGAGGCACTATTCCATCCACTGACATCAATAATGTGGCACTATTAAACTCTCCAACGACCTTCTAACCGCCAAAGCTAATGGCCACTATTCAGTGCTCCTACTCCTTGACCTCTCTGCGGCCTTCGACACAGTTGACCACCCCCTCCTCCTCAAAATACTACACTCCCTCGGCCTCAGAGATTCTGCTCTCTCCTGGCTCTCATCCTACCTGTCACAACGCTCTTTCAGCGTTACCTATAATGCTACCACCTCCCCCTCACTCCCCCTCTCTGTTGGGGTCCCTCAAGGCTCTGTCCTTGGGCCCCTTCTCTTCTCCATCTACACCTCCTCCCTTGGCCAACTCATACACTCTCACGGCTTCAACTACCACCTCTATGCCGACGACACACAAATCTATCTCTCAACCCCCCACCTCACCCCCTCGGTCTCTGCCCAAATCACACACCTACTGAGCGACATATCAGATTGGATGTCGCTCCACTTCCTTAAACTGAATCTCTCCAAAACCGAGCTCCTTGTCTTCCCCCCAGCCCGAACCCCACCCCCCATTGACTTCTACATCACATCCAACAACGCCAATATCAAACCCGCTCTGCAGGCCAGAGTACTTGGTGTCATTCTGGACTCCAACCTATCCTTCCAGCCCCAAGTCCAATCTTTAACAAACTCGTGCAGACTCCACCTCCGCAACATCGTCAAAATCCGCACGTTCCTAACCCCAGAAACCACTAAACAGCTCATCCACTCCCTCATCATATCACGACTCGACTACTGCAACTCCCTCCTCACTGGCCTGCCTCGCCGCTGGCTATCCCCGCTTCAGTCGATCCTGAATACGGCTGCCAGACTCATTCACCTTTCCAACCGCTCCATTTCCGCCACCCCCCTCTGCCAATCCCTCCACTGGCTTCCGATTGCGCAACGGATCAAATTTAAAATCCTAACACTGACGTACAAAGCTGTCCACCATACTGCCCCGAACTACATCACTGACCTAATATCCAAGTACCGCCCAGCACGCACACTCCGCTCCTCACAAGACCTCCTTCTCTCTAGTTCCCTGGTCTCCTCCTCCCATGCCCGCCTCCAGGACTTCTCCAGGGTGTCACCCATCCTCTGGAACTCCCTGCCCCAACCCATCAGATTATCACCTACTCTCCTCTCCTTTAGGCGCACCCTGAAAACCCATCTCTTCAGGGAAGCCTACCTCACCCCCTGCTAACTTGCTGACCTCCTCCACTCTTCCTACCACTCCATCCCCCACAGCTATCTCCTCCTGTACCACTATCCCATCCCTTCTAGATTGTAAGCTCGAAAGAGCAGGGCCCTCGATCCCCTCATGTTTTGCATTGTATTGGTATTGTTCTGTCACATGTTCTGTCCCCCTTTGTAATGTACAGCGCTGAGTGAACTATTGGCGCTTTATAAATACTGTATAATAATAATAATATAATATAATAATTCCTTCCACTGACACTAATGATGGGGCACTATTCATTTCATTGACACAACTGATGAGGCACTATTCATTTCATTGACACAAATGATGAAGCACTATTCTTCCCACTGACATCAATAATGGGGCACTATTCCTTCCACTGACACTAATGATGGGGCACTATTCCTTCCACTGACACCAATGATGGGGCACTATTCCTCCAGCTGATACCAATGATGGGGCACTATTCCTCCCACTAATACCAATGATGGGGCACTATTCCTTCCACTGACACTAATGATGGGGCACTATTCATTTCATTGACACAAATGATGAGGCACTATTCTTCCCACTGACATCAATAATGGGGCACTATTCCTGCCACTGACACCATTGATGGGGCACTATTTTTCCCACTGATACCAATGATGGGGCGCTATTCTTCCCACTGACATCATCAATGGGGCAGTATTCCTCCCACTGACACCAATGATGAGGCACTATTCCTCCCACTGACATCATTAATTTGGCACTATTCCTTCCAGTGACACCAGTGATGGGTTACTATTCCTCCCACTGACACCAATGATGGGGCACTATTCCTCCCACTGACACCAATGATTGGGCACTCTTCCTCCCATTGACACAATTGATGAGGCAATATTCCTCCCACTGACACGAATGATGAGTCACTATTCCTCCCACTGACACCATTGATGGGGCATTATTCCTGTAGTTCCATCTAATTCAACCAATAAAAAGGAAAATAAACCTTATACAATCCCATATACACAATTCTATATATAGAGCAGAAGTAAAACTCCTACAAGCTTTAGTGGTGGGCTGGACACAATATAATATTTAGCACAATTTAGAAACGTTGGCTCCCTTGAAATTCAGTGTTTTCGCACTAGCCTCGAACCTCCCTTTTACTATGGTATACTTTGAATGTGATTACCCTGTAGTCGCTGCTACCCAAGCTGTCCCTTATTTCCACCTCTGTGACCAGATCTGTATTATTTGTAGTAAGAAGATCTAGCAATGCATTATTTCTCATCGGGGTATCCACCAACTGACACAAAAAATTGTCCTGCAAGATATTTATGAAATGGGCAGCCTCAATGAAGTGAGCAGTGCCTTCTGCCCAGTCAATATCTGGGTAGTTGAAATCCCCCATTATAATCACATTGCCCTGTCTTGCCACCATTTCTATCTATGACAGGAGCTCAGACTCCTCTTCATGCTTTAAGTTAGGGGGCCTGACCATATGCCCACTATAATTTCCCATATGCATCTTCCCTTTGAAGCTCCACCCACAGGAGGTCCACCTTCTCCTTTGCCCCATTAGCTATGTCATCCCTCACATTTAATATTAACTCATCCTTGATATACGGGCACACCCCTACCACTCTTTTACCCATTCTGTCCCTCTGATACAAGAAGTACCCTTAGATAGTTGCTAGCCAGTCATGTGAGCTATCAAATCAAGTTTCCGATATTGCCACAAAATCTTCCTCGTGCATCAGCAGCTTCAGTTCATCCATTTTATTAGACTTCTAGCATTTGTGAACATGCCTTTTAGTTTTGTATGAGCGCATATTAGCTTACACTTAGATATTCTGCACTCGTGTTCTGCCAGTCTACTCTCCTTCGGTATAGTGGTTATACTCTCACTAAAGCTTCAAGCATCACTCCCTGACCTTTGCTTACTGGCAGCTTTTGCATCCTCTGATCCCCCATCACTACCTAGTTTAAAAGTCCTTCTAACTTTTTGGCTCCTTTCTCCCCTAACAGAGCTGCACCCTCCCCACTTAGGTAGGCAGCCTGTATTTTTCTTGAGGTTACCTATGGGTTTCCCTTTGTATCCCGAACAATTATTCTGGCAGTTGTGGCTGCAATCTTTCTTGGTCTACCTGACCTTGGCTTGGTATCAAGAGATCCCCAAACATTCCACTTCTTAATAGGTGATTTAACAGTACTGACTGGCATATTCAAGGCTTTGGACATCTTTTTATGTCCTTTTCCATCTTTATAAAGTTCCATTACCTTGTTACGCAGGACTTTTGACAGTTCTTTTCTGATCCCCATGGTTCAGTATCTAGCCTAGTCAGTGCTTCCATGTAAGAGCTAACAAACTCATTGACTATTTATACACTGACACTAATTGCAATTTAACATGCCACAGATGTGCAATATTAACCTCTAATTGGCATTGTAACCCGTGTGTGTCACCATGTCTGTCTGTACCAAGGCCAAACATTCCAGGGTATGTAAATTTTGATCATGGCCATTTGGGTGATTTCTGTTATTATGATTTAAAAAGGAGCCAAACAACTATTTGATAATAAATGGCTTCATATGATGATCATCCTTCAATAAAAAAGCATTTTTTGGCATGATCAGTCATATTTTCAATATCAATGCCAAAATTTCACTATTTCTGCCAGGGTATGCAAACTTTTGAACACAACTGTTCTTGCCTCAGGTCAGTGATTCTAAATATTATTTTTAACCGCTTCCCGACTGCCCCATAGCATAAAAACTGCTACAGGGCGGCACGGGTGCGCAAAATCAATGTATATAGTGTGATTTTGCATTTCCGGGTAGGGGGTGCACACGAGCTGTTCGCGGCCGCAAATTACTGGGTCCCTGCTGGTGATTACTCACCAGCGCCTGGTGTCGAGCATTTGCGACGGGGAGGAGAACAGTTTGTAAAGAAAACAGTTCATGCAAAGCAGTGTGCTTACAGTGAAGCACACAGACACAAGCAAAACAGCACACAGTTAACCATTTGATTGCCCCTCATGTTAACCCCTTCCTGCCCTTTGCCATTAGTGTCAGTGCTTTTTTTTTTTAGCACTGATCACTGTATTGCTGTCACTGGGAATGTCAGTGACACCAAATCAGTTCCCCTCAGTGTCAAAATGCCCGCTGCAGTCCCGCTATAAGTCTCTGATCGCCACCATTACTAGTAAAAATTAAAAAGAAAGAAAAACAATCCCAGTATCTATACTGCCATTAGTAAACGCTATAACTTTCACGTATACCAATTAATTTACACGTAATGGGATTTCTTTTTAGCAAAGACATGTACCAGAATACATGTTGGCCTAAATTTATGATGAAATTTGATTTTTAAAATTTTTTTACTGGACATGTTTAATAGCAAAAAGTCAAAAATATTGTTTTTTTCTCAAAATTGTCGGTCATTTTTTTTTTTCATAGCGCAAAAAATAAAAACCGCACAGTCAATCAAATACCACCAAAAGAAAGTTCAATTAGTGGGGAAAAAAGAATTAAATTTAATTTGGGTGCAGCTCCAATGTTGGAGATGATTTATTCTTGCAAAGCAAATATACCTTTGCACACTGGTATGGACTAGTATTTCAGTGTTTCTCCCTCACTCAGCTAATGTGATCTCAGTGCTGACAGAGAGGGGCAGGAGAGGAGCAAACAAGGCCAACATCCTTTATATCAACTGATGACATCATTGGTTGTCAGGACGCAGGCAGCTAGAAGGTCATAAAAGTGAAAAATGAAAACCTGTGGCTTTGTATACTGAAATGCAGGCTTGATCCACCTGCTGGCTTGTATACAATTTTTAGGCATTTTGCCAAGGCACCCCTGAAGAAGTCTGAAGGCAAGCCATGGTGCCTGGGCACCCTGGTTGAAAAAGGCTGTCCTAGACTATGGGCTGTGTGCTTCTATTGACACAGTGTAGAAAGCCACAGCTCTAGCCTCTGCAGTTGATGGTGACTCCATAGAATGCTGCAAGTGAAAAGAACCACCTTGAATGAGGAAACCCATCGAAGTGCACATGGCACCAGCTTAAATTAGAACATAGTCAAGGATTAAATAATAAAGAATACTGCATACTCAGTAAGTGATTAAATTAGCTGCTGAAAGTGCTTAGAAAACGAAAGGGGCACTTTGCCACATTCTGACATAAGCGGGCACTCTGCTTCATTCTAAAATAAGGGGCAGTCCACCAGGGTCTGATGTAAGGATGTATTCTCCGCTGGATGCTGATGTAAGGGGGAGCTCTGATGTATAGGGGTAATGCTGGGGACTTTGATGCAAGTGAGGACTGTGATGTGAACATGGTGCTTTTTACAAACTCCAGGCATTCCTAAAAGCACCTCCGACTAATAAAAAGCATCAACCCATTGTTTGCATACTGGCAAAGCCATTTTTAAGGTTTAAAGGGATATACATCCACTGAAAAACCCTAGTATTAAAATTGTCTCATTTAATAGTAGTATAACAAAGATCTTAACCTCACTGGCGGTATTCCCGAGTGTAGCTCGGGGTAAAGTTTCTGTACCAAAAGCGGTAATCCCGAGCTACACTCGGGCTTACCATGCGGCGCTGCATAGGGAGTCCCTCCAGCACTTACCTTGTCCTTCGCTCCCACGATGTGTCCCCTGCAGCGTCCCCGGCCATCTCCTCCGGCTGATGCCGGCATCCGGCTTCTGTGTTCCGGTCCCTGTGACGTCGGGATGTACGGGCGCCGCCAGCGGCCGAAAATTTTTTAAAAAATGTCATTTTTTTCAAAACGAATTTTACATAGTAAAACATTGCTGTTTCAAACCATTTCACATACATTTTGTCCCTAGTGCTTTGTCCTGTCCCGTCTGCATTTTGACTGTTCTTTCTGCCTGGAAACTTAGAAAAGTCCATGGCGTCCAAAAAGCATCCCTTTAGGTCAAAAGCGGTTTTAGACCGGCTAGAGAACAGCGATAGTAAATCAGAACCACTTGCAGAATTGAGTGATAATGATTCGTGGAGAAATTCGTCATCAGACACTGAAAACAATTTTGCGACTTTGCTCAGTGATGTGCGAACCTGGCGCTATATTTCAAATTTCAGTGTTTTTGGTTTGATTATAATATTGAATTAAATTTATTATTATTATATTATTATTTTTTATGATTATTTATTAAATTATAAATTATGATTTTGTGTTTCAAATTTTATCCTACCCGGGATGTTTAATAGACTCTTGTTCGGACAGATTTCAGTGAGTTATTCCTAAATATTACAGCCTACAATAAAAAAAACTACATATTTCCATGCAAAATAATGGTACCGCTTTCAGCACCAAAAATCTGAAATAATCATACCGCCATGGAGGTTAAATATGGTTTTGATTAAAAAAAAATATTTGTATAAGGACAAGTAGATTGTCATGAGGGACAAGTAGATTGGGAGCCTGATTTAGTCCTTGGACAAGTAGTTTTTAAAAAAATGTCCACACCTTTGTATATAGCCTTTTTTTTTTTTAGTTTTGGAGTAGGGACGTAATAGAAACCTGCCAAGTTTTTATTGCTCTGTGTCCCCGCAAGGTAAACCTTTTCTCTATCACTGAGAGAGAAAAGGTTGTCACTAAAATAAAAGATGACAGTATATATTCCAATGGGGCCTACTGTCTTGGAGAGGAATGTCAGCTCATTTCTTGTTGAGTCCCAGGGACAGAAGAAATCGCCCCAATAGGACAGAGCCATCAAAAAAATAAACTGACTGGATTTAAAAGGCAAAGGTCCCTTTGGTAAATTAGTCCTTTATTTAACACCCCCCCATAACAAACACTTTAGGGCCCTATTCACTCTAGCCCCATAGGTCTGCGTTGCCCAGCGCACAGAAGGCGATGTGCCCTAATATGTTTGCCCTATAGTGTTCTTAGTTCTCTTAGTTTACATAAGCTGTAGGATGGGGATAACGTGGTCCATGCAAGTTTGGAGTTTGGCTAGAGATCAGTTCAGAGGATGCCCATGCTCATCTGTTAGTTCAGGGGTATATAGATTCTAGTGGTCCAATAAAAAAAAAAAAAATTATTTTGATTAAAAAAAAAAAAAAAAATGTTTATTTTGATCAGTGAAATGACAATCCAGGAATTTATGTATGAAGTTACCAGTGACCTTGCCCCTATTCTTTCTAATGCCCTTCTGCTGGACATTGGCTGTGTCTGCTGTGTGCTGCTCTGAGATGCTGGACCTGGCTCAGACCCAGCTAACTGCCACAGTGGAGTTGCATCCAAAGGTTTGGGACCTTTCCCATCCCCAATAGATGGATAACGTTGACCCCCCCTCCCCCCCCCAAAAAAAAAATACATACACACAGGGTTAAGTGCATATCTGTGCATAATTCACCTATCCATGTAAATTTTCTTGTATACATGAAATATTGACCGTTTTGTGGGGGGAAAAGCACTTCAGATTCGGTTGCAAATCCCTGTGCAATTGATTGCACCAGGAAATAATTTTGGACAAGGAGGCAGCCCAAATTGGAGCCCCATCCTCAGTCTAAAACCACATTTATTTTTGGCAGAGCCAGCCTTTCTAAGGACTATGGAGAGTAAGTACAGCTGTTAATTTTTGATTTGGGGGGCCCTATGTGAAAGGTAATAATGTTTACATTAGTAAAATTAGGTAAATCACCAGTCAGATGTAATGGATGTGTACCCTGTTTACATCTGAGCACATTGCAGAGAAAAAGTAACTGATGTAAGAATTTACTTCTCTATGGTCTCATTTGTAATGTTTACTCTTACAGGACTACGGTGAACTGGTTTGCGGATGAGAGGGAGGAGCAGGTGGAAGAGAGGGAGGCAAGGCCCTCTATCTGACTCTATCCCTAGTCTAGCCATCTTCTCTAATAAATTTTCTTTCTCTCTAGGGTGCTGCAGCAGAGGAGCACACACTTAAGCTCAGGCGTGAACAGCAGCAGAGGGACCGAGAGAGGACACCCCTAAACAGAGCAAAGGATTCTCCAGCTGTTTGGCGAAGTGCGGCAAAACAGGGGTGACAGGCAGGGATCCATTCTTGGATCCTAGATGCTTGTGCAACCTTCTGCCATAGCCTGTAGCCACTGTAGGAACTGAGGTCGGTGGGAAATGGGAAAAGCAGGTCTTGGATGGCATTTCTATATTTCTCCTAGCCTGCAGATCAGCTACAAGAAGTGGTTTGCCAACACCACATTTTCCACCTGCTCCAGTCACTGCATATTCATCTGCAGCTCCTCCAGGTTCATCCCTCTACCTCTGCCATGCCAAGATGTCCTGCTTCCTACGCCCAACCTGCAACTCCTCAGCGCCCCCTCCCCCCTTATTCTTAATAAACCCATGCCTTTCCCACTAGTTCTGTTGATCCTTCCCAGTCCCCACTTTATTTCCAAAAGGCACCCTTCCTCTCTTTTCCCTGTAAAGTTTTTTTTTGACTGAGGCGTCCTTTTTTTCCTCCACCCACTGATATGACCAACCAGCATCTACTTAGGTGCCTTATGTTCTTGTATTGGCCAAATGTTGCAGCCACTGTTCAGGTTTCATTCTCACATTATTTAAAATAAATTAATTAATTTGCAGTTTATTGCAATTAATAATTTTTTTTTTTACAAATGCATCTTGTTGTTCTCTATTACAGGAAATATGTCAGCTGCACTACAGCACAAAGCAGGATACTTTGTATCCTTGTTGGGTAATGCGGTCATTACGGAGAATGATAGCCTTACCTTACGTGGACGAAAAAGACATCTCACATTTTCACCTGTGTAGGGTAATGTGTCTGTTCTCAGAGAATGGACACCCTACCTCAAACGGGTGAAAGGTACACTTCTTTTTTACATCTGTGTGGGGTAATTCATCCATTCTCTGAGAATAATAGCCTTACCGCACACAAGTGAAAAGTACACCTCTTGTTTTCATCTGTGTGGGGTAATGCCTCCATTCTCAGAGAATGGTAGCAGCACCTCACACAGGTGAAAAAGTACAATTCTCTTCTTCATCTGTGTGGGATAACATGCCTATTCTCACAGAATGGACACCTTACCTCATATGGGTGAAAAGTACACTTCTCTTTTTCATCCGTGTGGGGTAATGAATTCATTCTCAGAGAATGATAGCCTTACCTCACACGGAAGAAAAAGACACAACTTTGCTATAAAAAAGAACAATAAACCATTAAAAAAAAAAAAGTTGAAAAAAGGTTATTCTGATAAAGAAAGATAATCTTTATTATATTAAGCATGAAGACAGTAGAGATAGTTCAAAGGAAACTGCTATCTAGAGCAATTTAACTACACATAGTCATCTTGCCAAGATACTTCACCATCTGGGGAAACAAAGAAATCAGCAAACTGATTTTGAATGTTCATGGCATCAGAACTGGAGCTTAAGTCCGTAAACTGAACAGCCTGGGCAGGGTTTGGGGGCACAGGTTCAAAGGAGCTGTTCTCCTTATCAATTAGAAAATTGTATAGCACACAGCAAGCCAGCACAACTTTTATTGCATTATCCACATCCAATTGTATGGAGGAAAGGAGTACACGCCACTTAGCAGTACAGACTCCAAATGCACGCTTCACAACTTCATGGGCACGGTTCAGTCGGTAGTTGAATATTTTCTCTTTGTGGCTAAGTCCATGTCCCCTGTAGGGCCGCATTAAGTTCTCTGCAAGTCCAAACGCCTCATCCGCTACAATAACAAGTGGTAGACTTGGCTCCGTTGTACACGGAAGAGGCCTGCTTTGGGGAATCTTGAGACGTCCCCCATATAGCCGACGCCCCATCACAGACTCTTGGAAGAGTCTGGAATCTCCTTGACTCCCATAGGCTCCCACATCTACAGATATGAAACGATGTTGGGCATCCACCAAACCAAATAGGACAAGAGAAGGAGATTTATTGTCATTGAAATGCAGAGACCCAGAGTCTGGTGGCATTTTCACCCTAATGTGTTTTCCTTCAAGGGCTCCAATGCAGTTGGGAAACTGAGTGTTCTCCCAAAATTCATCCGCTAATACTTCCCACAAATCCTCTGTTGGCCGAGGCATCACATCATGACGCAACTCCTCCCACAGCGCCAAGCAGGTTTGTCGGGTCACCTTTGCCACTGTGCTTACATCCAATAGGAAATAGTGATGGAGAGAGGCAAAACTACCTCCTGTTGCCAGAAACCTAGAATAGAAAAATATTAAAATAAACCATATGAAAAAAAAAACATTGTGTGTGTATGATTGATATACACGCACACACACAGGGGTAGGCAACTTTTGAGAAGTAGAAATCTACCTTAACAACATGAAAGACATCAAAGATCACTGGGGTTCAGTGCCCTTTTTTATAAAGCAATTAACTAGCAAAGCCTAACTAAATAGCAAGGATAGCTAGAAAAACATAATAAAACAAAATATCACTGGAAAAATATAAACGCAGCCTTACTTAAAAGTGGACAGTTTCAGTCAGTAGAGCAGTGGGAGCAAAGAAGATGATGACTGCACACCACAGACTTGATAAAGATAAAAATCCTTTATTCCTCCAATAGTGGGACAAACAGCACAGTAGTTGTTAAGGCGTTTTACACAGTTAAGTGCTTAATCATGACTGTCTGTGTTGTGCAGCCATCATCTTCTTTTCTTTTGCATATACAGTGGCTAGTCCCCACATGGGACTTGAGTGAGTATACTCACCTGAGCTGTATATTGTTTATTGGATGGACAGTAGAGAGTGGACAGGGTCAGTAGGGCAGTGGACACACGGTGTTTGGACAGGGTCAGTAGGGCAGTGGACGGTGTCAGTAGGGAAGAGGTTGGCGTTAGTAGTTTTTTACGATTTAATTTTCGTATTTTTTTAAACATTTTGTTAAGAGTCCTGTTGGGGAACTTTGGTGAAATATCAGGGGTCTAAACAGACCCCTGATGTCTCATTTTTGAGACAGAGAAAGGGTTCGAACAACAGAAGTTCCCCAGTCCACTTCTCTGCTGCCTCAGCTGCACTGAACATCTAATGTGGGAAGAACTCTGTGCTGAGCAGCTTTCTGTTCATTCACAAACTAAAACACAGTTTACTATGCTTCAGTTATGGTTTGACCACTTCAAGTCCAGACACTTTTACCCCCTTCCTGTCCAGGCCAATTTTCAGCTTTCAGTGCTATCACACTTTGAATGACAATTGCGCAGTCATGCAACACTGTACCCATATGAATAAATTAGCATTTTTTTTGAGACAGATAAAACTTTATTTTTGTGGTATTTATTCACCACTAGGATTTTTATTTTTTTTTGCTATATAAATGAAAATGTCCAAAAATTTTGAAAAAAAAAAGTGTTTCTTATAAAATTTTGAAAATAAATAATCTTTCTTCATAAATCTTGGCCAAAATTTATTCGGTTATCTTTTTAGTAAAAGAAAAAATAGCACAAATTAGTTTATAACCAAAAATTATATATTTTTCAAATTATTATTTGTTCTTTGTTTTTTTAACATACTGTCGCCCTAGCAGTACAGTGTCACCATAGTGACACTGTACTACTTGTGGGGAGTGATGAATTTTTTTTTTTTTCTTACACGGATTGCTTTTACACCCATAAAGGCTGTAAAACAAATCATTTCCCCCTTCTCTCTTGCTGTGTGAGCTGTGATTGGTCACAGCTTGTCACATGGTACAAGGCTGTTGTTAATAGCCTTGCACCATGTGACCTCTGTGATCATTCACAGATTTCACAAGTAGTAAGCAGTGATGTCAGGAAGTGACATCTTGTTTACTACTATTCATATGATCACTGATTGTCCTGTATAGCGATCGGTGTTCGGCTGTTTCCGGTACGGCAACCTGCTCTGGCACAGTTCCCGTCCGTTACGTACATGGGCCGGACGGGAAGTGGCTAACACAGTGAGTGATACCGATCATTCACTGTGTTCTTTCAGAAAAGGAAGGGGCTGGTAAATTATATTATTACTGGCCCCTTCCCCTGCTCTTTATCCTGAAACTTCCCCCATAGCAGCTGGTAGGAGAGGAGAGGAGAAGAGAGGAGGGAGGCTAGCAGCGATGTGGGGAGGCTAGCAGCGATGTGGGGAGGCTAGCAGCGATGTGGGGAGGCTAGCAGCGATGTGGGGAGGCTAGCAGCGATGTGGGGAGATGAGCCAGGGGAGATGAGTCAGGGGAGCACACAGGGACCCAGGCAACAGAAAAAAAAAGAGGAACAGGGACAAGAGAGGGCGGCATTTACTGGAGCCGATCTGCTGTATTTTCCACCTGCAGCAGCTTAAAGTGGTAGGGAGAGGAGGAGAAGATGACTTTAAGTTGCTGCAGGTAAAAAACACAAAGGATCGGTTCCAGTGAATGCTGCCCCCACTAGCCCTCCTGTTCAGGTTCTGGAGCTTGCCAAGGAAGAATCGTAATCTGCCCGTCGCTTTCCAGCGATCAATAGGTTGCTGACACCAGAAATATATATATATATACACACACACACACATATAGTCTTTTTCACATTTGAGTAATGTTCACATTGGCATTATAACATACCTGAGTGTGACCATGAGATGTTGCTCAGGGGACACGTTCATCATCAGCTGGGTGTCCATGCAGGAGAATCTGGGTCGCAGCCGTTGAAGAAGGTCATCAAAAGTGCCAACGGACATCCTGGTACAGCTGAAGAATCTGCTGGGATATTTGCGCAGCTCCCCATACATGGTGGCGAAGTACTGTGCAGAGGAATGCTGGGAGAGCATACGTTGCACCTGGTACAGATGACTGGCTCTCTTCTCTTCCAATTGTCGCCGTCTTCTCACCCTCCGCAACAACAGCAGCAGCAGGACTTCTTCGGCCTTATTCATGACGGGATCCATGTGGACAGTGGTGACGGGAGACAACCTGCACAGCTCTCGGCAGAAAAAAATGGTCGCCAAAAAAAAGAAACAAATGATGTTTTGCAATGTACGGTTAGCCTTCGAGAGCGAAAACCGAGCAGATGGGAACGTACCACCAATGTACCGCAGTCACATGCACTTGGCAATACTCGGCTATTAGTGCTCTATGCCGCTATTTCCTGCATTGAAAGCCCTGTTCAGACACCGTGTGTGCACGAGGCCTGGACCACCAGTACTGAAGCCAGCACTTCTCCACCGGCAGACACAATACCTATAGTAGCTCCCCACCCCTTTCTTCTCAGTCTGCGTTCCACGCCTCGTCCTGGGATCGCATACAGGAAGAACACACCTCCTGCTCTATACACTGTGTATTGTACACAATCACCGGACACCCCTCGGTCACTTTCCAATACTGTGATCTTTGTCTCTGCTTGGTAACTGGTGCCACAGGTCGCCTTCTATTGGTGGACATACATCTGTTTTCCTATTGGATGAGGCTTCATAGTCCCGCCCGTGCTGAAGTGTGCTACAGGTTCCTCCCCTCCTAGCTGGCGGCTCTCTCCACCAATCCGCTGTGAGCCCAGGGCGGGCAGTGTTGTTTGCGCACTGTGGTGAGGAGTGAGTTCGGTGTGGTTGTGTCTCTCGGGGCTCAATGGCGGTCACCAAGCTGCTCTGGATTCGGATGGGTTACGCCACGGTGGGCGCTGTGGTCGGTCTGTCGGCGTTCCTGGCGTGGAATGTGGCTTTCGGGCAGCCGTGGACTGCGGCTATGGGGGGCCTGTCAGGTACGGACACTGTTACTATGCAGGTGTAGTGGGATGATGTCATATCCATCCATTCTACTGGGGACACGGTGGGGAAGGGGAGCTCTCTGGGCTCTGTGTTAGCAAACGTGGACACTTGTACATGGGTGCTGTATGTGCCTGTGAGAGCCCCCCGGTGTGGGGAGCACTGCATGTGTGTATGACTGTGGGAGCCCCCCGGTGTGGGGAGCACTGCATGTGCCCGTGGGAGCCCCCCGGTGTGGGGAGCACTGCATGTGCCCGTGGGAGCCCCCCGGTGTGGGGAGCACTGCATGTGCCCGTGGGAGCCCCCTGTGTGGGGAGAACTACATGTGTGTATGCCATAGGTGGGTGCCTTATGTGCCTGTGGGAGCCCCCTGTGTGGGGAGCACTGCATATCGAAAGAGCAGGGCCCTCGAACCCCTCGTGTATTGTATTGTTACTGTCTTGTCTCATGTTCTGTCCCCCTTGCTATTGTACAGCGCTGAGCATACCCTTTGGCGCTATATAAATACTGTATAATAATAATGTGTGCTATATAGGTGGGTGCTGTATGTGCCCGTGGGAGGTCCCTGTGTGGGGAGCACTATGTGTGTATGCCATAGGTGGGTGCCGTATGTGCCTGTGGGAGCCCCCTGTGTGGGGAGCACTACATATGTGTGCTATATAGGTGGGTACTGTATGTGCCTGTGTCGGGAGAACTACATGTGTGTATGCCATAGGTTGGTGCCGTATGTGCCTGTGGGAGTCCCCTGTGTGGGGAGCACTACATGTGTGTATGCCATATAGGTGGGTGCCTGTGGGAGCCCCTTTTGTGGGGAGCACTGCATGTGTGTATGATATTAGTGGGTGCCGTATGTGCCTGTGGCTCCCCCGTGTGGCGAGCACTGCATGTGTGTATGCCATAGGTGGGTGCCGTATGTGCCTGTGGGAGCACTACATGTGTGTATGCCATAGGTGGGTGCCGTATGTGCCTGTGGAGAGCACTACATGTGTGTGTGCGCCATAGGTGGGTGCCGTATGTGCCTGTGGGGAGAACTACATGTGTGTGTGCCATAGGTGGGTGCCGTATGTGCCTGTGGGGAGAACTACATGTGTGTGTGCCATAGGTGGGTGCCGTATGTTCCTGTGGGGAGAACTACATGTGTGTGTGCCATAGGTGGGTGCCGTATGTGCCTGTGGGGAGAACTACATGTGTGTGTGCCATAGGTGGGTGCCGTATGTGCCTGTGGGAGCCCCCTGTGTGGGGAGCACTACATATGTGTGCTATATAGGTGGGTACGGTATGTGCCTGTGGCTCCCCCCTGTGTCGGGAGAACTACATGTGTGTATGCCATAGGTTGGTGCCGTATGTGCCTGTGGGAGTCCCCTGTGTGGGGAGCACTACATGTGTGTATGCCATATAGGTGGGTGCCTGTGGGAGCCCCCTTTGTGGGGAGCACTACATGTGTGTATGATATTAGTGGGTGCCGTATGTGCCTGTGGCTCCCCCGTGTGGCGAGCACTGCATGTGTGTATGCCATAGGTGGGTGCCGTATGTGCCTGTGGGAGCACTAC
Organism: Staurois parvus; assembly: GCF_062004578.1. Classification (NCBI taxonomy): domain Eukaryota; kingdom Metazoa; phylum Chordata; class Amphibia; order Anura; family Ranidae; genus Staurois; species Staurois parvus. The sequence goes on from NW_028318358.1 coordinate 1,870,745, forward strand.
ATGTGTGTATGCCATAGGTGGGTGCCGTATGTGCCTGTGGGGAACACTACATGGGTGTATGCCATAGGTGGGTGCCGTATGTGCCTGTGGGGAGCACTACATGGGTGTATGCCATAGGTGGGTGCCGTATGTTCCTGTGGGGAGAACTACATGTGTGTATGCCATAGGTGGGTGCCGTATGTTCCTGTGGGGAGAACTACATGTGTGTATGCCATAGGTGGGTGCCTTATGTTCCTGTGTGGAGAACTACGTGTGTGCCATAGGTGGGTGCCGTATGTGCCTGTGGGAGCCCCCTGTGTGGGGAGCACTACATATGTTTTCCGTAGGTGGGTGCCGCATGTCCCTGTGGGAGCCCCCTGTGTGGGGAGCACTACATGTGTGTGCACGATAGGTGGGTGCCGCATGTGCCTGTGGGAGCCCCCTGTGTGGGGAGCACTGCATGTGTGTGCCATAGGTGGGTGCCGTATGTGCCTGTGGGAGCCCCCTGTGTGGGGAGTACTACATGTGTGTATGCCATAGGTGGGTGCCACGTGCCTGTGGGAGCCCCCTGTGTGGGGAGCACTAGATGTGTGTGTGCGCGCCATAGGTGGGTGTTGTATGTCCCTGTGGGAGCCCCCTGTGTGGGGATCACTACATGTGTGGGTGCTGCATGTGCCTGTGGGAGCCCCCTGTGTGTGGAGCACTACATGTGTGTGCCATAGTTGGGTGCTGCATGTGCCTGTGGCAGCCTCCTGTGTCGGGAGCACAGCATGTGTGTGCCATAGGTGGGTGCTGCATGTGCCTGTGGGTGCCCCCTGTGTGGGGAGCACAGCATGTGTGTGCCATAGGTGGGTGCTGCATGTGCCTGTGGGAGCCCCCTGTGTGGGGAGCACTACGTGTGTATGCCAAAGGTGGGTGCTGGATGTGCTGCTTCCTGTGGGTGGCACTGCTTGTGCTCCTTGGAGGTACCCCTTCTCTGTAGTTGGGTGCTACCGTGTGGAAGGTGTTGCATGTGCCTGTGGGGGCCCCAGCTACTGTAGGCACCCGCCGTGTTTTTTACTTTTACACCAGCAATTGGGGAAGGGTGATTTATATTCTGAAGTTGGGCTTTAAGGAGGTTCCAAAGCTAAAATGTTTTTGTTTTTTATTTTGGTGTTGGAGGGGTAGAACCAGGGGCAGACTGACCATTTGTAAACTGGGGCACTGCCCGAGGGCCCGGGGTCAGTACACCCTGTTCCAAATTATTATGCAAATGATATTTTTCTCATTTACCTAAATAATTGATGTAAATAACAGTCAGCATAATTCTCATGTTATCAACTATTAAGAGTACAATTCACATTTTATTGAACAAACCTCCTAATGATAACAGGATTTTGTTTTAAACATAAAGCACTTCCAATGCACTGTTCCAAATTATTACGCACAGTAAGTTTCAAAACACTTTATAGGTTGTAAAGAACTGAAAATTGTCATTTGTTGTGTTTGCAGTATATTTACTGAAATCAAAAGCTATTTCAATCAAACTTTTAACAACATTTTAACTTTTGAAACATTTTAACAGGTCACGTTACATTGTAACATAGGACCCCTTATTTGATAGCAGCTTCACAAGTCTTGCATCCATTGAACTTGTGAGTTTTTGGACAGTTTCTGCTTGAATTATTTGCAATATCAGAATAGCCTCCCAGAGATGCTGTTTGGATGTAAACTGCCTCCCACCCTCATAGATCTTTTGCTTGAGGATGCTCCAAAGGTTCTCAATAGGATTGAGGTCGGGGGGATGGAGGCCATACCATGACTTTCTCTCCTTTTATCCCCATAGCAGCCATTGATGGAGAGGTATTCTTTGCAGCATGAGATGGTGCATTGTCATGCATGAAGATGATTTTATTACGGAAAGCATAGTTCTTCCTTCTGTACCAGGGAAGAGAGTGGTCAGTCATAAACTCCACATACTTTGCAGAGGTCATCTTTACACCTTTGGGGATCCTAAAGGGGCCGACCAGCTCTGTTCCCATGATTCCGGCCCAAAACATGACTCCACCACTGCCTTGCTGACGTTGCAGCCTTGTTGGAACAGGGTGGTCGTCCATCAACCATCCACTACTCCATCCATCTGGACCATCCAGGGTTGCACGGCACTCATCAGTGAACAGGACTGTTTGAAGATTAGTCTTCATGTATTTTTCTGCCCAATGCAGCCGTTTCTGCTTCTGAGCATTGGTTAGTGGTGGCCGAAGAGAAGGTTTATGCACAGTTGCAAGACTCTGCAGGACTCTACACCTTGATGTCCGTTGGACTCTAGAGGCACCAGCAGCTTCAAATATCTGTTTCCTGCTATGTAATGGTATTTTAGCAGCTGCTCTCTTGATCCGATGCATGGATCTGGCAGAAATCTTCCTCAATGTGCTTTTATCTGCACAAACCCATCTGTGCTCAGAATTAGCCACAAATATCTTAATAGTGCGATGATCACGCTTGCGTTTTTGTGAAATATCAAATGTTTTCATACCTCATCCAAGGCATTGAACTATTTCACTCTTTTCGGCAGCAGGGAGATCCTTTTTCTTCCCCATATTGCTTGAAAATGGTGCTCTGCTTAATAATGTGGAACACCCTTCTTTAGTAGTTTTTCCTTAAATTGGGCTCACCGGCCAATCTAATTATCACAGGAGTCCGAGATTGTTTTCAGTGATCAAAAGAGCCCTGACACACAATGCCATCCATAAGTTACACTGAAAAACAAAATATTTAATCTTTGTGACACTTAAATAGAATTTGCATAATAATTTGGAACAGGGTGTAGGGTGCCCCATGAGATGCCCCTGGTACCTTTTTCATAGGCTTTTTTTGAGTTTGGGCAAGGACACGGGCCCCATGATCCCCTATTGCCCGGGGGCCCCATGAGTTGTCAGTCCACCCCTGGGTAGGACCCATGTCTTTTTAGAGATGTATCCTTTCTATTTTCCCTGCTGACCGCTGTCAACCAGCCTGAAAGCAAAGGGCAATCCAGAATGTGAATTGTCCCAGAAACTGGAATTGAGAGGAAATCATCCAATGGAGATGCTTGTTCTGGTGACAGCTGCTTGAGAAAGTATTTCCCTTTCTTTGGATAGATTTTTCTCTCAATTCCTGTTGTACCTCCAGACAGGTGAAATGAAGAAAAATCTCCCCAGTGGGACAGACCACAAAATCAAATCCTGAAAAGGGTTTTACCAATCACTATTCTGTCCCAAACTGGAAAAAAAGTACTTTGAGAGCCCTGGAGAGTGTAGAGCACCAGTTGGGTGGTAATATGAGGAGTGTAAGGTGGCAGCAAAACTACTGGGATCCCTGAACATGGTGTACATGATGTAGGGGAACTTGCCGATTTTAAGAGCAGTGTACATACACCTAAAATGTACAGGAGTGGAAATGACTCCGTGGACATGAGGTCGTTGTCTGATTTTGGAATTCTGTGGATTGTTTATTTGTAGGCAGTGTGCATACACCTTCAACAAACAGGAGCGTAAAGTTGCCTTTAGACAGAAGGGCCCAATCTCACCAGGGTAGTAGTTCGGTTGCTGTGCATTTATCGCACCTCTGTTACCTTGCATTGTAATGTGCATTGTGTTAAGGCATCTCCCTCATTTGTATAGGGGGTCTTCATGCACCACAATGAACCAAAAATCAGACCTTTGACATTTTTGAAAGCTCTGTGTGTCCTCTAATGCACAGCAGTGCTGTATTGTATATGGGTTGCAAAAGTGTAGGTGATCTGACAACTTCAGACAACCTTGGCCAGCCTTTTTAAAGATTAAAAAAACTATCAGTCTAAATGCTTCTTTGCAGCCAGTCACTGTTGTTTCCCTCCAGATATCGCCTGGTGTAAGGGTTTCTGCTCCCTTCTCCTTTTTCTAAAGGCATAAATGGGCATATACTGATGGGGAGATTTTGTTGGTCTCATTGTGCATGCAAGTGGGAATGCAATTGGTTAGGGAGTTTACAGGCAGACAAACTTTTTTATTTATTTTTTTGCATGTCTATTGGGGAGATTTCCCTTCACTTCATGTCCCATAGCCACAACTGAAGTGAGAGGAACTGCTCCATAGTCAGAGAATCCCTGGTTGTCACCAGAACTCGTGGCCACATGGAAGATTTTCCTGCATTCCTGTTCTGTTGTCAACCCAAAGTTTGGGATTTTCTTTCACGGTCAGTCTGTGATAACAGTAAACAGGACAAATGGGGATGGTGAATCTCCCTAACAGGCACAGACAGCCAAAAACACCTCTAAGGTGTTCTGATCTCCCTCTTCTCTATGCAAAACAAAAAAAAACTTTAGTTCAATAAAATATTAAATGCTAATTAGGTCTAGGAGGTATAGGATGAGGCTGCATTACTTACCTGACTCCTTGTGCTGGCGTTGTCCTCTTCCCATCGAAGCCTGTGTCTGTGGGGAGTCCCTCAGTGTCATCACATACATTGCAGGGCTACTAACCCTGTATTGTACGTAGTAGGAGCGAGTGGCCAAGAGCAGCTTAGAGAGAAGGCTGCAGAGGACCAGTTGTACTGCTGGAGGAACCTTGTTGGAGCAAAGAAAAAAGTTAGTAATATAGCCTCTTCTAACACCTCTTCTGAATGTAAGGAGCATGGAACCCTTGCGTTTCTGGGAAGCTTGGTGACTACCACAGATTTCCTCTTCCTTCCTGTTGTGGCTGTTGTACAGGAAGTGAGGAGAAATCTCCTCAGTGTTACTCAAACGGTAGAAAACCTGACAGGGTTTGTAGCCCTGCCATCAGTTCTACTGTAAGGTTTTAGGGGAGGGGGGGTGAAAGCAGTATTAAACCCCAGAAGCAAACTTTTTATTAGATTGCAGCTTACCAATTTTTTGTTGTGATGGCTGTATACGTTTCCTTTTTTTTTTTTTTTTATCTTTCTATTTGCTGTTGATTCAACCAGCTGTTTTTCAGAAGCTGAAGCTGTCCAGCAGAATGTATCGGCTTACTTGGATGGGGCCATCCATTTACCAATGACAGGGGTGATTACAAAGATCAGCTTTTATTCATGTAAAATTTTATCCCAAAAGCAAAAAAAAGTTTGCTTTAACTGAATATAAAATGTTAGCTGAAGTTTGGCTTCAATTTATTTGTATTCAAATCTGCCAATACATTTAACACTCGCATCCAACCCCTAAGCTGACAGTGCTGCTGTCTGCTGGTTCCTGGCTCATTCCTCCAAAGTGTTGTCTCACTAATACTGGAGATGTGTTTACTGGTCAGATCATCAGGTGAAAACAGAGGGGGAAAAGGCCAAAAGAAAACTGGTACAGCCACCACTTCTAATGATTGGTAAGCTGCAAAGTAAGGCTGGCCATACATTATACAATTTTTTTTTTCTTGAGATTTTTGGTTTAGATTTACCAAAAATCATATAATAGGAGGTCAAACCTAATAACACTTTCAGTTGTGTCCAATTAGGCCAGCTCTTGCACTACATAGTTGAAGGTAAATCTAAAGGAAATTGGACAGAAAATTGTATAGTGTATGGCCAGCCTAATGCATTTTTGATTTTGGGTTTGCTATTGCTTGAAGGTTGTCTGGATCCTAAAATTTTACACAAATCTAGCTGTTGACCAGTGCACTTCTTTGCCTGGGAGAGGTGTCAACCGGAAGCTCTGCCTGGACTCTGTGCACGGGGAGGGATGGGGTGGACTCTGGGGTCCCGGGATACTGGACTGGATTCCTGTCTCTGAGGCAGGGGGGAGGAGTCGGCCGAGGACACAGGGTGATGGCGCATGAGGAAGTGTGGGCTGGTGTGGGGCTCAGGGCTGGGATGCTGATTCTGGTCACCATGGCAACCTGGCGCCTGGGATTTGTTGAGCCCTGGTATAGTGTACTTTTTTTTTTTTGTCATATCTGAGGTTTACAACCACTAAAAACCACTTGCCCTCCTGAGGATTTAACACCCCCCGACCAGGCCATTTTTTGCGTTACAGTGCTGCATTGCTTTAACTGACAATTGCAAGGTCATGCAACGCTGCACCCAAATGAAATTTACGTCTTTTTTTTGTTTTTGTTTTTTTTTTGTTTGGCATTATAAAAAAAAAGATCGGCAATTTTGAGGGAAAAAAATATTTTTTTACTTTTTTGCTATTAACCGCTTCAATACAGGGCACTTTTACCCTCTTCCTGCCCAGGACATTTTTCAGGTTTCAGCGCTCTCACACTCTGAATGACAATTGCGCGGTCATACAACATTGTACCCAAACTAAAACGTTATCATTTTCTTCACACAACTAGAGCTTTCTTTTGGTGGTATTTAATCACTGCCGGGGTTTTTATTTTTTGCTAAATTAACAAAAGACTGAAAATTTTGAAGAAAAAAACACGTTTTTCTTTGTTTCTGTTATAAAAGTTTGCAAATAAATAATTGTTCTTCATAAATTTAGGCCAAGATGTATTCTACTACATGTCTTTGGTGAAAATAACCCAAATTAGGATGTATTTTTTAGTTTGTATTAAAGTTATAGAGTTCACAAACTATGGGATATATCTGAATATTGATCAATCCTGAAGTACTGACGGCCAATCTAATTTCTTGAGGTCCAAGAATGTCAGAACAGTACAGATATCCCCCAAATGACCCCTTTTTGCAAAGTAAACAGTCCGACGTACTTCATAAGAGGCATGGCAAGTTTTTTGAAGTTGTATTTTTTTTTTTTTTGTCATTATTTTTCGGAAAAAGAAAAAATTAAAACAATTCTCACTTTTTTTTTTTTTTTTACACACTGTCATCAGTGCAGTGCAGCATCATCATATAACTGTCATGGCAGTGATCAGGGACACTGACTGGTGACAGTATGAAAACAGAAAATATATTTTTTTGTAATTTTTTAATTTTCTATTACTTTTTATTTTTTCATATTTCATTATGACCAAAGTAGTACAGTGTTACCATAGTAACATTGTACTACTTTGGGGAAGTGATCAGTATTTTTTTTTTTTTTTTACACAATTTGCTTATAGCAAAGAATTACTTTGCTATAAGCAAGCATTTTTCTGAATATCGGTTCATTCAGGGTTTTTTTTTTTTTTTAGCTGTGATTTGGCCACGGCTAATCGCATGACACAGCTGGGCTGTGATTGGCCCAGCTTGTGCATGTGATCGCTGTGACCATTCACAGCTAGACACACTAGTATACAATGGATGGCATGAATGAAGCCTTCCATTGTATACAACTGTCATGTGACCTGCTATGATTGGTCACATGGTAATGGCAATGGGGCTGGTACTCAGATCTGTCATCTGTGTCAAAGGTACACGGCCGGTGACAGATCGCGCGGCTCTGCAGGCGCGCAAACTGCGCATGCCCGAAAGGACGCTATATGGCGTCCACCCGGAAAGGTGAGTGTTTTTGCCGGGCGGGAACCGGTTAAACATGTCCAGTAAATGTTTTTTTTTTTTCCAAAGCAGTGTGCCTGAGCTGACAGGGAGAACTGTTGGTAAACAAAACCGTTTTCTTCCCCATCGGAAATCACTGGGCGTTGGTGAGTATTCACTGGCCGGGACCCGGTGATTGACAGCCATGGCGGCACAGGTAGGGTGTGTGCGCCCCCTACCCTGAAATGCATAATGTGTGTGTGTGTGTGTGTGTGTGTGTGTGTGTGTGTGTGTGTGTGTATATATATATATAATTAATGTGATTTTGCGCACCTGTGCCTCCCTGTAGCAGTCTTTCTGCTATAAGGCGAACAGGAAGCGGTTAATGCTGTCTGTGCACCTGTTGGGGTGATTCGCCATCTATTTGTCCTGTTTACCTTTATCTCTGGAAGTGAAAGAAAATCACAAATGTTGCTTTGTCACCAGAGTGGCAATAGAGGGGAATTCTTCCAATGGGGATACCAGTGATGCTGTTGACAACCTGGGATTCCTCACTTTGGAGGGAATTCATTCATCATGGGAGATCAGGGAACTATCACTACAGTAAAAAGTGATTGGAAAGCTGTAGAGCCGCTCACATCACTTTTAGAGACTGTTCACACCTGAATTGCACAGAAATGCGGTCCTTGTTCTGATTCTTCCACAGTTTTGTGCGGTGTGCAGGGGTGTGGAAATATTTTTAAAAAACTACTTGTCCAGGGACTAAGTCGGTGCCCCAATCTACTTGCACTTCATGACAATCTACTTGTTCTGATGATAAAAAAATAAATAAATACAGTTTAACCTCCTTGGCGGTATGATTCCTTCCGATTTTTTGTGCTGAAAGCGGTACCATTTTTTCGCATGGAAATAGTTTTTTATTGTAGGCTGTAATTTTTAGGAAAATTTCCCCACAAATCAATATCACTCAATTCTGTAAGTGGTTCTGATTTACTATCGCTGTTCTCTAGCCGGTCTAAAACCGCTTTTGACGTAAAGGGACGCTTTTTGGACGCCATGGACTTTTCTAAGTTTCCAGGCAGAAAGAACAGACAAAATGCAGGCAGGGCGCAGGACAAAGCACTAGGGACAATATGTATGTGAAATGGGATGAAACAGCAATGTTTTACTATTTAAAATTGAAAAAAAAAATGACATTTTTAAAATTTTTTAAATTTCCCGCCGCCGGCGGCGCCCGTACGTCCCGACGTCACGGGGACCGGAACACAGAAGCCGGATGCCGGCATCGGCCGGAGGAGATGGCCGGGGACGCTGCAGGGGACACATCGTGGGAACGAAGGACAAGGTAAGTGCTGCAGGGACCCCCAGAGCAGCTCCGCATGGTAAGCCCGAGTGTAGCTCGGGGTTACCGCTTGTGGTATAGAAATTCTACCCCGAGCTACACTCGGGAAAACCGCCAGGGAGGTTAACCAAAACCGTATTTAAATCTGAAATGCTGTTAGTAATGTCTGGGGCCCTTAAAAACAAAAAGGGCTTTATGGTGACTTAAACGTTTAATATTTTTAACATAAAGATTACATAAAACTCCAAAACATTATATATTTTCTGAAAGCAGAGACCCTAGAGAATAAAATGGATGTAGTTCCAATTTTTTATGTCTCTCGATATTGTAGTGTAGGGAACGCAAAATTTCAGCAAAAAATACACTTATTTTTGGGCACAAAAAGCAATAAATTATCCAATTTTTTTTTTTGTAAAATATAAAAGTTGAGGTTGCATCGAGTAAATGGATATCCAACATGTCAAACCTTACATTTGCGTGCATTTGTGAAACTCCTCTTTTTTTGAGACATCCAGGGTCTAAAAGACCTGCATGTCTCCCCTGAATGTAATGCAGTGCACATCGCACTACATTACATTCTTTCTCAGCCTTGAAGGCCGGGAATCTGTCAATGGGGACCCGGAAGTGACGTCGCATCACTCTTGGGTCAGTACAAGAAGGGGAGCAGAGCGGATGTGTTCGTTCTCCTCCTTCCCGTATACCGCTGGCACCCACGGAACCAGTCCCGAGCCCGCGGGGGGGGGGGATTGTGAACTACCCAGCTGCAGCTATGAATGTGTTATAACTACTTGCAGGCAGGATGCTTTTCTACATTTGGTCAGCAAGTGGGTAAAATTTTTGTTTATTTACTTTCATTTAGATAGTTGTTACTAAACTCTGTGGTCCAATTAAATGCCTCTCATAAGTACCTGGGAGACTGCCTGGATTGCAATTGTGAATTCATGCCACTCTAAATACTTTTATATATTTTATTGCATTAGTGTGTAAAGCCTGTCCTGAAACTGCAGCTGTATATTAGTACTACTACTAAATAGGAAGTTTAATTCATTTCTAGGTTTGTCTTTTCTTGTGAATGAAATCTTCAAGTTAAGATTTTGTGTCATTTCTTTTCCATTGTTGGTACGATTTTTTTTTTTTTCTCCTTTCAGTATGAAATTCCTCCCAGTGTTCTTGGAAATCTGTGCACTTTGGAATGAATGTTTTCTGCTTGGCTGCACTAAAAAACAGCTGCATTTTGCAAGATAAGACAAAACCATTGCCAGGATGCCTGCTATGCACTTAAGGCCAAAATTAATTCTTAACCTTATTAAATTCATATGCACAATACCTATAGAGATACAAATCCTACTGTACATGTTGCCAATAGTTAATATTTTCAATTAGCTTTGTGTTTTGGTGGTCCTAAAATATGCAAACTATGTTCTAGTAGCAAAACAAAATCATTGCAAACATCTGTTTTAACTGGAACACTAAGCAAAGGGGATGCTGTGAATAAACTGAAATAACATACACATGTAGATTTTGATGGCAGATTTTAATTGTCTGGGAACAGAATACCACATATATGTATTCCAGAAAGGAATACTCTAGCTGAATTGATTGATTGTGTCTTGTCTAGCGATGATCTAAAAATATAAACCTAAAGTGTTCATATACAAAGTTAAATCTAAAGCCTTTTTTTTAATTTTAGATAGAATAGGGAAGGGTTAAAGTAGTATTAAACCTAAAAGCAAACATTTGCTATATTGCAGCTTACCAAATTTTAGATGTGATGGCTACATTGTTTTTTTTTTTTTTGTTTTTTTTTCAGGCTTTCATTCCTCTCTGATGATCTGGCCAGTAAGTCTATTGTTTGTCAACAGAATAAGCTCTCCTGAAAATGTAGCAGTTAGAGTGCTGACAAAGCATTTGCCACTGATGGGTGCTTCCAATGATTGTCTTTTACTTATTCATGTAAAACGTTTATTCCCAAAAGGATACAAAAACTGTTGTTGTAACTGCTTGTGTAAGCTAGAGTTTGGCTTCAATTTGTTAGTGCATCTAAATCTGCTAGTATATCAAGCACTCCCCTCCTGCCAGACTGACAGTGCTGTTGTCCGAATGTGCCCCTGTGCGCCTTCATCCAGAGTGGGTGGAGGGGCCTCTCTAATACTGGAGGTGTGCTACTGGCCAGATCACCAGGTAAAAACTGAGGGGGGGGGGGAAGCATATAAAAGGAAACGAATGCCATCACCACATCTGATGATTGGAAAGCTGCAATATATTACATTTTTGGGTTTAATATCATTATCGGTTTTTTTTTTTTCGCAATTTCAGGGGGATTCCTCTTTACTTCCTGTGCTGTGGATTCAGCCGGAAGTGAGTGCATATCAATACAATGTGAGGGGAATCTCCAGTGGAAGATTTCCCCTCAATTCCTGTTTTGTGAGAAACTCCAAATTTTGGATTTACCCCCACATCATTCCTTGTGAGATTGGTAATTAGGACAGTTAGAATGAGTGAATCTTCTTAGATACAGATATCAATAAAAACTTGACAGTTGTTTCAACACCAGACCAGTTTATCCTAATCTTAGAAAAAGATTCAGTTCTGAATTTATTAATACACTATTAAACATAAGTAGCTGCATTTGATGTGATATACCAGCCTCCTGCAGTCCCTAGTACAGCAGAGTTCAGCAAGGAGAGTGGGGAAGCAGCACAAGCAGCCTAAAGCTGGCCATTCATGGATTGAATCCACAATTTTTGCATTCGGACGCATTTCTGCATACTGTTATTATTTTTTATTTTTTCCATGTGTTCCGGGGTGTCCGTCCATCTTTCCTTCCTTCATTCAGGATGTATGTTCTGGTGCATTTTACATGTGTTTTTGCTGTGTTCCATACAGAAATAAAGGCAGCATGTTCTACTCTTGTTGACTGCAATAGAACTGACCACTCTGGTGTGAACTAGGGCCATTGGAATACATGGAAAACACTGCAGTTTTTGATGCAGTTTAAAAGTAGCCTAAATAGCTGTTGACACTAATCCATTTCAGAATTTATCAGAAGGCTCCGGGTATGAGGGGTGTGAAAATTTTTGAAAAACTTGTCCAGGGACTAAATCGGTGTCCCAATCTACTTGTCCCTCATACTATATACCTGTCCTGATAAAAAAAAACATAAATTTTAAATCCGCTTTAAGTAATGTCTGGGCTTTTAAAAATAAAATGGGCTCTATGGCGACTTAAATGTTTATTTTTAACATTGCACTGTATATCTCCTCCTCCTCTCTCCAGAACCGCACCCGTGGACTAGCAGGGAGGAGAGAGATCTTGCAGTGTAATGGGCACCGATTAATGGGTACTCGTCAGGAAAGGGAAATGTCAGGCTTATCATTTTTTTTCTTTTGCACACTTGTAAAAAATCATTTAAGGCCTGAAAATGACACAAAACCCCCAACATATATTTTCTGAAAGCAGAGATCCTAGAGAATAAAATGGTAGTTTAATTTTTTTATATCACACGATATCATCACAAAAGTTCTATGAAACACAAAATTTCAGTAAAAAATTCACTTAAGTTAATTTTAGGGCACAAATAGCAATAGATTATCAAATGTTTTGTAAAACATAAAAGACGAGGTTGCATTGATCTGGGGTTCCCCTTGTTAAAGGGGGCTTCCAGATTCCGATAAGCCCCCGCCTGCAGACCCCCACAACCACCGGCCAGGGTTGTGGGGAAGAGGCCCTTGTCCCCATCAATATGGGAACAAGGTGCTTTGGGGGGAAGAGGGAGCTCCCCATGCTTCAAAGCACCCCCCCTTCTGACCTCCACCGCGCTGCATGCTCGGATAAGGGCCTGGTATGGATTTTTTTAATTTTGGCATGGGAGTTCCCCTCAAAATCCATACCAGACCCGAAGGACCCCACGCTGTTTGTTTTTATTTATTTATTATGGTGCTGGTTTTTAAGTGTAATTACCGCCTTTTTTTTTTTTACTATAGCTCAGAAATTCAGCTATCACTTCCTCCCAGCTAAAAGAGAGAGAGCTTTTTCTTTTAGTTGTCCCAAGTTAAAAGAAACAAAGATTCCTGTAACTCCAGGAAAAGTGACAGCTAATCTTGTGAGCTATAGTGAAGAGGGAAAAAAAAAAAAGCTGGCAATTGCATTTAAAAATCGGCACTGACATATACTTCGTATTGCGAAAAAAGTGTAAATTGAGGCATTCGTAAACCGAAGTGTGTGCACCTATACTGTGTGTTTTTGGTTTTTTTTGTTTTTTTTTCCTCCAAAGGTAATATGGCCCAAAGTAGTAAAAAACCCACATTTTTAAACAAATTTAGCCATATATTTCATTACTTGCTACCAAAAAATACCCCAAAATACATTCTTATGCTCCTGACGATCACATATGTGGTGATACCACATATGTGTGTCATTTGCTGCTTGTACCTGTAGTAGGGCCCAGAAACAATGGTGTGCCCCTTTTTTTTACTTTTTTTTTAAATTCTTGTTTAACCACATGCTGCCCAGCCACTGTAGAAATACGGCGGCACGGCTGGGCAAAACCACATTTTAAAACGTGGGTTTTTATAACGGGTATGGGGCGCGCCGCCGCCCTGCCTTTCCTGGCCGCGGATCTCAGTCGACAGGTCACAGCCGGTCGTTACCGGCTATGTCCCGGCGATTAGCGGCAATCGGTGACAGAGAGCACAGCTGCAGTAGCTGTGCTTTCTGTCAGTTCCCCGACAGCTCCTGACACGCTGATCGGGACAGAAGAGTTTATCTCTCCCGATCAGCGGTGTTCCCTGCAGTACACACCCCCGCCCCCTAGTAAAGCACTCCCCTCACAGTTAACCCTTTCACTGAATAAAAAAGTTAACCCCTTCCTCCCCAGTGGCATTAGTACAGTGTCAGTGTGTTTTTTTTTTTTTTGCACTGATCACTGTATTGGTGTCACTAGGGATGTAAGTGACCCCACGTCAGTTCCCCCCCAGTGTCAGAATGTCCGCCGCAGTCCTGCCATAATTCGCTGATCGCCACCATTATTAGTTTAAAAAATTTTTTTAAATCCCAGTATCTTTCCCGCCATTTGTAAACGCTATAACTTTCACGTAAACCAATTAATTTACACGTATTGGGTTTTTTGTAGCAAAGACATGTCGCAGAATGCATTTTGGCAGAAAGTTATGACTAAATTTGATTTTTACATTTTTTTTTTTTTTTTTTCTGGACATGTTTTATAGCAAAAAGTCCAAAATATAGTTTTTTTTTTCCTCAAAATTGTCAGCCTTTTTTTTTGTTTTTTTTATAGCGCAAAAAATAAACGCACACACAATCAAATACCACCGAAAGAAAGCTCAATTTGTGGGAAAAAAAAGGATGTAAATTTAATTTATGTACCATATTACATGACCGCGCAATTGTCAGTTAAACTAGCACAGCGCTGTATAGCAAACAAATGGCGTAAATTGCAGTATCTATACCATAGTTTGTAGATGCTATAACATTCACACAAAGCAATCAATATACACTTATTGGGATTTTTTTTACCAAAAACATGTAGCAGAATACATTTTGGCCTAAATTTATAACTAACTTTGAGTTTACTATATTTTTTTTATAGCTGAAAGTAAAAAATATTGTTTTTCTTCAAAATTTTCTGTCTTTTTTGTTTATAGCGTGAAAAATAAAAAGTGAACAGGTGATCAAATTACACCGAAAGAAAGCTCTATTTGTGTGAAAAAAAGGACGTAAATTTAGTTTGGGTGCAGCATTGCATGACAGCGCAATTATCATTTGAATTAGTGCAGCGCCGAGTAGCAATAAGAGGCCTGGTCATTAAGGGGGGTAAATCCTCATGAGGGCAAGTGGTTAATATTTTTCATCTCCTGCAAGGAGAGAGCTACAATGTTTACTTTCTCTTCTGAATGGAGAGAGAAACACAGGGCAGGCTACACAGTGACTGATCACTGTGATAGACAATCAGCTGGGAACTCTGTGAGAGCCCAGGATTTGTGTGGCATTTTCCCAGCACAAAAACAGGTACGCAGATATGTGTCCTCACAGATAAAGGTCCTCTTCAATGAGGCCACATATCTGCTCTCAGTTGTTAAGGGATTAGCAAATTGATGCCAGGGCATTTATTTTTTTTACCACATTCTTTGGACTCTTTTTAGTAGAGAGGTCTGTCTGTGCTAGACAGGCTACTTACCATTTGGAATAAAATAAATACGCTGGATTATTACAAATTTTGTACTTCATCTTGTGCTTGCTTGGTGCATAGTCCAGAATTTGTCATTTATTTCTACACATCCAATATTGCTAAAGAAGCTGCATGAGAATTGTCATATAGCCCAAAACCCAATATTTCTTGTCTCCCATAATGTTTTCCAAATGACTGCATTCCTGAGGTTGGGTGGATGAGGGCATTGCTGTAAAAAAAAAAACACTGGGAATTACAAGCTCTTCCATAAACTCTTGGGAACTGATAAATTGTAATCATTTTCAACACAAACACTTCAAAAACCTTAGAGTGAATCACACATTCACCTTTAGCTGGTGATGAACATTTCCGTAACATACAAATCTGACCATATTCTTTTACTGTGTAGTCATTTGTAGAAAAGTGAAATGTTGACCTGAAAATTGACCATGACAAGATCTTTAAACCTGTCCAAAAAGATCCATAGTTATAGGTGTGTAGGCCAATTACTTGTTGGACTGACAGTGCATTGGAGGATTTCAGTTTTTTGTGCTTTGCCAGGGTATGTTGGCTTATGGATTGGACAGCCTGGCTCCTGAGGTTTTCATGGGTTTGGCCTCTCTGCATGTGTAAATGTCTGTGCTCATTTGAGTAATGGCCAACCTCTTAGAATGTAATGTGTTTAATATAATGTAGAGAAATTCTGTTTTTAAATTGATTGCACAATCAAGGCTTTATGCACACTAGTTTTTTGTTTTTTTGCCCAAAAAAATGTTTGGTAGTGTTTTTATGTTTTAGGCACGTTAGCGTTTTTGCAGTGCATGTAGGGGGGAAAAAAGCTGTTGGGCACCTTCAGCTTTTTTTTTTTTTTTTGCCGGAAAATGTTTCCAAAAACTGAGCAGCAATCTATATGTAAATTTTTTTTTTCTGCTCTTAAATGCTGAAGCTTGAAAAACGCTACTAGCTTAAAGTAGTGTGCATGGACACCTAGGAAAACGCTATTTAGCTTCTAGGAGCAGAAAACAAAATTCTGATAGCAGCTTCTAGGAGCTTTAAAAAAATGTTATGGATGCTATGGCCCCAATATAAAATGCGCAAAAAAATGGTTTAAAATAAAAAAATGTCAAATGCATAAAACACAATAGGTGATATAACTGATGATATAAAGTGCAATGAATCCCAACCTTCCATAGGAGAGGGGGCCACTAGATGTCAATATGCCCGGAAGTGTGAGTTCGGCTATTTTAGACACTGCTTCAGGAATATGCATCCTTAAGGGGCCAATCTACTATTGGAATGGAAATGTAAACAAGCGATCAGTCTGGTGCACTGGATGTTACTCGTGCACTGTACTTGTGTTTTTAATCTTTTAATGAACAATATCAGGTTACTCTGGTACTGCACCATGAGATCTTTAATGTTGTTTTTTAATTTTCACATTGATTTTGCTGTAATCTTGCGGTCTTAAAGTTATACTTGACTATTACAAGTGAATTGGAGGAATATTGCCAGTTATTGCATCCAGATTGTTGGGAAAGTGTGTTTTGATCTTTCCTCTGTGAGGGTCAAACCTTGAAGTAAGCGGCAGCATTGGAAGGTGATTGTTCACTGTGGTGGAGCCCTTCAGCAGCTTTATATTGTGCACGCATGACATGGCTATTTTGGGACCTTTTGTGAATTTTGTATCTTGCATTCGTTTATATTTAATGTGTATGCATTTTTATAGTATTTATGACGTTTATGGGGGAATATGAATTATTAAGCTCTGTATGTATAAGGGAGGTTGGGATTCATTGCACTTTATATCATCAATTATATTACGAATTGTGTTTTATACGTTTACATGCGTTTGCTATTTATTTAAAAAAAAATTTAGCAAATTTTTATATTGGGTTATTCATTGCACTTTATTAGTTCATATTATTAGTTATATCACTAATTGTGTTTAAAACAAAATTCAATATTTAAACCTCCACACCCAAAATGAAATGAATAATTTTATCACCCTCCTTCAATCAATAGTCTAAAACCAATAATATAAATCACTGCTGCCACCTTGTATAAAAAATGTAAATATCATGAGGGGATCCCCTATGACTAAGCCGGAAGTGATGAAAAGCATCAAGATGAGGCTGTGCGGGGCCGGATGTGACATCCAAACCGAAACTGGTGATGTGACGTGGGAGCATTGTCCCAGAGGCCTGGCGGTGATCAGATTACACATGCCCACATCTGATATCAATCCACAGTGATATGATGAGCGATTTTAGTTCTTGTACTTTGCGAGTGGCTTTTGGTTATTGTACCTTTTTGGAGATTTTTCTCTTTCCATGGCAAAGAGGAGTAAGGAGGTTTATGAAGGTTTGCACAGCGGTGCCTTAAAGTGGAATCTCAACAAGTGATACATGCCAACTATGAGAGTGGAAGAAGGCATGTGGGTCTGGTGAGTGTATACCCAGAAGCGAATGTTGGCTCAGGAGCACTTGGTGGTGTTGATTTGGGATGTAAAGAAGATTGGAGGGGGTTTTTCATATTAGACATATCAATTAGGTTTGATGCATTTACATGTGTTTTTTTGTCTTATTTAAAAACCTTTTTTTAAAAAAATTTTTTGTTTTTTTGCACATTTTATATTGGTTTACACACATTTTAGTTGTGCTACACTTTTTTCCATATTGATTTCTATTGGTGTTTGAACGCACAACAATGAGGAGCTGCAACATAACATATATGGTTTTTGATATATATTTGGGTTAGCAGATAGGTTTCCATTTGTTTGATTTAAAAATAAAAAAAGAAATGCTAGTGTGCATGGAGCCTAAAGAGGCAATGTGCACTGATGTCATTTCTAGCCTCCTGCAGGACAGAAAAAAGAATAAAATGTAAAAAGCTGAAGTATTATGATCTCTTCCACCACTAGCAACTTGTGTCATCCAAGGATAGTTAGGGTATGCTTAAACCCTTTAAAGCTGAGATTTTGGTCAAAAACTTGTTTTGCTTCTACAACTGCAGTCGTATCACTTACACGTAATTTAACCGTTTCCACACCGGGCACTTTTACCCCCTTCCTGCCAAGGATATTTTCAGGTTTCACTTTGAATGACTATTGTGCGGTCATACAACATTGTACCCAAACTAAAATTTTATCATTTTCTTTACACAACTAGAGCTTTCTTTTGGTGGTATTTAATCACTGCTGGGGTTTTTATTTTTTGCTAAATAACAAAATAAGACCAAAAATTTTGAAAAAAAAAAGTTTTCTTTGTTTCTGTTATAAAAGTTTGCAAATAAATAATTCATAAATTTAAGCCAAAATGTATTCTGCTACATGTCTTTGGCAAAAATAACCCAAATTAGTATTTATTATTTAGTCTGTGGGAAAGTTATAGAGTTAACAAACTATGGGATATATCTGAAAATTGATCAATCCTGAAGTACTGACAGCCAATCTAATGTCTTGAGGTCCAAGAATGTCAGAACAGTATAGATATCCCCCAAATGACCCCTTTTTGCAAAATAGACAGTCCAACGTACTTCATAAGAGGCATGGCAAGTTTTTTTTGAAGTTTGCCATTTTTTTGTCATTTTTTGGAAATGAAGAAATAAAAAAATGATTTTTTTTTTTTACATACTGTCACCAGTGCAGTACAGCGTCGTCCTATAACTGGCATGGCGGTGATCAGGGACACTGACTGGTGACAGTATGAAAACAAAATAAAAAAAGAATTTTTTTTTTTAGTTTATTAAATTTTTTTTTTAACTATGTTTTTGAGTTTTTTTTTTTTTTTTTTTTCATATTTCACTGACCAAAGTAGTATAATGTTACCATAGTAACATTTACAACTTTAGGGAAGTGATCTAATATTTTTTTTTTTTTTTACACAATTTGCTTATAGCAAAGAATTACTTAACTGTGATTTGGCCACAGCTAATCACATGACACAGCTGGGCTGTGATTGGCCCAGCTTGTACATGTGATCGCTGTGACCATTTACAGCTAGTCACACTTGTATACAATGGATGGCTTCCTATCATGCCATCTATTGTATACAACTGTCATGTGACCTGCTGTTATTGGTCACAGCAGGTCACATGGTACCGCCAACGGAGCCGGTACTTAGATCTGTCATCGACCGTGTCCGAGGTACATACACCATATGGCGTCCACCCGGAGCGGTGAGGGTTTTTGCCGGCCGCCATTCAACCATAGGCCAGGCGGGAACCGGTTAAGTATGTCCCACGTCTATCAGGCAGCTGTAACCTGTAGAAATCTTCTTTACAGTGATGGCAGGTCCTCTTCCTGCTGCTGAACTTTTCGTGCTGAGGGAGTCAAGAGCTGTAAGTCTTCTGTGACCTACAGCAATAAAGTTCTAACTAGGATCGCTGTCCCAGGGATCCAGCACTGGCTTTCCGCAACTGGTGGTTCTCACCACTGCAGTTTTCTGGTGCCACCATCTTGGGTTTGGTTGCCAGCTGTGACTATCTGAGGAGACATAGCCGGCTCCTCACTGAGTATGCTCAACCCAGCTTTGGAATTGGGTTTCATTTGCACGTTTTCGTGATTTTTGGTTCTTAGAATTTGCATAGAGTTCACCCTTTCTATGGTCCACGTTTATCCCAGAGTGAGAGAAGATAGAACTTCTAGTGAACAGGGAAATAACCAGAATTGACAAGGCCATTTTGGGCCCCTTCTACACTGGGTGGATTCAGTTTCGCTCAGCAGGTGATCCATGACTTGATCCCCTTCTTATTGGTGCAGAGCAGGTGGATGGCACATCTGTGTTCAGTATCTGCAGATCAGACATGGACAGAGCCCGCTCTGCTCTGAGTGGCTGGAAGCCTTTCATTTCATTGCACATTTGTAAAAAAAAAAAAATCTATATTTTTGGCTAGAAAATTACTTAAATTCCCCAGAACATAAACTGAGAACCCGTGGAATAAAAAGATAATTGCTACTGGAGGACTTTCAATTTCCAGCAAGAAGCCAGCTGAGTAAAACGGGCACAAGCTGATGGCTGCAGTAGCTTACCCCTGCGCTCTTTGGGCATACTATGTCCGTCCAGAGAGTTGAACTAGTTAATGCTGAGCAGAGAAAAAGTGAGAGCGCTGACAATGGCAGCTCCCATATTTATCCTGTGACAAGTTTGCTTTAAAAATGCAGAAGTGACAACAGTGATGCAGCAGTAAACCATTCAGTGTGAAAGTTGTTGTCGACAAGTCAGCATTTCATATGTTCTGTAAATGGCTGAGTCACATTATGAGGTTCCCCTCATTACAGCAGAATGAAACTCCTCTAAACAATATCTTGGTTAACAGATGACTCGGCTCTTTTAGCGAAGTGTCCCTTTTACTATTTTCAGGAACTTCCAATGCCATGCCATGTAAAAGCCTGTGACGTAAATACATTTTATCTAAAATCTACTGGTAACAATATATGTACAGTGGGTAAAATACATATTGAACACGTCACCATTTTTCTAGGTAAATATATTTCTAAAGGTGCTATTACAACTTCATGCACAGATGTCTGCACCTTGAAGTCCCATTGACATGCGACTTAAAAATCATGTGACTTGACTTGAAATCGCACAATATGAAAGTCACATTCAGTGTGAACCAGGGCTAACAAATATATGAATTTTGTAGATGTTTATTTTTGATGTTTATAAACGACAGTGGTTGCAAATGCTACACAATGATGATACCTAAATCAGCATATGCGAATTGGCAAATTATGTTACCATCCTCCTCCTTTTTAGGTGATTTGGTTTCACATCAGTGCATACACAGTGATGCATGTTTTACCTGCACTGGGTTAGGCAGCTTATTCATTTGATTGGGGTGTCCAGCACAGAGCAATCACACACACAAAAAAAAAAAAAAACTTAACACATGGTGGAGAAAGGGTACCATTCTTTGTGTTGAGCTAAAATGTATGCGCAAGGGGCAATGGGTTGTCATGAAGATGATGCACTGCACAAAACGTGCACCATTCCATGCATATTCCCACAGTGCCTGT
Organism: Staurois parvus; assembly: GCF_062004578.1. Taxonomy (NCBI): domain Eukaryota; kingdom Metazoa; phylum Chordata; class Amphibia; order Anura; family Ranidae; genus Staurois; species Staurois parvus. The sequence goes on from NW_028318358.1 coordinate 1,891,631, forward strand.
ATGTAATCAGGGGCTTAATGGACAGTATTTAAGTGATTTTTGATAGGGAGTTCAGTTCTGCATGTTTGTTTCATGCTTGTATTAAAGTGATCTTAAAGACTGGTTATTTTTTTTTTCTTTTTGAGGGGGGGGGGGGGGGGGAGAGGTTTTTACTTACTTGCTCTGTGGGAGGAAATTGAACAGAGTATCGCCTTGCCTCCTCTTCTGGGGCCCCCACTGGCACTTTAAAGGAGAAGTACAGCCCAAGGTCATTTTGGTTGCACTTCTCCTGTGGATCACAGGAGTGCAGTTCGTTCTGCATGCCTGTGACCCATTTTCCATCAACAGCGGGCTAAAGTCTATCTGCTGACGTCAATTTGCCGGTCCAGGCTGGGGAAAGATTCCAACTTTAAAGTTGGAATCCATTGAGATGTCTGAATCAACATCTGGATTGGCCTCTGAGCAATCCACTGAGAGCCTGAGCCAGCCGCTACCTCCCCTTCCACAGCCCAGCACTTCAGTGTGCGCTGGAGAAGGAGGGGGGGAGGGGCGCTAGAGCAGAGCTGATCTGTTTTTACATTGATGAGCCTATACTTGCCCTTTCCCTGTGGGTCTGTTAGCCGATAGGACATCGGATCATATGATTTATATTCCCTTTTTGTTGAAACCTGAACCTAGATGTTAACATACTATATTTCTCACATACTGTGTATTCTCACCCTGTGGCATTGGAAAAGTATATAAAAAAGGTTATAGTTTCTTCCTATAAGAAGAATAGCACCAGTTGAAGAGAATGTTAAGAGGTCACAGATGTACAGGAACTCGTGAAATCCGTTCTGTCACCAGTTTAAAAAAAAAAAAAAAAAAACAACTGTGACTCGGCAGTTTCAGATCCTCAAAGGAAAAAAATGTCATGTTTTTGAGTTTCTCCAGTTATTTTGTATTACAAACCTGAGTAGGCATTGCTTTTTGCACTTTGTCAGAAAACTTACATGGTCAAAGTTCAGTACTGTGAACACAATTACTACACAATCCTACAATTTCAAAGTAGACTATTTAGAAATTGAGACTTTGATACACTGATAGAATACTCATTCACTCCATTTTTGTAGGGGCGGGGTATGCATTGTTATAAAGCATCACACTGTTTATTTTTCTATTTGTTGTTAACTTTATTGAAATATCACAGTGCAGGACGTCATGTAAAAATGCATTCTGTCTGACCTTATTCACTCACACCAACACAAGTGAATCAATATGACTTCAAGTATTTTGCATTGTCCATGCATTGGGATTGGATTGTGCATCTCTGACCAATGCATATGGTGTGAATGACCCCTTGGAGGGAAATCTTGAGTAGACAGTGTTGCCCTTAGCCAACATAGTGTAACACTTTAAAGTACAACTTTGCTCTGTCAGCATGGACTATTTTTAATTTTTATGCTACTATCATTAGTAAATGGATAAGAAAGTATATAATATTTACTTGTGTTTTTTAAACTTTTTTTTTTTTCTTTTCTTTATATTTCTACAATTATTACTGGCTTCCATGTCTAGGAAAATGATTTAATACATCCCAGCAGTCTTCATGAGGGGAGGGAGGGTTCGTAGCTCATCCTATTCCTGAGCTAAGGGCAGATGAATTCCAGGGAGTAAATACCTGAGTCATTGCCCTTACTCAAGATGGCCACTGCCAAAAATGCTAGGCGGTGTTTTTCAAAATAATTTCCCAGCAAACTAAAGCATGGAGAGATGGATGAGCTTGCTTTTGAATGTTAAAAAATTATTAAATAGAATTTTTGGGGGTGGTGCTCAGATGAAATGCAGTCTCTTTAAATTCAAACTTGGAATGAAATCTTCACAAAGGTCTCTGTAGAAAAGTAGAGCATTAAAATGAGATGTGTTCGGTATATAGTGTGTTGTGTACATATGTGGATGATGCACATGCATCATGTTCACTTAATGAACTAGGATTACTAATTGTCCTATTTCTTTTGTTTTTATTAGGTGTTTTGGCCTTGTGGGCCCTCATCACACATATTATGTATGTACAAGACTTTTGGAGGACATGGCTGAAAGGACTTCGCTTTTTCCTCTGTGTTGGAATTTTCTTCTTTATCCTGGCTTTTATAGCATTTGTCACATTCCTTGCGTTAGCCATATCCAACCATCAGTGTAAGTATCTTACTATGCTGCTTTTAAAGAGATTTTATAGTAGGTTCTTTACTTTTTTTAATTTTTTAATGATGGTCAGGACTAACACAAGTTAAAATTCAAGCTATCAATATTGTTTTCATTTCCAGCTAGCTGGTGGAGCTCTAGATGCCAATAAACTGGTCTATCCTTAGATCATTTTTAAAAGGCCTTTTGCTTACTTAGCTCAGTATCTCAGGCTGAAATGTAATATACAATTACATGAGTCAGATTATGGACCCTCCCTGCATGTGGTTTCAGCACCACCCCTACTAGGACCTGCTGCAGCCACTAAAAATAGGTGCTTTTAAGGGATAAGTTCACCTTTTAACAAAAAATTATAAATGCACATTTTTTGCAGGTTCCATGCAACTCCAGCAAACCTGTCAGTGTATCTGTGTGCTCGTATGGACATGCAGATGCAATCTGACAGGAAGAATCCAAGAACTACCATAGTGCTGAGCAGCGTTGTGGTAGTTCTTTGAGAACTTCAAGTTGACAGCCGCAAAGGTTGTCAGAACTTGTAGTTTTCCCATTCATAGAATACTGTGCACTAGTGATGTGGCCGGGTGGGCAGAGCCCCGCACGGCCAAGTTTTTTTAATAAAAATTGTGACCGCTAGCGTTGGAGAAAATCCTCTGCTAGCTGTCACAATGGGGGAGCAGGGGGCCAGTCCTTTCTTAAACTGTACATTACACCCTGGAAATGGATATAACATGTTATGAAATGTGAACTTATTCTTTAAGATGCTGCTGGAATAAAGAATTGTAGTTGTAGAACTGATAAAATAATAATTTGCCCTACTCCAGCAACCTAGAGAAGGCATCAATTATCAGGTCTGAACTCAGGCAAGGAGACAGGTCCTTGCCTGATCAAAGGAAGTTACAAACCTGAGTTTTTTTTTTTTTTTTTTTTTTGTTTTTTTCTTTTTTTTTTTTCTTTAATTTGCTTATAAGCTGTCTAGACTGGTTTTATCCATGGCCCACAATTTCCTTCTTATAAACTATGACAAGACTACAGTCCTGTTTTTTGCCCCCCAATCAATTATGTAAGGCCAGTCCTGATACCCTATCTATAGATGGCACTGTCTTCGAGCTTCTGGCTAAATTGGAAAATCTAGGAGTGATATTTTAATGCTAGTTTACCACCATTTGAACAATGTCAGAACATCTTTTTTCCACTTGAGAAACATTGCTCGACTGCATCCTATACTATCATACACTGTAGCTGGAAAGTTATCCATACATTTTGTGTTCTCCCAACTTGACTACTGCAATGCTCTACTTGTTGGTGTACCGAAATCCTCTATCCTAGAGTCCTTGCACTGGCTACCCATCAGGTTTTGCATAGATTTTGAGATAGTCTTGCTCACCTATAAGGCTCTTCGTGGCTTCACACCGTTATCTGTCTGAACTTTTTTTTGTGTGTCTGTGTCCTACTCACCTACACTCGATGGGAGACTGAACCTTCTCCTGCTAGGCTCCAAAACTCTGAAATTAACTTCCAAAGAACATCAGAGAGTTATCTTCTCTAAACTCATTAAAATCAAATCTAAAATGTATTTTTTTTTCTTTAGACAAGCTTTCACATAATTGTCCTTTTTTTTTTTTCCTCCTTTGTTTCTATCCTGTGTATTTCTTGTAAAGAGCTTTGAGACGCTTTTAAAGGTGCTATATAAAATAAGGATTATTATTTTAAAAATAATTGACTTGATAGTATATTGGGTCTATTAGTGCATTAGTATTCATTCATTGTAAACGTCCTTTTGAATAAAAAGAAAAAAAAAATTATGCAGCGCTCCTATTGCAACTTCTGACTTTTTTTTTCTACTTTTTTCTCTTTCTAGCAATCACAGATCCAAAGAACTTGTACTTGTCCTGCATATGGAGTTTCATGTCGATGAAGTGGGCCTTCCTGCTTGGCCTCTACTCATTCCGTTACAGGAAAGAGTTTGCTGATATCAGCATCCTCAGTGACTTCTGACCAGCAAATTTCAGTGACTGAAAGCAGATTTTATCAAATGGTCTTAAACACATACCAGCTCCTTGTCTGTCACTCAGTTATGCACAGTGACCTCTAAAGGAAATCAAGATGTAAAGGGACTAATGGAGCAGCAGGGAAGATGAGATGTTGCATCCATTTTCATTTTTATTACAGCTCTCTTCATCCTCTATAACTAGTTCTTTTAAACATAACCTTTTCTTTCTTAACCAATGTTACCCATGGAATTTACTAAGCATTTTAACAGCGGTATAGCATACTGCTTCTGTCAGACAAACTTAATCAGCACAGTCACTTTATCTCTGCTTTACCCAAATGGAACTAGAATGAAATGGTCTTGCAGTTTTAGCACACAGGGCTTATTTTGATACAGCATCCCCAATAAGTTCTGGTATTGATACAGATGTTTTATTTTTACTGGTTTATATGTGTTACTTTTGAATGTTTTGTACGTGTTCTATGTAAACACGCACAATGAATATCGACTTTTTGTCGCCTAAAAAAAACCCTTTTTAATTAAATGGTTTCTAAATAGAAGCAAATGCAGGAAATTAATCCTGCATTATTTACAATGAAGTGTGTAAATTATGTAGCAACAATTTTAAATTATTGAAAAATGTACATTTTTCTTATTTTAAGAAACTTTAAAGTGCAATCTGATAAACCCAAGAAAAAAGTACAGCTACCAGGTGTATACAGTGCTTTGTTAAAATTGTTTTGAGTCCAACAAAATAAAGAAAAAAAGAACCGTATATGAAATGCTGCAGCTTTAATTCTTTGCCCTAAAAGGAAAACTTCAGGCTTCAGTACATTGAAACACACAGAACTGGTAATCAGATAAGGAATTTTCCAGTTTGCATACTTGTGGGTCAGTTAAACAAAGTTTAAAAAAAAAAAAAAAAAATTGATCCGGTCAACAAAATGGTCATCTTGATATTTTTGAGCGGTGGTAAGCAGTGACTGCTCCCCAATTCTTTCATGATGGGTTTTACCTACAGTTCCACCTGCAGTTAAAATATCCTTTAAAGCCAAGCAGTCTAGCTTTAAATTGTGTAAGTTCACTTTTACAAAAAAAAAAAATGCGCCCTTTTTTTTTTCTTTTCTTTTCAGGAATCAAAATATGCATTTTTTGGAGGGTGGTGTGGGGGCCTAAAAATAAAAAAAAAGGCAAACTTATCCTTTTTTATTATGCTTTGCCTTTATATCTGTGCATCGGGCTTATAGGTTAAAAAGCATACAGTACAGAACCAATGAGGAGGTATTTCTGTGTGCCACTACAAGAAAGGTATGGTGATCGCATTCAGTCTTTAAAAAAGTAAAATTCAAATTATGTTTCTGCCAATTTTATTTTCTAAAATAACTTTGCATTCATCATTTGCACTTTTTTATATTTCTAATTCTATAGAATATTTCAATTTGCAACAAGAGAAATGCAGAGCATTCATGTGATAAAGGAATTCTTTCTTTAGTAACTCTGGAGCACAGTTAGATATTTTAAAGGGAAAGTGTATTGTATTTTCAGTAAGCACATATGTTACTATAGTAGTATTTGTAATTTCTCATAGGTCTTTCATATTTTTACATGTTTGTTCTTCCAATTTTTTGTGTTTTGTATTAAATGTAGAGATGTGTAGATTAGTGGCCAGAGGAAAAGTAAAGTAGATTAGCCACTGCCATCTCACTACCTCCCTCATTAACAACTGTTGAGAAGATATTGGCCACAAACCGAGTGCATTATTTTTTTTTTTTAAAGGAGTTGCTTGACTCAAACTTTCATTAAGAAAACCGTTATGTGGGATTTCAAAGAAGTAGACCCAGTGTATGTAATGAGCAAATTTTAACTGTTCTCGTGCACATAAATACTTACAAACTAACTGATCTATTTTGCATGTATATCTTTACAAAAACATAGAAATCACTACATACTCCCTTTTTAAAAAGATTTAGATATACTCTATGGACAATATATTATGTCTTGGTCTGTTATTTCACATGGTCTATAATTTTTAATATACATTACCAATGCATATCGTAAAATGTATATAATCTGAACTGGTAAAGACTACTGGAAACCTGATTGCAGTATTATACTGTCCTTCAAAGCAACCTCTCAAAGAGCAAAACATGGGAACTGCTATTGCTGAACTCCTAAAAATGCCAGCTATCTGCCTGTCTTTGTATCTCTTAATACTTTTGTCAATGTGTTTTTGTTTTTTTTAGATCGATTATATGAAATCAACAAAAGGTGTCAACCATGCCTGATTAGTGCTTCCTTTTTTCTTTTTGCAAGGATTATTTAAATAGAACCGAACACTGTGCAGTTATCAAATGTTTCAATATGACAGATCATATCTGAAACAAAATATAATATGTGCTGCCATCCTAATTGTATCCACAGGCAATTTTTTTCTGTGTTGCCTCATTTTCATGTGGTGGTGTTTTTTTTTTTTTTTTTTTTTTTTTTTCTTTTGCTGTTGCGTTTGTAAGTACCCCTTTTTGGAATCCCTAAATTGCATGTGTAGCACGAAGGATCACACGTTTTTGGGCTGCAGTGCTCAGTCCATCTCTGATATTCCTGTAGCTACAGCTGCTTCTGCACATTCAGTTGAGCATGAAGAGGAAAGTACTTTCTGTCTCTGGTAACCTGGTACATGTTCAGTATCAGGCTTCTGACATTTCACTTAGGCTTAAGTATATTATTTCAGTCTTAATGCGGTGCACACGTGCCTTGACCTGGAACAGCCTCTATCAGCAAAACCTAAGGATACCATCTTGGGTTCTCTTAATAGCCCCCAGCCTGGTAAAACTTTTTCATGTAGACTCATGTTTATACAGTAACAGGCCTAACACTGAAAAGGTCTTTACCCCTCCTAAATGTTTGGCCAAGAAATACCTTTTGTGTTCGACCAATAGCCTCTGTTTTGGATCCGATCATCTCATCTCTCAACAGGACTTTGACTATCACTTTAGAAGACACTCAGATGTTTCAAAGACCCAGTTGATTTAAGGCTAGATTTATTTTTTTTTCCTCCCAAGACCTTATTTTTGCTGGCCCATCACTGCAACCTGCAATTGCTGCTATGCCCATCTGCCAGACCTTGACTGTCTGGTCAAAGGATGTGTCTCATGATCCTGACTCCATCCTTGTGGAGCTCATGCCTCACTACTTTTGTTTGTGTTGATGGGTTGTCCGATATTATTCACCTAATATCCATAATGAGCATCCGTTCAGTACCCATGGGGAGGGCCTTTTGGTGCAAGTGCTGGTCAGCAAGGCATTTGTGCATTTTGCATATGCCCTTGAAGTGGAAACATCTGACAGATTCTGTTGTAAGAGTACCTTTTTAACCCAACAGGAGAAGACTAAGTCACAATCAAGCAAGCCTTCCTGTTGGAACTGATTTCACCTGCTGGTTGCACTGTGGTTCTATGGGCTGATCGCTGCAGTTCCAGTGTCCACAAGCAAATGTCTCCCAGGTTGTAGTTATCGGCTCCATCTGGTCTCAGCTGTTAGGAGGATATATAATGCTTCTTCCACTAGCACATGGCACATCAGTGTTTTGGGTGCTCCTGCTCTGTACTGTTTGCCGTGCTGCTTGCAGACATTTGTTGCCATTTTATTCTTGACCTTGATCTTGCTCCTGCCCTGCACCCAGTAACCTGCTGCCTTGTTTCCTTTGCAGTTTTGATTTCCCCCTTCCCATCTGCTTCCTGCACTCCCCTACCTTGTGTGTCCCTCTAATTTTGTGTATATATAGTTAGGTTGCTGGTAAGGCAGTGTGTCATTTTTAGTTTTGATCCTCATGTTTACTGCCTGCTGGTGTGTGATTATTTATATATAATGTGTGTCTGGTCCCAGTTTCTTGGATGTAGCTACATATATCTGGTCATCTCAGCTGCTGTCTCCTGACACTTTCTCTTTGGAGGTGAAGAAGAGTTCCTTTTTCATTTTCTTTTATCGGTCCAAAGCTAAACCTGCCAATCGATTCCACTACAAGTCCTGGATCACCCAAGCCCATTAGCAAGTTCTCTACTCATTGACAAGTTGGGGGTAATTCTGTTGACTTTTGCAGTTACCTGGACTGAAGACATTCAGACTTTTGGGTCCAAAATACAGTGTACAGAGACTCCCATGCTTAAAGTTCAAACTCTGCCACTGCCCCTGTGTCATGTTGTCCAACCTGCTACTGTCTTCTGTTCCATGGTTTTTTTTTAAGAACTTTTTCACTCTTCTCAAAACATAAGGGAGCGTTCTCAACACATACCTCCTGCATACAAAAAAAAACATGTAATCTCCCTGGTCAGTCCCTGCCTTCCTTTATCCAGGAGACTTTTTGGCCTTCATGGCCCGCAAAGAAGATGCATGTTTGCATGTCCTTATTTTCCCAGCTCACCTGTGCTGAGTTTTGCTGCGGCCACACAATGTTACCACTTTGTTGTCCTGTCCACTGCATCTCAGGTTTTCACCAAAATGCTAGCCCCTTGTTCTTAAAGTGTTACTAAACCTAGGACCCTGCATTCTGGTCTCCCACAGTACACAGAACATGGAAATGCAATTGTTTTAGTAAATATAATATTTCAGGCTTGTAGGAGAAGTTTCAATTCTGATTGGCCCTGTGCTGATCACATGCACTCTCCCAAGAAAAAAAAAAAAAAACTTCTCTAGCAATACACACCAAACTGAGCATGTGCAGACCTAGTGTCTGCTAGGACATCTGACCAGATTTCAGACAGGTAACCCCACAGCAGTGGCCTACATCAACCATCAGGGAAGAGCCAGACGTCTTGCAGCTCAAAGAGAAACCGATATGATTCTTGCTTGGCCATAATGTCTTGTTTCAACCCTGCCCACTGGGCACATCCCAGGGGTGGAAATTGCAAAGCTTCCTTAGTCATCCCTAGAGAATGGTCTCCTCACCTACCTGGGATGCCAGATGTAGGTAATTCGGCTTCCAGATTCAACAGCATACTAAAAAGGTTTGTCTTCAGGTCCAGGGATCCTCTAGCTTTTGGAGTGGATACCCTAGTTATTCATTGGATAAATTAAACCTAATCTATGCCTTTCTACCTCTAAAATGCCTTTGTCTGCTCCACAGGATCAAGATGGAGGGTGTTGCAGTGATTTTCACTGAACTGGCCCAGATGGATGTGGTACTTGGACGTTGCCAGACTCTCCATGGGCCTGTCCAGATCTTTTGTCCCAGGGACCAGTTTATTATTATTATTATTATTATTATTATTATTTTACAGGATTTATATAGCGCCAACAGTTTGCTCAGTTCTTTACAATATAACAGGAGCCAATACAGCAACAATACAGTTCAATACAAAAGGGTTAGGAGGGCCCTTCTTGGAGCTTTCAATCTAAGAGTTTACCACCCTATTTCTCACTTGCTGATTTTTATGGCCTGTTAGACCAGGCTGTGACAGATAGGAGCCTGCCTGAATCCATCATCCCTATGCTATTGAAGGCTAGGAATTCAGCTTCTTTCTAAGTCTGTCGCTGGAAAGCATATTTCTCAAAAAGCGAGGCAAGGAATTGCATTCACAGGGAGTATTCTGTCGGGAGAAATCTTTGTTTCTCTAGTCTGGTGTGGAGTAATGCTTGATCGTTAAGTACGATGACATACTACTTGCCTCTCACTCCTTAGTTGTGGGCCTTTGTACAAGGTATCCCTTACATTGCTGCTCCTGTATATCCTCCAGTAACTTTGTGGGAGTTCAGCTTGGTGCTGTCAATTCTGTAGAAACTGTCTTTTGAATCTGTACGGGATATTCCTGTGTCTAATCTCACTGCAAGGCTAGTTCTTGAGTTGGCAGCCTAATCCTGTGAGGAGTAATTTCTTGTTCTACTCAAAGTTGTGTTGAGGCCTAACGCCACGGTTTTACATAAGGTGGTTTCCTCCTACCTCAATCCGTTCTCCATTCGTTGTCTTGCTCCCAAACATCAGAGGGAGCTTTCCCTCCCTATCTGAATGTGGTATGTGATGTTCAAGACTGTTTCTCAGCTACTGCTTTCTTCAGGGAATCTGACACATCCTTCATGAGGGTCCCCACAAGGTACAGCCTACGTCTTATTCCACAATTCCCAGATGAATTTGGAAGGTTATCATTCTATAATTTGCTTCACTAATTTTGTTTAGTGCTTCTTGGATTTTCAGCATCAGGCAACTGTTTCTTAGGTTTGCACAGCTACCACCTGGTCTTCTGTTCACACATTTGTTATATTATGCCAAATGGATGTTTGTCTTCTCTGATGCCCGCTTTGGTTGTGGGCCCCTTCTGTTAACCCGTTGTTTATGTGGGACTGTTAGCGCTTTGTTTGCTGTCTTTCCCACCCCTCAGTTGGACTGCTTTTGTTGTAGTGGAATACACTTTATTGTGCAGTTAAGAAATCAAGATTTGTCTTATCTGTAAAAATGTATTTTCTGAAGGTACATTAAGGGTCACAGGTCTCTCTGCTCTGTTCTTATGATCAACTCCTACTGCTTGCTAAAAACAAAAAAGCCCCAAAAAACCCAGGGGAATGCTGGCAATAGGGTTATATTGGGTTATCTTACGACTCTGTTTCTGGAGTCCAATTTCCTGTAGGCAGCTGCATATAGCCTAATGTACTTTGAATACTTTTTTGGATTCTTTTTATTGCTATCAGGATGAACAATCCCTTGTAATAGCATGGGAAATGACAGGTCCTGTATATGGAGACCGTATATATGTATATTAGACCCCAGATCTCTCCTCTGGCCTCCAGTGCAGCAGGTCAGGCGCAGATCAATCTGATTAGCTGCTTAACTGGCCAGTAAACAGAGCCGAAACCAAAAATGACTAAATCCTTGTCGCTTCCAGTTTCTGACATTACACAGTGGGAGGAACAACATTAGTTCCACCCAATGTGGCCAGGGCAGCCTATGCTGCTGGTTGCATCTTTACCGGGTTCTCTGATTGCTAGAAATCCAAGATCACCCTGTGGATTTTTCATCTCTACCAGTTCCCACTAGAGAGTCTGTCTTTTTGCTGCTTTTTCTGTTCTTAAAATTGAATGAAGAATCCAGTAGGCAGAGTGGGTCTTCTGTGTATTGGCTCTTGCGTTGGAGTTGACCTGGGGACTGTAGGTTGCCACTTTTCCTGCCAGATCTTCAATAGATATGACTTTTGATTCAAGTCACCTGCAGCAGTCCAATTTTATGTCCAAGGTCAACAAAAGACTCTTTCCTGTTGTCCCATCTCTTTCCCTGTTAATCAAAATTACAACAGTGTAAGCATGACACAAAACTGGTCTTTACTGACTATTGCACTGGCCTGTGCAATACCACCATTTAGTGAGGCTGATTTACTAAAGGAATTGAGAATGTTCCCAAATAAAGTTGTGTGAAGATTTTGATTTATAGAAGCATTTACAAAGCTGATACTGGTTTACTTTCAGCTGCAACTTTTTTTATTTTTTAGTAAATTTGGCCTCAAAATGTCTATTATATTGGGTAAATAATTGATTGTACCATGATCTGGTTATGATCAAATATAGTTCGTACTCCATTTATACTTACTGATTCTATATATATATATATATATATATATATATATATATATATATATATAAAAATTGTACAGTGTGTGTGCCAATCCTTGTACAAACAAGTCATGTATTTTTCAAGAAGTGACTAATTACCAGTCTTTGTTATTTAATATAAAGCTCTGCAGTGCAATAAAACTGCATTGTCAATTGTACAGCCAAGATCAGAATTTTGTTTTTAATATGCTAATTTTGTAAATTTCAAGCTGGCTTCATTCAGAAAAATACAACATGTAGCTTGGGGGATTTCTGGAACTGCAAAGAGCCTTTTTTCGGGACAGATGTATCATGGTGTAATCTTCCCAAAAAACTGCTGAAATGCTGATGACCAAACTGAAGCGCTTTTTAAAGGAAATCCAGAGAAATACGTGGACTTCCGTTGCTGACCTCTCCATTTGAAAATGTTAGTTACCCGTCATGCTGAGCCAGTAGCTGTAGTTTTTAAGGAGTTCACTGATTGCATACTTGTTACAGCACATTGATTCCCAAAAGTATTTAAGACAAATATGTAGAAAGATAATGTTTTCAGGAAGTCAGTAGTGGTACACCTATGCATTTCACTCAGAGGTTTCCTTTAATAATGGAACAAAAGGTATAATTTTTTGTTCCTTTTTGTTAGCACCTTGCTTTACCCAAGTTTTTGAGCAGACACTAAAATACATTTGCCCTCCTTGTCTCTAAACAATGATCACTGAAAGAAATGCTTATTTACTCCAAATAGGGTGGAAATTTGTAACAAAATACTTGTTTCATTGTAATTATGTTTATCGACTCTTTTTAAATAAATTCTTGTGGTTTTGTTTCAATTATTGTAGTGTTTTTCTGTTGCCAGATCTATATGCTGTGGGTGGCAGGTGCAGGCACAATCATGTATATGTACAGTGCCTTGAAAACGTTTTCATACCCCTTGCAATTTTCCACATTTTGTCATGTTACAACCAAAAAGGTAAATGTATTTTATGTGATAGACCAATACAAAGTGGTGCATAATTGTAAAGTCGAAGGAAAATGATAAATGGTTTTCAAAAATTTTTACAAAAATGCATTTGTATTCAGCCCCCTTTACTCATATTCCTAACTAAAGACTAGTGGAACCAATTGCCTTCAGAAGTCACTTAATTAGTAAATAGAATCCACCGATGTGTAATTTTAATTTCAGTAGAAATATAGCTGTTCTGTGAAGCCCTCAGAGGTTTGTTAGAGAACATTAGTGAACAAACAGCATCTCGAAGGCGATGGAACACACCAGATAGGTCAGGGATCAATTTGTGGGGTTAGGTTATACAGTGAAGGAAAGAAGTGTTTTGATCCCCTGCTGATTTTGAATGTTTGCCCACTCACAAAGAAATGATCAGTCTAAAAAATCGAATGGTAGGTGTATTGTAACACTGAGAGAATAGCAACAAAAAATTCAAAATAAATGCATGTCTAACAAATTTATGCACTGATTTGCATGTTCATGAGGGATTTCTGAGGATCTCCGACAGGGAGAACTGTTTTGTTTACGAACAGTTCTCCCTGTCAGCTCGGCACAGCACAGCCATCCAAAGCAGTGTGATTACAGTGAAGCACACTGACACCGCCACAAAGTAATACACTACCACCACACAGTTAAGTTTGATCGCCCCTCATGTTAACCCCTTCCTGCCCAGTGCCATTAGTACAGTGTCAGTGTTTTTTGTAGCACTGATCACTGTATTGGTGTCACTGGTGATGTCAGTGATACCAAGTCAGTTCCCCCCCAGTGTCAGAATGTCCACTGCAGTCTTGCTATAAGTCACTGATTGCCACCATTACTAGTAAAAATAAGTAAAAACAAAAAAGCCCAGTATATATACCGCCATTTGTACACGTTATAACTTTCACATAAAGCAATTAATTTATACATATTGGGATTTTAGTTTTTTTTAGCAAAGACATCTAGCACAATACATTTTGGTGTAAATTTAGGACGAAATTTGATTTTTTTTTTTTTTTTACTGGACATGTTTAATAGCGAAATTAAAAAAAAAATTTTTTCTCAAAATTGTCACTTTTTATTTTTTTATAGCGCAAAAAATAAAAAATGTACAGGCAAAAAAAAAACCACCAAAAGAAAGCTCAATTTGTGGGAAAAAAAGAATGTAAATTTAATTTGGGTGCAGCACTGCATGACCGTGCAATTGTCCGTTAAAATTACGCAGCGCCGTAACACAAAATGGCCTGAACAGGAAGGGGGGTACATCCTCAGGAGGGCAAGTAATTAATTCTTTTCAATCAACCATATATCAATGCCGTTTAGTATTATCTAGGAACTAAACAAAATAAAAGGTCTAAGTGAGGTATCAATACATTTTGTTCCTAGAAATAAACAAATGGTTAGCACAGAAGACATATTACACAAGACACAAAACATGGCCATTATTGTTGATTCATGAGTGCACTCTATTACCGATAATAAATTAACTTGTATCAATTAATTAATACATTAATTAGCTATCACCACATGGATTTTCATTAAAGGACGTCCATCAAAAGTTGTCAATTTACCATGATTGAGATGACATTCACGAATTCACCACATTTGTGCACAAACATTATACGTCATCATAAATTTAGATTTTTCTAATTCATCCTGTTGCTGAATCCCATGCGGATCTTGGAAACACCTAAACTTCTAGGAACAGATCTGGATCTTTCTGTGTTGACAAGAAAACTTGGTAAAAATCATTGGTGTTATTTTCTTGAATATTGCACTGTATTAGGCTCCATGCACACTGGGCGTTTTAATAACGCTGGTAAAGTTAGCTGTGTAAAGTCACGTTAAAAATGTGAGTATTTCTGGGTTTTTTAGTGTTTTTGCACTAGTGTTTAGCCACGTTTTTTCCGTATTTGCATTTTTTTTAATTTTTTTTTTTTTTTTTTTTTTTTTGCTCATAAAAAAGGTCAAAAAATGCTGGTTTGCCATGATTTAGCACGTTTGCATCGTTTTTTACAGCTAGAAACCCACTAGTTCGGTTTGGTTTTTTTGGTTTTTTTCCCAGCCAAAAAACATCCCTGCCAAAAATGATGATTAGTCTATGTGTGCATTGACACATAGGATAACATGCTGGGGTCAGAGAACGAAATGTGGTAACGTCATTTCCGACAGGAACGGCTGCAGCCATATTGGGTCACCCAGTACACCCATATCAGTAAATGTGATTGATGCCTTGTTTGATCTGTTCCCATGTAAGTGTGCATTTGTCTTTACAATAAATTTGATTAATTTACAATATTACACTTTGGAAGCACTTTTTCTTGTCTCCCTGGGAATGGTGTGAGTTGGCTGTTTTTTTTTCTGGCCCAACGAACCCCTGGCAGGAGTTCTGTGCGCTGGTGGATTTCCATGTCCAAAGGTGAACGATATATTACCACCGCTGAACAGTATGGTCCACCAGTGAGGGGGATATTATCCTTACATCGCCGTTCGGGATTCCACTTAAAGGGACCCTGCAGTGAGTGTCCTAAAAGCCTTTTGGCCCCTTGGGGTCTGGGTGCAGAGGTGAGGAAGCAATTTAGCTGGTGTGGGATTCAACAATCATTTACATATCCACGTTGTGTGTTGTTTTTTTTTTTTTTTGTTTTTTTTTATGCGTTTTTGTTGGATGTTTTTGCACATGGACTGTGTCGCATTTAAGATTTTTTTTAGTCACGTTATTTATTTCTTCATTGTGTTATTGTATTTTACAGTGCACAGTAATACATTAATTTGGTTTCACTGTGCGTTTGTATTACCATTTTCTGTTTTATACTAGTTACACTCTATATATGTTTGCCACATTTATTTATGGTATTTATATGGTCACTTATTAGTCGTTTTATGTCACATGGCATTTTGATGCAGATTGTGTTATGACTCTTTAGCCTCATGGTCACAATTTTTGGCCGCACTGTTATTGTCATTCTTCTGTGATAAGTGGTTTGTCCACTTTTAATATTAAGCACTTCATTTTGTATTTTTCACATTTTTGCTCCACTTTCTCAGTTGTATTCACGTTATTTCATTTGTTATGACAGACTCATATGTCCTGCTATTACTGTGATTTAGTTAATATTTTATTTTCCCTGATTGTTTCCTTGCGTTTTGCCCACGGTCACGGTTTTTTGTCTGTTACACCTTTTTGGTCCTCATTTTGAACCTTTTATTATTTCACCTTTCCCTTCACTCCTATATTCCTTCCATTTACTGATTATGTTATGGTGTTTTATCTATTGTCTTCTCATCTCATTATTTGTCTTGGAATGTCTGTGGCATTATTGTGGTTAGAGCAACATCAATTTTCTGGTTGTTGTTTTTTTCTGGTGGTATAGCCAGGTGTATGCTGCTGTCCCAATAGTCCCATCTTTTCTAGTAGCAGCGTGAAAAGTTTTTTACATATTTTTTACATGCTGGGGAGTTTACTGGCTGGTGAAAAAAAACATCAAAAACCAAAAACAGCCACTGTAAAAATGTCCAGTGTGCATGAGGATCAACAATATGGACAATACAAAGTAGATATACATCTCCAGTGATTGTTCACTAGTGTCCTATGTTATGCTGTTACTCTTAGCTTGGTCTTGATCACAAATATAACAAGTTATACAGAACTTTACTAGTCACCTAACCTGTACAAATGAGAGCCATTAAAGGACTACACCAAGGTTTTATTGGTGGGTAGAGCCTTCTCCCTTTCCGCGCCCAGTAGGCTGGAATAGAGAACTAAACCGTTAAATAATTATAATAATCATGGCTGCTTTTAGGAGTTTAAAGGGTGTCGACCTGAATTAGCCATTTTTATTTCTTTGTTTCAAATTATCCTAGAGTTACATAGTGAAACCTGACAATTTCACCAGGATTGTATTTTTGCTACATAATTAAACATTTCCCTTTGCCTTGCATATCGCCCGCATTTGAACATCACGTTATACATATTTCTTGGTCAAAAATGTCTTGCTTCACAAACAGACTTTCTATCAAGGCTCCATGTACACTGCAGCTGATAAACTCACATTTAGGAGCTTTTTCTGCGTTTTTTTTTTTTTCTTCTTCAGCAACCCCCGAACTCTCCCTAATGTTTTCCTATGTGTCCATGTACATGTTGTCGTTTACAATCAGTTGAGTTTACAGTTGTTTTTTTCAACGCACCAAACTTGCATTCAGGAGTAGATTTTATCAGCTTTTTTATTTTTTGGATCAAATAAAACTATAAAAAACACACATGCAAAAAAAAATTCAGCAAAACGCTAAATGTTAATACAAAAATGCTAAAAACCACTGAAAAACTAAAGTTTTTAGCGTTCTTAAAATGCCCAGTGTGCATGGAGCCTTCAACAATAGTGAGCCACAATCTTAATAGGGAAATTCCATATTACATATTTCCTTATCATACTCTTAGGCAATTTCTGGATTTAGCAAAAAAAAAAAAAAAAAATCTGTGGATAGGCTTTACATCTGCTCTGGAACGTGTTAAAGGCAGCTGGTGCATCATACTCATGGGGGTTGCTAGCCTGCTTAGATGTACAAAAGAATGGAAAAACAGCTCTCCATTATCCAGTGGAGCTGGATGAATTCTGTCAAACACTAGAACTTCTTAACCAGTGGACTTCGATGTGAAGATTCCATCTTATCACAAAGAATTCTGGCCCTTCCTGGAAATAAACTGTTAGCAAGAAAAAATAGTAGTCAATAGTGGACTTTTTGAGACTTAATTAGGGTTTTTGTGCTGTTGCAGGCATTGAGACTCAGTTTACATCTGATCTTAGAATAATTGCATATAAGATTTACAGTACGTGTATATGTTCTGAGAATAGGTAGCAGCCCAATTATGGAGCCTAACTTTAATGCATAGTGAGTTTGTAAAGATCAGGTTATTTCTCCATTCGATAAAGATCTGATTATGAAGTCTCAATCAATTCTGCAGTGAGACATTTACAAAGTAAATTTTAATTTTGAAAGGACAAAGTGCCTCTAAGTGTAAACTGTGTGACAATATTTAATAAGAAGGAACAGTATCTCACAGAAGTGAGTACACCGATCACATTTTTGGAAATATTTGATTCTATCTTTTCATGTGACAACACTGAAGAAATGACACTGTGCTACAATGTGACGTGAGTGTACAGCTTGTATAACAGTGTAAATTTGCTGTCCCCTCAAAATAACTCAACACACAGCCATTAATGTCTAAACCCCTGGCAACAAAAGTGAGTACACCCCTAAGTGAAAATGTCCAAATTGGGCCCAAAGTCTCAATATTTTGTGTGGCCACCATTATTTTCCATCACTGCCTTAACCCTCTTGTGCATGGAGTTCACCAGAGCTTCACAGGTTGCCACTGGAGTCCTCTTCCACTCCTCCATGATGACATCACGGAGCTGGTGGATGTTAGAGACCTTGCACTCCTCTACCTTCTGTTTGAGGATGCCCCACAGATGCTCAATAGGGTTTAGTTCTAGAGACAAGCTTGGCCAGTCCATCGCCTTTACCCTCAGCTTCTTTAGCAAGGCAGTGGTCGTCTTGGAGGTGTGTTTGGGGTCGTTATCATTTTGGAATACTGCCCTGCAGCCCAGTCTCTGAAGGGAGGGGATCATGCTCTGCTTCAGTATGTCACAGTACATGTTGGCATACGTAATCATAATTTTTTCTTGGTCTCATCAGACCACAGGACATGGTTCCAGTAATACGACTAAGGAGTCTGCTTGTCTTCAGCAAACTGTTTGTGGGCTTTCTTGTGCATCATCTTTAGAAGAGGATTCCTTCTGGGATGACAACCATGCAGACCAATTTGATGCAGTGTGCGGCGTATGGTCTGAGCACTGACAGGCTAACCCCCCCACCCCTTCAACCTCTGCAGCAATGCTTGGCAGCACTCATACGTCTATTTCCCAAAGACAACCTCTGGATATGACACAGCATGTGCACTCAACTTCTTTGGTGGACCATGGTGAGGCCTGTTCTGAATGGAAACTGGCCTGTTAAACCACTGTATGGTCTTGGCCACTGTGCTGCAGCTCAGTTTCAGGGTCTTGGCAATCTTCTTATAGCCTAGGCCATCTTTACGTAGAGCAACAATTCTTTTATTCATATCCTCAGAGTTCTTTGACATGAGGTGCCATGTTGAACTTCCAGTGACCAATATGAGAGAGTGAGAGCGATAACAGCAAATTTAACACAGCTGCTCCCCATTCACACCTGAGACCTAGTAACACTAACAAGTCACATGACACTGTGAAGGGAAAATGGCTAATTGGGCTCAATTTGGACATTTTTACTTAGGGGTGTACTCTCTCTTTTATCAAAGACGAATTCTCCTGCGCTCTAGGACTCAGGTGGCGAATAGATGGAACCAGGCCTGGAGAAATCGTCCGCCAATGCATAAAGGGCTGTGCGGCTCCAAAACAAGGCTGGGGAAGCCCGATCAATACTGCAGAATGAAATGAAAACGAGAAGCGCACCAATCTTGCGCATTACCTCAGTAACCAAAATTTATTAATTGTAAAAAATATACTCACAAACGGCGAATTAAATCAGGCATGTAAGTCCTCACAGGGACTTGAAGATAGCGTGAGTCCCATCAAGGGAATGGGTGTTCAGTATAGCTGACGCGTTTCGAAGGTAATCCCTTCTTCATCTTTTGTTGCCAGGGGTTTAGACATTAATGGCTGTGTGTTGAGTTATTATGAGGGGACAGCAAATTTACTCTTATACAAGCTGTACACTCACTACTTTACATTGTAGCAAAGTGTCATTTCTTCAGTGTTGTCACATGAAAAGATATAATAAAATATTTACAAAAATGTGAGAGGCATACTCACTTATGTGAGATACTGTAAGTATAGAAACTCACATCTTGGATAATAAAAACAGGCTCATAGGAAAGTGGTGTAAAAACATCTGTCGCCAGATGTAGATGACTGATCCAGAGAGGAGTGAACCTTAGTCCACCAGCTGGTGGTGCTGCATCAAGTAAAGCATGGATGGTGAAGTCTGGCTGGGTCTCCAATATGTCCGGAGTTAGTCAGGTTGGGCGTCTGATGTCAACCTGACTCTAGAAATTCCTTCAGAATTTCTAGAGTTAATGTGGTTACACCCCTTTAGCACCTGATGGATAAATGCATGCACTAGCTGTATGGATTTGAGCACAGGGATCTCTTGTTTGTTGTATTGTTGGGTCAGTAGCCAGACCTGAACCTTGTAGCTCTCCCCATTGTGTCTTTTCCCCTATGCTAGCATTGTGTCCACAGTAGCACTTGTGTAGGCAGGGCAGAGTAGGACTGGCCATAGAGGGATTACTTTGACGCAGTTGGCCAGCTTAAACATGTATTGCAATATGTGTGAACCAAATATCCCTATTTGTTGCATAGTTTGCTTGAAAGGGTATATACCAGTGTGCAGAGGGTCCTTCAGAATTTCTGATGTCATCGGGTGTGACGCATTTCTGAGCATGTGCAGACCAACGTTGGCCGGCGCTTTTTCACCAGGCCTGACATGACTAACTCAGGACATATTGGGTACCCAGCCAGACTTCACCATCTATGCTTCACCTGATGCAGCACCACCTGCTGGCAGACCAAGGTTCACTTCTCTCTGGATCAGTCATTTACATCTGGGGACAGACGTTTTATACCACTTCCTTATGAGCCTGTTTTAATTATCCAAGAAGTGAGTTGCTATACTTGCCTTCTTCTTAAATATTGTCACACAATTTACATTTAGAGGCGCTGTGTCCTTTTGTTCTGCAGAGTTTGCTTCGCTCAATCGCAGCCTGCCCTTACTGGATTATCCCTGCCCACATTGGAACTTATTATAATACAGTGGGGCAAAAAAGTATTTAGTCAGCCACCAATTGTGCAAGTTCTCCCACTTAAAAAGGTGAGAGAGGCCTGTAATTGGCATCATAGGTAGACCTCCACTATGAGAGACAAAATGAGAAAAAAAATCCAGACAATCACAGTGGCTGATTTGGAAATAATTTATTTTGCAAATTATGGTGGAAAATAAGTATTTGGTCAATATCAAAAGTTCAGCTCAATACTTTGTTATATATCCTTTGTTGCCAATGACAGAGGTCAAATGTTTCCTGTAAGTCTTCACAAGGTTGGCACACAATGTTCCTGGTATGTTGGCCCATTCCTCCATGCAGATCTCCTCTAGAGCAGTGATGTTTTGGGGCTGTCGCTGGGCAACACGGACTTTCAACTCCCTCCAAAGGTTTTCTATGGGGTTGAGAGCTGGAGACTGGCTAGGCCACTTCAGGACCTTGAAATGCTTCTTACGAAGCCACTCCTTCGTTGCCCGGGCAGTATGTTTGGGATCATTGTCATGTTGGAAGACCCAGCCACGTTTCATCTTCAATGCCCTTGCTGATGGAAGGTTTGTACTCAAAATCGCACGATACATGGCCCCATTCATTCTGTTCTGTACATGGATCAGTCATCCTGGTCCCTTTGCGGAGAAACAGCCCCAAAGCATGATGTTGCCACCCCCATGCTTCACAGTAGGTATGGTGTTCTTTGGATGCAACACAGCATTCTCTCTCCTCCAAACACGACGAGTTGTGTTTCTACCAAACAGTTCTATTTTGGTTTCATCTGACCATATGACATTCTCCCAATCCTCTTCTGGATCATCCAAATGCGCTCTAGCAAACTTCAGACGGGCCGGACATGTACTGGCTTAAGCAGGGGGACACGTCTGGCACTGCAGGATCTGAGTCCCTGGCGGCGTAGTGTGTTACTGATGGTAGCCTTTGTTACGTTGGTCCCAGCTCTCTGCAGGTCATTCACTAGGTCCCCCCGTGTGGTCCTGGGATTTTTGCTCACCTCTCTTGTGATCATTTTGACCCCACGGGGAGAGATCGTGCGTGAAGCCCCAGATCGAGGGAGATTATCAGTGGTCTTGTATGTCTTCCATTTTCTAATTATTGCTCCCACAGTTGATTTGTTCACACCAAGCTGCTTGCCTATTGCAGATTCAGTCTTCCCAGCCTGGTGCAGGTCTGCAATTTTGTTTCTGATGTCCTTCGACAGCTCTTTGGTCTTCACCATAGTGGAGTTTGGAGTGTGACTGTTTGAGGTTGTGGACAGGTGTCTTTTATACTGATAACAAGTTCAAACAGGTGCCATTGATACAGGTAATGAGTGCAGGACAGAGGAGCCTCTTAAAGTAGAAGGTACAGGTCTGTGAGAGCCAGAAATCTTGCTTGTTTGTAGGTGACCAAATACTTATTTTCCACCAGAATTTGCAAAATAAATTCTTTCCAAATCAGCCAATGTGATTGTCTGGATTTTTTTTCAAATTTTGTCTCTCATAGTTGAGGTCTACTTATGATGCCAATTACAGGCCTCTCATCTTTTTAAGTGGGAGAACTTGCACAATTGGTGGCTGACTACATACTTTTTTGCCCCACTGTATATACATGGACTGCTGAACCATGCGCCTGTCATTCTTATACAGACTTTAATTTTGACCCTGTAATATTGGTATGCAATATGGTTGAAGAACGGGAAAAAAAAACTAGTACCATCAACCTCTGCTTGCTTTTAGTCTTACTCTCTGACTTTAAACATCATTGCTGCCTTCCTTCATCCCTTGTCGAAAAGACTTTGTGTTGTTGCACATGAGCATAAAATATGTTGGAGGAGTGGGGTCGTTTTAGGATGCCAGAATATAAATAAAGTAAGATTAGACTTGAGGGAGGTGAAAGTTATTCCCTAAGTGTTTAAAGTGTTTTTTTTGTCGGGGGGGGGGGATTCAGCTCGCAGCTGTGCTGCATTTTTACCGCTCCCCAACCAACTTCTCCCCCTTGAGCTCTAAAGGCAGCTGATGGAGGAAACAGCTATAAATGCTGTTGCACTCAGTGGGCAGGCAGTAGCACCAATCAAATGCGACTTATTCACCATGTGGTTGTGCTGCAGGGTTTTAGGGGTTAAACAGGCGGTGAAGAGGCAACATTAACCACTTCCTGCTTGGTCTATAGTCAAATGATGGAATGTCCCATTCACCATTCCGGGTGGACGTTATATGATGTCCTCCTGGAAAGAGCCATGCTGCGGCGAGATCTGTCACCCGCTGTGACTACCAGACACAGCAGCTGACTGATCAGTGTACCGGCCGCTGCCAATACCATGTGATTGCTGTGACCAATCGCAGCAAATCCCATGACAATTCTACGCAATGGATGGCATTCATTCATGCCATCCATTGTGTACTATCGTGTAGATCTCTGCAATCACATGGTACAGTGCCAATCACAACTAGCCACAATAATAACCACTGAATGAATCCATTTCATTCAGTAAAAATGGCTCCTTATAAGCGTGAAATTCACTGGTATAAGCATTCATAATGTGTATAAAAATTTAAAATCCTGATCACTTCCCCAGAGTAGTATAGTGTTATTATAATAATATTATATTGCTCTGGTCACAGTGTGTTAAAAAAATTGTAACGAAAAAAAATTTATTTTTTTTTGTTTTTTAACAGTTATAGGATGACACTGCACTGGTGACAGTATGTAAAAAAAATGCAAGAAAAAAAAACTTTTTTTAAAAAAATTTAATTTTCCAAAAATTTGACAAAAGCATTACAACTTCAAAAAACTTGCTATGCCTCTTGCTAATTACCTTAGACTCTCTACTTTTCAAAAAGGCCATTGGGGGGTATTTGTACTGTCCTGACATTTGGGGGGGTATTTGTACTGTCCTGACATTTGGGAAATTTGTACTGCCCTGATATTTGGGGTGGGGATTTGTCCTGTTCTGACAATTGGGGATTTGTACTGTCCTGACATTTAGGGGGTATTTGTACTGTCCTAACATTTGGGGGAGATTTGTCTTTTTGTAACATTTGGGGGGATTTTTACTGTCGTGGTGTTTTCGGACCTCAAGAAATGAGATTGGCTGTCAGTACATCAGGAATGATCGATTTTCAGATATATACCATAGTTTGTGGACTCTAACTTTCCTACAAAGTAAACAATATACACTATTTTGGGTTATTTTGTGTAGCAGAATACAGTTTGACCTAAATATATGAAGAGATTATTTATTTGCAAAATTGTACAACAGATGCAAAGAAAATCGTGGGGATGGAGATTTGGTATTTTTTTTATTTAGCAAAAAATAAAATGGTGGTGATTAAATACCGCCAAAAGAAAGCTCTATGTGTGAAAAAAGGATAGAAATCTCACATGGGTGCAGTGTTGCATGACCACGCAATTGTCCGCCTCCTTAACCCCTGCAAAAAATTGGGGAGTGGGGAAAGACTAGGAACCATGGACGCAAGGGGAAAAAGAGGGAGGTATGAGTAGGAGACGGGGGGGATGGGTAGAGAAGAAATGGAATGAAAGTAGGGGATCCTGGTCTGTATAGGGATTAAAAAAAAGGGGGGGGGGATTTGTGTTAGCATGAGGGAAGGGGGAGGAGAGGAAAATAGATGAGAATCAAGGGGACTGGAGAAGGATGGTCAGGGAAGGGCAAGGGGAATACTGTCACCTGGTAAGGAATAGCCACAGTATGATAAAAGCAATAAGGGAGGGAGGTGTGGGAGGGAAGGAAGAAGGGGTAGAAGGGAGGGAGAGGTTGAAGGAGGGAAGGGAGGGGTGGAAGGAAGGGAGGGGTTGAAAGAAGAGGGGGAAGGGAGAGGAGTGGGAGGGGTGGAAGGAAGGCAGGGAGGGAGGGGTGGAAGGAGGGGTTGAAGGAATAGAGTGGTGGGAGGGAGGGAGGGAGAGAGAAGTGGAAGGAAGAGAGGGGTTGGAGGAAGGCAGGGAGGGCTGGAGGGAAGGCAGGGAGGGAGGACTCACATGCTCAGTCAGATGCATCAGAGCTGTTGGCTGCTGTGTTCAATTTCCCACCCACACATCCTCTGAAGCTGCACGGACAGGAGTGTGTGTGGGCATAGGGGGAGAAAGAGCAGATCCAGCCTCTCTCCCCTCTTCTCCTATTGGTGTGGAGGATGGAGGGCGGGGCTGGGCACTGAGAAGCACACAGCAAGGGGGCAGAAAGAAAACAATGTTCAGGGATGATCAGTGCAGCAGTAGGGGCGGTGACAAGCGGCGATCTCCTGCATAGCTTTCAATGAAGCAGCTTCTCCTTCTCTCCCTCCTATGGCTTCCAGCTGCTTCATTGAAGCCATACAGTCACTGCCCCCACCGCTGCCCCTCCCACACCCCCTAGTTGCGGCCCTGCTCGCCTCCACCTTATTTCCATTCATCCAATGCGATCGGGCAAGTGGAATTTTCAAGGGCTGTTACAGGGGATGTTTGACAGCTCTCCTCCTCTGGGGGGGGTGTCAGACCCCTCTGAGTCCCCCCCCCTTTATCTATGCCCCTGATCTAAACCCACCTGTAAAAAAGATGTGGTTTAGCGATAACTTGCATCTATTTTATGTTTGCAGGAAACACGCTTGAGGATCTCATCAAAAAATAACCTTCAAACTAATCATTTTCCTTGCTGATTCCATAGTTTTTCTAATAATGACTGAGGTAAGGGAGTTGCATTTGGGTTTAGTAAACAAGTACATTTAAATCTTACTGAGAGGTGTGCGAATTCTGAGGTTCTTATTTATAAAAGATTTTATGAATGGCATTATGTATACTGTAGCAACTTTATATTGTCCTAACCAGAATTGGACCCAATTCCTTCAAGTACTATCTAAGGCATTTGATTTTAGGGAAAGGGTCCTTATTCTATCCAGTAATTTTCATCCATCTCTGGGTCCCTTGTTGGACTCTTCGAATGGCCATACAGCCATGTAATATCAGCAATTGAATTCAATAAGAAAAGTCTCAACTGGTTACAGTTAATGGGTGTGTGGAGAATATTTTGCCCTAGGGAAAGAGATTATTAGTTTTATTCACGTATACACAATTCTTACTGTGAGTTTGACCTAAAGCAGTAATAAAATCTAAAGCAGAAGTATAATTATTTGCCAGCTTGCCAATCATTAGCTTTTTTTAGACTTTTTTTCTTCTGTTTACACCTGGTGTTCCAGCCAGTAATGCACCTCCTTTATTAAGGCTCCATGTACTAGGTTTTTTTTAAGCTCTTAGAAGCTGTTAATAGCATTTATTTTCTGCTGCTAGATGCTAAATCGTGTTGTCCTGTGTGTCCATGCACACTATTTTAGGTTAGTAGCATTTTTCAAGCTTCAGCGTTTAAGAGCAGAAAAAAAAAGTTTTTGTAGAGTTTTTGGGAGCATTTTTCCTGCGAATAAAAATGCTAAATACTACTAAAACGGTACTAACAGCTTTTTTTTCTAGGTTTTTTCCCCCTACATGTACTGTAAAAACACAAATAAAATGCTAATGCTTCTGAATGCTTCTAAACACTACCAAAATGCTAATAAAAATGCAATTACCAGCATTTTTATCCAGCGTTTGTGAGCTTAAAAAAAAAACAAAAAAAGCTAGTATGCATGGAGTCACAGAGTACATTACACTGGATAAAGGAAGAAACAAGAACACCTTTGCACAGCAGCATTGTCCCTCTGGGGGGAGGGAAGTATTTAGATTTAGAAACACTAACAGAATGAAGCTAAACTAAAGCTTATACTTTATAAGCAACAGTTTTATTTGTTTTGGGATAAAGGTTTTCCGTAAATAAAAGCTGATCATTGTAAGCACCCTGTCAGTGGTTAATGGTTTGTCTCAATCCTCTAATGGCTACATCTGCAGGACAGCTTGTTCTATTTAAAGACAACAGCCTTACTGGCTAGATCACCAGGTAAAATAAAGGAAAGAAAGCCTAAACAAAGACGTTTTTACAACCACTTTGTCAGATCATTCTCCAGCGATGGCATTATTGAGTCCCAGCTGCTCCTAAACACTTTAACTGGAAATTAAATGAGTCTTTAATAACAGATCCATTAATACATAATTCCATTGCTGCTGATATTAAATTCCTTTTTCACCATAATAATTTACCAGATACACAGTATCAATTGCCACGATCAGGGAGGCACATAAATCCTTCATTCTTGGCAAACTCATAGCTCACAGTGGTAGCAGAAAGAGGAAAGTTAGAAGAACTTCAGAGTTGAACTGAATTTCAAACTGGCCGCACTCTGTTACCTTTCCTTTTCATGTATGTCATCTATCTCCATAGCTTACTCATCAACATGTTTGTGAGGATATGAGACAGAAGGGACCAGGGGCGGACTGACCATTTGGAAACTTGGGCACTGCCCGATGGCCCGGGGTCAGTAGGGTGCCCCATGAGATGCCCCTGGTACCTTTTTCATAAGCTTTTTTGAGTTTGGGCAAGGACACAGGGGCCCCATGATCCCCTATTGCCCAAGGGCCCCATGAGTTGTTAGTCCACCCCTGGAAGGAACCACTGCACATATGTACACAAGGAGAACTATAATCAATACTTTTTTTCATTTCGGATAGAGTAATGAATGAAGGGTTATAACCCCTATGAGAATTTTTTTTGCCATCTGTTTCACATTGTGGACATTTTCCCTTAACTTACCATTCCATAGCCAAACAAGAAGTCAGAGGAAATCCCTGAAACTTAAGGGAATTCTGGGGGGACCCCCAGGTCCCCATTTGAAGATTTTCCCCTATTACTTTTCTGGGCACAGCCCAAAATGTGGGATTTTCTTTTACGATAATGGTAAACAGGACAAATAGGGCGGGTGAATCTCTGTAACAGGGACACAGACAGCAATAAAAACTGACAGGGGTTCTAATCCATCTCCCCTCTATCCAAAACTAAAACAAAAAAGTTTTGCCTTTAGTTATATTTTAAATCTTCTATAATATATTTGCAGGTTTGTAGCTCTCAGAATGAAAGACCCAATAAATCACTGACCCATGGTTTACACATCTAATCTTATGGTATAGTAAATACAATAATTACTATTATTTATATCTTATAAATGATGTCTGGACCCAGGGTAGTTGGTGCTCCCCCTTTTTTTGTTTTAGTTATCGGTCTGCTTCTCCTGTGCTATGGGGTAAATTGCATTTTTAGGTAGTGGATTGAAACAGGGAATAAAAAAAAAAAATCATTTGGATAACAAAAAAAAATTCTAAAGGTTATTCCCAGTCTCTTCCTCTTTTACCTTGTCTAAAAAGTAGTTGAGAAAAAGATTCCACTTTTGATCTTGTTGCACCTTCATTTTTTATACATTGGTCCTATTTGTGAACATGTAGTAGAGGTTTACATCCATTGGGTGGCAGTTCAGTACAAGTTATAACAAGCAAGCTATTCTAGTGCAGAGTTGGTTAGCTATGCTACTTTTACAGGTACAACATTTGTATTATTTTTACTCCTATGCTTTTCATGCCCTACTTTGTTTGAAACTGTAATCACAGCGCATAGCATATGCATATAGGGAGTTACATTACTCACAATTGTTCCTCATTTGGAACCAAAGTCCTCTGTACAATTTTCCCCCTCAGCTGTCCCTTTTTTGGTCAAATTTTAGCTCTATAAAAACGTACTTTAACTACCAAAGGTATTATACTGCATTAAACCTTTTATCCAGCCTCTAAATTTTGCATATTTTTCGAAAAGCCAGTATAGAGTAGTAGAGGTGATAAAAAAAAGCCACTTGTGGGTTTAAAGTTTTAATAAACCCACAACAGTAAAATCAGTATATACAGGTGAAACTCGAAAAATTAGAATATCGTGCAAAAGTTCATTTATTTCAGTAATGCAACTTAAAAGGTGAAACTAATATATGAGATAGACTCATTACATGCAAAGCAAGATAGTTCAAGCCGTGAATTATCATCATTGTGATGATTATGGCTTACAGCTCATGAAAACCCCAAATCCACAATCTCAGAAAATTAGAATATTACATGCAATCAATAAAACAAGGATTGTAAATAGAACAATATCGGACCTCTGAAAAGTATAAGCATACAAGCAGACAAGCTTTATGGGGATGCTGACTTCATTTTCCAGCAGGACTTGGCACCTGCCCACACTGCCAAAAGCACCAAAACCTGGTTCAATGACCGTGGGATTACTGTGCTTGATTGGCCAGCAAACTCGCCTGACCTGAACCCCATAGAGAATCTATGGGGCATTGCCAAGAGAAAGATGAGAGACATGAGACCGAACAATGCAGAAGAGCTGAAAGCCGCTATTGAAGCATCCTGGTCTTCCATAACACCTCAGCAGTGCCACAGGCTGATAGCTTCCATGCCACGCCGCATTAAGGCAGTAATTGCTGCAAAAGGGGCCCAAACCAAGTACTGAGTACATATGCATGCTTATACTTTTCAGAGGTCCGATATTGTTCTATGTACAATCCTTGTTTTATTGATTGGATGTAATATTCTAATTTTCTGAGATTGTGGATTTGGGGTTTTCATGAGCTGTAAGCCATAATCATCACAATTATGACAAATCACGGCTTGAACTATCTTGCTTTGCATGTAATCAGTCTATCTCATATATTAGTTTCACCTTTTAAGTTGCATTACTGAAATAAATTAACCTTTGCACAATATTCTAATTTTTTGAGTTTCACCTGTATATGCAGTAAAGCATGCTTGCTGTACTCACTGTGGAACCTAAGGGGTTAATCCTCCGCATTGTGTAAAAAGGATGTTTGATCCTGTCTTCTCTAAACCTCCCCTTCTTCTACTGTCCCCAATCCATCTGCTGATAGAACAGAGCCTTGGGGGCAAGCTGCACATGCTCAGTTTGGAGTGTATTGCTAGAGAGTTTTTTTTTTCTTGAGAGAGTGCATGTGATCAGCACAGGGCCAATCAACACTGTCCAGACAGAGGGTCAGGGGTTCTGCAACCTCATAGGACAATCAAGGGAGAATGAAAACTCCTTCTACAAGCTTTAACCAGTGCTCTGCTGGACACTGATAGAAGTCACAAAACTGCTATAACTGCTGATGAGAAAAGGCATTTAGCAGTTTATATTTATTAAAATAATTGCATTTCCGTGTACTGTGGGAGACCTGATATAGTGAATGCAGGGTCCTGGGTTTAGTAACACTATAAGCAATACATTTTGCATATCTAGGTAAGGCGAGGCTTGGTATTGGTGTGCTCTTAACTTTGCTTTAGAAGTGTCATTCTTTCGCATGTCAGAAATGTGGTGTTATTTGACCCAGTTTTGTAACTAGAATTATCTTCCTAAGGAAAGTCAAAGAAATGTCTTTATTGTACTGTATATCAAAACATAATGATTAGAAAGCCTTGTGTCCTGGGATGTACAGTTGTGTTCAAAATAATAGCAGTGTGTTGAAAAAAGTGAATAAAGCTCAAAATCCTTCTAATAGCTTTTATTTTCATACACACAAATGCATTGGGAACACTACACATTCTATTCCAAATCAAAACATGAAGAAAAATATATCAAATTTGTGTTGTTCCTCTAAAAAAATTGAAGAAAAGTGAATATTAGACTGTTCAAAAAAATAGCAGTATTTGTATTCTTCTTTACAAACTCAAACATTCACTATATAAACTGAAAAATGTTTGAAGATTTTGCTTTCCTTTGAATCACTTAATTAATATTTAGTTGTATAAGCACTGTTTCTGAGAACTGCTGTACATCTGTGTTGCATGGAGCCAACCAACTTCTGGCACCTGTGAACAGGTATTCCAGCCCAGGATGATTGGACTACATTCCACAGTTCTTCTTTATTTCTTGGTTTTACCTCAGAAACTGCATTTTGATGTCACCCCACAAGTTTTCTATTGGATTAAGATCCGGGGATTGGGCTGACCACTCCATAACGTCAATCTTGTTGGTCTGGAACCAAGATGTTGCACGTTTACTGGTGTGTTTGGGGTCGTTGTCTTGTTGGAACACCCATTTCAAGGGCATTTCCTCTTCAGCATAAGGCAGCATGACCTCTTCTGATGTATTTAAACTGATCCATGATCCCTGGTATGCGATAAATAGGCCCAACACCGTAGTATGAGAAACCTCCCCATATCATGATGCTTGCGCAACCATGCTTCACTGTCTTCACAGTGTACTGTGGCTTGAATTCAGTGTTTGGGGGACGTCTGACAAACTGTCTCCAGCCACTAGACCCAAAAAGAACAATCTTACTTTCATCAGTCCACAAAATGTTGCGCCATTTCTCTTTAGGCCAGTCAATGTGCTCTTTGGCAAATTGTAACCTCTTCAGCACATGTCTTTTTTTCAACAGTGGGACTTTGCGGGGGCTTCTTGCAGATAGCTTGGCTTCACATAGGCATCTTCTAATTGTAACAGTACTCACAGGGAACTTTAGACCTTCTTTGATGTTCCTGGAGCTGATTGTTGGCTGAGTCCTTGCCATTTTGGCTATTCTTCTATCCATTCGAATGGTAGTTTTTCGCTTTCTTCCACATCTTTCAGGTTTTGGTTGCCATTTTAAAGAGTTTGCAATCATTTTAGCTGAGCAGCCTATCATTTTCTGTACTTCTTTATATGTTTTCCCCTCTCCAATCAACTTTTTAATCAAGGTACGCTGTTCTGAACAATGTCTGGAACAACCCATTTTCCTCAGAATTTCAGAGAGAAATGCACTGTAACCAGAATGTACAACATTTGCTGCCTTCCTTCCTTAAATAAGGGCAATAATTGCCACCTGTTTTTCAAAGAATGAATGACCTCACTAATAGAACTCCACACTGCTATTATTTTGAACATGCCCCTTTCAATTAGTGATTCAGTTACACAGAATCAGCAGCATGTATGTCATGACTGTTGGGTCTGTTGGATTTCTATTACTCTACTACACCTGCTAGTAAATTATTGCCATGTAGAAATATCACTTCTATCAAAAACAGTGATTGATCAGGTTAGTGATGTCTGACTGCTATTACTTTGAACACAACTGTATATCACCACCTTGAATAGTCACTGACACTCAAAGTGAAAAGGCAGCTGGCCTTATCCCAGATATATAACCCGACCAGTCCAGCAGGCTCTCAGTTATATTGTTGGAGTTCTTAGGTGATGGACTTGTTTTCCTATACTAAAAGTATGTTGTATATTTGTTTTAATACACAGATCTATACTTTTAGGCAAGATTACTTCCTAACGGAATCTCTTGGAGGAACAATAGCTGGGCCCTGTAGGGGGATTGTTGAAAGGATCTGCCCATAATTTGCTGCCTAAGCTGTGGATTCTATTTTAGGCTGTCACCCTGGTACAAGGTACATCATATAAAGTAAAGTTACTTTCAGGATGCTATGCAGGACCAAATCTTTCCCCAGAACACTCAGACTAATTCAGGATCTGTGACAGATTTCTCTGGCTCACAGCTCGATTATAGCTTTGTTCTAAGCTCAAGTGGGGATCTTTGAATGTATGAACATGCTTGTTTCCAGGTTCAACAACAAAATGAACAGATTTGTAGCCAGAACAATAGATTCAAGGGTCTTCACGATGGATATGCTAGTAACCGTGTTAGATCAGTTTGGTCTGATATATGCCTTTCCTAACAGATTACTGCTGTGTTTATTGAGCAGGATAAAGGCAATCATCCTAACTTGGCCAGTTAGGAGAAACCAGTAATTCTGGTTTCTCCTAACTGGCTGAGTAGAATGTGATCCATTGGCCACATTCCATTGACCAGACCTACCTTCACAGGTATCTTCACAGAATTATTTCCTGCTTTACAGTCACTGGCTTTGACCACTTGACTGTTGAGACCAAGGTCTTAAGAGAAAGGTTACATTCAGACTTCATCATACTGACTGTTCTAGAGGTTAGGAAGCCATCTTCTCACAGCATTTACAATTGCTTATGAAAAGCAAATTTTATGTTGTGTGAAGAAAAGGACATGCAACCTAGAAAATATGCATTGAAGCATATCTTAGAGTTTCTTCAATCAGGGTGGCTCTAAGTGCTATTAGCTATCCTTTTTTTATTTGCATTCTCTAGTAAAGACATTTGTACAGGGGGTGGGGCATGTAGCTCTTCCTTTACAAAGATCTTTTGCAGCATGGGCCTGATCTGAATTGAGTTTGGTTAGCTCCTCAACATTCCAATCACATCTTTTTAATTTTTTTTTTTTTTTTTTTTTTTTAAAGGGAGTGGATTGGTTGGACCAGTGGCCAAGTGAAAAACAAATAAAGAAGAAGCTCATCACAATAAGCAAGTCAGTTTATTTCTTTAAACACATTTTATTGGTGGTGGCAGTGTAGTGGGGAAGGGGGGTCTGCTTTAAAATGATACTGAAAAAAAAAAGATGCATATAGCAGGCACCCTAAATTATTTAGCTTGCAGCTATTTACCATATTCCCAAAAATGACGCTTTGGAGTGTGTCAGTCTGGGGTTCCCCTTCCTGCGCTCAGTGTTTTTTCTAGCCAACCTCAGTGGGAGGAACCATTAAGAACACCAAGTGCCAAAGCAGATCGACACTACCAGAAGTGTTAGTTTCACTTCAGACATTTTCTGACTATATATATATACACTGTATATATAATTGAGAAGGGCTGCAGCACAAAACACAGCTATATTTATTGCTCATACAGTATGCGTATATCACAGCAGTGACATTTCAATCATCTCTGCCGTTTCTCAAGCTAAATACTGACATAAGATATACTCCACTTGTCTATAACCCTACAGAAGTTTTACTGCTACAGGGCGGCCGCTCTGCGCAAAATCACAAATATATATACTGTACGTGATTTTGCAGTTCCTGGTGGGGGGGGGGGCATGCAAGCCACCCTACCCATGCTGCTATTGATTGCAGCAGATGTCAATCACCGATCCCAGCTAGCGATTCTCGGCCAGCATTCGGTGATCGCCGCTAAAGCCGAGAGGGGAGAGATCTGTGTGTTAACAAAACAGGTATCTCTCCTGTTAGCATTGGCATGCTGCTTTTTCTCTCTCTGCACAGCAGAGAGAAAGCAGCATGTCTCCCTAGTAAAACAGTACACTGTGTAAGCACAACACAACACACAGTTAACCCTTTGATGGGCCCAGATGTTAACCCCTTCCTGCCCAGCTTCATTAGTACAGTGGCAGTGCTTTTATCAGCACTGATCACTGTATTAGTGTCACTAGGGATGTCAATGGCATTTAGTCAGTTCCCACCCATTCCCCCCTCAGTTCCACAGTCCAGCAATATGTTGCTGATTGCTGCTATTACTACTATAAAAAAAATTAATTTCAAGTATATATACCACCATTTGTAGACACTATAACTTTCACGTAAACCAATTAATTTACACGTATTGGTATTTATTTGTAGCAAAGACATGTAGCAGAATATATTTTGGCCTAAATTTATGAAGACACTTTATTTTTGAAATTTTTTTATTGGATATGTTTTATAGCAAAAATTTAAAAATATTGGTTGTTTTTTTCAAAATTGACGATTTTTTTGTTTATAGCGCAAAAAAAAAAAGCAGAGATTATCATTTATATACAGTGTTGCATGACTGCACAATTGTCAGTTAAAAAAACGCAGCGCCGTATCGCAAAAAATGGCCTGTTCAGGAAGGGAGGTGAATCCTCTGGATGACAAGTGGTTAAAAAGAGGTAATCTGTAAATGACGTACATTGAAATATAATAACCATTTGTTCACATTGTTGGTATTTAAATCTGCTAACAATATACAACTGATCACAAAGCAGGATCAGCATAGTTATTCTACTCCAACATGAAATCCTGTAACAGGAAAAATAAAATAGTAAATACATATTACAAAAATAAATGCAAATCAAAATTATAGTTTAGCCCCTTAAAGCGAAACTATACTGCATCTGAGCACCACAAACGAAACACGCTATTTAATTAATTTTTAATAGTCAAAGCAAACTTACTCATCCTTTCATGTCTCCATGCTTTTTTATGGTGAGCAATCACTTTGAAAACACCTACTAGCATTTCTGACTGTGGCCATCTTGAGTAAAGGCAGAAGATTCAAGTACACATTTAGTTCCTAGAATCCATCTGCCCTTAGTTCAGGCATGCAGGCAGAAGGTTGTGCTTAGCTGAGAAAGCCCCTCCTCTCCTCTTGAAGACTCCTGGGATGTATGACATAATTTGCCTAGGCCTGCAATCAGGAAGTTACTCAAAAAATTTAAAAATACATTTAAAATGAGTAAATAGGAAAGTTTATCACATCTATTTACTAATGCTAGCAGTATAAGGATTAATAATAGTCAGTGTTAATAGAGAGAGTGATGTTCCACTTTAAGTGACAATGGGGGTTATTTACCAAAACTTGAGAGTGCAAAATCTGGTGCAGCTGTTCATGGTAGCCAATTAGCTTCTAATTCCAGCTTGTTTAAGCACTTGCCTACTGGGCACTTCCTGCCCAGGCCAATTTTCACCCCCTTCCTGCCCAGGCCAATTTTCAGCTTTAAGTGCTATCGCACTTTGACAATTGCGCGGTCATGCAACACTGTACTCATATGAAATTTTTATAATTTTTTTGAGACAGATAGAGCTTTCGTTTGGTGGTATTTAATTGCCACTGTTTTGTTTCCTCTAAACAAACCAAAAACAACTAAAAATTTTGAAAAAAAAGTTTTTTTTCTTAGTTTCTGTTATAAAATTTTGTAAATGAGTAATTTTTCTCCTTCAATGATGTGCACTAATGAGGCTGCAGTGATGGGCACTGATAGGCGGCACTGATGAGGAGGCACTGGTAGGTGGCACTGATGGGCATTGACAGACATCACTGATGGGCACTGAAAGGCAGTACTTATATATGGCACTGATAGGCGGCACTGACTGGCACTGATAGGTGACACTGTTTGGCAGCACTCATAGACGGCACTGACTGGTACTGATAGGTGGCACTGAAAGGAATGCTAGGCTAGGCACTGATATGTGGCATTGATGTGCGCTGATGGGCAGTGACAGGTGCCATTGATGGACACTGACAGGTAGCACTAATGGGGCTACACTGATCATGAGGGCACTGATCATCATTGCCCTGATGATCAGTGTAGATGTCCCCTCTGAGGAATGCCGATTACCAGCTTTCCTCTCCTCACAAGCTGTCAGCGTGACAGCTCCTGAGGAGAGGAATGCCGATACCGGCATTTCCTTTTTTACATGCGATCAGCTGTGATCGGACACAGCTGATCACATGACAAAGCCAACGTCATTGGCTCTTTCCACTGATCGGTGATCCACTGTGTCCCGGGGGGCGTGGTTAGAGTGGGAGGATGCAGTGAGAGTGGTTAAGGTAAAAAAGATTTAGCCTTTAGAACCATATTGCATTTATTATCTATTTTTTGTTAGTACAAGCTTTGCTTTAACCACTTGCCTACCGAGCACTTAGACCCCCTTCTTTACCAGGCCAATTTTAAGCTTTCAGCGCTGTCGCACTTTGATTGACAATTGCGCAGTTATGCAAGATTGTACCCATATGAAATTTTTATCATTTTTTTCTCACAAATAGAGCTTTCTTTTGGTGGTATTTAATCGCCATTGGGCACTTTACTATTTGCGCTATAAACAAAAAAATTGCAAAAAAAAAAAGTTTCTTTGTTTCTATTATAAAAATTTTCAAACAGGTAATTTTTCTCCTTCACTGATGTGCATTGATGAGGCTACACTGATGTGCGTTGATGAGGCTACACTGATGGGCACTAATAGGCGGCACTGATAGGCACTGATAGGCAGCACTAATGAGGTGGCATGGATAGGCGGCACTGATAGGCAGCACTAATGAGGTGTCACGGATAGGCGGCACTGATACACAGCACTGATAGGTGGCAATGACTGGCATCACTGCTGGGCACTGACTGGCGGCACTGCTAGGCATTGACTGGCGCAACTGCTGAGCACTGACTGGCACAACCGCTGGGCACTGACTGGTGGCACTGACTGGCAGCACTGCTGGGCTGCACTGATGGGCACTGGTGTGTGGCACTGGTGGGCACAGGTGGATGGCACTGGTGGGCACAGGTGGGTGGCACTGCTGGGCACAGGTAGGTGGCACTGCTAGTTGGCACAGGTGGGTGCACTGTTGGGCACAGGAGGGTGCACTGCTGGGCACAGGTGGGCGGAACTGGTGGGTGGCACTGCTGGGCAGCGATCATCAGGGCACTGATCATCAGTGCCCTATGATCGGTGCCGATCCCTGCTCTGACAACTGCCGGTTCTTGGCAGTACTGAGGAAAGTGCAGCCGAGAACCAGCAATTGCATTTCCCGGCGATCAGCGTGTCATTGGACACGGCTGATCACATGGTAAAAGGCCGCTGTGATTAGCCTTTTACAACATCACGTGATCAGCTATGTCCGTAGGACATAACGATCACGGAGATCGCAGGGTGCGCGCCCCTGGGGGCATGCAGGAGAGCGCGGTCTGGGAGGACGTCATATGACGCCCTCCCAGAACTGGCCGGCTGCAGTGTAGCCATCATTCGGCTATCTGCGGTTGGCAAGTAGTTAATTACAAGCCTGCAATGACAGCACTCATATACACTATATTGCCAAACGTATTGGGACACCCTTCCAAATCATTCGATTCAGGTGTTCCAATCACCTCCATGGCCACAGGTGTATAAAATCAAGCACCTAGGCATGCAGACTGCTTCTACAAACATTTGTGAAAGAATGGGTCACTCTCAGGAGCTCAGTGAAAGGTACCCTGATAGGCTGCCACCTGTGCAATAAGTCCATCCATGAAATTTCCTTGCTATTAAATATTCCACAGTCAACTGTTAGAGGAATTATAACAAAGTGGAAATAACTGGGAACAACAACAACTCAGCCACAAAGTGGTAGGCCATGTAAAATGACAGAGAGGGGTCAGTGCATGCTGAAGCACACAGTGCACAGAAGTCGCCAACTGTCTGCAGAGTCAATAGCTAAAGACCTCCAAACTTCATGTGGCCTTCAGATTAGCACAACAACAGTGCGTAGAAAACTTCATGGAATGGGTTTCCATGGCCGAGAAGCTGCATCCAAGCTTTACATCACCAAGTTCAATGAAAAGCATCAGAAGCAGTGGCGTAAAGCACGCTGCCACTGGACTTTGGATTAAAGTAGACGTGTTGTCTGGAGTGACAAATCACGCTTCTCTGTCTGGCAATCCGATGGATGTGTCTGGGTTTGGCGTTTGCCAGGAGAGCGGTACTTGGCTGACTGCAATGTGCCAAGTATAAAGTTTGATGGAGGGGGGATTATGATACGGGGTTGTTTTTCAGGTGTTGGGCTTGGCCCCTTAGTTCCAGTGAACTCCTAAGGTGTCAGCATACCAAGACATTTTGGACCATTTTATGGTCCCAACTTTGTGGCAACA
This sequence comes from Staurois parvus, assembly GCF_062004578.1. Taxonomy (NCBI): domain Eukaryota; kingdom Metazoa; phylum Chordata; class Amphibia; order Anura; family Ranidae; genus Staurois; species Staurois parvus. The sequence goes on from NW_028318358.1 coordinate 1,929,574, forward strand.
GTTTGAGGATGGCCCCTTTTTTTTCCAACATGACTGCGCACCAGTGCACAAAGCAAGGCCCATAAAGACATGAATAAATGAGTTTGGAGGAACTTGACTGGCCTGCACAGAGTCCTGACCTCAGCCCAATAGAACACCTATGGGATGAATTATGAATTAGAGCGGAGACTGCGAGCCAGGCCTTCTCGTCCGACATCAGTGCCTGACCTCACAAATGCCCTTCTAGAAGAATGGTCAAACATTCCCATAGACACACTCCTAAACCTTGTGGACAGCCTTCCCAGAAGAGTTGAAGCTGTTATCACTGCAAAGGGTGGGCCAACTCAATATTGAACCCTACGGATTATGACTGGAATGCCATTAAAGTTTATGTGCATGTAAAGGCAGGCGTCCAAATACTTTTGGCAATATAGTGTATGTATCTGCACAGATTTACTTTAGGTGATTATATAACTGCTCATAAAAGTTATTAGCCATGAATAACTGAGAAGATTATCAGAGAAGATTTCATGTAGTACAGCTGCCTTGCTCATGTGACAAAAAAAATCAACTATGCAGATTGGTCATTAAAGTTTGTAGTCTTAAAACATGTTGATAAAACATTCAGCTGCTTTATGTGTCAATGATTATCTGGCATGGGTTTATAAGACGTATAAGCTGCAGATATCTATAAACTGCCATGGAAAGGTTGAGTTGGTTTATGAAGAAGAAAAAATTTTCACACTAGATGATTTCCCAGACCAGAATGATGTGCAGTAATGTACACACAGGAAATAGAAACTGTTGTGGTGTTAGCAGGTGGGTTTGTGCTGAATGGAATATATTACAGGAAAGTGACAAGTATTTTTAGTGGGTAGATGTCAGTTGTTTTTGTAATGCTTTTCATAACCACTTCAGGACCAAATCAGTTTTTTACTTCTTGGGGCTCGTTCACACTATGGCGCAGAGACGTCAGTTTTTCAGCATGTGTTCTGCAAGGGCACACGAAAATCGATTGTTCTCTTTATGTCCTGTTCACACCACAACACTGGTATCAGGTACAGATTTTTTCTGCGCTTGAATCTCCAACATGTATTAAACTCATTGAAGCACGCATGAAAACTGATGTAAACTGATGTCTCTGCAAGTGAAATCTGCGTGTCAGTTTCAATCAGTTTTTCTGCATGCATGATGTGAGTCCTTAATGATGTTTTATTTCCTAAAGTGTAACTCATGAGCAGAATAAAAATGTCATACTGTATACTGTGAAATATATCGCTAGCATAACAAAGGTGTTTTTGTTTTTCTGAGTCACCCCTGAGTTTTATTAGCTGCTGATTCTGCCAGTAAATCCAGTAGTTGTGCTCCACCTGTAACATGGTAACAATGCTTAAATGTGTTGTCACCCTGCAGGTAGAGTGGTTTTCGATGGACATGCAGTATACATTAGTGTAGTTACACATCTCAAACATGAGAAATGTAATTGCCTACATGAACTGGAAATGCACCTCCCATATTTACTACATGGGTTTCCAATCTAACCCGGTGACTGTATGAGAAAGCGTGCACAGAATTGGATCTATTGTTAGCCGAATCAGCCGAGAAAGTGATTTCTCACTCCCGCCACATGTTCTATATGAAAGCTAATAAGCCAGACTCCTTGTTGGCCTTAAGATTGCGTAGGCCATAGGTCAATACATCCAATGGGTCAAACGTGACCCATACAAGTAATCCTATTAAGGTGTTAACAGCACTGTATGCCTCTTCCAATACTTTTTTTTAGAACTACAAGCACCAACAGTTCTTATGAATGTCCAATTACCTCCAGTCTTGAATACTCAACAAGCTCGCCTCAACTGCCCCATTTCAGCAGAGGAGGTGATCTGTGCTATTAAATCTGAGTAGTAACAAGCATTACAAATGATTACAGATCTCTGAGCTTCCCCATAATGAGGGGGGCAAGGCAGAGGAGTCCCCCCTCCTAATCACATTAGCTATTGAACCTTTGGCACAATTAATTCACAACTTCCCAAATGTTCGAGGAATTGAAATCATGACCACTACCTATAAACTCTGCATGTTTGCAGATGATGTTTTACTGTTTGTTATGTTGCCTCTAATTTCCATACCAAACCTCCTCGCTCTGTTGGATTTGTTTGTTCACATCTCTGGCCTGCAAGATAACTGGAACAAGTCCAGGATCCCGAATATTACTCTATCGGCCAACACATGTCAGCTATTACAGAAGTCCTTTCCCTTTCCAATGGACTCCCCGCTCTCTAGAATACCTAGGGGTGCACCTCAGTAGCCACCCAAAATCACTATATAAAGTCAATTATCCTCCAAACCTAGTTCATCTATCAAACTTAATGGCAAGTGCTCTACCCTCCCAATAGCCTGGCTGGGTAAAATAATGGCTATCAAAAATACTGTATTTATTTTGGGTTTTGTTGATAGCAGTCCCTTCCTATTTCTTTCTATATCCTTTCTATATCCATTGTGATATATGTAAAAAGATCTTAAAATTATGATACAGCAATATATAAAACCAGCAAAATAACAGGCATGTCCCCACGATGAAGTAATTTCTGATGAAACACATAGGGCATGGCTATGATGTGTCATCATAATGCTCTCCCGCCGGTCGGTGTCTGGCGCAGTCCCCACCCCGCTACATTGGAATACCACCCACGTGCCTCCATTCTCGCCTAGAAGAGAATGATGTGGCCTTGCTTCCTCAGCCTCCTGGGATTCTACATCACGTATCCCATTATGTTGCAGAAGTAAGGAGCCACAGTTGCCAGTAGGCAGGGCTGAAGACATCATTAGAGGCCGGCTGCCTGAACCTGGAAGAGGTAGCCATCTTCCAATGAATGAGGAGGACCATGTTGATGGCCCTGGGACATGGAGTGCTGCACCTGATCAGCAGATCAGAGCAGGAAAATACTGGATCTGATGGATAGACGAGTATATGAATCCCAGAAAACACTGCATAACAGGTATGTGAGCCAAAAAAATTATATGCGTGACTAAAGTTCCTCTTTAAGGTAAACATTGCAATAATAAATCATAAGATCTGTATAGTAAAAATATACCCTAAGCTCTCTTTCTGTTTCCTGTCTCTTCCCCCTTACAATTTAAGAGCCCTCTGCTATCTTTGGATTTTAATCTTTGTAGATTAGAGGGCCGCAAGGAAATGGGAGCAGTGGGAGCGATATGAGAAGGACACAGTAGGACAATGTTATATAAGCTGAAATATCCTTTATGTAATTATTACCAATTATTTACACTAGTATTCTAAATTCCATTTTATAACATAGATATAACTCCACTAAGGCCTGGTTCACAGCAATGCAGTTTGCATTTTGTCTGTTTTGCATGCGTTTTGTGTTTTTGCATATCTTTGATACGTTTTTTAATGCCTTTTGCTTTTTTGCTTTTTTTTTTTTGGGACAACTTGTTGCTGGGCAGATTAAAAATGCAAAATGTAAAACTCGTGAAAAATGCATACAAAAAGCACTACATGCATTTTCTGCAGCATCTCTATTGAACCAATAATGCAACATTTTGCGTTTAAAAAAGTCCCTGACCCTTTCCAAAAACGCAGCAGCTCAAAAAAGCATAGATATGAAGTGTCCTATAGGAAACCATGTTAAATGGACTTTAGTGCGTTTCTGCAAAAAGCACTAAAAAAAACGCATTGGTGTGATCCAGGCCTAAAGCAAGATAGCGGCACAAAATACATGCACATAGGCTGCAACATAACAAACATAAATACAATGTACATTTCTGAAAATTATACATTGTATTTTGATAACTCCAGAGTTTAGTTTGAATTCCCTGTGCAGAACTGTGTGTGTGAAAGCTACATGGAATTAAAGTAACAATAAAGTGGCGAGCGAGCGACCAGATTATTGCACCACATCCCTTAAAATTGCAAATATTCAGTAGAGAAGATGGGGCTTTTAGGGTGCATGAACATGAATACCAAACATATTAAAAAGTTATATAATTTTTATCTCGTATTTTTTTAAAAACAAAAAAAGGAAAAATACAGAAACATAAAAACAATTTCAGTACTAAGAGTGGAACTGAGATTCAAACTTGATTATATAATTGTAGTTACTCCCTGCATGTTTCGCCCTCACAGGCTTCTTCAGGGGAGATTTTTTAAGAGTTTTTAACTGCCGAGGCAGTCTAAAAGGTATATCAAAAAGAATTATACAATTACCAAACAACTTTAATATATCCAATACAAAGTATTTAATCAAATATATTTATGGGACTCAATGGCTCACCATGGATGTCAAAGCTCACAGAGCTAAAAAGAAATATCCTATCAAAGATCTTAATTGGCCTACATGTCCAAAACAGTTGTAGAGGATATAATGGGCATCACATATCCATCTATATACAACATATATGTAAGCCTTGGGCTGGATTCACACTTCTTCGGGTGCAGGACTGCATGTAAATGACACACTTACCCACACCCGTAGCAAAAATGTGCTGCTCTTAGCAGATGTGTTGGAGTACTATTCTTTTTTTTTTTTATTCAGGTATAGTAAGTGAGTAGGTGCAAAATAAGTGAGTAGGTGCAAAATATGGCTTATTGAGTGAGGGTGCCATTCTTAACAGCACCCCACACACTGAAGAGCTGCTGCTTGTTTTCTGTGCTGGGAACCACATATTGTTATGTCCCTGCCGGTGGTAGCCTTCTAGCGTTCCACAGACCGGAATTCCCCCAAGGCGCGGAATCTAAGTCCCAACCTGCTTGTTCACCAGGGCCCAATGGTGGGGATGGACTTCGAGCAGGCTGAGACCAGGTCGCGGCCCCTGGGTTCACCCAGCTGTGGTAGAAGCACCACTGGAGGTGTATAGTAGGTGAGAGCCTGATGTGAGGAGGTAACAAGAGCAGAGTCGGGCAGGCCGGGTCAGTAATGGTGGAGGCAGAACGGTACCAAATCAGTAGGCAGGAGGATAAACAGGTCACAAGCCGGGTTTGGTAACAGGAGATCAGAACGTGCAGGGTTAAGCAGGAGAATGGTCAGACAAGCTTGGGATCAGGACAGGAGACAGACAGCAATTCAGGGTCAGGCAGGGTCGGCAACAATGCAATCTACAATACAGGAACTCAGGATACAGGTAAAACCATACGGCAACTAGAGTCAGACCTGACCTGTTTTAAATAGGGAGCCCTGCACCCTGATTGGTGCCAGGCGCGCGTCCGCGATCGCAAGTGCGCATGCGAAAGTGCAGTTGCGGGTGCCCAGGTCCCAATGCTTGCACGCTAGTGTGGCCGGGCACACTGCGCATGCGCAAACCAATGTGCGATCGCAGCCAGCTCTGGGGTCCCCGACACATATTATGCGGTTTACCTGCAGCTGCAAGTTTGGAAAAGGTACAGGGACCTTTTCCCTGAGTTTTCCAAAGAAATGGCTGCTGTGTCTGCACAAAAACGGCTGCAGGGAAACCGCAGTAGTGTGAACCTAGCCTAACATTGAACTTCTTATATTTCCCCCCTTTTGGTCTGCTAAATTTACCATTAAAAGTGTTTTGATAAAAGTGCAAAAAAAAAAAATACTGTTGATCCTACAAGAAATTTTGCAAGCTTATAACTCCCTGTGTTCTCTGCCTGTCCTGACTGTTATCAGCTACATTGTACCCACCTATCTCTAAAGGTCTTCAACCCCTACATGTATTAGGGTAGGGGGTGTTTGTAGTCTTGTCTTACACCATGCTTCTACTACATAGATAGAGTTTGGTGAATGAACATTGTCACCTTAGGACAGGAAGTGTGTTACTGGCAGGATCACTAGAACCAGAATGTGTTGTAACATATGGCGTAGGCCATGCTGAAGGGTCTGTGTTTAGCACCTATACAAGTTTTTTGTGCCTTGATACAGGTTGATTAATACCATATAACTGACATTAAAGTGGCATTCCAGTTAAAAATCAACATTAGCCCATGCTTAGTATGTGTAACAACTTAAACTTTAATATTCTGCATTGGCTTAATTGCTGATTGTCTTTATTAGAAACAGCAATCTAAGCTAGACAATCTGCAATCTCCTGAGCTTTACCCACAATGGTGTACCTGTGTATCCAATGTGGCAGCTCACAGGCACCTCCTTAAACCGTTGTCTGTGTAATCATTTCTGCACCCCATCCTTCCAGGTGCCACCCCCATCCCGCCCTGCCATCAGCTCCATCAACAGCAATGCATTATACACCAGATTTCTGACAGTAAGATCTTTTTGTAAATTCATATGCCTGCATGCATGAGAACATAAACTGAAATAGGCAATAACTACTTTCTCAACTCCACCTCTACAAGTGAACCACCATACATGGTGGCCACATAACACAGCCTTCACTCCCAGTTTTTGTTTTTATGAGATGAACTAGTAATGTGTTTTTTATAAGATTACTGTGGGCTGATGTATTTGTCTAACATAAGAACATTAGCAAAATTGCCTGTATATTAGTGCTGGGCTGGCCTATGGCACCCACAGCAAAGGCAAGTATTAAGCCATGCCTCTTAATGCTAAGTTGGCATTTGTGCATTCCAGGAGTTATATATGGTCAGCAGCGCTTAGGTATAAAACACGTCTCCAAGTATATCTTCATGGACTGCTTCTCCTACATGGATCTCCTCCGCCACCATCAAACCTCACTATCAGAATAAAAAATAAAGTAAATATCCATTGTGAAATATGTAAAAACATCTTAAGATTATGGCAATTGCCCTGATACAGCAATATATAAAACCAACAAAATAATAACAACGGGCATGTTCCCCGACGACGTCATTTCTGATTAAACACATAGGGCATGGCTATGATGTGACGTCATAATGCTCTCCCGCCAGTTTGAGTCTGGAGCAGTCCCCACCCCACTACATTGAGTTCAGTATACTACGTTGTAATTATTTTGCTGGTTTGCTTCAGAATGGATCTTTAATCACTTACCAGTAGATATACTGTGTGCAAAATCATATGTACTGTATATACAGTTGTGTTCAAAATAATAGCAGTGGGTTGAAAAAAGTGAATAAAGCTCAAAATCCTTCTAATAGCTTTTATTTCCATACACACAAATGCATTGGGAACACTACACATTCTATTCCAAATCAAAACATGAAGAAAAATATATCAAATTTGTGTTGTTCCTCTAAAAAAAATTGAAGAAAAGTGAATATTAGACTGTTCAAAAAAATAGCAGTTTACAAACTCAAACATTCACTATATAAACTGAAAAATGTTTGAAGATTTTGCTTTCTTTTGAATCACTTAATTAATATTTAGTTGTATAAGCACTGTTTCTGAGAACTGCTGTACATCTGTGTTGCATGGAGTCAACCAACTTCTGGCACCTGTGAACAGGTATTCCAGCCCAGGATGATTGGACTACATTCCACAGTTCTTCTCTATTTCTTGGTTTTGCCTCAGAAACTGCATTTTTGATGTCAGCCCACAAGTTTCCTATTGGATTAAGATCCGGGGATTGGGCTGGCCACTCCATAACGTCAATCTTGTTGGTCTGGAACCAAGATGTTGCACGTTTACTGGTGTGTTTGGGGTCGTTGTCTTGTTGGAACACCCATTTCAAGGGCATTTCCTCTTCAGCATAAGGCAGCATGACCTCTTCAAGTATTCTGATGTATTCAAACTGATCCATGATCCCTGGTATGCGATAAATAGGCCCAACACTTTAGTATGAGAAACATCCCCATATCATGATGCTTGCACAACCATGCTTCACTGTCTTCACAGTGTACTGTGGCTTGAATTCAGTGTTTGGGGGTCGTCTGACAAACTGTCTCCGGCCACTAGACCCAAAAAGAACAATCTTACTTTCATCAGTCCACAAAATGTTGCGCCATTTCTCTTTAGGCCAGTCAATGTGCTCTTTAGCAAATTGTAACCTCTTCAGCACGTCTTTTTTCAGCAGTGGGACTTTGCGGGGGCTTCTTGCAGATAGCTTGGCTTCACATAGGCGTCTTCTAATTGAAACAGTACTCACAGGTAACTTTAGAACTTCTTTGATCTTCCTGGAGCTGATTGTTGGCTGAGTCCTTGCCATTTTGGCTATTCTTCTATCCATTTGAATGGTAGTTTTTCGCTTTCTTCCACGTCTTTCAGGTTTTGGTTGCCATTTTAAAGCATTTGCAATCATTTTAGCTGAGCAGCCTATCATTTTCTACACTTCTTTATATGTTTTCCCCTCTCCAATCAACTTTTTAATCAAGGTACGCTGTTCTTCAGAACAATGTCTGGAACAACCCATTTTCCTCATAATTTCAGAGAGAAATGCACTGTAACCATCATGTACAACATTTGCTGCCTTCCTTCCTTAAATAAGGGCAATAATTGCCACCTGTTTTTCAAAAAATGAATGAACGACCTCACTAATAGAACTCCACACTGCTATTATTTTGAACATGCCCCTTTCAATTAGTGATTCAATTACACAGAATCAGCAGCATGTATGTCATGACTGTTGGGTCTGTTGGATTTCTATTACTCTACTACACCTGCTAGTAAATTATTTTTTTGAACACAACTGTGTATATATATATATATATATATATATATACATATATATATATACACATATATATACATACACACATGTGATTTTGCATTTCCGGGTAGGGGGCATGGATGTCAATCACCAGGTTCCGGCCGGTGATTACCCACCGGGGCCCGGTGATTACTGACAATCACTGACGTGGAGGAATATTGTTTTGTTTACAGTCTTCCTCCCTGTCAGCTCGGGCACACTGCTCGAGATGGCTGTGCACAGTGAATACAGTAAAGCACCCCCCCTAGTAAAACACTCCCTACACACAGTTAACCCTTTGATCGCCCCTCACATTAACCCCTTCCTGCCCAGTGTACAATGTCAGTGCTGTTTTTTAGCACTGATCACTGTATTGATGTCACTGGGGATGTCAGTGACAGCAAGTTAGTTCCTACCCAGTGTCAAAATGCCGGCCGCAGTACCACAGTCCCGCAGTCCCACTAAAAGTCACTGATCGCCGCCATTACTAGTAGGAAAAAAAAATCCCAGTATCTATACCGCCATTTGTAAACACTATAACTTTCACATAAACCAATTAATTTACATGTATTGGGATTTTTTTTTGCAAAGACATGTAGCAGAATACATTTTGGCCGAAATTTATGATGAAATTTGATTTTTTACATTTTTTTATTGTTTTTTTCTCAAAATTTGTTTTTTTTTTGTTTATAGCGCACAAAATAAAAAATGCACAGGTGATCAAATACCACCAAAAGAAAGCTCAATTTGTGCGAAAAAGAGGACCTAAATTTTATCTGGGTGGGGCATTGCATGACCGTGCAGTTGTCAGTTAAAATAACGCAGTGCTGTATTGCAAAAAATGGCCTGGTCAGGAAGGGGGGGTAAATCCTCTTGAGGGCAAGTGGTTAACATTTTTTATTCTGATGGTGACGTTTGATGGTGGCAGAGGAGATCCATGTAGGAAAAGCAATCCATGAAGGTTTACTTGGAGACGTGGTTTATACCTAAGCACTGCTGACCATTTATAAACTAATGGTCTCTTCTATCTGGTAAGAGTCTTTCTAAAAGGTAGTGTGAGGTGGTGGAAACACGGTTTCTCACCTGGAAGCAGAAGTGTGAAGACACTCGGTGTTAACACCTGATTTGCTCTATTAGAGATGATATATTCCGTGGACAATGAATTTACTTTGCCCAGCATTTGTACTTTATTTGTACTATGTGCTTTTGACATGTGTGTATGTATAAATACATATATATATATATATATATATATATACAGTTGCAAGAAAAAGTATGTGAACCCCTTGGGATTACGTGGAGTTTTGCATGAATTGGGCATAAAATGTGCTCTGAACGTCATCTAAGTCACAACAATAGAAGAACACAGTTTGCTGAACATAATACTACACAAACATTAGATGTTGCCATGGTTTAATTGCACATAACATGTAAACAGTCACAGTGCAGGGAGGAAAAAGTATGTGAGGCCCTAGTTTAATGACTTCTCCCAGAGCTAATTGGAGCCAGGAGTGAGCCAACCTTGACTCCAATCAGTGTGATGATATTGGATGTGTTGCTGACAGCTGTCCTGCCCTTAAAAAACACACACCTGTTTTGGGTTTACTGGTTTGAAGAAGCACTGTCTGATGTGAACCATGCCTCGCAGAAAAGAGCTCTCAGAAGACCTACCATCAAGAATTGTCGACTTGCATGAAGCTGGAAAGGGTTACAAAAGTATCTCCTTGAGCCTTGATGTTCATGTGTCCACGGTAAGACAGACTGTCTACAAATGGAGAAAGTTTAGCACTGTTGCTACTCTCCCTAGGCGCGGTCGTCCTGTAAAAATGACTGCAAGAGCACAGCGCAGAATGCTGCATGAGGTAAAGAAGAATCCCAGAGTGTCAGCTAAAGACCTACAGAAATCTCTGGCACATGCTAACATTTTTGTTGACGCATCTACAATAAGGAAAAGATTAAACAAGAATGGAGTACATGGGAGGACACCATGGAGGAAGCCATTGCTGTCCAAAAAGAATATTGCAGCATGTTTGAAGTTTGCAAAAGAGCACCTGGATGTTCCGCAGCACTACTGGCAGAATATACTGTGGACAGATGAAACCAAGATTGAGTTGTTTGGGAAGAACACACAACACTATGTGTGGAGAAAAAAAGGCCCAGCACACCAACATCAAAACCTCATCCCCACTGTGAAACATGGCAGAGGGAGCATCATGGTTTGGGGCTGCTTTACTGCCTCAGGGCCTGGACGGATTGTTGTCATTGATGGGAAAATGAATTCCAGAGTTTATCAAGACATTTTGCAGGAAAACGTACGACCATCTGTCCGCCAACTGAAGCTCCGCAGAGGATGGGTGATGCAACAGGACAATGACCCAAAGCATACAAGTAATTCAACAAAACAATGGCTGCAACAGCACAGAATACGCCTTCTGGAGTGGCCCAGTCAGAGTCCTGACCTCAACCCCATTGAAATGCTGTGGCATGACCTTAAGAGAGCGATTCACAGCCGACATCCCAAGAATATTGCTACACTGAAACAGTTTTGTGAAGAGGAGTGGTCCAAAATTACTCCAGATCGTTGTGCAGGTCTGATCTGCAACTACAGGAAACGTTTGGTTGAGGTTATTGCTGCCAAAGGAGGGTCAACCAGTTATTAAGTCCAAAGGTTCACATACTTTTTCCGCCCTGCACTGTGAATGTTTACATGTTATGTGCAATTAAACCATGGCAACATCTAATGTTTGTGTAGTATTATGTTCAGCAGACTGTGTTCTTCTATTGTTGTGACTTAGATGACGTTCAGAGCACATTTTATGCCCAATTCATGCAAAACTCCACGTAATCCCAAGGGGTTCACATACTTTTTCTTGCAACTGTATATATATATATATATATATATAGTTGGCACAGTGCAAAAGATTTTGACATTAATTTTATGCACTTAAGTATTTTTTAATTATTTACACATATGGTAATTTTAAATTAGCGCTGCCTTAGGATCTTTGTACTATTACAAGATACTCTTTAACACAAGTGCCTGGTACACATATACTTGGTGACTCATAACATAGTCTTTAAATTTACTGTCATGCCAATCTGTGAACTGACATACAACAGTATGTAAATTCAAAGATATACATTGCCATTTCTGATGTTAAACTTTTTTGTTTGTTTTTATCCTGTATCTAAGTTACGTAACTAGCGGGGCACAGCAGAGCGCAGACATTGTGGGAAACTGAAGACCTAACCTCAGACTAATTCTTCCCTGACTGGCACCTCGTTCAGTGCTTGCCAGCATTCCCAGAAGTCTCATGAGAGTCTTTATCCAAGGAGCCCAGAATATTCCCAACGATCTATAATAAATTTTAAGCTTTGTGTAGCTAAAGAGATCACTGTGCTTGAGAATTCTAACGTAGTATGTGCAAAAGAATAGAGCAGATTAGCTTTTGTGTGTATCTCCCATCATCCACTAAGCAAATGCAGTCATGGTGCCTTCACAGCTTCCAGTCCTTTACGGCTCATGACAATCTTTCCATCATGAGGTGTAGCACAAAATGTCTTACATTCATCATGTGTCTATACTATGTCTCCAGAGTATTCAAGGTCAGTACTTTCCCTGGGACTTGTTTTTTTGGCCTCTCTCTGTATTAAGCCAGGGCATAGATCTTGATGTTTTGGTATTACAAGTTTATTGAGAAACCCCATCATGACCATGAGTCTCTAAAAACTTTGCAGGGCACATTCGTGAGAAAATCCTATAAACAAACACTACTAATGTTTAAAAAAAAAACAAAAAAAAAAAATGTATAAATGTACAGTATGTACCCTAAATGCATTAACACATCCCTGATTTCCTGGCTGAAGTCAGACCTAATTCAGGACCTTGGCCCAAAAGGAAAAGTCTGCAAAGCTTTGAATTGGCAAGGAGTTCATAAATCCAAGTTTATAAAAAGGTCCGCCCAAATTATGTTTAAAATCTTACTTACGGTATTTCACTACATTTGCTTATAAAAAAAAAAAGAGAAGGAGGTAACACATATCAAATCCTAAGTAAACAAATACCTATTTGAACTTCATAGAAGGGGACATTAGTTGATAGCACCTAGAGAAACACACAAACATACAGCACATATATTAAAACTGTTACTAGATACATTAATAAAAAAGTATAAATATACACACATTAAAAATTACATAGGATACTGAATTCCATATAGTGAAAAATCAAGAGAACTTGATTGACCACTTATATAAGTTTTAGGAATAGTTTCCCATTTCACAGATAGCAAGTTGCAGCCAATGCATTTCGTACATAATTCCACTTCATCAGGACCAGCAGTGAGAGAGTTACCAGACATCCATTGACCATATTACATTTGTCTCCATTGGTTCAAAGCATCATATGATTACATTAATTTACAGAGGCACTCCAGAAAAAAAAACAAAGGAGTAACCAATCCTATATATAACTAAACAGGTAGAAAAGTCCAGGACTAAATTGTCCTTTCACAAGATAGTAATATCGGGAGAGACCCCTCCTTGCCTGTTGTACTGGAAGATGCCTAAATGTTACTGTGAAATTATTTCAATGAAACTCTCGCTGTTCTGATTTAAAAGGTAAAGGTACACAGAGGAAGTGTGACTCAATTTCTGATGCAACTGTGTGGTAGTGAATATAATGACTGCAAAAGATAAATGTCTTGCTGACCATGCTGACAGTTTGCTGGTTAAACATGAGTATTGCTTTACAATTCATACTCTATCCCAGTAGATGTCTTTTGGATGGATCAAGGTTCAAATGATCAAACAGATCAAGGATCTATCCTGATAAAAATATTAAGAAGCATATATGTAGCTTGCAAAGTCTCTGTTGCAAGACCATTCATTTATAATGAAAAATCTTCACATAAGAGTATGCATGCATTTAATGTACTTTACGCATGTTGTCTACCTGTAGAAGCCTTCTTTATGTAGACATCCAAGAACCCTGAGACTGCTGCTGGGCACCACAATTTTGGATGTGATGTCAGAAGCCCTAGTAGACTCACAGCTGTCTCTCAAGTGACATTCTATAGAGGAGGATCTGGGCCAGCAAAGAGAGTAATTGGACACTTCCAAAAAAGGAGAGGACTATGCAAGAATGGGGGACTGTGCAAGGGAACCGACTCATCCTGGATTAGGCTCAGTTCACACTATTGCGGCTCTGCAAGCTGTGTTTGCTCAGGCATGGCAGCCCATTCATTTGAATGGCCTGCTGTGCCTGCATTTCACGCAGGAAAAAGGTTCTTGCACCATTTTTGGCCGCCAGAAAATCGCATGGTGCTTTTGCACCATGTGATGTCCCAGTGGTTCCACACACTCTGCAGTTTTAGATGCATGGGGCTGCCATTAAGAATGAATGGCAACACTGCACATCTCTAGAGAGCAGCTCGTTTTGGCTGTGAGTGGTTGCGGGTGTGGAAACGACAGCAATTCCTGCAACCAACTGCAATAGTGTGAATCTAGTCTTAGACATATTTGTTAGCATTTTTAAAGGAGTTTTCAAGTCATTAAAAAATTAAAGAATAGAAAAACATTGCAGGCAAGCATTTAAAATACTTACAGTACGTGCTTTTACCCCCTTTTTTAAATTGGTGACGGTGTTTGAAGCACATCCAAAATGGAATAATCAGCCAGAGCTTGTGGGCTGATGGGCAGAGTGGGGATTTTGAAGAAATACTTTCTTGCTAGTATCCTGGGATGTCTACCAAGCTATCATTCTGAGAAGCGATAAGCACTTCTAATGAGCTAGCAGATAATCAAATTTAAATTTAAAGTGAATTCAAAGCTACAATTGTTCATTTCCCAAGTCATCTTCCAGGACAGCTTCATATGAGAGATAGGCTCCTCCTACCAGGAAACACTTGATCCACTTTTCTTTAATAAATAGCTGCTCCATCCCTAGGGTCCTCAGTATTAGTGTTTCCTCCGGTCAGGACTGACACTTTCCGCGCTTGTTTTTTTAGGGTTTTAGGCTGTCTGGTGGGGTACAGAGACCTCCTGGATGAGGCTACCCTTCACTAAGTAAGGCAGGGGCCTTGCAGGCTTGCTTCATTCAGGGTTCTCTTGACATTCCTTCTGAGGAAAGGGCAGAATTAGGGGAGACAGCACCCCTTCTTGTGCCTAAAATGGTCCTGGACAGGCTCACCAGGGGTAGGAGAAACTGCACGCTGACCTGGAAACCAGAGGGCCACAACCCTATAGGGTGAGTCCCATAATTTCCTTGGCTGCAGGATGCCAACATCTGTGGATCAATGCAGCTGGGGGTGTTGACGTCACGTCTAGGTGCCAGAGCAGGCAGGGTGCCGAAGGGAACATAATTTCCAGGCACTGGGACACACAGTGATATCACTTCCAGTGCCCATAGACAGGAAGAAGATCTTGGCCATTTTGGATATGGGCAACAGTGCACAAGCTAGTCGCCACCATCTTAAGTGGGTGGAAAAGGTCAACAAACACCATTTGTGATAAAATCTGTAAGTTTTCCTACTGGAAGGCGGAGAACAAACAGTACTTGAAGGCAAGAGCGGACAAGAACCTAGCAGCTGATACACTTAAGGTCCAAGTAGCTTCTTTGTCTAATTTCCTGGAATTGAAGTCAGCAGAGGATCACCTGGTAGTCAGATTCCTGAGGGCCATCGTTAGACACAGCAACACATATACGCCCAAATGCCCAGTCTGGGACTCAGGAACAGTTTTAAGGAGTTTCCAATGTGAGCCATTCGAACCCTAGGAAAAATGTTCTCTCGGGTATTTAACCCTCAAAACCATTCTCTTAGTAGCCTTAGTCTCGACTCGCAGAATCAGCGAATTGCAAGCATTATCAGTAATAGAGCCTTACTGCAGAATCCTAATGAATAGGATTATCCTCAATCCTGCCAAAGGCTGCATCACACTTTCATAGAACAGAAGAGATTGTAATACCATCATTTTGTGGGAACCCAAGCAACACCAAAGAAGCAGACTATAAAAAATCAATGTAAGAAGATGCCTAACTGCGTACATAGAGCACACTAAGGTGTGGAGAAATTCATCCAGCCTCTTTGACTTGTTTCAAGGACTAAGGAAAGGTTACAAAGCCTCTAAAAGCACCATTGCAAGGTGGCTAAAGGAAGCTATTTCAGAAGGATACACAACCGCGGCACTAACACCACCATCTGGCCTGAAAGCACATTCAACTGGGGCTACAGCAGCTACGTGAGCAGAGAAAGCTGGAGCCTCCCCCGAACAGATCCGCAAAGCTGCAACATGGTCCAGCTTCAGCACGTTTGCCAGGCACTACCGGTTAGACCTGATTGCCAACAAGGAACAGGCATTTGGCAGGAAGGTCTTGCAAGCAGCAGTCCCACCCTCAGTGGCATCCCTAGGGGGGTGCAGGCTGCACCGGGTGACACCATCACAGGGGGTGCAGGAGTAGGATGCCAGCAGAGCTTCTGGGCTCTGTGAAGGCCCTGTCCAGGAATTGGGGTGATCCCGGATTCCCGGCACAGTGACAGCTGCCCCAGGTGTAGCGGTAAAATGAGTATCCCCTGAAGATATGTATCCCCTGAAGCAACTGTGTATGCGCCGGTTTCAGGCCAAAGAAGCCAATCTCCGACTTTAGCACAGAGCTTCCACAGTTAACCCCTTATAGGCTGCAAACCGCTGAAGCTGATCCCGCGGATAACTATGGGTTGCAAGATCAGGTAACCCCTTATAGGTTCAACCTATACGGGGTTAACTGATCTTGCAACCCATAGTGATCCGCGGGATCAGCTTCAGCGGTTTGCAGCCTGTAAGAGGTTAACTGTGGCAGCTCTGTGCTTAAGTCAGAGATCAGCTTCTTTGGCCTGAAACCTGCACATGCGCAGTTGCTTCAGGGGATACATATCTTCATTTTACAGCTACATCCTGTCTGGAGTGGTGACACCATGTGTTACCGCACCAGGTGACACCAACCCTAGGGACGCCTCTGCCCACCCTAATGTATGTATTCCTACTTAATCCTCTCATGTGAAGCTGTCCTGGAAGATGGCTTGGGAAAACGCAGTTATTCACTTGTTAACTGTATTTCCAGGAATCTTCGAGGACAGTGTAGTTCCCTCCCGATTGATGTATAATTATGAGCTGGCATTCTGTCATGCAATGGACCAGACATATGTTGTTTCCTACTGTTATGCTTTATCCTAGACCTTCGGTTATATTCCTATACTGAGGATGCCAGGGATGGAGAGGCTATTTATTAAAGAAAAGTGGATCAGGTGTTTCCTGGTAGGAAAAGCCTATCTCTCATGTAAAGCTGTCCTGGAAGATTCCTGGAAATACAGTTAACAGGTAAATATCTGCGTTTTTAGTCTTGTATGGCATGGAGAAGGGTTATTATTATTATTATACAGTATTTATAAAGCGCCGATAGTTCACTCAGCGCTGTACATTACAAAGGGGGACAGAACATGTGACAGATCAATACCAATACAATGCAAAACATGAGGGGATCGAGGGCCCTGCTCTTTCGAGCTTACAATCTAGAAGTTATAGAGATCCAGTGACTATAGTCACTGGGACAGAAAGTGATGGGAAATCTAATATTTCACAGCATTCACCTGAACAGATGTTCAGGTGAATAGTTAGGAAATATTCCAATGGGGGCACTTGATTTGATGACAACTCTCTAAAAGAAGATCTCCACTTACTTAGAAATTTCCTTGCACTTCCTGTTATTTCATCCAAATCAGAAGTGAAGGGAAATCTATTCAATGGGACACCCCAAAATATTTTATACTCCAGTAATTTTTTTCAGTTTTGGATACAGTGATGTTTGTGTCCCAGCTAGGGGAATTTCCCCTCACCTCCTATCCTGCAATCACACAAACCACACAGGCAGCGATGGTAAGTTCCTTCTATTTTGAGAGGATTGAACAACAACCTCATGTCTATGGGTAGACACAAATGACACTGATCAGTCAAAATAAGGGAATCCCCTATTTTCTTATTGCCCTACCCACCCCCTCCAATGACAACAGCCTAGAGTACTTGGCTGCTGCTGGTCTGCTAAGGATGTTCTGTGCATGCGTTTCACATTGCACACTCATCTGTGATGTCAGCCTTTTGTACTTGTCACTTCTTCCCTAAGTCTCCGTAAGAACAGTCATCTTTTGTCTTTGCCAAACGCTCAACACTTTTAATCCCATGGTACACAGACACAATCCTGACACTTGTTTGCTTAACAGTAGAGAAATAAACTACACATTGATCTGGAAACTGTGCCTGCCCTTATAATATGGGGTTGTTTTTTGAACGATTGCACGTGACTAGAGACTGTGTAAGCTCCAGCAGTAATAGGTCCTTGAATATCATAGAACATATTGTTGTAGTCTCTATCAGTTCTTGGTCTGCAATGCTTTCATAAGTCATTGTTGGTGGGATTAATGCATAAATAGTAATTTTATGTTTCTGATATTAATCCGTGATGCAGAAGTTTTCAAGAGAAAGGTGGCAGATATAGGGTTTGACTATCTGTGAAGGGTCTCAATTATCAAGGTCATGGTGCAGTATATCTAATAGTAGTTAGTCACATTCTACTGGACTTGTTCTGTAATGCTGAAGACATTTCTGAAGAAATGTCTTTAGTTCGAAAGAATACTACATGTGTGGGTATAAATGCTGGGAGTGTCTTTCTCTAGGAACTGAATATGTGATTTAAGCAGGCCATAGACGGTGCAAAGAAATGTGCTCAATTCCCCCACTAACACAGTCAGTGTTGAGATAGGAATCCCAGACATTGTGCTCTCCTGATGGGAGGACAGAGAAACAGTCTCCTCCGGGAGAAGACAGTGATTATTGCTAGTGGCTATAACAGCTGCTAGCGATAATCGCACGTATAATCCAGCAGGCTGATTGTACCCAAGTTGATCAATCGATCAACTTGGGTAGTTCAACCTGGCCATACATGATTAGACCACCTATGGTCGGCTTTAGATAAGCAGCAAACATCTTCAACATTGCAGAGCAGGGCCAGTTGAACTGGGATACCTATTAATAGATATTGATCATGTTCTAAACCTCATTCTGTGAAATAACTCTGGCTTACTGTTCTCCGGGGCACAAAACTTTTTTTGGTATATTTTTTGGTCAACAGCTTTTGTATGCCTAAAGATCATTCAGCAGTTGGACTGTACATAAACATTTAACTATCATCCTATGTCTATACGTAGCTTATATGCTTGGAAATGATCCCTTAATATGTAATTATTAATCAAACACCCTCCTAAATCTACTTTGTGCACAATGTGTTATTTACTAAAGCTTTAACTTGTTATTCATTGTTTGGCTTACCAGTCAGAAACATTCCTTGGTTCTGTTCCATGTGCTGGAACGCAGAGTGCTCCGATAAAGCTTTGAATAGTTTTTCAGTATAAAATAAAAATCCCCTTTTTTCACTCAATTCAGGCACTTGTGATTTATTGAATAAATGGGTATCAACATAAAATCAACAGAAAATGCATATATTTTTCTTGTGCTAAAATGTTACACTCATTTTTCTATTTTTTTCTATTTTCTATTGTATGCTGTCCTCTTATACTCTTAAGATTTGCAGGAAGTGTCCTGAATTATGATATTCAATCTACTTCCTTTTAAAACACAATGAACAGGAATGCTAAGAACAAATCTTCCAACTAACAGAAAATCACTTAACTATATACACATTCTGTTAAATATTGTTCTCTGTACAACAAAATGCAATGCTATATGGGAGCTGAAAATACCTAAATAAACACACAAATCTAAAACAAGACATGTCATGTTTGAAATATTATTATATTAATATTATACAGGATTTATATAGCGCCAACAGTTTGCTCAGCGCTTTACAATATAACGGGAGACAATACAGCAACAATACATACAGATCAATACAAGAGGGAACGGAGGGCCCTGCTCCTTGGAGCTTACAATCTAGAAATAGCTAAGATATAGATATATATATATTTCAATACACATTTAAAATGTTGTTTTACAAACCCTCCCATGATTGCCAAAAAAAGCACAATTTATTGCCATGACAGTGGATAGTTCAGCCTATGCACAAGCACTTGACTTTATCCATCCAGAAAAGGTGTACGCCTTCCTAAAAAGACAATAGTGGAATCATGAGCCAAAAACACAATGAACCAGAGTGGTTGTAAACACAGCTATGCAGTTTTCAGATTTAGGATTACCACTATTCATGTGAATATAGATCATATGTCTGTTGTAGATACACCTGGATTACCATATAGAAATTCTATATATTGTTTCACTCTGCTCAAACTAATAGGTATGTAGGCAGATGTATATGGTGTGCCTTTATTTTGTTAAATCAGTGTTAACTATGTTGGTACAGTGTTGATTTTTTTATTCTGACTGATTACTGTAGGGGTCGGGTCATGAATGACTTCTTCCTCTGCAGATGTGTCAAATCCTGTCTGTTCTGGGGTATACAGTCAGGTCCATAAATATTGGGACATCGACACAATTCTAACATTTTTGGCTCTATACACCACCACAATGGATTTGAAATGAAACGAACAAGATGTGCTTTAACTGCAGACTCATTGGACGCCACTTCACAGTGCAGATGGACAATGACCCAAAGCATACTGCAAAAGCAACCAAAGAGTTTTTTAAGGGAAAGAAGTGGAATGTTCTGCAATGGCCAAGTCAATCACCTGACCTGAATCCGATTGAGCATGCATTTCACTTGCTGAAGACAAAACTGAAGGGAAAATGCCCCAAGAACAAGCAGGAACTGAAGACAGTTGCAGTAGAGGCCTGGCAGAGCATCACCAGGGATGAAACCCAGCGTCTGGTGATGTCTATGCGTTCCAGACTTCAGGCTGTAATTGACTGCAAAGGATTTGCAACCAGGTATTAAAAAGTGATAGTTTTATTTATGATTATTATTCTGTCCCATTACTTTTGGTACCTTAACAAGTGGGAGGCACATATGCAAACTGTTGTAATTCCTACACCGTTCACCTGATTTGGATGTATATACACTCAAATTAAAGCTGACAGTCTGCAGTTAAAGCTCATCTTGTTCGTTTCATTTCAAATCCATTGTGGTGGTGTATAGAGCCAAAAATGTTAGAATTGTGTCAATGTCCCAATATTTATGGACCTGACTGTATATAATCTGAAGAGAACTGGTCCCATGGGAGTTCACCTGTCAGGACATACTGCTGCTGTGGGATTCCTTCCCTACTTTCACTACCCCTCAAATTGGCCCATCATAATGGACTCCATTTGCTATGGACTTTTCCATCTCAGGTATGGGCTGCATTATTCTCTCTATGCATCTTTTTTCCTATGTAAAAGTGCAAGGGACAGCAGCAGCAGCACAGCCAGTTCTACCTCAGTTAAACTACGTGAACCACTTGTACATATACGTAAAGATTGTTGTGAGATGTATATGTAATTCTCAGGTTCATCAGCAAAGGAAATGGACCTGGCCTGGAAAGTCATGCGATCAAGGCCTTGCATCTATGAAAGTGTGGTGGCTTCCTGTAATAAATGCCTGTAGGGTGAAGTGAATCCAGAGTAGAGCACAATACTCATTATCAAATGGGCTGTGTTCCGGGAAGAACTGGTGAGGTATGAGACATGGTCTGCATCCCCATCCTGAAATGACGATTCATCTTGTGAAGGATAGAGGAGAATATTGGTATCCATCAGTTCCAAGTGGAAGGAGGTTAAAAGAGCAGTATGGGGTAGTGGGAAAAAAATATACTCACCTAGGAGGAGGCAGCATTGGTCCAATGATGTGTCTGTTCTCTGCCAATTCTAAGAATTAGAATTGAGCAATCAATGATCACTGATCGCTCAATTCTTAGTCTTCAGTCTGCTGAGAGCCGGTGAGTGGCAGTCACCAACTCTATGCTCTGCACCTTCAATGCTCATGCTCAGCGGCTTGCTGAGAGGCTAAGCCAGCTGCTGGTCAGGCTTCTTGGCAGATCCCGATCATATGTTTGGGATCTGTTCTAAAGCTTGGACTGGCTCTGTGATGTCAGCTAACAGTTGGCTGTAGCTGATCGCTCGGTTCTTAGTCTTAAGTCTATAGAGAGATGGTGACTGTTAGTCACCCACTCTCTGCTCTGCTCTCCTGCGCTCACTAGAGTGCTGGGCTAAGGAGGTGGCAGGAGTGGCTGGCTCAGGCTGTCAGCAGCATTCTGAGAGGCTGAGCCAGCTGCTGGTCCAGGCTTCTGGGTGGATCCCAGCCATATCTTTCTAGAGCCTGGACTGGGTCCGAGTGATCAGCCGACAGCAGGCTTTAGCCTATTGTTGGCTGAAAACAGGTCATATGAATGTGTCTCCTGTGATCCATAAGATAAGTAGGGCCATAATAGCTTTGGCCATACTTCTTTAAATGCTTTGAAACCGAAGTGCGATGAATTACTTGGCTTGTAGTTTCTAACCTGCCTTCCAAGGGGCCAGCTCCTGTTCTCCCACAGGTAGTGTCTAGATGTCTTTCCACAAAGCTTTAGATGCACATGTAAAGTTTCTGCAGCCACACCCGCACACACAGCAGCAGCTGTTCTCCCTCTGCTCGGGTACAAGTCAAGTGAGAGGTGAAAAGAGAGAGATGGCCACAGAGAGCCAAAGGACAGTCCACCCACCTTCCCAGGACACCAGAAGACATTGGTTGGCTGTTGTGCAGCCTGGGAGGAAAAAAAGACTGCTGGGAACTGACTGTGATTATAAGAAATGTACTCCCCAGTAGACGGCTTTCTATTTAGTCAAGGGTGGGATGGTAATACATGTTGCAGGAGGAGTAGAATTGTGAACAGGAGGACATGGAAGTAGAAGCTTAGGGCTCAGGCAGTCACACGGAGGACAGTGAGAGGGGACCTGTGATGGGGCTGCTGTGTCAATGAGCTGCCTGGTGGAGAGTTCACTGCATTGTCAGATAGAGAGATAGAGACTGCTGCCATGTCTTCACAGAGGTAACAGATGTGAGTGGCTACCACTGCCATGTCCTGAGTTGCTGCTAACATCTCCAGTTCAATTAGAGAACATCAGCATCAGATCTTCAGTCACAGCCAACATCACTGGTTCCAGATGCTAGAGAACAGGAGGAAGAGAAATTACAGATCATTTGGTGGTGAGAGGCTGCTGGCTACAACTTCCTGCTAAGTTCTTGAAGGGACGGTGCCACCCATTTTTAGGACATGGTTTGGGTACTTACAGCTGTTATTGTGGAATCTACTGTAGTCTAAGCCCTCCATTTCTGGAACTTTGGGACCCAATAATTACCAGTACACTGGCCAGTGGGAGGGTTTTGGAGATCCTGATGGACCTTTAGCTCCCAGTACCACATTTAGTTAGGACCTCCCTAGCTGTAGGGTTCAGGGACAGAGATATTTGGTCCTACAGTTATTCATGGTGTTATACAAAATTGGTATCTTTATTGTTCACTGTAATTGATGTTCTGTTTTTTTGCCAGATAAATCTTCCTTATTTAGCCATGGTGTACCAGAGGGTGTAGCATTGTTGGAAAGGTAATTGAGATCTGGAATCAAGGACCCAAACAAGAACGGCTCCTTCAGAGGAAAGCGTTTCATGTAAAATCCTGAATTTCTCATCACTTTCATTCTGAGTGACATTAACCATCAGGACAAATAGAGAGAGTGAATCTGCCCAGTTGGGACACAAGACAGCAATAAAAACTTGACAGTGGTTCCAATCCCTCACCAATCTATCCAAAACAGAAATGGCTATAAATACAAGGGTGTTATATATATATATATATATATATAAAAAACATACTGTATAAAGCAAGTTATCTGACATTCACTGTGAGTGAAGTGTAGAATTAGCCCATTATATATTTTTCCAAACTATCCCAGCAGCAAAGGGGTTAATCTTTGTGCATACATTCTTGTGTATGCATTACTGGCATGGTAATCCTGGCGTTATTTACTCAAGTGTGTGTTGTCAGTTTTGGAGGAGTTTACAAAGGTTAATTGATGGTTGGAGCTGTTTTTTGACTCTTTCACTCTACGTGTGTTGTCATGCATGTTACTGCATTTTCCAGCACTGGCAAAAAAAACCCCAAATATTCCGATTGATTCACAGTTCAATATTGTCAACTTTGGGGGTTTTTGCACTCTGTTTCACATACTGTATATGGACTTTTTATTGAAATTTGATTGTGTTTATTCCTAATTTTCTTCATATTTATGCACTCATTGTGATAAAATATCACATTGTTGTTGTATCTACATTACTACGCATAGCACCTTAAAGTGACAGAGCACCTATTTAGTAAGAAGTACACATAGGCGTTTACAGGCATATGAGGAGTGTTTGCAGGTTTGACGTATAGTACAGGTTGACACAGTTGCACCCTGTGCTTGAAGGTCAGCTTGAATTTGTCTGGATGTTGATTGAGGTTCTTTATCCACCATTTTAACAATCCTTCGTTGCAATCTTTGATTAACGTTTCTCTTATGTCCACGTCCAGGGATATCAGTTACAGTGCCATGGGCTGTAAACTTCTTGACAATGTTGTGCACAGTGGACACAGAAACATTAAGATCTGTTAATTGATACAGGTCAGTTTATTACAAATTACAGGAGCATCACAAGCCTGGAATACAATTATTTCTTACAATTTTGAGAAGGTGCAAATAATTTTGTCCAGTCCATTTTTGGAATGTGTCAGAGTTGGCTTTTTGCCTCTCTACTTTTGTGTGTCATTCCAATACAAACAAATTAAATAAACCTAAGAATTCCTTAACATTTCTAATTGCAACAGTTTTCTGGGTGAAGTGGTGCATTATCTGACAGAAATGCAGGGGTGCCAATATTGTTGGCCATGACTATATATATATATATACACATACACATACACACTGTATTCTGTATTTTCTGATTACATCACAGATCCTTCTTGTTCTCCTCTTTGGCAAAGATGACTCGCACCACAAGCTGTGAGCACCAATCAGTACAGTTATTCTCTGAACCCGGGCACTAAGATGATGGTCAGAGGGTAGATTTTCGACAGCCTGGGCTCAGAAGAAGTGGGTTGAATGATACTGGACTTCATTCAACAAGGAAGACTCGGGGAATCTAGTGGGAAAAATGTATTACTGCAGGATAGAGCTCCAAAGGAAGTATTGCAGCACGGCTACTCTTTTTATTTGAATACAGCTAGCCTGTGGATTATTCAACAAGTTCACACACAGAACACATACAACTCCCAGAAAGTTGATTTTTAACTTTATGATGCCAAAACATGATAGAAAATACATCAGAAGATACTAGATTTCACATGACAATGCATTGGTCTGTAGCAGGGGCGGACTGACCATTTGGAAACTCGGGCACTGCCCGAGGGCCTGGGGTCAGTAGGGGGCCCCATGAGATGTCCCTGGTACCTTTTTCATAGGCTTTTTTGAGTTTGGGCAAGGACACAGGGGCCCCATGATCCCTTATTGCCCGGGGGCCCCATGAGTTGTCAGTCCGCCCCTGGTCTGTAGTCACACTTTTTATTCACATAGACCCATTGCAGTCAATGTACAATGCTGATGTTAAATGCTTCTAAAAGTATGGTGTGTTTGAAGCCTTAGAAATGATCTCAAAGTCCTAAGCAGTGATCTGTGGTTTCTTCTTGTGTGAGTAAATTATTCATTAAAAAATCCTTTATAATAATCATGTTTAAAAATCGTTAAAAATAGTGCAATAAATATCAATGGATGTTCTACTTTGTTTATAATAGTAGTAGAAATGTTTATTCAGTTGTGCAATGAAAGCAATTGACCTTATAGGCTCTTATGATATGAAGGTGACTTCTGTAATGATATGAGACTGCTAAAGCATTGAACTTAGCTTCAGAGTATTGAACCATGAGTGGAATTATATTTTCTATGACTCTTAGTCCTGCTTCTTAGGTTTTGGTATGCTCAAGCAGCTGTAAACAGAGGATTCCAGGGACATACACATACCATACAGACTGCCATCCAAAGCAAATCCCAGGCTTGAAATGCAAAGCATTATATACAGAACACCAGCCCTGATCTGTGAACATGGCTTCATTCTGCTAAGCTATTGGAGGAATAACATTAGGGCTCATGTACACTGCAGTTGATGAACTCACGTTTAGGAGCTGTTCAGCATTTTTTTCAGCAGCCCCTGAACTCTCCCTAATGTTTTCCTATGTGTCCATGTACACATCTTCGTTTACAGGCATTTGAGTTTACAGACGTTTTTTGAACGCAGAAAACTTGCGTTCAGTAGTCGATTTTATCAGCGGTTCAAACTCAAAGCGCTAAATATGGCAAATTGCGTTTATAAGCGTTTGCGCCTGAAATTTTTTTTAAACTCTTCCAGTTCCCAATGCTGTCCAGAGCCTTTCTTCATCATGAAAAATGCATGCAAAGCATTTTCAATGTACTCAGATGGACAAAACATTGCCACAGGATGTTCCTACCAAGCTTGTCACACATTGTAATGACTAATTCACACCTCAGACTTCTCCCACCTTTGGAAACAAAAGATATGTTAAATGACCATTCACTCCTCAAATTCCTCATGAGGACCCCCTGCCAGGTGGCCTTAATGACTCACTCCAGCAGACACCTTCCCACCCTTGGAAACAAAAGAAATGTTAATGAGCAACTCACACCTAATTATCTCAACACATACTACTGTCTCTGCTTCTACTCTCTGTATTTCTCTGATTCAGTCTGAAATAGTTAATAATTTACCACTTTTCAGTGCATTCTGGGCATTTGGGAGGTTCTCCTGTGCTTATCTTTAAAAAACGCTTCTAAACGCAAACGCATATAAACGCGTTGTGCAAACGCGGCTAAACAGACGTTTTTTAACCTTTGTTTTCCAGCAGTCAGTTTCCATCTTTCAGAGGTGTCCCGTGTACATGGGGCCTTAAACTGATATGGGAGCTGCTGCAAACTGTAGAGGACAAGTGCATACATTTAGCCCTGGTTCACACTGAATGCGACTTTGAAATCATGCTACTTAAAGGGAATCAAACCCAGACCGCTCCAACCATGGCAGAACGACCGCACTAAATGCCTCAAACGTCGCAGTCGTGCGCTGGAGAGACTATGGCGCAAAACCAGGTCCCCTCATGCATTCTCCCTCTACAAATCTGCCTTCCTCACCTACACCTCCTCCCTCCACGCCGCCAAGCAGGCCTACTTCGTTGACCTGATCAACACCCTCTCAAACTGCCCTCGCCGACTCTTCTCCACCTTCAACTCCCTGCTCTCTCCCCCCCCTCCTCCACTCAGTACCTCACTTACCGCCCACGAGATTGCCACTCATCTCCATAGCAAGATTGACGCAATCCGCAAGGACATAGTCAACTTGCAGTCTACCTCCCCATCTAGCCTCTCCCCTTCCATCACCCTCTCATCTCTCCCCTCCTCTGACCTTGCAACGGCACTGCCCCCCACCACACCCAAGGCCCTGCCTACCGTAACCCCCCCATCACTGCACTCCTTCAGCCCTACTACCACTGAGGAAGTCACCAGAGTCTTCTCAGAAGCCCGCCTCACTACCTGCCCCCTGGACCCTATCCCCTCTCAACTCCTCCGGTCACCCCCCTCTTCCCTCATCCGCTCCCTTACCCACATCTTCAATCTCTCCCTCGCTACTGGCGTCTTCCCCTCCCCCCTAAAACATGCGCACATCACCCCCATACTCAAAAAGCCCTCCCTGGACCCCACTGACCTCAACAACCTCAGACCAATTTCCCTGCTGCCACTCATGTCCAAGCTCCTTGAGCGCTTGGTCTACGATCGCCTAAGCGCCCACCTAACTGACAACAACCTCCTTGACCCACTACAGTCTGGCTTCCGTCCCCTACACTCCACCGAAACTGCCCTCCTCAAAATCACCAACGATCTACTAACCGCCAAAGCCAAAGGCGACTACTCTGTCCTCCTCCTCCTAGACCTCTCTGCGGCTTTTGACACAGTCGACCACCCCCTCCTCCTTAATAAACTACTCTCCCTTGGCATCAGAGACACCGCTCTCTCCTGGTTCTCGTCCTATCTATCCCAACGCTCCTTCAGCGTTTCCTACAACGGCGCCACCTCCTCTTCCCTCCCCCTCTCTGTTGGGGTCCCCCAGGGCTCTGTCCTTGGACCCCTTCTCTTCTCCATCTACACCTCCTCCCTTGGCAAACTCATACACTCCCACGGCTTCAACTACCACCTCTATGCTGATGATACTCAAATCTACCTATCCACCCCTCACCTCACCCCCACATTCTCCGCCCGCATCACTCACCTCCTAAACGACATCTCTGACTGGATGTCGCTCCATTTCCTCAAACTCAACCTCTCCAAAACCGAGCTTCTCGTCTTTCCCCCTTCCCCCCTTCCCCCCCCCCCCATCCTTTCCATCACTACCAACAACACCACCATCAATCCCGCCCAGCAAGCCAAGGTCCTTGGCGTCATTCTGGACTCAAACCTTTCCTTCCAACCTCATGTCAAATCACTCACAAATACATGCAGGCTCCACCTTCGCAACATCGCCAAAATACGCTCCTTCCTTACCCCAGACACCACTAAACTACTCGTTCACTCCCTGATTATCTCACGCCTTGACTACTGCAACTCCCTCCTCATCGGCCTACCCCAGTGCAAACTCTCCCCGCTTCAGACCATCCTGAACTCAGCTGCCAGACTCATCCACCTCACCAGCCGCTCCACCTCTGCCACCCCCCTCTGCCTCTCCCTCCACTGGCTCCCCATTGCCCAACGCATTAAATTCAAACTGCTCACTCTGACCTATAAAGCCATTCACAACACTGCCCCTAACTACCTCACCGACCTGATTCCCAAGTACCACCCTACCCGTACCCTTCGCTCTTCACAGGGCCTCCTTCTATCTTGCTCCCTGGTCTCCTCCTCCCACGCACGACTGCAAGACTTCTCCAGGTCCTCCCCCATCCTCTGGAACTCACTACCCCAATCCATCAGACTGTCACCTTCCCTCCTCACCTTCAGGCGCTCCCTGAAAACCCACCTCTTCAGGGAAGCCTACCCCACCCTCACCTAACAGCTGCTGCCCTTCCCTCCTCCTACCACTCCATCCCCCACAGCCATTTCCTCCTGTACCTCTACCCCCTCCCTCCTAGATTGTAAGCTCGAAAGAGTAGGGCCCTCTTACCCCTTGTGTGCTGTTTGATGTTACTGTACGGTTTCATGTATTGTCCCCCCTCTATTGTACAGCGCTGAGCAAACCCTTTGGCGCTATATAAACTCGATAAATAAATAAATAAATAAATAATAAATTTCAAAGCCACAGGTTAGTGCGATTTTAGATGCGACTTGACTGACATCTGTGCAAATTCATGCACAAATGTTTATGCAAGTCGCACCTGAAATTGCCAAAAATAGTGCAGCAACTATTTTCATAATCAGTGCAACTCCAACGGAGTAAGAGATGCACCGATATGAACGGTTCCATTTCCAACAGTAGGGTGCAACTTGTCACGCGGTGTGGAACTGTCAAATCGCATGATAAGTCGCACCAGCGTGAACCAGGGCTTAGTGGTAAAATTTTACCTCTGTCAGCTATTTTATTTATTAGAACATTTATATATCTCCTACAATGTATACATCACTTTTCAAACTGTACATTCACATCAGTCACTGCCCTCAAGGAGTTTACAATCTAAGGCCCCTTTCTTACATGCATACATACACTAATATACCAGGGCCAATTTGGAAAGGAGACAATTAAACCACCAGCATGGCTTTGGAGTGTGAGGAGAAACTGGATTACCCAGGGGTATTGCAGGGAAAACATAGAAACTCCATGGAGATAGTGTTCTGACTGGTATTCAAGCCTTGTTGTCTGGTCTGTGGGGTTTGCCTTATCCTGGCAACTACACAAGAAGTAAGGGGAAATCTCTGAAATGTAAACACAAACAGCAAAACATCAAGTCAAAGGCTCAAACCCTTTCCTATTTTACTGAAAACGTGTTTCTTTTTGCTATGGATGACCCCATTGCAAAGATTTATTCTCACTTCCTGTCTTGGTGACTACAGATGAAGTGAAGGAAATTTTTCCCAATGGAGATGTAGAAATAAAAATATGACAGAGGTTTCAAACTGAACTGTTGGCCAAGCTATAGACACTCAAGTATTTAAATAGTATTAACTGGCAGTAAATAAGCTTTAAAGCCCAACTACATCTTCAAACTTAAAAAAAAAAAAACTCCTCAGCATTATTTAATGAAAAATAAAGCAGCTTTCAGTGTTATACTAACCTTATTTCTTGCACTGTCCTCTTTAGTTAGTCCTTTTGGCAGTTGGTGCTGCTTCAACCTAATAACATGTTTAAAATGTGCCCCTTTTTAACTAATGAAACCACCAAGCTACTCATTCACTCCCTTGTTATCTCTTGCCTTGACTTTTGCAACTCCCTTCTCATAGACCTACCACTCCATAGGCTATCCTCTCTGCAGTCTGTCATGAATGCTGCTGCCCGATTAAGGTGGTCAAAAATCACATTGTTATAATATGTGTAGGAAGTCCGCCTCTAGCTCTCTCAGGATAATCCTCCCAGTCATCAGCAAATCTCAGATAATGGCCTCAGGTAGATAATCACTAGATACCAGCAATGTGTGGACTGCCGATGTCAGGCTCTCCTTAACAATAGACAGGTGATCCAAGTGGCTCAAATAAATCGGAGGGATTTTAAAGGTTCTAAGTGTAGCATTTTTATTTAATTCATTACAATATGAACATATAGTGTTACACTCACATTTCAGGGTGTCCTGCTAACCGGCACCAGTCTATAATCTGTGAAATCCAGAAAATGTCCGATGTGCGTTCCAAGCCTCACTTTCTCCGATTTATTTGAGCCAATTGAAGCACCTATCTATTGTTAAGGAGAAAGTGAGGCTTGGAACGCACATCGGACATTTTCTGGATTTCACAGATTATAGACTGGTGCCAGTTAGCAGGGCACCCTGAAATGTGAGTGTAACCTTATTAAATTGTAAGCTCCTATGAGCAAGGCCCTCTTAATCCTCCTGTTTTTTATTGTATTGTAACTATACTGTCTCCCTTTATATTGTAAAGCTCTGCGCAAACTGTTGGCACTAAATAAATCCTATATAATAATAATAATAATTCCTGTGAATGCAGGGCACTAAGGACCCGCGAAATGGGTACATGTCATTAGGCAGACCTGAGCTCAAAGAAGTATGCTGTAGAAATTGGCAATACTCTTAGCAACATTTAAGATATTGACCTACCCACTGCTGAAGAAAGAAGAGGAAAAAGAGAAGCCATGACCAGGCTGAAGGCCCATATTCTGAAGACCCATGTTCTCAAGCCATGACCAGACTGTAGACCCCTATTCTGAAGACCTGTATTCTGAAGACCCATGTTTTGGAGCCATAACCAGACTGAAGACCCTTATTCTGAAGACCCATGTTCTGGAGCCGTGACCAGACTGAAGCCATATATTCTCAAGAACAATGTTCTGAAGCTATGATCAGTCCAAAGACCAAGATTCACAGCATTAGCTCTGAATTTGTTCTCTCTGGAAGGTCTGCTCACCCTGCTTTTCCAAAATAAAGCAAAATGAGAAAATGAATGATTTTCCAAAGGAAGGATGCCGCTCAGGAGGTTGACAACAGGGCCACCCACTGCCACACTTTCATCAGGAACTGGAGAAACAACGCTCCGTGTAAAGTCAGCTTTCTGCTCTTTCTATGATTTTCTAGCTTATAGGAAGCAAGTTTCACTGGTGCTAAGACACAGCATCAGGTGCAAGTTAGTATTGCTGTCTGAAAAAGTGAAAACAGAGTGCACTGGATATTGCATAACAACGCTATAATAAATATAAGCTCCATTGCACTTACTGAACCTTTAGGTGTAGCAGGCATAGCACAAATTCTACAGTATCCACAAATTTCTCTTCAACTGTCAACTTGTGAGAAACTGGGAGTTCCCAGTGAAATGACATAATAAACATGTAATTACTGGTCGCAGATAAATACTCATGCTGCCTGTTGATGCTTTTTTATGATTTCAATTGTATTCGGAGATTGATGTGCAGTTCAGTTCACACTGTTCTATATATGGCGGTGGGTGTCTACTGTGCGCCGCAACACGTAGCCAGTGTGTGTTTCCTTTTCTGAACCAGTTTGGCATACATTCAATATTTTGACATTTTCATTGTACAGAGCTATACAATTTAAAAATCACTCATTCTTATCTTTTTCTACCTGAATGTCTTTATCTCTTTTTTGCAGGGTGGATACAATTGTATAGCATTAAATAAGAGGAAATGCTTTCCTTTTCAGAAGTAAATTCAGTGCAATATTGTCATTTTTCCTTTGAGTTTAAGCAATAATAACCAAAAGCAAAATACAAAACCACCCTTGTATAATACTGTCTGAAAGAAATGCCCGTAGCGAATAGGGAAGAATGGAAATAGCGCAGGGCATACATGACTAGGCCCAGAGTGGTGTAGGGAACGGAAAGGGTTAAAATTTAGCTCCAAGGGGTGGGGAATGGATTGGGAATTACGGGATTGGCAGATGTGGAGTGTAGGAGGGGTCTGTGGCACCGTAGGGTGGGGGTTGCTGCGGAAGGGGCGTCAGTGGAGCTGGATGGGTGCAAGGACCAGAGCTTCATGTGAGCTTGGTCCTGAAAATTCCCCCTCCTATCTGACCTGCGGCATGGAGGCCCTTGTGGCACAGCTGCGGGTGGCAGCAGAAGAGCGAGGTATGGGCTGGTTGCAGGGCCGGGTCTCTGATCTGTTGGGAGACCCGGGCTTGTCACCAGCAGCGGGGGGGCGGGTGCGCCCACGTGCTCGGAGGTCTAGGCCTCTGGAGCGCTTCAGTCTGGCCCCACCCCCTGGAGCTCAGCGCCGCATTGGGAGCCCCCCTCGGAACCCTCCGGCCCCGCTGGTAGGGCGCTCACAGGCCTCTGGTAGCGGCGGTGCCGGGAGGAATCCCCGGCGATGGCGGAGCTCGGCGGGCGGGGTTTCGCCGAGTGGCCCCTCCCCCCCGCCCGCACGGAGAGGAGGACGTGGTGTGAGCTCGGCGGGCGAGGTTTCGCCGAGTGGCCCCTCCACCCCGCCAGCACGGAGAGGAGGCCGTGGAGTGAGCTCGGCGGACGGGGTTTCGCCGAGTGGCCCCTCCCCCCCGCCCGCACGGAGAGGAGGACGTGGAGTGAGCTCGGCGGGCGGGGTTTCGCGGGGTAGCCCCTCCCCCCACCCGCACGGCGTGGAGGCAGGAGAGGGAGTGCAATTTCCGGCTCCTCCGCTGACATAGTACCTGTCAGGGAGGGAGCTCGGCGCGGGAGGCGGTCAGCTGCGGCTGCTGGGCTGTCACCTGATGCGGCTGGTGGGCCCCCTGGACAGTCGGGAGCCGGGGCTCCCAGAAGACGGAGGAAGAGGTGCAGCGCTGGGCGGAGTGCTGCTGGACGGAGCCCAGGGCCGGCAACAGGCATGGCTGGTGCCCAGAGGCGGAGTCGGGAGCGGCACAACCCTGCGGGACCCATGGCTCCTGGGACCGGGAGGCCATCCCGACATCGAGCGGTGGACGAGAGGTCGGAGGGCGAGCTGTCGGAACCCGATGCGGGGGCGACGGCTTGTCGCTCTTCATCGATGGAGCGGGAGCGCGCGGCTGATGGGGCATCTCCTGGGCAGCCTGGTGAGTTACCTGTTCCTGTGTCTGTCTCCTTTTCTTCTGCGTTGCGGGATCTGCTGGGGGGCGGTCAGGCCGCCCCGGTGGGTGCGGCCTCGGCGGCGTTCGTTGGCGGCGTTCCCCTGTCTGGTTTTGATGGGGGTCTCGGGGAGGTACTTTCCGGTTTGCGGGACTTGGCGGCCGGAGTGGGGCGGTGTTGGGACCCCTGGGCCTGCTTCTGCGTGGCTCCCGCCGGCCGGTGGGGACGGGCTCGCGATTCCGGGACAGGACAGCGGGGTAGTGCGGGGCCTGGGGGTCTCTTCTCCGCTTAGTTCTGGGCCTGGGGTGGTTACCGCGGAGTCTGGGGTTATGAGTTCTGCGGTTCCTTCCGCGGTTTTGGGGGAGGGTTCGGGGGTGTCTGGACCTGTCGGCGTGGCAGACTCTGCGAAGGGGGAAATGTATGTGTGTTTTGAGGGCCCCTTGGGTGCGCATTTGCAGTCGGCCGTGCAAGAACAAATTTGGAACGGGGAGTATGTGGATATATTCACGCTCTTGCCTTTGGAGCGTTTTCCGTTTGATGGGTCCCGGGTTGATGACGGTAGACGGGAGGATGCGGAGCGGCGGCGTTTTCGGCTTATCCCCCGTACTTTTGCGAATTGGTTGCAGGCTTTCGCAATCATGGCCAGTGTCATTGGGGAGAAAGCTCCGGAGCATTGCTCGGCGTTGTTCTGTTACCTGGACGCCATTAGTGAGGCTCACAGGGTTTACGGCGGGTCTGCGTGGCTTCGGTACGATGAGCAGTTTAGGCAGCGGAGGGCTGTTCGCCCGTCTTTGCGTTGGGACCACAAGGACATTGGCCTCTGGATGCGGCTCATGGCGCCGCCGAGGGCTCCTGGTCCGTTTTTTCATGGCGGGGCCGGTGGTTCGTTTTCCCCGGGACAATCGGCCGCCAAGCGTAGGGGTTTCTGCTGGCAGTTCCAGGAGGGCACTTGTCATTTTGGAGGGTCCTGCAGGTTTAGGCACGAGTGTTCCGGGTGCGGTGGATCCCATCCTTTCTCGCGCTGTTTCAGGCGGGGTAGAGGCCCTCCCGGAGAGCCTGCGGGTAAGAGGGACGATGCCGGTGCGGGTGGAAAGGATGGAGCCTTTCTTAAATAGATATCCTGATCGGGCTGCGGCGGTGCTGCTGGCGGCAGGTTTTTCGGAGGGTTTTCGCATCCCCTGTACTTTGACTTTGGTCCCCCCCTTAGCTCGGAATTTACGGTCGGCCTTGCAGCATGCTGAGGTGGTTTCGGCTAAGTTGCGGAAGGAAGTGGGGTTGGGTCGTATGGGTGGTCCGTTTACTTGTGCTCCGTTTGCGGATTTGGTGGTTTCTCCCTTGGGGGTGGTGCCTAAGAAGGAGCCGAATGCGTTTCGGTTAATTCACCACCTGTCCTTCCCTAAGGGGGGGTCGGTGAATGACGCTATAGATCCGGAGACGTGTTCGGTGTCTTATACGTCCTTTGATGCGGCAGTGTTCTGGGTTCGTCGGTATGGGCGCGGTGCCCTCATGGCGAAGTCCGACATTGAGTCGGCGTTCCGGCTGTTGCCGGTTCATCTGGACAGTTTTCGTTTTTTGGGTTGCCGTTGGCAGGGCGCGTTTTACGTTGATAGGTGTTTGCCCATGGGGTGTTCTATCTCTTGTGCGTTGTTTGAAAAGTTCAGTTCGTTCGTGGAGTGGGTGGTTCGGGATGTTTCGGGGGTGAATTCGGTCATCCATTATTTGGATGATTTTCTTTGCGTTGGTCCGCCGGCTTCCGGGGTGTGCTCGGTTTTGCTTGCTACGTTGCAGCACGTTGCTGACCGTTTCGGGATTCCTTTGGCGGCTGACAAGACGGAGGGTTCGGCTTCGGTGATGACTTTCTTGGGCATCGTTTTGGATTCTGGCGCAATGGAGTGCCGGCTGCCGGAAGAGAAGCTGTTGGCCCTTCAGGGTGAAATTCGTGCGGTTCAGGGGAAGCGTAAAATTCAGCTGCGGCCCTTGCAGTCATTGTTGGGAAAACTTAATTTCGCTTGTCGGATCCTGCCGATGGGTCGGGTGTTCTGCCGCCGGTTGGCGGCGGCGACGGCGGGTATTGCCTTCCCTTTTCATTTCATTCGGCTGACTCGGGAGCATCGGGAGGACTTGCAGTTGTGGCACACCTTTTTGGATTCTTTTAACGGGCGGGCGCTTTGGATGTCAGGCCCGGTTAGTAATTTTGACTTGGAGCTGTTCACGGACGCGGCGGCTTCTGCGGGATACGGGGCCTTTTTCCGGGGTCGGTGGAGTGCGGCCTCGTGGCCGGCTTCCTGGCGGGAGGCAGGTTTTCTCAGTAACCTAGCGCTGTTGGAACTTTTTCCAGTGGTATTGGCGGTTGAGGTTTGGGGGGAGAATTTTCGGAATCAAAAGGTGCGTTTTCACTGCGACAATTTGGGGGTGGTTCAGGTCATCAATAGGGTCTCGGCTTCTTCCCGACCGGTGGTGGCCCTGCTTTGCCACTTAGTGTTGCGTTGCTTGCAGCTGAATGTTTTTCTCCATGCGGTACATCTCCCTGGGGTTGACAACACCTTAGCTGACGCTTTGTCTCGTTTTCAGTGGGACAAATTCCGAGAGTTGGCGCCGTGGCGGAGCAACACGGGGTTCTTTGTCCTGTCTGGCTGTGGGAGATTGCCTTGGAGTCGTTGCGGGTTGGATCCGGCGGTCGGTGAGTGAGGCGACTTGGTCTGCTTACTCTACGGTCTGGCGGGAATGGCTGGAGCTGTTGCGACTGGTAGCTATTTATCCCTGGGGGCCGGAGGTGCGTGTGGCAGTGTTGTACTTCTTGGCGCGGAGTTTGGAGCGGGGGGTGTCGGCGTCCGCGGTGGATCGCCGTCTAGCGGCATTGGCGTTTTTCTTTAAGTTGCAAGGGTGTCGGAATTTTACTAAGGATTTTTGGCTTCGACAGGCTCTGCGGGGTTATCGGAGGGCTCATCGTTGTAGGGATTCTCGTCGTCCGGTGTCGTTCACGTTGTTGGGGTCTTTGTTTGAGCATTTGCGGACTGTGTATTCTTCGGATTTTGAGGTGGTTTTATTTCGGGCTGCCTTTGCGGTGGCTTTTTTTGGGGCTTTGCGGATTGGGGAGCTCGTTAGTCCGTCCAAGTCGGTTCTTGGGGGGTTGTTGGTGGAGGAGGTTGTGTGCTCCGGTGATTGGGTGGAGGTTCTGGTCCGTCGGTCTAAGACGGATCAATTGGGCAGGGGTGCGAAGGTGCGTTTTTTCGCTCTTCCGGGTTCACTGGTGTGCCCTGTTCAGGCGGTTCGGGAATTTTTGTCCCGTCGCCCTGGGGGGCGGGGGTCCTTTTTCAGGCATGTTGATGGATCCCCTTTAACGCGTTTTCAATTTGTGGCAGTTTTTCGCCGGTGTTTGACGGCTGCTGGTTTGGATGCGTCTTTGTATGCTTTGCACTCGTTTCGGATAGGGGCTGCTACGGAGGCGGCCAGGTGGGGGCTGTCAGAGGATGTGGTGAAGCGCATTGGTAGGTGGGATTCCCAGAGATTTCGCCTGTACGTTCGGCCGCATTTGTTGCGGGCTTAGTGGGCGGTCCTGTGTTTTGTTTGTTTGGATTGTGGGAGGTTGTTGCGGTTCTGTCCCTGTGCTGTATTGTTCTGGCGGTATTGTTTCTTTTCTTTCAGGTGGAGCGGTGTGCCTGGTGTGGATCCTGGGTCACTCGTATGTGTTTTGGGGGGCCAGGCGGGCTGATGTTCGGCCCAATGGCAGGCAGCTGGGGTTGGATAGACGGGAGGTTTGTGTCCACTGGTTAGGTGTGCCGGGCATGTTGTGGAGTCGTGTCGTGCCAGAGGTGCGGCGTTTTGCGCGGCTGGATAGGCCACCGGATGTGTTGGTGATTCATGCGGGTGGCAACGATTTGGGGGGTAGGTCCATGCGGGAGCTGGTTAGAGATGTCAAGCTGGATTTTCTTCAGTTGTGGCGTGAGTTTCCGGGGATGGTGGTGGTGTGGTCTGACATGGTCGCCCGCACTTCTTGGCGCGGTCGGTGGAGCGGCTCAACAAGGCCAGGATTAAGGTCAACCGGGAGGTGGGACGCTTTTTTAGTCGCAATGGAGGATTGGTGGTTCGGCATGTGGAGTTGGAGGTGGATACTTGGCGGTACCTTCGCAGTGATGGAGTGCATTTGAATGCGGTGGGCACGGATTTGTGGTCCCTGGAGCTGCAGGACGGCGTACTACGGGCGGTTCGTTTGTGGCATGGCACGCATGGGTAAGGGCTTACCCAGCGTACTGTGGCGGTTGTTGGTCTTTGGAGGCGGTTCTCATCTTGGAAGGAAAACAATGGTGTGGGACCCCATCCGTGGTATGGGGGGCCCGGTGGATATTCCCAGTTAACCAAGGTTTAACTGGAAGGTGGTGGTGCTGCACTGCGGACGGTATGGTTGTCTCCGAGCTGGTTGGTTGCGGCTGGAGGCCTAGTGTACAGGGTTGTCCGCAGGTGCATTTTGGATCGTTTGTGGGTGCCTTTGAAGACCAACAACAATTCTTTGGTTTCCGTTAAGGAACGGTTGATGTATGTTAAAATGTGAAGTTGTTAATAAAAGGCCATGTTGGCCATTTACTCCAAAATGGTGTCATGTTTTTGTAAAGTTTATTTGGTTAAAAGGGGGGTTTGGAGTGGTATGGATAGGCAATGGTGGAAGTAGGAGTGGACAAGCCTATCTATGGTGCAGTAGTCAAGAAATGCCCGTAGCGAATAGGGAAGAATGGAAATAGCGCAGGGCATACATGACTAGGCCCAGAGTGGTGTAGGGAACGGAAAGGGTTAAAATTTAGCTCCAAGGGGTGGGGAATGGATTGGGAATTACGGTATTGGCAGATGTGGAGTGTAGGAGGGGTCTGTGGCACCGTAGGGTGGGGGCTGCTGCGGAAGGGGCGTCAGTGGAGCTGGATGGGTGCAAGGACCAGAGCTTCCCTCCCGCCCTCCCTGTTAGGTTGGGTATAGGGTCTTGTCCGGGGGCAGGTGAGCAAAAAAATCAAAAAAAAAAAAAAAAAAAGGTGACACTGGTTGGAGAGGTGGGTTTTTTCTGTTGGTTCGTGGGCGGTTGTTGGTCTTTGGAGACGGTTCTCATCTTGGAAGGAAAACAATGGTGTGGGACCCCATCCGTGGTATGGGGGGCCCGGTGGATATTCCCAGTTAACCAAGGTTTAACTGGAAGGTGGTGGTGCTGCACTGCGGACGGTATGGTTGTCTCCGAGCTGGTTGGTTGCGGCTGGAGGCCTAGTGTATAGGGTTGTCCGCAGGTGCATTTTGGATCGTTTGTGGGTGCCTTTGAAGACCAACAACAATTCTTTGGTTTCCGTTAAGGAACGGTTGATGTATGTTAAAATGTGAAGTTGTTAATAAAAGGCCATGTTGGCCATTTACTTCAAAATGGTGTCATGTTTTTGTAAAGTTTATTTGGTTAAAAGGGGGGTTTGGAGTGGTATGGATAGGCAATGGTGGAAGTAGGAGTGGACAAGCCTATCTATGGTCCAGTAGTCATGTATGCATGGCCAAGTAATCCACTTTACATGTTTAATATACTATGGGGTTGATTTACTAAAACCGGAGAGTGCAAAATCTGGTGCAGATGTGTATTGTAGCCAATCAGCTTATAAATTCAGCTTGTTCATTGCAGCTTTGACAACAAAACCTGGAAGCTGATTGGTTTCTATGTAGAGCTGCACCAGATTTTACATTCTCCAGCATTAATAGGTTAACCCCCATGTGTCTGTGTTCAGGCCAGGGGCGGACTGACCATTCCAAAACCCGGGCACTGCCTGAGGGCTCGGGGTCAGTAAGGGGCCCCATGAGATGCCCCTGGTACCTTTCATAGGCTTTTTTGGGTGTGGTTTGAGTGTGGGTGAGGACACAGGGGCCCCATGATCCCCTATTGCCCGGGGGCCCCATGTGTTGTCAGTCCACCCCTGGTTCAGGCATAGGTATATGAGAAAGCTACAAAGATGCTAAAGCTTGGATACAGGAGGCTACCCCTTACCTAACGTTGATCTCCGGGCTCCCCTCACCCACCTTCTAACTTATCACTTATGATTAACAAAATGGCTATTTTACTCACCTAAAACCAGGGTCATATTATGCTCCAGTACAATGCCTTTTTCTGGTGTCAATGTCACCACTTATGGTCCACTTAGGATTCAGAAGAGAAGTCTGTAGCAGTGACATCAGCACAAAAGCACATTTGCAGCACTGCGTTAGTGGTCTCTGGCACCCAGAAACAGCACCACCTTAGGGCCTGGGTGGCAAACGTAGATGAGAATATTTTGCTTTATAAGGTAGTTTAAAAAAATTATAGATTGGGTCACAGGGGGTGTGGTGGGTTTACTATTTGCTGGAG
The DNA here is from genome assembly GCF_062004578.1 of Staurois parvus. Taxonomy (NCBI): domain Eukaryota; kingdom Metazoa; phylum Chordata; class Amphibia; order Anura; family Ranidae; genus Staurois; species Staurois parvus. The sequence goes on from NW_028318358.1 coordinate 1,969,204, forward strand.
CAAGCCTGCAACCATAAGACATAATCCCTTCTCCATACAGTTCACCTACTTTCTTAGAAACCTTAGGAGTTAGCATTCTAGCTTTGCGGCACTGTATTATTAAATTCATACCATGATTATACGAAAGTTTTCAACACCATAAAAGGAGAACCAAACATAACTGGGTTTATGGAAGAATATTAATATTCAGTATTAAAATGTGCATGTTCCTCCTCATTATCCTTAATCTACTTCATCCAGAGTTCAGAAACATTTTTTCAAAAGGGATTAACAGCATAACTAACTAATCAATCACCCTTGTAAGCCTATACAGTAGCGTTTCTTGGATAGTCATAGCTTCTGTCTAGTCCCTTGTTCCACTGGATAAGCTAAAACCAAATAAATAGTCTGAATACAAGCATGCTTTAAACAGAACCAGTCATGGACTGCATGAATGCAAGAATCTGAAAGCTCAATTCCAGGTTATTATAAATAATAATACCCAATTGATTCTTCAGCTCACTAAATCAGCTAAATAACGTCCTGGTGCATCAAAAGGAAAGGTATTTTTGTCTAAAGCAGTAGCAACCCAAGTGGAAAAGTCTACCCTCTGCTAGCATGATTTTGCGCAAGGTGCAGCGTGGTGCAATGGTGGCAGAAATCACGGAGGCTGAGTAACGTCAACTGTGTACTGAGAAGGTTTCAACCAAGTACAACTAGGCCCAGTGGGTGGGCACAACTGCCACTTATGAAACCTGTAGCAGTGGTACTTTAGCCTAAAGTGATGGCAACAACTTCTGCAACGAGGAGCTGGACTGTGTCCTTGCTGGTCCAACACACCCGGGAGGCTTTCTAGAGTGGAAAGTAGCGTGGTCCTTGCATTGTCCCTACTCCTCCACAACCTTTCTCTAACATTATATATTTTCCAGGACAGATGGGGAACCTGTCCTTACATTAACCACTCATAGAATGCATGCCAAATCAGGGATCCCATGTCCTAAATAAGCACTGCCCTACCCAAAATGACTGCGGGGGTCAGGCAGGGTCCCAGTATACAATCAGACAACTGCTCTGCTGATGACCCAGGAAGACATAGAGGAGCTGGGTTCCCCACAGCTTCCCCCTTTCTGTATTGCTGCTCAACTTACAGAGGGGTGTACAGACTGCACCTGCCTATATGCAGCTAAATGGGAGCCTTTCTTTTTCTTTGGAAATGGGACTCATTGCAGTGAAAGCAAAAAGTTCAAGCGCTGAATTCCGCTTCCTCCTGGGACTTTGTGACGTCAGTTCCGGAGTGCTGTGTTCCCCGGATGGGACAGCCGCATACTGTGATCACCATTACCATGCATCCCGGCCCGGGGGCGTAGGTGAGCAGATATTCCACCTAGCCAAGCTATGGTTCACTGCAGTTTCTGGATGAGTTTTCTGCTTTTAACGAATTACTTATGAAATAAATGTATACCCCTTAAGAAGCATATTGTGGGGTTATTATTGAACATAAGCCACAGCTTCCTCAACTCAACCCAAAGCCCATATTGGGTAGGTACCAGTGCCTACCCAGCTCACATGACAGCTTGTTATGGTTCTCAGAATTTACAGTTCTCTTCCACAAAGCCATAATAATGACATTGTTCTCACAGCTGGACTCCACATTTATTTATTTATTTGGGAGTTTGTATGAATCTGAAAGTTGATATCATATCATAGGAATATCTCCAATAAATATAGCGAACCAACGTGTGATTTAGCTTGCCAGTAACCATGGAAAAACATTAAAGTCTTTGTATTAATAAACTATTTATTTTGGATAGAGTTGGCCTTTAACTAAACTCTGTTACTGGTCAGGATGAAAAGCTACATATGTAATCAACATGCATGAATGTTGAACAATGTATTTACGACTTTGTTACTTTTCTCTGCAGGGTGTTCGGTGTGTGATTGTTTGTATGTACAGTACTTGCTCGGAGTGTTCCAGTTTCCTCCCACATTCCAAAGTCAAAGAGCACAGCTTCTGCACTGTTTATGTCACGGGTCGGCAGTACAAAAGCAGGACAGGGACTCCGGTAGACGACAATTCCCACATTTTGCACATAGCTGCTTTGAAATAAAAGATGCCAATATAAATTCCTTTACCACCCAAAATTTCTACAGCACTTTTTACAGTGTACATTCATATCAGTTCTTGCACTGAAGGAGCTTACAGTCTAAGTCCCCTATCTCACAAACATACATACACATACCAGGGCCAATGTACCTACCAGAATGTCTTTAGAGTGTGGGAGGAAACCCACAAAAGCAAAGGGAGGACATGCAGACTCCATGTAGATAATGTCCTGGTTGGGATTTGAACCAAGGACCCCAGTGCTTCAAGGCAGAAGTAATAACCTCTAAGTTACTGTACTGCTATATTGGGTAATGTATACTAAATAATTCTGGATTGCAGTTAAAGTGGTTCTAAAGCCTTAAGGTGATTCTAAAGGTTGGAATTAAAAAAAATAACAAACATGTTATGCTTACCTGCTCTGTGCAATGGTTTTGCACAGAGCAGCCCTGATCCTCTTTTTTTTGGGTCTCCTGCCAGTGGTCCTGGCTCCTCACCCAGCTGAGTACCCTCAATAGCAAGCTTCTTGCTGTGTGGGCATTTGAGCAGGCTTCCGCCCAAGCCACGCTCTTGTGAATGAAAATTATCCATTCATACACAGAGCTGAATTCCTCCCCCCCCCCCACCACCACCACCACTCTCTCCACATTGGCTCACTGGCTATGACTGACAGCAGCAGGAGTCTGCTGTGTGAGTCAATGAGGAGAGAGAGACCTGGGAGAGCAATGGCCCACATGTACATCACTGGATCAGAATGGGGCTCAGGTAAGTATAGGGGGTGGAGGCTGAGGGGGGAACTGCAGCCAGGAGGTTTTTTACCTTAATGCATTAGGGTAAAAAAAAACCTTGTGCCTTTAGAACCACTTTAATGCATTTTCTGCATTAGGGTAAAAAACTTCTGTGTCCAGGATCCCACCCAGCCCCCCTTTTACTTACCTGACCCCGATCTCAATCAAGTGCTGAGCGTAAGAGCAACAGCTTTCTCTACTCTCTCCCTCCTCACAGGCAGATTCATAGCAGCAGGGGCAAAGCTCTGCTGTCTGTGTCTATAGTCGCAGGCAGCGGGGCTCAGGAGTGAGCCCCCATGAGTACCCCCCTGCAAGTGGCGTGCTAAGGAAGGTACTTGGAAGGGAGGAAGAGCCAGAAGCACTGGCAGGGGACCCCAGAAGAGGAGAATCGGGGCTGCTCTGTGCAAAACCATTGCACAGAGCAGGTAGGTATAAAATGTTTGTTTGTTTTTTTTAATTAGCGGTTTAGAATCACTTTAAGCAGTTTATTACTATATTTCAGTTTTAAGGTAAAGGCTGCCTGCTCATGAAAGCCTAGGCTTCTAAGTTTCATTAGCAATTTTATTAGCTGTAGGACATTAGAATTAAAGCCCAACCCAACTAAAATTCTGTATTGATCCACCAACTATAAACAAACTGTTGCTCTTTTCTTAATTTAAAGTAACACAATAATACCCACTTTAATATGGGTATATACTAGTAGATTTTTGTGCAAACATTTCAATTTGTTTATGGTCAGTGGGGTCAAATCGACAATTGCCAAATTGACAATTAGAAAAAGCAGGGTGGAAATTTTTCTAGAAAGAACACATTTTTACCAGTGTATGAGGTTTTCTTTTGGTAGTCCATTCACTAAAAAATCCAATGTTAAAAGAAAGCGCAATTTTGAGTTATCTTCAAACGACATTTGTGAAGCCGTCAAATGTACTGAGAATTTACATACGAAAGTGTGCTTGAAAATCTACTAGTGCATACCCAGCCTTAATCTACGCAACTATTGCCATTCCAGTCCTCCACTCTCCGATGCTGGAAGCAATCCTACCAGCAGCCACATCCCAACCTCATGACGTGGCTGCTGGTCTTGCACTACTACATTGCTGGTGTGATGATGTCAGTGAGAGGAACAAGAACAAGACCGCTCACAGACAAGCACGAAGAGCGTCTTTGTTTAACCACTTTCCAGCCAACGTACGTATTGTAATATCCTGTTGGCAAATGGTTAATACTAGGATCATGGCTGCAACTCCTGGTGTTGTTTTTTCTAGCTTATTTGTACAAGTGACCCAGGCAGCTGTTGTGATCGCTTTTACAGCAATCTAAAGTTCCCCCCTCCTGCCGATGATTTTGTCACTTCTGGTTTTAGAGCCTTCATTTCCTGGGTTTTAAAGGCAGGGAAGCATGTAACCAAGCATGATTTGTGCTTGGTTAGTTGATATGGAGGGTAGGGGAGACATCAGGGATCTAATACATCCCTGATGTCTCCAGAAAGAGAACCAGTCACCTTCTCAAAGCTATCACAAAGGGGGCTTGCAGGGCCTCTTGTGTTAGCAATAAAGTTAAATGAAAAAAAATGTAAGTATAAAAAAGATTAAATAAATTAAAAAATTAAACACTCCCCTCCCCTTGTGCATACATGCAAATACAAATGTGCATGTAGGTCTGGCACACTTATGTAGTGATTGCACCACACTTCGCAAATGTCGGAGTGAGAGCAATACTTGTAGGGATATAGTTCATGAATAACTCTAAACTGATAACCTGTAAATGCTTTGAAAGCATCAACCATTGACAATTTTTGCTGTGCAAATTTTTTTGTGCAAAAAAATAAAATAATTGCCCCAGTAGGCAAGCCATTTATATGGCCAGAATTTGGCTTTAGAACCATTTCCTATCATGAGCAGAATACTTGAATCTCTGCTTAGTTTTCGTCAATATTTCTCCTTGGCCATTTTAATGGCCTAAATGATTGTCAAAATTGTTTTCATAGTTTTATATATAATGTATATTTCAGAGAACATTTCATCTGTAATATTTAAATTTCAGCTGACTGGAATTCAATTGTGTTTAACTGCACATATACTTGATGTTCTGTGACTGCAGTGATATATAATAATATACTGTAAATACCATATACGTAAATGACATAGAGGTAACTTGTGACATTCAGCTGAGGTCACTCTTGTGACTTTAGATTTTGCTGTGCACTCTTTGTGTTGAGTCATAAACATACACTTGTCCTGATCTTTTGTGAGATACATGTAAACTGTGTTGGAACTGATAAGGTAGAAAATGCATTAGAAACAGGAGAGTAAACACTTCAAGCATTTAGTAAATTTAGCAGCCAGGGTTCTGAGAGGACATTCAACAAACAGTTTAAAGTGAATTAGCTGGATATATTTAGAATACAAACACGGGGCATATTTAAATGACAAAACTGAAACAAACATGTATATGTAGTATTATGAAAAATAAGATGGTAAACACAATGTAGGACTTTACAGGTCTAAAAGCAAAAATAAAATTTCAAACCTGTTAAATAATTTAAAAAGTGTAAATTTAAAGCAATACTAAAGGATATATTTTTTTTAATTTTAAAAATAAATTAAAGGTAATACTCACCTGCTCTGTGCAGCGATATTGCTCAGAGAGGTCCCTTACCTACTATGACATTCCCCCACTGGTGCTGTCAGCTTCTCCCTACTTTGGGTATCTCCTTAGGAAGCAGGATGCAACTGTGTGTGCACGCTTCTGAGCAGGGCTGTGTGCATCCATAGACACACACAGCACAAGTAAGCCACACCCCACTCCCTGTTTACAGGCCTTTGACTGAAAGCAACAGGAGCCTATGGCTTTGCTGCCCTCAATGTCTCCTGGAAAAGTAGAAGGTGAGAGGAAAAGTGTTGGAACCAAGAGAGCACTAGAGTGGTGACAGAAGCAAGGTAAGTGTTTAGGGATTGGGGTGGGTAGGACAGGTAGTGGGGAGTAAAAAAAAATCCTTTAGATATTAGAACCCTTTTAATTTTAAAACACTTAGTAATTTTTAAATTGTTGGCTTGGTAGAAAAAAAAAGACACATATCCCTTGTGTTAAATGTGTTCAAAATATAAATCCACAATATGTAATAAAGTAGATCTAAACCCAAAGATCATAGACCAGCTTTAAAATGGTAACATGATGTTCAAAGTTGTTTTCAGCTTTTGTATACCTGCAACTTTTGTTAAAAGAACAAAAGGACAATAAAAGGAGAAATAGTTGAGTTAGGTTATTAAGGTTGGCCTCAAAGTGCACCTTGTCATGTGAATGTCTTATATCATGTCTGGATATCAAATGTATGCCTATTATGGATCTTACACTGTGTGGCATTGTCATATGTGCATAATATATAGTATATGGACACTTTTATTGCCCTTTCATATGTCAAGTAGTGAAAAGAAAGATTTATACAGTACTGTGCAAAAATTTTAGGCAGGTGTGAAGCAATGCACTAAAGTAAGAATGCTTCAAACTTATTCAGTATATTTTAATTGTTTATTTTTATCAATTTACAAAAGGCAAAGTGAGCGAACATAAGAAAAATCTAAATTAAGACTGGGTTCACACTAATGTGATGTGGAATACCACATGTAATTTGCACAGGAATCTCAATGTCTGCACGGTGCTATTTGAGCCATACATTTTGTATGGCTCAAATCGCATCATTTCCGCACAAAAAGGTGCAGGACCCTTTTTTTTTACCCGCACCTGAATTGTCTCACTCATCGGATGCAATATCTGGCAATCACATCGCATTTTGTGATCTGTTTTGGGGTGTCATTACTAGAGATGAGCGAATCGAAGTAGCCGAAGTGGAATTCGAGTCGAATATCGGAAAAATTTAGATTCGCGCCGAATCCGAAAAATAGCCTACTTCGGACGCGCGAATCGAAATTTTTCCGAAAATGGCGGCGGACATGTGCGGCGACGGAGCGGGGATGTCTGGGAAGGCGCGCAGACAAGGCGCGCTGACCCATAATGCATTCCTCAATGACATGTGATCGCATCAGCCAATCAGCAGCCAGCCAGCCAGCACTGTGTAATGGTCGAGCTATAAATAGCGGCCATTTTGAAATTCTTCATTTGCCTGCAGTCATTGAACAGAGGCAGACCGCTCTGTATTAGGTACAGAGTTAGGGCCACAGAAACGATACTTGGGGACAGAGAAACGTTACTTAGGGACAGAGAACCATTACTCAGGGACACAGAATTGTTAATAAGGGCCACAGAATCGTTACTTAGGGACAAAGAAACGCTAGTTAGGGCCACAGAATTTTTACTCAGGGACAGACAGAATTGTTACTGAGTGCCAGAGAATTGTTACTTAGGGCCACAGAAACGTTATTAGGGCCACAGAATTGTTACTCAGGGACAGACAGAATTGTTACTGAGTGCCAGAGAATTGTTACTTAGGGCCACAGAAACTTTAGTTAGGGCCACAGAATTGTTACTCAGGGACAGACACAGAATTGTTACTGAGGGCCACAGAACTGTTACTTAGGGCCACAGAAACTTTAGTTAGGGCCACAGAATTGTTACTCAGGGACAGACACAGAATTGTTACTGAGGGCCACAGAACTGTTACTTAGGGCCACAGAATTGTTACTCGCACAGACACAGAATTGTTACTCAGGGACACAGAATTGTTACTGAGGGCCACAGAACCGTTACTTAGGGCCACAGAATTGTTACTCGCACAGACACAGAATTGTTACACAGGGACACAGAATTGTTACTGAGGGCCACAGAACTGTTACTTAGGGCCACAGAATTGTTACTCAGGGACACAGAACTGTTACTGAGGGCCACAAAACTGTTACTTAGGGCCACAGAATTGTTACTCAGGGACACAGAACTGTTACTGAGGGCCACAGAACTGTTACTTAGGGCCACAGAATTGTTACTCGCACAGACACAGAATTGTTACTCAGGGACACAGAACTGTTACTGAGGGCCACAGAACTGTTACTTAGGGCCACAGAATTGTTACTCGCACAGACACAGAATTGTTACACAGGGACACAGAATTGTTACTGAGGGCCACAGAACCGTTACTTAGGGCCACAGAATTGTTACTCAGGGACACAGAATTGTTACTGAGGGCCACAGAACTGTTACTTAGGGCCACAGAATTGTTACTCGCACAGACACAGAATTGTTACTCAGGGACAAAGAACTGTTACTGGGGGCCACAGAACTGTTACTTAGGGCCACAGAATTGTTACTCGCACAGACACAGAATTGTTACTCAGGGACACAGAATTGTTACTGAGGGCCACAGAACCGTTACTTAGGGCCACAGAATTGTTACTCAGGGACACAGAATTGTTACTGAGGGCCACAGAACTGTTACTTAGGGCCACAGAATTGTTACTCGCACAGACACAGAATTGTTACTCAGGGACACAGAACTGTTACTGGGGGCCACAGAACTGTTACTTAGGGCCACAGAATTGTTACTCGCACAGACACAGAATTGTTACACAGGGAAACAGAATTGTTACTGAGGGCCACAGAACCGTTACTTAGGGCCACAGAATTGTTACTCAGGGACACAGAATTGTTACTGAGGGCCACAGAACTGTTACTTAGGGCCACAGAATTGTTACTCGCACAGACACAGAATTGTTACTCAGGGACACAGAACTGTTACTGAAGGCCACAGAACTGTTACTTAGGGCCACAGAATTGTTACTCGCACAGACACAGAATTGTTACTCAGGGACACAGAATTGTTACTGAGGGCCACAGAACCGTTACTTAGGGCCACAGAATTGTTACTCGCACAGACACAGAATTGTTACACAGGGACACAGAATTGTTACTGAGGGCCACAGAACCGTTACTTAGGGCCACAGAATTGTTACTCGCACAGACACAGAATTGTTACACAGGGACACAGAATTGTTACTGAGGGCCACAGAACCGTTACTTAGGGCCACAGAATTGTTACTCAGGGACACAGAATTGTTACTGAGGGCCACAGAACTGTTACTTAGGGCCACAGAATTGTTACTCGCACAGACACAGAATTGTTACTCAGGGACAAAGAACTGTTACTGGGGGCCACAGAACTGTTACTTAGGGCCACAGAATTGTTACTCGCACAGACACAGAATTGTTACTCAGGGACACAGAATTGTTACTGAGGGCCACAGAACCGTTACTTAGGGCCACAGAATTGTTACTCAGGGACACAGAATTGTTACTGAGGGCCACAGAACTGTTACTTAGGGCCACAGAATTGTTACTCGCACAGACACAGAATTGTTACTCAGGGACACAGAACTGTTACTGGGGGCCACAGAACTGTTACTTAGGGCCACAGAATTGTTACTCGCACAGACACAGAATTGTTACACAGGGAAACAGAATTGTTACTGAGGGCCACAGAACCGTTACTTAGGGCCACAGAATTGTTACTCAGGGACACAGAATTGTTACTGAGGGCCACAGAACTGTTACTTAGGGCCACAGAATTGTTACTCGCACAGACACAGAATTGTTACTCAGGGACACAGAACTGTTACTGAAGGCCACAGAACTGTTACTTAGGGCCACAGAATTGTTACTCGCACAGACACAGAATTGTTACTCAGGGACACAGAATTGTTACTGAGGGCCACAGAACCGTTACTTAGGGCCACAGAATTGTTACTCGCACAGACACAGAATTGTTACACAGGGACACAGAATTGTTACTGAGGGCCACAGAACCGTTACTTAGGGCCACAGAATTGTTACTCGCACAGACACAGAATTGTTACACAGGGACACAGAATTGTTACTGAGGGCCACAGAACCGTTACTTAGGGCCACAGAATTGTTACTCAGGGACACAGAATTGTTACTGAGGGCCACAGAACTGTTACTTAGGGCCACAGAATTGTTACTCGCACAGACACAGTATTGTTACTCAGGGACACAGAACTGTTACTGAGGGCCACAGAACTGTTACTTAGGGCCACAGAATTGTTACTCGCACAGACACAGAATTGTTACACAGGGACACAGAATTGTTACTGAGGGCCACAGAACCGTTACTTAGGGCCACAGAATTGTTACTGAGGGCCACAGAACTGTTACTTAGGGCCACAGAATTGTTACTCGCACAGACACAGAATTGTTACTCAGGGACACAGAACTGTTACTGGGGGCCACAGAACTGTTACATAGGGCCACAGAATTGTTACTCGCACAGACACAGAATTGTTACTCAGGGACACAGAACTGTTACTGAGGGCCACAGAACTGTTACTTAGGGCCACAGAATTGTTACTCGCACAGACACAGAATTGTTACACAGGGACACAGAATTGTTACTGAGGGCCACAGAACCGTTACTTAGGGCCACAGAATTGTTACTCGCACAGACACAGAATTGTTACACAGGGACACAGAATTGTTACTGAGGGCCACAGAACCGTTACTTAGGGCCACAGAATTGTTACTCAGGGACACAGAATTGTTACTGAGGGCCACAGAACTGTTACTTAGGGCCACAGAATTGTTACTCGCACAGACACAGAATTGTTACTCAGGGACACAGAACTGTTACTGAGGGCCCCAGAACTGTTACTTAGGGCCACAGAATTGTTACTCGCACAGACACAGAATTGTTAATCAGGGACACAGAATTGTTACTGAGGGCCACAGAACCGTTACTTAGGGCCACAGAATTGTTACTTGCACAGACACAGAATTGTTACACAGGGACACAGAATTGTTACTGAGGGCCACAGAACCGTTACTTAGGGCCACAGAATTGTTACTCGCACAGACACAGAATTGTTACACAGGGACACAGAATTGTTACTGAGGGCCACAGAACCGTTACTTAGGGCCACAGAATTGTTACTCAGGGACACAGAATTGTTACTGAGGGCCACAGAACTGTTACTTAGGGCCACAGAATTGTTACTCGCACAGACACAGAATTGTTACTCAGGGACACAGAACTGTTACTGAGGGCCACAGAACTGTTACTTAGGGCCACAGAATTGTTACTCGCACAGACACAGAATTGTTACACAGGGACACAGAATTGTTACTGAGGGCCACAGAACCGTTACTTAGGGCCACAGAATTGTTACTGAGGGCCACATAACTGTTACTTAGGGCCACAGAATTGTTACTCGCACAGACACAGAATTGTTACTCAGGGACACAGAACTGTTACTGAGGGCCACAGAACTGTTACTTAGGGCCACAGAATTGTTACTCGCACAGACACAGAATTGTTACACAGGGACACAGAATTGTTACTGAGGGCCACAGAACCGTTACTTAGGGCCACAGAATTGTTACTGAGGGCCACATAACTGTTACTTAGGGCCACAGAATTGTTACTCGCACAGACACAGAATTGTTACTCAGGGACACAGAACTGTTACTGAGGGCCACAGAACTGTTACTTAGTGCCACAGAATTGTTACTCGCACAGACACAGAATTGTTACTCAGGGACACAGAATTGTTACTGAGGGCCACAGAACCGTTACTTAGGGCCACAGAATTGTTACTCAGGGACACAGAATTGTTACTGAGGGCCACAGAACTGTTACTTAGGGCCACAGAATTGTTACTCGCACAGACACAGAATTGTTACTCAGGGACACAGAACTGTTACTGGGGGCCACAGAACTGTTACTTAGGGCCACAGAATTGTTACTCGCACAGACACAGAATTGTTACTCAGGGACACAGAATTGTTACTGAGGGCCACAGAACCGTTACTTAGGGCCACAGAATTGTTACTCAGGGACACAGAATTGTTACTGAGGGCCACAGAACTGTTACTTAGGGCCACAGAATTGTTACTCGCACAGACACAGAACTGTTACTCAGGGACACAGAATTGTTACTGAGGGCCACAGAACCGTTACTTAGGGCCACAGAATTGTTACTCAGGGACACAGAATTGTTACTGAGGGCCACAGAACTGTTACTTAGGGCCACAGAATTGTTACTCGCACAGACACAGAATTGTTACTCAGGGACACAGAACTGTTACTGGGGGCCACAGAACCGTTACTTAGGGCCACAGAATTGTTACTGAGGGCCACAGAACTGTTACTTAGGGCCACAGAATTGTTACTCGCACAGACACAGAATTGTTACTCAGGGACACAGAACTGTTACTGAGGGCCACAGAACTGTTACTTAGGGCCACAGAATTGTTACTCGCACAGACACAGAATTGTTACACAGGGACACAGAATTGTTACTGAGGGCCACAGAACCGTTACTTAGGGCCACAGAATTGTTACTGAGGGCCACATAACTGTTACTTAGGGCCACAGAATTGTTACTCGCACAGACACAGAATTGTTACTCAGGGACACAGAACTGTTACTGAGGGCCACAGAACTGTTACTTAGGGCCACAGAATTGTTACTCGCACAGACACAGAATTGTTACACAGGGACACAGAATTGTTACTGAGGGCCACAGAACCGTTACTTAGGGCCACAGAATTGTTACTGAGGGCCACATAACTGTTACTTAGGGCCACAGAATTGTTACTCGCACAGACACAGAATTGTTACTCAGGGACACAGAACTGTTACTGAGGGCCACAGAACCGTTACTTAGGGCCACAGAATTGTTACTCAGGGACACAGAATTGTTACTGAGGGCCACAGAACTGTTACTTAGGGCCACAGAATTGTTACTCGCACAGACACAGAATTGTTACTCAGGGACACAGAATTGTTACTGGGGGCCACAGAACTGTTACTTAGGGCCACAGAATTGTTACTTAGGGCCACAGAATTGTTACTCGCACAGACACAGAATTGTTACTCAGGGACACAGAACTGTTACTGGGGGCCACAGAACTGTTACTTAGGGCCACAGAACTGTTACTTAGGGCCACAGAATTGTTACTCGCACAGACACAGAATTGTTACTCAGGGACACAGAACTGTTACTGAGGGCCACAGAACTGTTACTTAGTGCCACAGAATTGTTACTCGCACAGACACAGAATTGTTACTCAGGGACACAGAATTGTTACTGAGGGCCACAGAACCGTTACTTAGGGCCACAGAATTGTTACTCAGGGACACAGAATTGTTACTGAGGGCCACAGAACTGTTACTTAGGGCCACAGAATTGTTACTCGCACAGACACAGAATTGTTACTCAGGGACACAGAACTGTTACTGGGGGCCACAGAACTGTTACTTAGGGCCACAGAATTGTTACTCGCACAGACACAGAATTGTTACTCAGGGACACAGAATTGTTACTGAGGGCCACAGAACCGTTACTTAGGGCCACAGAATTGTTACTCAGGGACACAGAATTGTTACTGAGGGCCACAGAACTGTTACTTAGGGCCACAGAATTGTTACTCGCACAGACACAGAATTGTTACTCAGGGACACAGAATTGTTACTGAGGGCCACAGAACCGTTACTTAGGGCCACAGAATTGTTACTCAGGGACACAGAATTGTTACTGAGGGCCACAGAACTGTTACTTAGGGCCACAGAATTGTTACTCGCACAGACACAGAATTGTTACTCAGGGACACAGAACTGTTACTGGGGGCCACAGAACCGTTACTTAGGGCCACAGAATTGTTACTGAGGGCCACAGAACTGTTACTTAGGGCCACAGAATTGTTACTCGCACAGACACAGAATTGTTACTCAGGGACACAGAACTGTTACTGAGGGCCACAGAACTGTTACTTAGGTCCACAGAATTGTTACTCGCACAGACACAGAATTGTTACACAGGGACACAGAATTGATACTGAGGGCCACAGAACCGTTACTTAGGGCCACAGAATTGTTACTCGCACAGACACAGAATTGTTACACAGGGACACAGAATTGTTACTGAGGGCCACAGAACCGTTACTTAGGGCCACAGAATTGTTACTCAGGGACACAGAATTGTTACTGAGGGCCACAGAACTGTTACTTAGGGCCACAGAATTGTTACTCGCACAGACACAGAATTGTTACTCAGGGACACAGAACTGTTACTGAGGGCCCCAGAACTGTTACTTAGGGCCACAGAATTGTTACTCGCACAGACACAGAATTGTTAATCAGGGACACAGAATTGTTACTGAGGGCCACAGAACCGTTACTTAGGGCCACAGAATTGTTACTTGCACAGACACAGAATTGTTACACAGGGACACAGAATTGTTACTGAGGGCCACAGAACCGTTACTTAGGGCCACAGAATTGTTACTCGCACAGACACAGAATTGTTACACAGGGACACAGAATTGTTACTGAGGGCCACAGAACCGTTACTTAGGGCCACAGAATTGTTACTCAGGGACACAGAATTGTTACTGAGGGCCACAGAACTGTTACTTAGGGCCACAGAATTGTTACTCGCACAGACACAGAATTGTTACTCAGGGACACAGAACTGTTACTGAGGGCCACAGAACTGTTACTTAGGGCCACAGAATTGTTACTCGCACAGACACAGAATTGTTACACAGGGACACAGAATTGTTACTGAGGGCCACAGAACCGTTACTTAGGGCCACAGAATTGTTACTGAGGGCCACATAACTGTTACTTAGGGCCACAGAATTGTTACTCGCACAGACACAGAATTGTTACTCAGGGACACAGAACTGTTACTGAGGGCCACAGAACTGTTACTTAGTGCCACAGAATTGTTACTCGCACAGACACAGAATTGTTACTCAGGGACACAGAATTGTTACTGAGGGCCACAGAACCGTTACTTAGGGCCACAGAATTGTTACTCAGGGACACAGAATTGTTACTGAGGGCCACAGAATTGTTACTCGCACAGACACAGAATTGTTACTCAGGGACACAGAACTGTTACTGGGGGCCACAGAACTGTTACTTAGGGCCACAGAATTGTTACTCGCACAGACACAGAATTGTTACTCAGGGACACAGAATTGTTACTGAGGGCCACAGAACCGTTACTTAGGGCCACAGAATTGTTACTCAGGGACACAGAATTGTTACTGAGGGCCACAGAACTGTTACTTAGGGCCACAGAATTGTTACTCGCACAGACACAGAATTGTTACTCAGGGACACAGAATTGTTACTGAGGGCCACAGAACCGTTACTTAGGGCCACAGAATTGTTACTCAGGGACACAGAATTGTTACTGAGGGTCACAGAACCGTTACTTAGGGCCACAGAATTGTTACTCGCACAGACACAGAATTGTTACTCAGGGACACAGAACTGTTACTGGGGGCCACAGAACCGTTACTTAGGGCCACAGAATTGTTACTGAGGGCCACAGAACTGATACTTAGGGCCACAGAATTGTTACTCGCACAGACACAGAATTGTTACTCAGGGACACAGAACTATTACTGAGGGCAACAGAAATGTTACTTAGGGCCACAGAATTGTTACTCGCACAGACACAGAATTGTTACTCAGGGACACAGAACTGTTACTGAGGGCCACAGAACTGTTACTTAGGGCCACAGAATTGTTACTCGCACAGACACAGAATTGTTACACAGGGACACAGAATTGTTACTGAGGGCCACAGAACCGTTACTTAGGGCCACAGAATTGTTACTCAGGGACACAGAATTGTTACTGAGGGCCACAGAACTGTTACTTAGGGCCACAGAATTGTTACTCGCACAGACACAGAATTGTTACACAGGGACACAGAATTGTTACTGAGGGCCACAGAACCGTTACTTAGGGCCACAGAATTGTTACTGAGGGCCACAGAACTGTTACTTAGGGCCACAGAATTGTTACTCGCACAGACACAGAATTGTTACTCAGGGACACAGAACTGTTACTGAGGGCCACAGAACCGTTACTTAGGGCCACAGAATTGTTACTCAGGGACACAGAATCGTTTAATTAAAGAGTATGTCAGACAACATGCAGAGGAGTGGCAGAGGAGGCAATGTTTTAGGAGCGAGCAGACATGGCAGCAGAGGAAGGGGTCGAGGCAGCACTATTCGCAGCCAGAGGCTAGTGCTCCCGGTGTCATCCAGTACAGTGAGGAAGAGCTAACAGAGGGCGGTCAGGAACGGGGGGAGACATCCGCCTCTTCAGCAGCCAGGCGAAGTAGTAGTGGCGAGGAGAGTGGCTCGGTAGCCGGTGTAGAGACAGGTCTGTCTCCTGACCCACACGCAGCCGAGGGGGCTAGTAGTGAGGCGGAGACCCTAATTGATGATGATGAGGCTGATCGCACTTGGCAGCCTCGTCGTCATCAGGCTATTGCTTCCACATCATCAGGAGAAGAGGGTGGCAGCTTGGCAGCGAGCAAAACAGTCGGTGGGTTGTCTCCATCGCCACACTCTGCCATGTGCCACTTTCAGGTCACCTCACACACTGCTGGTGTGTTGAATTTTTTGACATAGGGTGCTGGCAGATTACGGGCCTCCCATAGCTGCTGCCAGGCCCCTAATCTGCCATGGGCCCCTATACCGCCTCCTCATGCTGCTGCCAGGTCCACAGTCTCTCATGCCATGTGCCACTTTCAGGTCTCCTCACACTGCTGGTGTGTTGAATTTTTTGACATAGGGTGCTGGCAGATTACGGGCCTCCCATAGCTGCTGCCAGGCCCCTAATCTGCCATGGGCCCCTATATACCGCCTCCTCATGCTGCTGCCAAGTCCAGAGTCTCTCATGGGTCCCTGTACGGCCTCCCATTGCTGCTGTCTCCATCGCCACACTCTGCCATGTGCCACTTTCAGGTCTCCTCACACACTGCTGGTGTGTTGAATTTTTTGACATAGGGTGCTGGCAGATTACGGGCCTCCCATAGCTGCTGCCAGGCCCCTAATCTGCCATGGGCCCCTATACCGCCTCCTCATGCTGCTGCCAGGTCCACAGTCTCTCATGCCATGTGCCACTTTCAGGTCTCCTCACACTGCTGGTGTGTTGAATTTTTTGACATAGGGTGCTGGCAGATTACGGGCCTCCTATAGCTGCTGCCAGGCCCCTAATCTGCCATGGGCCCCTATATACCGCCTCCTCATGCTGCTGCCAGGTCCAGAGTCTGTCATGGGTCCCTGTACGGCCTCCCATTGCTGCTGTCTCCATCGCCACACTCTGCCATGTGCCACTTTCAGGTCTCCTCACACACTGCGTGTGTTTTGAATTTTTTGACATAGGGTGCTGGCAGATTACGGGCCTCCTATAGCTGCTGCCAGGCCCCTAATCTGCCATGGGCCCCTATACCGCCTCCTCATGCTGCTGCCAGGTCCAGGCGAACGTAGTCACACAGGGGAGGAACTTCTCAGTGTAATGAACAGAGAAATCGACAGATGGCTGTCTCCGCGCAAACTGAAAATCGGAACCATGTTGACCGACAACGGAAAGAACATGGTGTCTGCTCTGCGTCAAGGAAGGTTGTGCCATGCGCCATGCATGGCTCACGTGTTCAATCTGGTTGTCAAGCGGTTCCTAAAATCCACCATCCCACTGCAAGACATCCTTAAAATGTCACGTAAACTTTGCATGCATTTCAGCCATTCCTACACCGCAAAGCACACTCTCCTTGAGCTGCAGCGGCAGAACGGAATTCCACATCATCGCCTGATCTGCGACGTGGCAACAAGGTGGAATTCAACCCTACACATGTTAGACCGCCTTTACGAGCAGCGAAAGGCCATCACCGATTTCCTGATGTTACAAGCGGATAAAGGTACTCCCCTGTGTAACTTCGATGTCAGCCATTGGCAGCTCATGCGTGACACCTGCCGCTTGCTCAGGCCCTTTGAGGAGGCCACGCTATTCGTGAGTCGGCAGGACTATGGGATGAATGACGTCATTCCTCTGTTGCACGTCCTTGAACAAATGCTGTTAACAATGGCTGGTCAGGGTGCGGTAGACGTGGCGCACAGATCTCAACGCCACATGACCCCTGTGGGGGCAGGACAGGAAGAAGAGGAGGAGGTAGAGGAGGACATTTGTGCTCAGGAATTATTGAGTGAAATGGGTGGTTTTTCCACTCAGCGGACAGCAGTGGAGGAGCAGGAGCATCTGGTAGAGGAGGAGGAGGAGGAGACAGAGGACCCAGACGCACCGTGGCAGTATGCTGTGGAGATGGAGGCAGGGAGTCCCTCGCATTCCTTGGCACAAATGGCCCATAGCATGCTCGGTTGCTTGCGTAGCGACAGCCGAATAATAACCATCAGACAGAGGGATGACTTTTGGCTGTCCACCTTGTTGGACCCTCGCTACCGTTCAAAAATGGTGGCCTTTTTCACACCTGCTGAGAGGGAGGCCAAAATAACGTACTATAAAAACCACCTATGTAGTCAGTTGGTCTCTGCCTTTATGCGCCAACGTCCATCCTCAGACACTGTGGGCCCTGTGCGCTCGCGTTCCGCTGCCATGGCAGCAGGGGAGGGGTGGGGTGGTAGGAGCAGTGGCAGCTCCACCAGCAGCGGCTGCCTCAGTCTGCAGTCGATGATGAGTAGCTTTCTTCACCAGCGCAGTGAGGAAACTACTAACCAGCCGCAGCAGCAGCAGCAGCAGCAGCAGCATCAGGTAGACCTGGAGCAGGACCTCAAACAACAGGCTTGGGCCTACTTGGACAGCACCCTGCCAACCGAGGTAGACAATCCCCTTGACTACTGGGCAACGAAACTTGACCTTTGGCCCCAACTAGCTGAATTTGCCCTTGAAAGGCTGTCATGCCCGGCCAGTAGCGTGGCATCGGAGCGCGTGTTTAGTGCGGCAGGAGGTATTGTAACTCCGCGGAGGACACGACTGTCCACCCAAAGTGTGGAGAGACTCACGTTTGTGAAAATGAATCAGGCGTGGATTAGTCTGGATTTCAAACCACCAGTTCCTGACACAACTGACTAAATCCGCCATGAATCATGCCTCAAACATGTGCCACTTTCAGGTCTCCTCACACACTGCTGGTGTGTTCCATTTTTTGTCATAGGGTGCTGGCAGATTACGGGCCTCCCATAGCTGCTGCCAGGCCCCTAATCTGCCATGGGCCCCTATATACCGCCTCCTCATGCTGCTGCCAGGTCCAGAGTCTCTCATGGGTCCCTATACGGCCTCCCATTGCTGCTGTCTCCATCGCCACACTCTGCCATGTGCCACTTTCAGGTCTCCTCACACTGCTGGTGTGTAGAATTTTTTGACATAGGGTGCTGGCAGATTACGGGCCTCCTATAGCTGCTGCCAGGCCCCTAATCTGCCATGGGCCCCTATATACCGCCTCCTCATGCTGCTGCCAGGTCCAGAGTCTCTCATGGGTCCCTGTACGGCCTCCCATTGCTGCTGTCTCCATCGCCACACTCTGCCATGTGCCACTTTCAGGTCTCCTCACACTGCTGGTGTGTAGAATTTTTTGACATAGGGTGCTGGCAGATTACGGGCCTCCCATAGCTGCTGCCAGGCCCCTAATCTGCCATGGGCCCCTATATACCGCCTCCTCATGCTGCTGCCAAGTCCAGAGTCTCTCATGGGTCCCTATACGGCCTCCCATTGCTGCTGTCTCCATCGCCACACTCTGCCATGTGCCACTTTCAGGTCTCCTCACACACTGCTGGTGTGTTGAATTTTTTGACATAGGGTGCTGGCAGATTACGGGCCTCCTATAGCTGCTGCCAGGCCCCTAATCTGCCATGGGCCCCTATATACCGCCTCCTCATGCTGCTGCCAGGTCCAGAGTCTCTCATGGGTCCCTGTACGGCCTCCCATTGCTGCTGTCTCCATCGCCACACTCTGCCATGTGCCACTTTCAGGTCTCCTCACACTGCTGGTGTGTAGAATTTTTTGACATAGGGTGCTGGCAGATTACGGGCCTCCTATAGCTGCTGCCACGCCCCTAATCTGCCATAGGCCCCTATATACCGCCTCCTCATGCTGCTGCCAGGTCCAGAGTCTCTCATGGGTCCCTGTACGGCCTCCCATTGCTGCTGTCTCCATCGCCACACTCTGCCATGTGCCACTTTCAGGTCTCCTCACACTGCTGGTGTGTAGAATTTTTTGACATAGGGTGCTGGCAGATTACGGGCCTCCTATAGCTGCTGCCAGGCCCCTAATCTGCCATAGGCCCCTATATACCGCCTCCTCATGCTGCTGCCAGGTCCAGAGTCTCTCATGGGTCCCTGTACGGCCTCCCATTGCTGCTGTCTCCATCGCCACACTCTGCCATGTGCCACTTTCAGGTCTCCTCACACTGCTGGTGTGTAGAATGTTTTGACATAGGGTGCTGGCAGATTACGGGCCTCCTATAGCTGCTGCCAGGCCCCTAATCTGCCATAGGCCCCTATATACCGCCTCCTCATGCTGCTGCCAGGTCCAGAGTCTCTCATGGGTCCCTGTACGGCCTCCCATTGCTGCTGTCTCCATCACCACACTCTGCCATGTGCCACTTTCAGGTCTCCTCACACTGCTGGTGTGTAGAATTTTTTGACATAGGGTGCTGGCAGATTACGGGCCTCCTATAGCTGCTGCCAGGCCCCTAATCTGCCATGGGCCCCTATATACCGCCTCCTCATGCTGCTGCCAGGTCCATAGTCTCTCATGGGTCCCTGTACGGCCTCCCATTGCTGCTGTCTCCATCGCCACACTCTGCCATGTGCCACTTTCAGGTCTCCTCACACTGCTGGTGTGTAGAATTTTTTGACATAGGGTGCTGGCAGATTACGGGCCTCCTATAGCTGCTGCCAGGCCCCTAATCTGCCATAGGCCCCTATATACCGCCTCCTCATGCTGCTGCCAGGTCCAGAGTCTCTCATGGGTCCCTGTACGGCCTCCCATTGCTGCTGTCTCCATCGCCACACTCTGCCATGTGCCACTTTCAGGTCTCCTCACACTGCTGGTGTGTAGAATTTTTTGACATAGGGTGCTGGCAGATTACGGGCCTCCCATAGCTGCTGCCAGGCCCCTAATCTGCCATGGGCCCCTATATACCGCCTCCTCATGCTGCTGCCAAGTCCAGAGTCTCTCATGGGTCCCTATACGGCCTCCCATTGCTGCTGTCTCCATCGCCACACTCTGCCATGTGCCACTTTCAGGTCTCCTCACACTGCTGGTGTGTAGAATTTTTTGACATAGGGTGCTGGCAGATTACGGGCCTCCTATAGCTGCTGCCAGGCCCCTAATCTGCCATAGGCCCCTATATACCGCCTCCTCATGCTGCTGCCAGGTCCAGAGTCTCTCATGGGTCCCTGTACGGCCTCCCATTGCTGCTGTCTCCATCGCCACACTCTGCCATGTGCCACTTTCAGGTCTCCTCACACTGCTGGTGTGTAGAATTTTTTGACATAGGGTGCTGGCAGATTACGGGCCTCCCATAGCTGCTGCCAGGCCCCTAATCTGCCATGGGCCCCTATATACCGCCTCCTCATGCTGCTGCCAAGTCCAGAGTCTCTCATGGGTCCCTGTACGGCCTCCCATTGCTGCTGTCTCCATCGCCACACTCTGCCATGTGCCACTTTCAGGTCTCCTCACACTGCTGGTGTGTAGAATTTTTTGACATAGGGTGCTGGCAGATTACGGGCCTCCCATAGCTGCTGCCAGGCCCCTAATCTGCCATGGGCCCCTATATACCGCCTCCTCATGCTGCTGCCAAGTCCAGAGTCTCTCATGGGTCCCTATACGGCCTCCCATTGCTGCTGTCTCCATCGCCACACTCTGCCATGTGCCACTTTCAGGTCTCCTCACACACTGCTGGTGTGTTGAATTTTTTGACATAGGGTGCTGGCAGATTACGGGCCTCCTATAGCTGCTGCCAGGCCCCTAATCTGCCATGGGCCCCTATATACCGCCTCCTCATGCTGCTGCCAGGTCCAGAGTCTCTCATGGGTCCCTGTACGGCCTCCCATTGCTGCTGTCTCCATCGCCACACTCTGCCATGTGCCACTTTCAGGTCTCCTCACACTGCTGGTGTGTTGAATTTTTTGACATAGGGTGCTGGCAGATTACGGGCCTCCTATAGCTGCTGCCAGGCCCCTAATCTGCCATGGGCCCCTATATACCGCCTCCTCATGCTGCTGCCAGGTCCAGAGTCTCTCATGGGTCCCTGTACGGCCTCCCATTGCTGCTGTCTCCATCGCCACACTCTGCCATGTGCCACTTTCAGGTCTCCTCACACTGCTGGTGTGTTGAATTTTTTGACATAGGGTGCTGGCAGATTACGGGCCTCCTATAGCTGCTGCCAGGCCCCTAATCTGCCATGGGCCCCTATATACCGCCTCCTCATGCTGCTGCCAAGTCCAGAGTCTCTCGTGGGTCCCTATACGGCCTCCCATTGCTGCTGTCTCCATCGCCACACTGTGCCATGTGCCACTTTCAGGTCTCCTCACACTGCTGGTGTGTTGAATTTTTTGACATAGGGTGCTGGCAGATTACGGGCCTCCTATAGCTGCTGCCAGGCCCCTAATCTGCCATGGGCCCCTATATACCGCCTCCTCATGCTGCTGCCAAGTCCAGAGTCTCTCATGGGTCCCTATACGGCCTCCCATTGCTGCTGTCTCCATCGCCACACTCTGCCATGTGCCACTTTCAGGTCTGCTCACACTGCTGGTGTGTAGAATTTTTTGACATAGGGTGCTGGCAGATTACGGGCCTCCTATAGCTGCTGCCAGGCCCCTAATCTGCCATAGGCCCCTATATACCGCCTCCTCATGCTGCTGCCAAGTCCAGAGTCTCTCATGGGTCCCTATACGGCCTCCCATTGCTGCTGTCTCCATCGCCACACTCTGCCATGTGCCACTTTCAGGTCTCCTCACACACTGCTGGTGTTTTGAATTTTTTGACATAGGGTGCTGGCAGATTACGGGCCTCCTATAGCTGCTGCCAGGCCCCTAATCTGCCATGGGCCCCTATATACCGCCTCCTCATGCTGCTGCCAAGTCCAGAGTCTCTCATGGGTCCCTGTACGGCCTCCCATTGCTGCTGCCAGGAGGCAGCAGGGTCGCAGCAGTGTCAGTGGAGGCAAACGGCCATGGAGTAGAGCACCAGCTCCACTGCAGCCTACCACCACGGCCAGTAGTGGTGCCGGTGTGCACGGAGGAAGTAGCAGTCAGCCAGTGAGGAGTAGCGGAGGCAAAGTTTCCTACTCTGCGGTGTGGCAATTTTTCGTCAAGCCGCCCGAGGAAGTAAACGTAGCCGTATGTCGACTATGTGGCCAGAAAGTCAAGCGTGGCCAGTAGGCCCATGTTGGGACTACAGCGTTGCGTCAGCATATGCAGCGTCGCCATTCGGTGGCCTGGGAAAACCGTGATAAAGATACGGCGGTTCTGCCTGCCCCAGCTCAGGGTTCCATTTTGTCATAGGGTGCTGGCAGATTACAGGCCTCCCATAGGTGCCGCCAGGCCCCAAATCGGCCATGGGCCCCCGTACCGCCTGGTCACGCTGCTGCTGAGCCCACAGTGTGACCTGGGTCCCTGTACGGCCTCCCATTGCTTCCACTCTGCCATGTGCCACTTTGAAATCTCCTCACACTCCTGCGGTTGTCCATTTTGTCATAGGTTGCTGGCAGATTACAGGCCTTCCATAGGTGCCACCAGGCCCCAAATCGGCCATGGGCCCCCGTACCGCCTGGTCACGCTGCTGCTGAGCCCACAGTGTGACCTGGGTTCCTGTACCGCCTCCCATTGCTCCCACTCTGCCATGTGCCACTTTGAGGTCTCCTCACACTGCTGGTGTGTTCAATTTTTTGACATAGGGTGCTGGCAGATTACGGGCCTCCCATTGCTGCTGCCAGGCACGTAATCTGCCATGGGCCCCCGTACCGACTCCTCATGCTGTGACGTTGCAACAAGGTGGAATTCAACACTACATATGTTAGACCGCCTTTACGAACAGCGAAAGGCCATCACAGATTTCCTGATGTTAAAAGCGGATAAAGGTACTCCCTGTGTAACTTAGATGTCAGCCATTGTCAGCTCATGCGTGACACCTGCGCTTGCTCAGGCCCTTTGAGGAGGCCACGCTATTCGTGAGTCGGCAGGACTATGGGATGAACGAGGTCAAATCGGCCATGGGCCCCCGTACCGCCTGTTCACGCTGATGCTGGTCCCACAGTGTGACCTGGGTCCCTGTACCGCCTCCCATTGCTCCCACTCTGCCATGTGCCACTTTGAGGTCTCCTCACACTCCTGCGGTTTTCCATTTTGTCATAGGTTGCTGGCAGGTTACAGGCCTCCCATAGGTGCTGCCAGGCCCCAAATCTGCCATGGGCCCCCGTACCGCCTGGTCACGCTGCTGCTGGGCCCACAGTGTGACCTGGGTCCCTGTACCGCCTCCCATTGCTCCCACTCTGCCATGTGCCACTTTCAGGTCTCCTCACACTCCTGCTGGTTTCCATTTTGTCATAGGTTGCTGTATGGCCTCCCATTGCTGCTGCCTCCACCGCCACACTGTGGCTCCAAACACTGGTTTTGGCCCCGTGACTGGCCAAATGAGTGAAGTGTGCGGTGATTCTAAGATCGACGGCACTCATCTGCATGTCATACTGAGTGACAGTATTATTTCTCTTCCCCAGCAGACTCCAAGGGCATTTAAATTAAAGGTACAGTGTTCTGCACTAATATTAAGTCTCTCTGAAGCCTAGAAACACCCTTTTTTAAGTTAAATTCACAGCGAATTTATTCGACTCGAATCGAATATTGTCCACGAATTCGCCGAATCAGTCGAATCAAATTTTTCATTTCTTCGCTCATCTCTAGTCATTACATTAACTTTGTCACCCACACTAGATCGCATGAACCCCATGTGACTGCAATGCGGTGCGGGAAATGCACAGTATTCACAGCATTTCCCACACTGCATCAGTGTGAACCTGGTCTAAATCAATGCTTGCAAACACAAATGCTCCTGCACTTGGGGATGGACTCGATGCAGGCTACAACCTCATGCACTAGGCCTGTGCGCCCTCTGTTTTTTCTTTCCTCACTCAGTATATTTGGATTTCCCCGGTCTATTGAGGGCAACAAAGTGTGCATGTTAATGCTCTAGGCCTGTGCGCCCTCTGTTTGTTCTTTCCTCATTCACTAAATCAATGCTTGGCGTGACTTCCCCTTTGCTTCAAACCAGCATAAATTCTTACAATGGCATACTTTGTACACCTGCACAAAGTCAGGGATTTTGTAGCATTAGAGTCAGGTGTATGAGTTACCAAGTATACCAGGCAGGTGCTAAGGATCATCAATTTTATATGTAGGTTGAAACACAGTCATTACTTGAAACAGCTGTGTAAGGAACAGCTTAAAACTGGGTAAGGAACAGCCAAACTCTGCTACTAAGGTGAGGCTGTGAAAGACAGTTTCATGTCACAGGTCATACATCATGGCAAGCCTGAGCACGTCAACAAGACAAAAGGAAGTTATACTGCATCAGCAAGGTCTCTCCCAGGCAAAAGCAGACTGGGGTTTCCAGATGTGCTGTTAAAGCTCTTTTGAAGAAACACAAAGAAACGGGCAGCCATGAGGACCATAGACGCAATGGTTGACCAAGGAAACCTAATGCAGCAGATGAAAGACACATCATGCTTACTTCCCTTTAGCATCGGAAGATGTCCGGCAGTGCCATCAGCACAAAACTGGCGGAGACCAATGGGACCCAGGTACATCCATCTACTGTGCGGAGAAGTCTGGCCAGAAGTGCTTTTCATTAAATTCTCCTGAATTTAGAGCAGAGTTGCCACTTTCATGTAGGCTGTGGCAATAAAGGGTACCCAAAGAGTCATCAGTCAAACTTAATGATTTGACATAACATAGTATTCCTGATAAGGACTTTGGACTAAACAAAGAACTGTGCACATACTGTATGTGTTGCAGATCTGATTTTTTTCGATCAGCCAGTGTGCTGATCTGAACGGATTCCCCCATCCAAACACCCAAGGTGGATGCAGAATTCCTCCCTGTCAAGCTATTGTAGTTTGACAGTGGGAATCCTCTGTCAGAATACACTGATCAGCGCTGCAAGCGCTGAGTGAAACAAAATTTACCAGCAGTCCCATTTGAGAAAAGTTGAACATTAGATCAGCTCTTCTTGATTGGAACTGGCCATAGATGGATTGAAATTTGGCTGGTCCCTGCTGAACTGGCTGAATTTCAGTCCACTTATGGCCAGATTAAAGCACAATTTTCTGATTAACCCTAATCTCCCCATATCCCCTATTTCCCCCCTCCCCCATCCTGGGTTACAGGAATTCATATTTCACTCCTGAAGTACACATTGCCTGGACACAGGAACACACATATATAAGATTGCACCTTGTTAGTAAATTCAACTTATGTATGCTGTAGCCTGTGCGTGCATTTTCTAAGTTTTCTGTGTGGCAGATATCTTATCTCAGCAGTAGGTTACGTATTTGCAAATTACATAATCATTCCAATGGCTCAGGTGGCTAACCTATATATTTTTACATTGCATGTATTTTTTACATTACAACGCTTTTGAAGAGCAAACTTGTGGAAAATTTAACAGATGGAGGGTATAAGAGTTATGCTTATAAAGAAGTAAGTGGGGCTAGTAAGATTTGAAATGGTGCACTACTGGGAAAAACAGCTTTCATTAAATCTGAGCCAGTAGGAGAAGGGTTGGCCAGAGGATACCAAGAGAGGTGTATGGACTTTAGCACCCGGATCAGGGGAAACATCACTGTATTTGTGATTAACAGTAAATGTTTTCTTCACATCCTAGGTTGGCGTCCAAAACACAACATTGCAGTGGATGTAATGTGCACCCAGGACTCCTGCATCAGGAGTGTGGAAATGCTCTGTTAAAGTTCCTTGAATATGACTGTAGTACCCTCCTAGTTAGGCTGCTAGATACATTTTAGTTTTTGGCTGCTTCTGTAATCAAGGGAGATTGTTTGTTTGTTTTTGTCTGTTCAAGGTTTCACAGGCTGGGAGTTTGATTGATTCCAGCCCTGCCTCTAGAAGAGGTTACTAGAGCTTAGGGAGGTAAAATTCAAATAACCACCGTATTTATCTGGGCCTAGCCAATCCTTGATGAGGTGAGCCCAGAAAGTAGCTGGGGAAGCTAGCTGATAAATAATCTAAAGCCCTGGAGAGAATGTCTTCCCGAACAAGTTTACAGCCTTAGAGGGAGCTGTTGCCCCTCTGAGGTAAGCCTTGGATTGTGATGGATTGTGCTGTTCTCCAAAGGTCTCCTAGCAGGAGACCTTGAAGCAGGGGCGGACTGACCATTTGGAAACTCGGGCACTGCCCGAGGGCCCGGGGTCAGTAGGGGGCCCCATGAGATGCCCCTGGTACCTTTTTTCATAGGCTTTTTTGAGTTTGGGCAAGGGAACAGGGGCCCCATGATCCCCTATTGCCCAGGGGCCCCATGAGTTGTCAGTCCGCCCCTGCCTGGAAGGGACCTGGAACTGGCTGCAGGACTTCACTAAAGGGATCTGGTCTTGAGAAGGATTTTTCTCACTCAGGTGTCCAGAGGAATATGGAAGGTGGCAGCCGTCCTGGGGACATGTGAATAATGACTCTGAATTGATTGATGGCTGTGTGCCAGATGCTACTCTCATAGGGTCTCAGATACTGGCCATTCTCCCCTGTCCTCAGCAGTGTCCTGGACTGTGAGCTTTGTAAACTGTGCAGTGTTCCTACAGTTGCACTGGTTACCTACAGCTGTGCAACTGTGCAGAGTAACCAGGTGCCAAAGAGACCTGCCTCATGGTTCCCAGCTGTGGGGCTCTGAGACTGTCCAGAAAGATACCTCATGGTCCTCAGCTGTAAGGTTACAGACTGTCCTCTCATTGATGTTGTCAGCCTTTTTGATGTATCACATGCCCCAATCCCTCTCCTGTTAGAGTTCTAGAAGCAATAAATCACAAAAAGACAACCCATAGACTATTTATTGGAGCCGTAGTGAATGGACTGTTGCTTGAGTGGATGGTGGCCTCTGTACTGTTTGGGGAAGAAAATTCAGCAGCTCTTGCAGGGGTACTGCTAAACAACTACATAGATTTCAGCACCACATAACATGCTGTAGTCCTAATAAGAAGTCATGGTTTTGTGGCTCTGCTTAGCTAAATCACCCAACCCTTATGCTTGTCTTTAGAACTGTATTGGGCTGCAAGTATTGTTTAGCAAAGTTAAAAGAATATTTAACTTCAAATAGGAAATTGTGGTAAGTATATCAAGAGAGATGTAAAAAACACTGAGAATTTACATTTCTAAAACATTGTTATATGTATCCATCTCAATAAACACACACATGCAGCAATCAGTCAATGAGCTGCAAAACTTTAGTTGAAAATAATTAACCTACATAATATAAAGTTTTTTTTAAAAGAAAAAATAATTTATAGCTACTTAAAGTTGTTAATTTTATAATAATCATTTGGAAATTTGCATTGTTTATCTGAATAGGGAACGTCAGTGCATAATTAGAATATTTTCCTGCGGCATTCTGAGATTTAGTAGGTTGAGTTCTGTTTTATCAGGGATTACTGGTCCAGCAGCATTCCACATCCGTATCTTAATTACACATCTTTTCTGTAGAATCTTATTAAATCCACAGCCATTAATACTGGTTAATATTTCTACATTAATGAGAATTGCAGATAAACTTGTATGTTTTGTGAAAATAGATGATGGCCGTCTGACTGAGATGCTTGGACAGACTGAACCCCTCCATAGTTACACAGTTAGTAAGGTTGAAGAAGGACACCAGTTGAACTTGTGTGGGTGTGGGGGTGTGTGTGTTCCTGTAAAAAAGTCTATCCCATATCCCTGTATATTGTGCTTGCTGAGATTCCCATCGACCACATCCACATACTTTCCACCCTGACAGTGAAAAATCCCTACTCAGTTTAAGGTTAACCACTTCTCCAATTACAATGAGTGGCCTCATATCTTCTTCTACTCCCTGAGACTATTTAGTTTATTCCTTTTGCTAGAATCACCATTGAAGTATTTGTATATTGCTATCATATGTCCTCTCAAGCATCTCCTCTCCAGGAATATAATAAGTTTAATGTTTAGAGTCGTTCCTCATAACTGAGGTCCTCCTGCAGCCCCCTTGTTAATTTTGCTGCCCTTCTCCGGACTCTCTCCAGCTCAAGCACATCCTTGCTGAGGATTTGTGACCAGAACTGAATTGCATACTCCAGATATGGCCGAACCAGAGTTCTATAAAGAGGCAGGATTATTTTTTACCCCTAGTGGGTAACTTGCGTTCATATGTTTAACCCCCAAGAGTAGTACTTTACATTTTTCAACATTAAACCTCATTTGCTATGTAGTTGCCTACCCCTTTATTTTTTATGGTCTTCTTGCAAAGTTTTTATATTGTGCTGTGAAATTATTGCCCTGCTTAGTTTTGTATCGTCAACAAACACTGAGACTGAGCTATTTATACCAACCTCTATATCATTTATGGATTAATTAAACAGAACTGGCCCCAGGACAGAGCCCTGGGATACCCCACTTACCACTCCAGACCAATCTGAGTACACGTTATTTATCACCACCCTCTGGATGCTCTGAGTAATCAGTTTTCTATCCATAAACAAACTCTATGGTCTAAGCCTACAGACCTCAGTTTGTAAATTAGGCATTTATAAGGAACTGTATTGAATGTTTTTGTAAAATCCATATACACCACATCCATGTAATCTTGATTAGTAAAATCTACCCATGGAACAATTTGAAAGAATCTTACTGTGTGCTAATATGTGTTTTGCCATATTATTTGTGGAACTCATTTTGAAGTAATACTGAATCCTTTTATCTCAGGTGTCTGTTAAAATGATAATTTAGTATCACTGTTAGTGTTAGTGCTTTAGGTAGGATAAAAAAAATGCATACTATTGCTTCTGGGCCTTACTGTGGGTACAAACAACAAATAATATGTACATATGTGATATCGTCAGGAGCAGGAGAACTTATTTTGGGTTGTTATTTGGCGGTAGGTTATGGTATTAGCAAGAAATATACAGATAATATATATATATATATATATATATATACAGTTGCAAGAAAAAGTATGTGAACCCCTTTGGATTACGTGGAGTTTTGCATGAATTGGGCATAAAATGTGCTCTGAACGTCATCTAAGTCACAACAATAGAAGAACACAGTCTGCTGAACATAATACTACACAAACATTAGATGTTGCCATGGTTTAATTGCACATAACATGTAAACATTCACAGTGCAGGGAGGAAAAAGTATGTGAACCTTTGGACTTATTAACTTGTTGACCCTCCTTTGGCAGCAATAACCTCAACCAAACGTTTCCTGTAGTTGCAGATCAGACCTGCACAACGATCTGGAGTAATTTTGGACCACTCCTCTTCACAAAACTGTTTCAGTGTAGCAATATTCTTGGGATGTCTGGTGTGAATCGCTCTCTTAAGGTCATGCCACAGCATTTCAATCGGGTTGAGGTCAGGACTCTGACTGGGCCACTCCAGAAGGCGTATTCTGTGCTGTTGCAGCCATTGTTTTGTTGGATTACTTGTATGCTTTGGGTCATTGTCCTGCTGCATCACCCATCCTCTGCCGAGCTTCAGTTGGCGGACAGATGGTCGTACGTTTTCCTGCAAAATGTCTTGATAAACTCTGGAATTCATTTTCCCATCAATGACAACAATCCGTCCAGGCCCTGAGGCAGCAAAGCAGCCCCAAACCATGATGCTCCCTCCGCCATGT
This sequence comes from Staurois parvus, assembly GCF_062004578.1. Lineage (NCBI taxonomy): Eukaryota > Metazoa > Chordata > Amphibia > Anura > Ranidae > Staurois > Staurois parvus. The sequence continues at coordinate 1,999,711 of NW_028318358.1, forward strand.
TTTACAGTGGGGATGAGGTTTTGATGTTGGTGTGCTGTACCTTTTTTTCTCCACACATAGTGTTGTGTGTTCTTCCCAAACAACTCAATCTTGGTTTCATCTGTCCACAGTATATTTTGCCAGTAGTGTTGTGGAACATCCAGGTGCTCTTTTGCAAACTTCAAACGTGCTGCAATATTCTTTTTGGACAGCAATGGCTTCCTCCGTGGTGTCCTCCCATGTACTCTATTCTTGTTTAATGTTTTCCTTATTGTAGATGTGTCAACAAAAATGTTAGCATGTGCCAGAGATTTCTGTAGGTCTTTAGCTGACAATCTGGGATTCTTCTTTACCTCATGCAGCATTCTGCGCTGTGCTCTTGCAGTCATTTTTACAGGACGACCACGCCTAGGGAGAGTAGCAACAGTGCTAAACTTTCTCCATTTGTAGACAGTCTGTCTTACCGTGGACACATGAACATCAAGGCTTTTGGAGATACTTTTGTAACCCTTTCCAGCTTCATGCAAATCAACAATTCTTGATCGTAGGTCTTCTGAGAGCTCTTTTCTGCGAAGCATGGTTCACATCAGACAGTGCTTCTTGAAACCAGTAAACCCAAAACAGGTGTGTGTTTTTTAAGGGCAGGACAGCTGTCAGCAACACATCCAATATCATCACACTGATTGGAGTCAAGGTTGGCTCACTCCTGGCTCCAATTAGCTCTGGGAGAAGTCATTGAGCTAGGGCCTCACATACTTTTTCCTCCCTGCACTGTGAATGTTTACATGTCATGTGCAATTAAACCATGACAACATCTAATGTTTGTGTAGTATTATGTTCAGCAGACTGTGTTCTTCTATTGTTGTGACTTAGATGATGTTCAGAGCACATTTTATGCCCAATTCATGCAAAACTCCACGTAATCCCAAGGGGTTCACATACTTTTTCTTGCAACTGTATATATATATTACTATTTTGGGCTAGTTTTCCTTTGATAATGCAAAAAAAACAAAAACAAAAAAAAAACAGGAGATATCCATTACCATTTACCTCCAAATGAAAGCCCAATTTGTACTGAAAAAAACAAGGTATATTCCGACTGGATACAGTAAGTAGTTGCAATGGTATGTATACTTTTATTAACACATGACAAAGTTGAAAAACTGTGTTCAGGTGTTATTAGTTTTATCTTTGTCATGGAGGGATTTGACAACCTTCAGGTCACTGGCAATAATTATTATATGTGGACGTTAATGTGAGTAGAAAGTTGTGAATACAGTATAAGAATAAACAAAACAATATGGAACGTGGTATACTTAGTGTTTTTGACACCCAAGGGTGCGCTATAGAAACACAGATTTTCAGTAATAATAATTACATTAAACAAATAATATTAGCAATAATAATTATAATGACCATTTCCATCCATGCACCTTGCAGTTTTCCTCTTTTTGGTAATCAGTGAAAAAATTCCCCCTTACATTGTTGGTCAGTATAAAAGTCCCCCATATATATTGCTGATCAGTGTAGTGCTTCCTTACATTTGTAGTGAGTGTAGTGCCCACTTACATTGATGTCATTGAAGTGCCCATTTATACTGGTAATCTGTATACTGTCCTCTTACATTGGTGGTTAGTTTAGCGCCCCCTTACATTTGGGGTAAGTGAAGTGCCATTTTACACTGGTGGTGAGTGTAGTGCATCCTTAGATTTATAGTAAGTGTAGTGCCTTCTTACATTAGCGGGCAGTGAAGTGCCTATTTACATTCGTGGTCAGTGTAATGTCCACTTATATTGGTTGTTTGTTTAGTGCCCCTTTACACTTTTGGTAAGTTAAAGGCCCTTTTACATTGGTGGTCATTATAGTGCTTCCTTACACTGGTGGTAATTGAAGTGCTCATTTACATTGGTGGTCAGTGTAGAGCTTCTTTAGATTTGTAATGAATGTAATGCCCACTTACATTGGTGGTTAGTGTTGTGTCTCTTTACACTGGTGGTCAGAAAAGTGCATGGTCAGTGCAGTGCCTCTTTTCTTTGCTGGTCAGTGAAGTGCCTATTTACATTGGTGGTCAGTGTAATGCATTTTTATGTTTGTGGTCACATTAGTGCCTCCTTATGATGGTGGTCAGTAAACTACCATTTACATTGATGGTCAGTGAAGTGCCAACTTACACTGGTGGTTAGTGTAGTGTCCTCCTTACAATGGTAGTGAACGTAGTGCCCTCTTACACTGGTGGTCAGTAGAAGAATCCCCCTTACATTAGTGGTCAGTGGGAAGAATTTCTGAACACAAGTGCACCTTGTTCGCCGACAACTTGTTGATGATCCCAGCCTCCCCGGTCACATCTATTCCTAATCTATACTCCGTACTGCGACATTTCTCTCAGGGCTTTGGTCTAACCATTCTAAATCCTTGACACTTAACATATCCTTGGAGGAACAAGTTATTCGCGTTCTCAGAAATTCTTTGACATCTTTTACACAATCTGTATGTGAAAAACTACCCTCCTCTATTTAAAAAATTATCTGGTGAGCTCCAGACATGGCCTTCTAAACCCCCATTTTGGTTCAGTCGTTTGTACTCCGTAAAAATGAACACCTTACTAAGATTATTGTCTTTATTTAGGACTCTTCCGATTCCAGTACATGCCTTGGATTTAAAAAAAAATGTCAACAGTTGCTAAGGTATGTTTGGGGCGATAAGAGGCCTAAGGTGAATAGGCGTACCTTGCACTCTTCTAAACAGAGGGGCAGTCTGGGGATGCCTGACCTATTTAAATATTACCATGCTGCGCAATTGGCACAGCTAATCTGTTTTCACACTAAATGCACGAGTCTGCTATGGCTGAAGATGGAGGAATCTTTGTATTCAGACAGGCCAATAAGCCATCTTCTGTGGTTACGCTACAAAAGACAGGCCAGTTTTCTCATGCCCTACACTATCATATTCTTTAAACATATGGGACAAACTGATAGCCATACATGGTTTTAAGTCCCTACACACCCCTTTGACCCAACTGTTTAGAAATCCAGCATTCACTCCGGGTTTCCAGCCATATAACTTTACCTTATGGATGAATAAGGGTTTTCTCCTCAAAGTGGATTTATGCAATCATAGAGGGATTACGCATAAACTTGCTTGAGAGAAAGATATCAACTCCTGGACACTGAACTGTTCAGGTATGCCCAATTGACACATTACATGCAGGCTTTAAAAAGCAAGTCAGACTTGACTACTTCCACTTCGATGCAATACCTCTGCCAGAACTTTGCCAAACACACTAGCCATACTGTATATCTATGCTCCATAGTACGTTAACACATAATCCCACAAAAGTGTTCTATATGGAAAAGTGGGAACAAGATCTGAATGAACAGCTAGAGATGGAAGGTTGGTGCAAGCTTGCTCTAGAAGCTTCTAAATCTGTTATCAACACCTCTCTCATAGAGGCTAACTATAAAGTACTTATGGGATGGTATATGGTACCAGTGCGAGTGTCAAAGTATATTCTGGGAGCATCTTCCCAGTGTTAAGAGGTTGTGGATAGGAGGGCACTGTCTTCCACACTTGTTGGTCCTATTAGAAGGTGCAGAGGTTTTGGATCAGAGTATATAACTTTATTTACTCACTTTCTCAAGTGAACGTAGTGAAATCTCCTCAGCAAGCCTTATTGGGATGTAAAATTGAGGGAATGCCTAAGCATACTAAGAAATTGATCACTTTAATTTTTGTGGCGGCCAGAATATCTATTGCGAGATCTTGATCTTGGAGGTCGCCTACATTCCCTGTTGCGCTATTAAAACCAAACTATCATGGATAATGGTCAGTGAACGGCTCTCAACATTGCTCAGTGATGGGGTGACAGTCTTTGACAAAACCTGGGATCCTTTGATCAAATACCTATCAACCTATCTCTGAGAATGGAACAAAGGTTATGATATTGGCTGAATCGGGAGCACCCTCCTTTCTTTTCCATTTGGAAACTCAGGCACTGCCCGAGGGCCCGGGGTCAGTAGGGGGCCCCATGAGATGCCCCTGGTACCTTTTTCATAGGCTTTTTGAGTTTGGGCAAGGACACAGGGGCCCCATGATCCCCTATTGCCCGGGGGCTCCATGATTTGTCAGTCCGCCCCTGTTATTATTATTATTATTATTATTATAATACAGGATTTATATAGCACCAACAGCTTATGCAGGTCTTTTACAACATAAAGTGGGACAGTACTATTACAATACAGTTAAATACAGAAGAAATAGGAGGGCCCTGCTCGTGAAGCTTACAATCAAAATATTGATTATTTATTAACATTTTTAAAAAGTAGAACTTCTGACAAAACATTCTTTAAGGCCATCCAAACACTATTAAATGGGTAAAAATGGGTTAAAAGTGACAGCAAAGCATATTGAGAAAGGGCGTGCAACAAAATGAATTGCTAGGTGAATGTTTGGCGTTTCTTTTTTTTTTTCTTTTAACTGGAATGAAGGCTTTAAATAGAATTTACCCAAGGGCCTCAGAAAGAGTCAAAGATGCAAGAAAATAAGTAACAAGACTAGATTTGTCCTATATTTTCAAACACTTTACACCAACTCAGCTCACATAGTCAGCCACACCTCATCTCCTGGGAACCTACACACTCTATTCCCGAGCCCACCCCTACTACCTTCATATTATGAGTAAAGCAGCTCCAAGCCAAGTGTAATTTGTGTTATGACCCACTGAGTAAACACAATGGTAATTGTATATGGCACTAACACTACATACACAGCCCATATGGGAAACTGTCCGAGAACAGGATTAGTTTGAATAAGCAATTTAGAAGACATCATAGAAACAGAATCTGTATGGAAAATATATTGAAAGAGCACACAGCCTGTGTCAATAAAGCAGATAAGTATTTCTTATGTGTATTTATTTTGTGAAATATGTTTCGTCTTGGGTTCTACTAAGTTTTGAAAACCCTCACCTATGCTTGTGGCTATTAAACAGAGTTACTACGTTAATACAATTCTCAGAATCTGTGGGAAAATACTCGGTGACAATAATTATCTGTACATGCAATCTATGTATTCATCTATTACAATACAAACATTTACAATTGTTTTAATACTAATATATTAAAATGTGTATCTTGTAAAGGTTTATTTTTTTAATCAAAGAAGTATTTACTAAGGTTCCAGAATACTAAAACACAGGAAAAAACCCCACAATGATCAATTCCCAAAGCTTAGTTTAACCACTTCAAGTCCGGACACGTTTACCCCCTTCCTGTCCAGGCCAATTTTCAGCTTTCAGCGCTGTCACACTTTGAATGACAATTGCGCAGTCATGCAACACTGTACCCATATGAAGTTTCAGCATTTTTTTTTTTGAGACAGATAAAAATTTATTATGGTGGTATTTATTCACCACTGGGATTTTAATTTTTGAAAAAAAGTGTTTTTCTTATAACATTTTGAAAATAAAGAATCTTTCTTCATAAATCTTGGCCAAAATATATTCAGCTATCTTTTTAGTACATCAAAAATAACCCAAATTAGTTTATAACCAAAATTTTTTTTTTTTAATTTTTTTTACATTTTTATTTTATTTTTTATATTATTATTTATATTTTTTTTAACATATTGTCACCCTAGCAGTTCATTATCACAAGGCTGTAAAAGCAATAATTTCTCCTTCTCTCTGGTTGCATCCTTGCAACCATTGAGAAATACTGTGAGAGATGTGATTGATCACAGCTTGTCACATGGTACAAGGCTGTTGTGATCATTCACAGATTTCACACGTAGTAAGCAATGATGTCAGAAGTGACATCTTGTTTACTACTATTCATGTGATTACTGATTGGCCAATCAGTGATCACATGATTGGGACCTCACACAGAGGTCCCGTACAGCGATTGGGGACCTCCCAGGAAGCGTGCACAAGCTGAAAAAGCGTGTGCTGTTTATGAACTGCAACCCACTCCTGCACTGCTCCCGTCCGGCCGTTTATATACATGGGTCAGTCGGGAAGGGGTTAAGAAGAGTTGAGATTGAAGTGCCACACCACTGCTAAAAGGTCCAGATACATCTTTATTCAATTAAAGGTCAAGAGTATATTTTGAAAAGTAGACAGTGCATTTTGGGGGTCTAAGTGCCCCCATTATCAGGGTTATTCCAGTGTAAATTGAAAGCACAGGCCTAATCAGCAGCTTGTTTGGCTTTAATGGAATAACGTTGAATCTGGACCTCTTTGCAGTAGTGTGGCGCTTCAAATTCACCTCTTCTTACATTACACTACAAGCCAAGGAGACTGTGTAGATCCTCTGGGGTGTAGAAGCCGCCTGCCTAGGAACCAGATAATTTACACCAACGTTAATAGCTTAAGATATCAGTATCAGTGGAATGAACCTGTGGGTTCAGTACTGCCTTTCCACTTTCCTCAACTTAGTTTAGACTGCAGTATACAGAGCGGCCTTAACATGGGCACTGCGACTTACGCATATATTTGCAAATTTATGCAAACAATTCATGTTAAAAACAATTCTGTTTTTAACATGAATTGTTAGGGTCAATTTGGTTATTTTGCAGGCTGGCTGGTAAGTGTGCTGGGAAATATTTTGTTTGTTTGTGATGTGTGTAGCCCTTCCATGTGCACCTTACTGCAGAGGCTAGTTATAGGCAGGGACGGACTGACAACTCATGGGGCCCCCGGGCAATAGGGATCATGGGGCCCCTGTGTCCTTGCCCAAACTCAAAAAAGCCCATTAAAAAGGTACCAGGGACATCTCATGGAGCCCCCTACTGACCCCGGGCCCTCGGGCAGTGCCTGAGTTTTCAAATGGTCCGTCCGCCCCTGGTTATAGGTTTTTGTAAAGTTGATTAAATTGGGTGTGGGGACACACTGGATGCCTTCAGATGCCATTGTGCTTCACATGCATCCCTGTGCCTTTAAAGAGGGTTGAGGCACACCCACCCTTAATCTATCCACTGCTATATGTGCTCCAGCTTGGAAGACTCTGAAATGTATAGAGGTAGGACTGCAGTACACAGAGGAGCATTGATGTAAGCACTGCAGCTTACACATATATTTGCAAATGAAGCACTTTCCCTTTTTCACGATAAGCATGGCCAATCTTTCCAAAATGAGTTGACTGTCTTAGAGAGTCCTAACGTAAGATATTGCATTGTATTAATGCGCAATCACTTATGAAATGTATATAAAATTATTGAAAACTATTGTATGCACATTCACAGATTTTGTGGTGGTTATCCTAACTATTAAGGCTCTATCGATTATTATCAACATTTCACTCCACATTACTGTCACTGATTTGTATTTAAGAGTTATCTTCAGCTGTCAGATGACCAATGTGTCCAAAGCAGTGTAACAAAGGATTTGACAAGCTGATAGGACATATTTAGAAAGTTTTGTTTACCTAATGAATAGACTTTAAAAAATTCTACCATGAAGAACACTATTATCATACATGTTAGACTTAAATTGCACTTGTTGGCCATTAACCCTTACATTTGAAAACTTAGAACAATAGTCTTTATGTACAATATGTCAATGTGATTTGCTTAATGCAAATAATCTAGTTGGTGTATGTTCATGTTTTAGAAACCTTTGGTATTAGCCTAGCTTGCATTTGTACAGCCATGGCCAAACGTTTTTGAGAATGACACAAATAGAAGTCTGCTGCTTCAGTGTTTTTAGATCTTTTTGTCAGATATTACTATGGTATACTGAAGTATAATTACAAGCATTTCACAAGTACTAAAGGCTTTTATTGACAACTACATTAAGTTTATGCAAAGAGTCAATATTTGCAGTATTGACTCTTCTTTTTCAAGACCTCTGCAATTCGCCCTGACATGCTGTCAATCAACTTCTGGGTCACATCCTGACTGATGGCAGCCCATTCTTGCATAATCTATGCTTGGAGTTTGTCAAAATTTGTGGGGGTTGTTTTGTTCACCCATCTCTTGAGGATTGACCACAAGTTCTCAATGGGATTAAGGTCTGGGGAGTTTCCTAGCCATGGATCCAAAATTTTGATGTTTTGTTCCCCAAGCCACTTAGTTATCACTTTTGCCTTATGACAAGGTGCTCCATCATGTTGGAAAAGGCATTGTTTGTCACCAAACTGTTCTTGGATGGTGGGGAGAAGTTGCTCTCGGAGGAGGTTTTTGTACTCTTCTTTATTCATGGGTGTGTTCCTAGACAGAATTGTGAGTGAGCCCACTCCCTTGGCTGAGAAGCAACCCCACACATGAATGGTCTCAGGATGCTTTCCTGTTGGCATGACACAGGACTGATGGTAGCACTCACCTTTTCTTCTCTGGACAAGGTTTTTTCCAGAAGCCCCAAACAATCAGAAAGGGGATTCATCAGAGAAAATGACTTTACCCCAGTCCTCAGCAGTCCAATCCCTGTACCTTTTGCAGAATATCTGTCTGTCCATGATGTTTTTCCTAGAGAGAAGTGGATTCTTTGCTGCCCTTCTTGACACCAGGCCATCCTCCAAATATTTTTGTGCGTGAAGATGCAGTCACAGCTGCCTGCTGCCATTCCTGAGCAAGCTCTGCACTGGTGGTACCACGATCCCGCAGCTGAATCAACTTTTTTTTGTTTACAAACGATTTTATTGTACATAAGTAGACAGTAAAACAACAGCACAGTATGAAAGTGATATTGTCAACAAAAATATGGCACATTTGAACCGTACAATACATAAAAGTATATTAACATAAAAAAGAAGATAGAGGAAGAAAGAAAGTTATGAGTGCATGAGATACATAATGATAAAACAGATTGAGTGATACAGCTATCAACAATATATGTCAGCCATTCCTTATTGGGGATGTTGTCAATCATGCAATAAATGTCTACAATCCTTCCATGACTCCCATTTTTTATCGTATAAGTGCATCTTATCCAGTAGTGTATAATGAATACGTTCCATAAGCATTACAGCGTCAATTCTGTGTAAAACAGAGTCCAAGGGTACAGCATTAGACCGCCAATGCAGGGCAATGGACCACAAAGTGGCAATACATAATGTATGTAGCAATCTCAGAGTGGCATCAGAGACCCCTGGGATATGAACCCCCAATAAACAGGTCTGTATAGACAACTGTATCGGGTTGCCCGATAGTGAGGTAGCCACCTCAGATATCTTACGCCAGATCAAAGATATGTTTGGGCAATCCCAAAACATATGGACCAAAGTACCTGTGCGGCCACAACCCCGGAAACATAAAGGGGATGTTTGTGGGAACATTGTATGTAGTCTGGACGGAGTATAATACCATCTGGTTAAAACTTTAAGGGCCGTCTCACGAACCGAAAGAGATCTAGAGCTCTTGCATATATTATCCACCATGGAGTCCCAATCCTCATCCGAAAAAGTGATACCACAATCCTCCTCCCACCTCTGCCTGTACATAGGAGGAGCATGAAAAAGACAGATCAAAAATTGGTGATAAAGATCTGAAATAAGACCCCTACCTCTAGGAGAGTCACGGCTGACACGCTCAAAAAAAGAGATCGGAGAAGACGGGGTAAGGCCAAAGTGTGCATTAAAAAAGTGCCTAATCTGTCTATAACGAAGGTACTCACGAAGAGGAACATCAAATAGCACGCGCAGCATATCGAAGGTAATATAAGATCCTCCTCTTTGGAAATCAGATAATCTGATAAAGGATCGATCATACCACCAACGAAACATGTGAGGGGAAGAGAAGGCTACAACAAAAGTAGGATCACCAAAAAATGAAACACCTGGGGGAATATGAGAGACTAAACTCAGCTTAGCCTTGTATTTGGACCAAAGTGTCAGTGAGTGGGTCACTATAGAGTTATGAAAAGTAAGCGATCGGGGGGAGATTTTAGACCACAAAATTCCCGGTAAATAAAAAGGACGTATCGACTGAGACTCAAACTTAATCCATGGGATTTGAGAGTTAATAGTAGCCCATTGTGACAATTGCGCAAAACGAGCCGAGAGGTAATATAGCCAAAAATTGGGAAGACCAAGACCTCCTGTCCGTTGTGAGCGATATAAAATGGATGAGGCAAAACGTGGATGCTTATTTCCCCAAATAAAATTGTTAATAATCCGCTGAAAATGATCCAAAAACGTTTTTGAAACCGGAACTGGAAGTGCTCTAAAAAGATAAAGTAGTTTGGGCAAGATATTCATTTTAACCGCCGTGACTCTACCCAGAAAGGAGATATGATAACCATGCCAAATCTTCAGTAGAGTAGAGAGACGTGACACACATGGTGGATAATTAGCCACAAACACATCAGAGTATCTTGGAGCAAGATTAATCCCCAAATAGGATATCCTGTCCTTGACCCAGCGAAATGGAAAAGAACTACGGAGAGATGCACTTAGGGAGTCAGGAACATTAACAGGCATAATTACCGATTTGGTAAAATTAACAGTGAGGCCTGACACTTTAGCAAAATCATTCAATACGGCACACAAATTGGGCAAAGAAGTCAACGGGTTAGTAATAAAAAGCATAACATCATCAGCATACATGCTCAGCTTAAAGTGTGAAACTAATAACGAATAACCAGAAATATCCGAATGTGATTTGATCGCCAATGCCAAAGGTTCCAACACCAGCGCAAACAAAAGGGGCGAAAGAGGACAACCCTGACGGGTACCTCTACCCAATGTAAAAAAGTCAGAGTTACAGCCAGGAAGCCTTATTCTTGTTTTAGGAGAATCGTATAGGGCATGTATGCCTGCCAAGAACCCATCACTGAAACCCATTTTCTGTAGCAAAGAGAACAAGTAGGGCCAAAGGACACTGTCAAAGGCCTTGTTTATGTCTAAACTCATCAACAGAACCTCTTTGGAATGTAAATTGGCATCTTGGATAACGTTTAGAGTGAGACGAATGTTATCAGTAATAAATCTGTCGGGAATAAAACCCGACTGGTCTGGAGATACCAAAGAGGAGATAATAGAAGCCAACCTGTTCGCCAAAATGCGGCTAAATATCTTCAGATCGTTATTCATTACTGAGATTGGTCTATAGTTTTGCGGCAAACAGTGGTCTTTCTGTGGCTTGGGTATTAGAGACATGTTAGCTAACAACATCTCCTCGGGGAATTTACCCCCCTGTAAAACATCATTAAATAGTGTTATCAAGTATGGAGCCAATGTAGAGGCAAAATGTTTATAATAGCCAGCAGTAAATCCATCAGGACCCGGTGCAGTAGAGCGTTTCAGCGTTCCTATTGCACATGTTATTTCCTCTAAAGTACAGGGGGCATTAAGAGAGGCAATCTGAGAAGGTGTGAGAACAGGAAGGGGTATAGAATCTAGCCATGAATCTGATAGAGAAACAGAATCCGACTGTGGAGAAGCCAGTAGTTTAGAATAAAAATTTTCAAAAATATCCAAAACTTCCTGAGGTAATGATGAGATAGCACCTGAATTAGTACGCAATTTATACACATGTGGGGGGCGCAAAGAATGGTTCAATTTCCTAGCAAACATGGTAGATGCTGAGTTGCTATGTAATAGGAACGAGGCCTTCGACCAGCGGAGGGCCTTTTCAGTTTTTTGGGAAAGTAGGGCATTTAGTTCCAAGCGTTTTTGGGACAACAGCTGTTTATTAAGTAGAGATGGATCAGCTACATGGCTTCTATAGTGTGCTTCTAATTCTCGGGTTAAAAGTAGTATCTGCTGCCAACGTTTTTTATTTCTGGCCGAAGCCATAGAGATAAGTCGGCCCCGCAGGACCGCCTTGTGGGCTACCCAGAGTGTGGCTGGGGAAATATCAGGGGTTGAATTAGATTGAAAGTATTCCTTAAGAGACGTAACCACCTCCTGCCGAGAGTCAGTATCAGTCAACATAGAATCATTAAGTCTCCATGAAAAGGGAGTAGGTGCCAATCCCACAAACGTGATAGATAAGGCCATAATACTGTGATCCGACCAGGTGCTCAAATGAATACTAGCTATCCTAGAATTAGCTAGCAAAATAGGGGTACAAAAGATATAGTCTAGTCTAGCATAAGAGTCATGTGGGTGGGAATAAAATGTGTAATCCCTGGCTCCCGTGTTGTGCGCCCTCCAAGCATCCACCAACTGGAGGGTATCTAGTTTCTTAGTAAGGGATTTTGGGAAAGCTTGGGAAGTGTGCGAGGCAGAGCTACGGTCCAAAAGAGGATTTGCCACCAGATTAAAATCACCACCCACCAATAGATGGGGGGACAAAAATTTATCCAGAGTACCAAAGAATTTAGAAAAAAAGGTAGCCTGTGCCGAATTTGGTGCATAAACATTAGCAATTGTAAGTTCTCGACCTGAAAGGGTGCCCTTAAGAATAATAAACCTACTGTCCGGATCACGATACACTTGTTGAACCTCAAAAGGAAATGAGTTATGTAGAAAAATGGCCACTCCCCTACTCTTGGAGGAATGTAGGGTATAATACCCCTGCCTATAGGATCTATGAAAAAAGGTCGGGTGTTTTACGGCTGCAAAATGTGTTTCTTGTAATAAGATGATTTTTGCTCCTAATCTTTTATATTGAAGAAAGGCTGTTTTGCGCTTATTTGGCGAATTAAAACCCTGGACATTATGCGAAATACATTGCATTACCATAATAAACAGAGCCTGCCACTATCACCATAAAAGTACACATTACAAGGATATCCCCTAAAGTTATTTGACTAGACATAGAAACCCGCAAGTCTGCATCAGACAGACATACAGGTGGCAGAACCAGTCTAGGGGACCTCCAGACCCCAACATAGGGGTCGTGACGTCCACGGACCGACATAATACCATCCACATGCACTAAAGTTTTAAGAAAAGAAAAAGCAAAACACAATGGAGAAGAAGCTTTAACATCTTCTATATTTGAAAGGGTAACTGAAGAACGTGGATCAGGCAGAAAAGTCGTCATACCTGATAAAACAAAAAGTTCAAACATTAAGGGGCCACATGGGCCCAAACCCTGTCCCCTTAGAACATGGAGAACAGAGCTGCCACCCCGCAATCGGGCGGCGACACCTCCGGCCATGTCAGGAGGCAGGGTGGGGTAACGTGTCAAAGAGTAGTACAACCATGAATTAATGGGCGCAATTAGGAGGGTCCAATGACCCTTGTTATACCTTAACCCGTACAATTATCAATGCAAGGCATACAAAATATTCAGTATTGCAAAAATAGCACAGTAACAACCACAGAAATACACAACCTGACAATGTAAAAAATAGAGAGCAAAATCCCTGTGTCCCAAATCTTAGTAAAGTCATAAAAAAACAATAGACCAAACCAAAGACTATCAAGACAATGAGTATTAGGCAAGTGAGAGTGGACACGTCAACCCGGTTCTTGTCTGACTCTCCTTCTATCCCTCCGTGGGGAAGGGGTATGCCAAATGGGAGAAATACGAGGGGTGGAGGGTGGACGTTGAGGTGATGGGGCATCCGCCAAGCCCAATTTGGCCAAGATTGCTCTACCTTCGGGAGGGGATGTAGCTATATATGTGCTCCCATTGTGTGGAACTATCAGCTTAAAAGGGAAGCCCCACTTGTAGCGGATACGAGCTGAGAACAGGGCAGTTGTAACTTCTTTCATCTTTCTACGTTTTTCCAACGTGGCCGGGGAAACATCAGGATAGATTTGTAAAACCGAGCCCTCAAAGGAGATTGTTGGAGTATTGCGAGCAGCTCTAAGGATTTCTTCCTTGGTCAGAAAATCCTTCATGCACAAGACAATATCCCTAGGCGGCTTGTCAGCAGGAGGTTTAGGGCGTAGGGCTCTGTGGATGCGGTCACAAGCAAAAGATCCAGGGTCACGATCTGGGAGGAGTGACTTGAACAATTTGGTTATAATTAATGAAAGATCTGACATAGACTCCGGGATTCCCCTGATTCGCAGATTATTTCTGCAATTGCGATTGTCAAGATCCTCGACCTGCGCCTGCAGTTGTGAAAAAGCCGTTTGTAAATGATCATGTTCTCTGGAAAGTTCACCATAGGCCAGGCTAAGTTCATCGTGTTTGGTTTCCAAGCGGTCTGTCCTAGAGCCCAGCGTGGCTATTTCCTGAGAGAGAACATTAGTGCTTTTATGCAATTCTGATTGAAATTTGGCAGCTAGTTTGGCGTACATAGATTCCAAGCAGGACTCCAAGTCCCCTTTTGTGAGATGCTGTGTATTTTCGCTGACTAAGGCCGATAAGGGAGCGGTGGTATCCCGCGCGGGATCGGACAGGGATGCTTGCTCTGTATTGACTGGAGACATGCCGCAGATCTCGTGAGCCTTAAGTAGGTATGTTGTGAGGGACTTCTGAGCTTGTCCCTTTTTTTTCTTGGTGGACGGCATACAAGAAATCTCCCGGGGGTGATCAACTGAAAATTGGAAAGTGAGTGAAGATTATAACCCCAGGGGACCTATAGCGCCCAAAATAGGTTCAGGGTTGTAGTTACATGGAAGCTGTCAGATCCATATGCGATAACATTATATTGTAAAAATATTCAGCAGGCCTTGAGAGGGTAGATAGAACATAAGTCGCAGCAATCCTGCAATAAATTCACGTTGGAGCAAGATGATGGCACTGGATCCCAACTCAGGACATGAGAGGGACGGATGACCCTCTGGGGCAGTATCAAGGCCCCAGTAGGCCTCTGAGCACAGTAAGGGCCACAGTCACAGAGGATGGTGGATTCTGGGGCTATTTATATGTGGCCCACTCCCCAAAGCACTGTGGGGAGATCATAGTGACAGGATGCCGCCTGTACCCCCCACTCACTGTGTCCAGGTGAAAGAAGGCCTCAGGCAGAAGGTGTAGGCCGCAACCGCCGCCGCCGCCGCGGGGAGCAGCAATACACAGCGGCGTCCCTCTCCCAGCCTCTGTGATACAGAGGATGCTGCAGACGTCCTCGGATGATCCCCCACAGCCCGGATGACAGCGGGTGCAAATGGAAGACGCCGGAGCCCCGGCCCGCGCGGCCGCACTAGGCCGCGGATGTCCGCCGCCACGAGGGGCGGAAATGTCGCCCGGATTCCACCTCCCAGGTATCCGGAATGACACCAGGGCCCTCCTCTGCTCCACCGTGATCCGCTGCTGCACGGATGGCAGCGGATTCCGAAAATCGGCGCCGGAGCTCCGGATTATGCGGCCGCTCCGGTCGCCATCTTGGACACGCCCCCCCAGCTGAATCAACTTTAGGAGACTGTCCTGGCACTTGCTGGACTTTCTTGGCTGCCCTGAAGAATTCTTCACAACAATTGGACTACTCTCCTTGAAGTTTTTGATGACCCGATAAAATGGTTGATTTAGGTGGAATCTTAGTAGCAGCAATATCCTTGCCTGTGAATCCTTTTTTGTGCAAAGCAATGATGACTGCACATGTTTCCTTGCAGGTAACCATGGTTAACAGAGGAAGAACAATGATTTCAAGCACTACGCTCCTTTTAAAGCTTCCAGTCTGTTATTCTAACTCAATCAGCATGAGAGAGTGATCTCCAGCCTTGTCCTTGTCAACACTGACACCTGTGTTAACGAGAGAATCACTGACATGATGTCAGCTGGTCCTTTTTTGGCAGGGGTGAAATGCAATGGAATTGTTTTTTTTTTAGATAACATTAATTTTCATGGCAAAGAGGGACTTTGCAATTAATTGCAATTCATCTGATCACTCTTTATAACATTCTGGAGAATATGCAAATTGCCATCATAAAACCTGAGGCAGCAGACTTTGTGAAAATTATTATATATGTCATTCTTAAAACCTTTGGCCAGGGCTGTATTTGTACACATAAGGGGCCATATTCGCTTACCAAATTTTCAGTTTTATGCAAGCATCTTTCTGTGCCACTTCATAGCAGAAATCTATGAAGATGAAGGGTGAGCATGGTAGGTACTATTTTTATTTGGTTTTCCAGTTAGGTAGGTTTTGGTGTGACTAAGAAGTATTAAACTAACCACATCCTGTCTGGCCCCTGTACATAAACGGCCAGATGGGAGCAGTGTCAAAGCGGGTTGACGTTTCTAAATGTCACCCACATTCATTGCCTGTGCACGTTCCCTGGGAGCGTCCGGCACCACGATCCGATGCCCGCTGTGTCCAGAGGACACAGCGGAACACCAATCGCTGTACGGGACCTCTGTGTGAGGTCCTGATTCATGTGATCACTGATTGGCCAATCAGTGATCTAATGAATAGTAGTAAACAAGATGTCACTTCCTGACATCATTACTTACTACTTGTGAAATCTGTGAATGATCACAGAGGTAACATGGTACAAGGCTATACACAACAGCCTTGTACCATGTGACAAGCCGTGACCAATCACAGCTCGCAAAGTATTTCTCAATGGCTGCAAGAATGCAGCCAGAGAGAAGAAGAATTTATTGCTTTTACAGCCTTTATGGGTGTAAAAGCAATCAGTGTAAAAAAAGAAAAAAAAATCTTCATCAAACCCCACAAGTAGTACAGTGTCACTATGGTGATAATGTACTGCTAGGGTGACAGTATGTTAAAAAAAACATAAATAATAATATAAAAAATAAAATAAAAATGTGAAATTTTTTTTTATAAAAATTATAATTTTTGGTTATAAACTAATCTGGGTTATTTTTTTTACTAAATAAATAGCTGAATACATTTTGGACAAAATTTTTGAAGAAAGATTATTTTTTTGCAAAATGTTATAAGAAAAACACTTTTTTTGAATTTTTGGACTTTTTCATTTATATAGCAAAAAAATTAAAATCCCAGTGGTGAATAAATACCACCAAAATAAAGTTTTATCTGTCTCAAAAAAATGCTAAAAAATTAATATGGGTACAGTGTTGCATGACCGTGCAATTGTCATTCAAAGTGTGATAGCCCTGAAAGCTAAAAATTGGCCTGGACTGGAAGGGGGTGAAAGTGTCCGGACCTGAAGTGGTTAAGATAGTCATAATCCATGTAAGAGGCACTTTAATTCTGCTTAAATACCAATGATTTACATGATATCATGACGGTACAAGAAGGTTACACAGAAGAAAAATCACTTAGACCATGGCTCTGTTTTCTAGGAAGCAAGTGCTAGAGAGGGAAGGTCAGAATTTATCATGCACCTAGCAGAAACTAAAGCGATATTAAACCCAAAACCAAAAATGTAATGTGGTGGCTGCATTAGTTTTCTTTTTTTAGGCTCTCTCCTCTCTGGTTTCACCTGGTGATGTAACCATTAACCCGTCTCCTATATTAGAGTGCCCTCACTCTGGATGAAGGAACACAGGGGACACCTTTTGAACAGCAGCATTATCAGTCGGGGGGGGGGGGGTAGCGTTAGATGTATTAGCAAATTTAGATACACTAACAATTAAAGCCAAAATCCAGCTCACACTTTATAATCAGATTTGATATGAAATATATATTTGTATGACCATTTTTAAACAGTTATTAATATAATTTATTTATTTTTATTTTATACACCAAGGGCTGTTTTTATTTAACATGTGATCAGTAGCAGAGGACTAGAAGCTCCTCCTGCCACTGTTTCCCTGCAGACTGGCTGGGAAAGAGTTGGATCATGTGACAGTTGTATATCAATTAGAAAAAAAGGTACTTAGGTCTTACTACAGTGCCATTATCCAAATACAGAAATAGATGGAATACTATATATTGTACAGTGTGTGTTTAGAATGACTTCAAATAAGTTTATAATTTTGTATTGGGCTGCATTCATAGCCGTCTTGGACTGCGTGTGGGTTGGACAAGCCTGGTTTACACCATCCAGTGTCCAGGTCGCCCTTGGAAAATAACACATCATACACTTACTGCACTGATTTGCGATTTTTGCACAGAAAGGATTAATTATATTGATTTTTCACATTAACAAATAACTTTTTTTATTGAAATGAATAGATTTTTGCAAGATTTGCACAGTTCTGGTAGAAACTCTGGTTATATGAATTTTACACACTGGAGTAGGAATTTTGCTCGCCAGTTTACTATTTTTATTATTCATGAACTTGTGGGATATTTTTTAATTGTGATATTATTACTCATAATGTAGCGCATCACATGTGTTTTTTTAAATTATGTTCAGTGGAAATTCGTGTTAGTGATAGCAGCTTTATTATATTCTTGGGTTATACACTCAATCTGTAGGAATAAGAGCTCATTCTTCTGCTGTACTAAATATCATCCCATGTGTGGGTATAACAATTCACATACAGTACTCAGCATAAATGACTACACCCCAGCAAATTTGTCAGGAAACCTTTACTTTCCCTTCAGAATCAACATTTTCTATGGGACCCTATACTACAAAATACTCCCACAAATGCGGGTCCTTTATTAAAAGTAAGATTAGTTCATTTGCACACACAAGGAAGTATTTTTCCTAACAAATTCATTCAAGACCATGTTGCAAAAAGTTATACACCCCAATGAAAGTGTTAGGAGCAAAGCTAAATTTTAGATAACAAAATCCTAATTAACAAGAATTCAACTACAGGTGAGTCTAATTATTCATTGCACAGGTGTCCAACAGACAGTTGATTATAACAGAGCATTACTTAACAAAGAAAATCCCTTCCCATTTCATGCTGTTAGCAGTGGCATCACATGGAAGAGAAATGTCACAAGGCCTGGAAAGAAAATAATTTCTTTACACAAGAAAGGTGAAGGCTACAAGAAGATCAGCAAAGTTTTACTTATCAGTCAGAATACTGTAGCAAAAGAGATACAAAAATTTAACAAAGATGGAACTGCAACCATCTCACAGAGACGTCCAGGCCATCCATGAAAGTTAACACCTCGACAGGAGCGTCTTCTGATGAAAAGGGTTGAAGAAAATTGCCATGCAAGTTCACTGCAGTTAGCTTAAGAAGTAGAAAGCCAAACTGGGGTGATTGTTTCCCATGACACAATACAGCATACACTGCAGAGGAATGGAATGCAAGGGTGTCATCCACAAAGGAAGCCTCTCCTAAAGCCCATACACAAAAAGCCAGCTTAGAATTTGACAGGGCCCATGCTGAAAAAGAAGACTACTGGCACTCTGTACTCTGGAGTGATGAGACCAAGATAAATGTTTTTGGAACTGATGGCTTCAAAACTGTATGGCGTTGCAAAGGTGAGGAGTGCAAAGAAAAATGCATGGTACCTACAGTGAAACATGGTGGTGGCAGTGTCCTTCTGTGGGGCTGCATGAGTGCTGCTGGTGTTGGGAAGCTGCATTTCATTGATGGTATCATGAATTCACAGATGTACTGCTCTATATTGAAAGAGAAGATCACTCCGTGCCCTTGGTCGTTGTGCACTTTTCCAACATGACAATGATCCGAAACACACATCTAAGGCTACTGTTGCATTTCTGAAGAAGAACAGGGTGAAAGTGATTCCAAGTATGTCTCCTGATCTGAACTCAATCAAACACCTATGGGGAATTCTGAAGAGACAAGTTGAGCATCACTCTCCATCCAGCATCCAGACCCTAAAGGAGGTCATTTTTGAAGAATGGAAAAAGATAGATATTGCAATATGTCGCCAACTTGTTCATTCCATGCCTAGAAGAATTGGTGCTGTCCTTACAAATCATGGAGGTCATACAAAATACTAGATGTAGTAGTTTTTGTTGTGGGGTGTATTCATTCTAGCATCAACTAATTTGAGTAAAACTGAAGGTTTTGTAATCTAAGTTATATTGTTAACCTTACTTTCATGTAATGAGCTAAACAAATGTTCTATAAAACTCAGTTTTGTCAAAATCTTGGAAATTGTTCTTGTGTTCATTGAGATATTGATTAAAATCTTACTTTTCAATAGGGGTGTACTCATTTATGCTGAGCACTGTACAGGTATATGTATTTCAACTGTGTCATTAGCTGTTTGCCTAAAATTCTGCTTTAAAACATATCGAGTCAAAATTGAAAATCATATCTTCATTCCCACCTTGTACTTAAATTATTTCTATCCTACTCCTATTAATCTGAATAGTCTGGAAGGTTGTCAATTTACTTTGTGAAGATCCCCACACATTTACTTCCTTGAACTCTGTGACACATATTCCTGTGAGTAGGCACTGCTGTGTCACACATTTCCCAGAGCCTGCCTTCTGAGATACAGAGGTGCTGAGAGGAGGAGTTTCAGGAGGCGGAGTCAGTATAGGAATCACTACTTGCAGGCAGTGAGGTACTATGGGATATGCCATCCTTAGAAATTGAAAATAAACAGCAGAGGCAGGAGCAGACTGACCATTCGAGCACTCAGGCATTGCCCGAGGGCCCGGGGTCAGTAGGGGGCCCCATGAGATGCCCCTGGTACCTTTCATAGGCTTTTTTGGGTGTGGTTTGAGTGTAGGCAAGGACACAGGGGCCCCATGATCCCCTACTGCCCGAGGGCCCCATGAGTTGTCAGTCCGCCCCTGAGCAGAGGAGAAGCATGCAGGGAATCCAGGAAGTTGTGGAAAGAGATGGCAGCAGACAGACAGAACTCACAACACGAAAGGAGATTTTTCAAGTAAGACTATACTGGATTGTCAAAAAAATATTGTTTATATTGCTAATACATTGCTGATGCTATAAAATAAAAGTTTATATTGTGACCACAGAACTTGAAAGTGGAACTGAAGGTAAAAAATGAAACATTACGAAGCGCAGCTCAGTTTACATTTTGGAACACTTCCAGTGTGCTGGGATGACAGCATTTTGCACAAACCCATGCACTTATTTTTTATACAATAAAGTATCAGTACTCTTAATACTACACCATTGGAGCTGTTCTGTGCTCTCTTTGGCATGATACATGTGAGTGATACAACATGGCAGCATGAGTACTAGGCAGCCTTAAAGGGAAATGCAGTCTGGTTTCCTGGAAGGCACCCTAGTGGACAGGAAGTCCTGGCAAACTTACCGCAAGTCCACAGAGAGGCATCCAAGCGTCTTGGAGAACCTAGTGGAAACATACATTATATGACTTTGCATTTATTGTGGGTCATATTTCTAAGGTGAGAGCATTGTGAGCACGAGAGGAAGGATATTGTCACGGCACTAAACTTCACAGGTTTTTGCATGAGTTACATGTATGCACTGTATATGAATGTTTTCCACCAATAACAAGGACAAAAGTACTGTATATGGATTAAACACGTATTTGATAAGGACATTTTTTAAGCACTGTATATACAATACATGGTACTTTGATGTTAATGTGTGGTATGTATTGTTATTTTGTCTTATTGTTTTTTACTTAGTCATTTACACACTGATGTGATAATATTGATATGCACGTACAGTCATGGCCAAAAATACTGGCACCCCTGAATTTACCAAAAAGCTGTAATTTTGTTTCGTCTGTCCACAGCACATTCTCCCAAAAGGATTTTGTCTTCCTCAGGTATGTTTTGCCAAACTCCAATCTGGCTTTTTTATGTGTCTGTGTCAGCAGTGGGCTCCTCCTGGGTCTCCTACTAGAGCGTCCCTTTTCATTCAGATGACGATGTATAGTGTGAGCTGACAGTTGTACCCTGTGCCTGAAGGTCAGCTTAAATTTGTCTGGAAGTTGATTGAGGTTCTTTATCCACCGTTCGAATAATCCTTTGTTGCAATCTTTGATCCATTTTTGTCTTTCGTCCACGTCCAGAGAGATTAGCTATACTGGCATGGACTGTAAACCTCCTGACAATGTTGCGCACAGTGGACACAGGAACATTAAGAACTCTGGAGATGGACTTGTATAACCTTGAGATTGTCCCTGCTTTTCCACAATTTTTGTTCTCAAATCCTCAGACAATTCTTCGCTGTTCTCTCTTTTCTGTTTATTCCATTTGGCACACAGAGACACACAGCAGAAAGGTTGAGTCAAATTTTCTTCATTTTAACTGGTTCCCATTGTGATTCCTATATTGTCAGCACCTGTTAACTGATACAGATGAGTTTAATTACAAATTACAGGAGCATCACAAACTTGGAATGCAATTATTTCTTATAATTTTGAGAATGTGCCAATAATTTTGTCCAGTCCATTTTTGGGGTTTTGCGTGGAATGTGTAAGATTTGGCTTTTTGTTTCTTCACCTTTTTGTGTCATACTAATACAAACAAAAGAAATAAACATGAGAATGCCAAAACATTTGTAAATGCAACAATTTTCTGCGTGAAGTGGTGCATTATCTGACAGAAATGCAAGGGTTCCAATTTTTTTGGCCATGACTGTGTATGTGAATGCTAGCTGATATTGAGCAACAATTTGATGTAGCACATTGGTAGTGCAGCACTATGTACTAGGATTTTGTTCATGAGGTTTTGTATGGGAACACATGTGTTATCTGCTGCTTTATCACTGTCTTTGTGGTTTTTGGTAGCGCAGAAGTTATTTTATTGTATTTTTACTGTCTCTACTTTGTCCAATCAGAGAACACTTTGCTTTCATTGAGAAAATGCAGAGTGCTTTCTGAAGGGCACCCGTGCTGAGTGTGTGACCTCCTGTTTTCACAATGCAGTAGAGCAGCAGCTTGGACCTGGAACTAGTAGCGATCACCATAGTAGCTGTGCTTACTCCAGTGATTTCTAACTCCCGCAGGGATCAGGCAGGTATAGATAAATATGTAAAAATTTCCATACCAGGATTTCATCTTGAACTACCTAAGGATAGTCCACAGCCTTTTTACTGTGGCTGGATGGCTCCGCTGTGCTGGATCAAGTACATACATGATCCAGCATTTCCAGGTATAGGGTGCTCATACGTGTGCCCCCTGCCCGATCTGTGCTGTCATTCAGTACAGCACAAGTCGGTCAGCAGGTCCCAGCCAATAACAACATAGGGCTCTGTACAAAGAGCAGAGATGTGTCTGTTTTCTTTCAGCTTCAGATTTTTTAGTAAAAGCAGCACATATTACACACATTACACATTGTTAGGCACACAGTTAACCCTTTGATTGCCCCTAGATGTTAATCCCTTCCCAACCAGTGTCATTAGTACAGTGACAGTGTATAGCATTAGCACTGATCACTTTATAAGTGTCACTATTGATGTCAGCTCCAGCCAGCAACAAGTTAGTGCCAGATTTCCCGCCACACTATCACCGTCCCACTATAAGTTGTTGATTACCGCCATTACATATACAGTGCCTTGAAAAAGTATTCATACGCCTTGAAATTTTCCACATTTTGTCACGTTACAACCAAAACCGTAAATTTATTTTATTGGGGTTTTATGTGATAGACCGACACAAAGTGGCACAGAATTGTGAAGTGGAAGGAAAATGATAAATGGTTTTCAAAATTTTTTACAAATAAAAATCTGAAAAGTGTGACGTGCATTTGTATTCAGCCCCCCTAAGGTGCTGTGGACAGATTCTTCCACCTGATCTGTGGATCTCTGCAGCTTCTCCAGAGTTACAATGAGCCTCTTGGCTGCTTCTCTGATTAATGCTCTCCTTGCCCAGCTTGTCAGGTTAGGTGGATGGCCATGTCTTCGTAGGTTTGCAGTTGTGCCATACTCTTTCCATTTTCAGATGATGGATAAAACAGTGCTCCGTAAGATGTTCAAAGCTTGGGATATTTTTTTATGATCTAACCTGGCTTTAAAGTTATCCACAACTTTATCCCTGACCTGTCTGGTGTGTTCCCTGGCCTTCATGATGCTGTTTGTTCACTAATATTCTCTAACAAACCTCTGAGGGCTTCACAGAACAGCTGTATTTATACTGAGATTAAATTACACACAGGTGAATTCTGTTTACTAATTAGGTGACTTTTGAAGGCAATTGATTCCACTAGATTTTAGTTAGGGGTATCAGAGTAAAGGAGGCCGAATCCAATGCATGCTACAGTTTTCAGATATTTATTTGTAAACAATTTATAAATTTGAGAACTATTTATCATTTTCCATCCACTTCACAATTATATGCCACTTTGTGTTGGTCTATCACATAAAATCCCAATAAAAAACACTTAAGTTTTTGGTTGTAACATGACAAAATGTGGAAAATTTCAAGGGGTATGCATACTTTTTCAAGGCAATGTAGTGTCATAGCTGCGTAAATTCCAGTTTATATCGTATAGTTTGTAGATGCTATCACTTTTGCACAAAACAATTAATACACACTTTTTTTAGATATTATTTTACCAAAGTAAAAGTAACAGAATATACTTTGACCTAAATATATGAAGACATTTTTTTATTGGATATGTTGTATAACAGAAAGTAGAAAATACTGTTGTTGTTTTTTCAACATTTTGGTCTTTTTTTCATTTATATAATAAACAATTTAAAAAACCGTGGTGATCAAATACCACTAAAAGAAAGCTCTATTTGTGTGAAAAAATTTATATAGATTTTATTTGGGCACAGTGTTGCATGACTGTGCAATTGCCAGTTAAAGTAGCACATTGCCGTATAGCAAAAAAAAATGCCCTGGTCATGAGGGGTGAAAACCTTTCAGAGCTTAAGTGGTCATTTAAATGGGGTGCACATAAAAGTCCAGGTAGAATGTGATGGCATTAACCATTCACATAGAACAGAATGTAATAAAATCAGGAATGATTGCTGTAGAAAGCTGAGACAAAAAAATTCCAAGCATACTCTCACCGGCCACTTTATTAGGTACACCTCTTCAATTGCTTGGTAATACAAGGGATTTAAGTGACTTCGAATGTGAGTATTTTATAAACCTGCTCATCCACTGGGAATTATTTCTCTATGTAGCACCTTTTAGTGTGCTATTAGAATAGTGTAGGCAAATCTGTTGTGTAGGACTCATGGTAACTTTGTGAGTCTGTGAAGAAGGTCGGGTTACTGCAGGTCAAGCTGGATGGCTTAACAAGTAGGGAATCTATTGCCTCCACCTGGTTCTGTTGGGCCATTGGAACTTTCTAGAAGCCAGTGGGCAGAGTAGACCTAATCTGCATATTTATGGGAGTCTAACCAATCTCAAGTTTGGAGGTCCTGGTAGAGTGGTGGACCAGCCCATAAACATGGGACAGTCAGGTCGGTTTGGGTGAAAGATGCTAATCAGCCAGTCACATAGCAGGAACTCAATGCATGTAGGCATCTAGATATGGTAAAGACGACTTGCTGAAGTTCAAACCGAGAATTAGAATGGGGAAGAAAAGGGATTTGAGTGATTTGAACGTGGCATGGTTGTTGGTGCCAGACGGGCTGGTCTGTGTATTTCAAAAACTGCTGATCTACTGGGATTTTCACCAACTACCATCTCTAGGGTTTACCGAGAGTGGTCCGAAAAAGAGAAAATTTCCAGTGAGCGGCAGTTGTGTGGACTAAAGTGCATTGTTGCTGTCAGAAGTCAGAGGAGAATGGGCAGACTGGTTTGAGATGATAGAAAGGCAACAGTAACGCATGTCAATATGGACAAAATCACCAAGGAGTGTTTCTAACACCTTGTTGAATCTATGCTACAAAGAATTAAGGCAGTTCTGAAGGCAAAAGGGGGTCCAACCCGGTACTAGCAAGGTGTACCTAATAAAGTGACCGGTGAGTGTATATCCTTATGGACAAAAAAACGTTCCTTCCATTTTTCCACTGAAAGTCAATTAGTCCTAAAAAAATTGGTTAATGTGAACTTGTCCTTTGTTTGTCTTTTGTTTAGCATGTTGAAACAAATGACTGCTAATCATAAGTGTTTAGGGTATTGCAGACCAGAATGTTGTGTACCCACCCCATCTACTACAATGCAGCTGTACATAGCACAAGAATGTGTCATTTACAATGGAAAAAATTTCCACAAACTTCAGTGTTACAATATGTAATATACTATGTTCTCTAATAAATCATTGTCTCTTGCCACTAGATTAGTTTATTTTGCCTGTTATTTTTTTGCTCTTTTATTCACATCTGTGTTAGAACACTGCAAGGAGAATGTAGAAAACCCTGGGGTGCAATTTGATCAAACTAGCCATAAACAGATCTCTGCAATGCAATGAAGTTCACACCAGAAATACAGTATGTATACATGTAAGCGCATTGCTACAAACCTTAAAGTAACACATACTGTAGAAATGCAGTCAGATAGGCATTGTATTACCAAGTCCCATTTTCATAGTCTGGGTACCACTGACAGACAGTATCAGCACTCACAGTGATCAGCACTCAGTAACAGCCATGGACTGAAACACCCCCTATTTCCTCTACAGTACAAGTCTGGCCTGTATCAACAGTTTTTTGTTTGCATCATAATTGCTTCTGTCGCCATACAATTCTACAGGAACGTGAAAACAGCCAGAAGCAGGTTGAATGCAGGTCAGATGGAGGTCAGCTTTTTCACATTTCAATTATTTCTCTATGTAGCACCTTTTAGTGTGCTACTAGAATAGTGTAGGCAAATCTGTTGTGTGGGACTCATAGTAACTGTGTGAGTCTTTGACTAAGGTTGGGTTACTGCAGGTCAAGCTGGATGGCTTCACAGGTTGGGACTCTATCGCCTCCACCTTGATCTGGAGGACCATTGGAACTTTCCAGAAGCCAGTGGGTGGAGGAGAAAAAGATCTCGGGTTCGGGTGAAAGATGGAGTGCTGAGGAGACTGCTGATTACCTGGGAGCAGTCCCCTAGGTTTAGGGGGGCTGGCCTCCCAGTTGGGCTTGGCTTGCTCAGGAGAGTCCATTTAGCAGTATGGCATGAACAGGAGCAAGGCCTGGGAGCAGTGGGAGAAAGGAGGACAGAGTGAGTACATCACACTCAGGGATTCACAAGGGGAGAGACTGCCACATGTAGCAAGCTCTCAAAGGACAGTGCTGTGCTTAATCCTTTATCCTTGTCCTGGGAGAACTTCAGAGCAGCCAGGAGGGCTGGCAGTGTCTGCAGGCTGTGGAGCTGGGTGCAGTTCTACAAGGGAGAGGAGACATCTCTGCATGTAGTTGACAAGTTGAGCTGGTTTTTTAGAGGGGCTGTGAGTTCCTCCTCCGTAAGGGGCTGTTGCTACTGATCCACAAAGACTGAGGGCTTTCAAGGAAAAGAACAGTCCAGGATCTGTTTCTGTAAATAAGAATGAAGTTGTCCGCGTGCTTTGATTCAATTAAGTTGGGCATCCCATAATCCCTATTACCCTATCCAAGTGTTTTCCCCTAATAAAATAACAAAAACCACATTCAAGGACTTTAGATATTTTCTTTGTTTCCAATATCCTTTACTTGGGATGTGGCACTATGATATTTTCCCTGGGTGTGACCGCTTACCACCTGATGGTCGCCCCACTCTCTTTTTAACTATACAAGTTCACTGACTGTGGATACAGGTGTGGAAAATGCGTATTGCCTGGCTCTGCGGAGCTAAGGGGGATCTGGAAACACAGAAGCCCTCACAAGGGTAGCACTACATCTATAATCTCAGAACTGTTTCACACTGATTTTTGAAAGCAAGCTATATTTGCCCTTCAGCACAAGCCCACAGGTCATCGATGCAATCTCTTTGCTGCAATCATTGATAAAGCCCATTTCCCACAGGGATGCATGGTAATACGTTTAAAACACACGCAGAATGCTCTGCACAACAACTATATCCCATAAAAATTGTAGATCATTGACTGTATCCTAAGGGCCCCTAAGGTTGCAGTAGAAAATTAAAACAGTTAAATGATAAGGTTGTCTAATCTGATGGTGGTGGTTGTAGAGCCATATAGCTGGCTTCTCAATATGTCATTGATTGTTTTCTAGGGTAGAAAAAAAAACTAATCAGATTGCAGTGCCCCCAGTCCCCAACACATATAAACAAAGATGGCACACAAAAAAACTGGCTTCCAAAATGAACATACTTACCAGATTTCCAATCAGACAGTTACAGAATGCTTGCAGACTTGGCGCAATTCACTTGATCCAAGGAGGGAGCTGGATGCAGTGCCAGTGGCTGGTCAATATCAGTGGTCTAGTTGTGAGTCCAGTTGAAGATAACTGCACAAATAAGGAGAAGGAAAAAAACCGAACATGTGAATAAAACAGATGATCCTTAGAAAAAACACACCACAACAAATTGTGCATTTGCTTACTCTATGATATAGTTGAGTAATGAAGTCAGAGGGAATGCTTCAGGAGTTGCAACAGGCAGCACTTGTGCTTGTAGGCACTCAGGTAGTTGACCTTGTGTTTGGTGTAGTTCACCTGAGCCAAGGAGGCACCAGCAGACAAAGCGTTGGAAGCAATGGTAAAAGGCTGTTAGGGACAGGAGAAGCTAACTGCTGTGAAGCCAGGAGAAGCTAACTGCCCAAACTGGGAAAAGATAAAAAAATCAAACATGATAGTATAGCTGTTGATGATCCATTGATTTTATTACCCCCAGATACTGCTACATTACATTTATTCATATTGCCCACAGAGAGTAGATTGGTCCACTGAACATCCAATGCATTCATTCATTGGCCCCCTAGAGGGACTGCTAAATTGCATTCTTGCCCCAAGACCCCAGCCAGGCCCCACAGATTGCTCCATTGCATTCTTGCCCCCAGGCCCCACAGACTGCTTCAATGAATTCTTGCCACAAGCCCTGCAGTCTACTCCATTGAATCAATGTTGCACCCGGGACCACCCCCCTAAATACTGAATACAGATGGGACAGATTATCTTCTGGGCAACTTGTATGGGCATGGAGCACTGTGGATTTTGGGCAGCAGTAGCAAGGCAGACAGGCTGACGGTGGCATCGTCTGGCACCGCAGGCAGACAGAGGGCAGAGCGTGTGGGTGCTGAGTAACTGGGAGGCCAGAGGTAGAGGTGCGCCCTCCATTTCACAGTGCAGGCGTGCACTCTTTCAGACCTGCCCTGCTGCTGCACAGTGCAGAGACACAGCGCTTGGACCCACAGGTTACCAAATACCATTTGGCTGGTTTAGGAACTACGTAACCAAGGTTCTGAAGCTGGCCTGAAGCCCTGTCTTTACGGGTAGCCTTTGCCCTTCCCGGACATTTACAGAGAGAGTAAAAATCACATTTTTACAAACTGTTCATAAATTTACGTGTGGTTGACAACCCTGATGATTAGTAAGAGGGGGCTATACAGCTTGGATAGAGGTATTTTCCCTTTCAGGTATTGTGTTCTGCACCTTCAGCTGTCAAAATACAGTCACTGACAATTTTCTGCTCAGCTCCTTGGATTTCAAGATCAAAAGATGTTGGGTAAGATGGTGCCAACATGGCCAACCATGGCTCAAGTTTCAAGCAATTCATCAGAAACTGTCGGAAATTCATGTTCTTCCTTTGCCTGCATGGGTTTCCTCTGGTGCTCCGGTTTCCTCCAACACTCCAAAGAGATGCTGGTAGGTCTATTGGCCCCTGTCTAAATTGTCCCTAGTATGTGTATGTATGAATGTGAGTTAGGGACCTTAGATTGTAAGCTCCTTGAGGCCAGGAGCTGATGTGAATGTACAATATATATATGTAAAGTGCTGCGTAAATTGATGGCGCTATATAAATACCTGTTATAAATAAAATAAATAAATTTGCTTTGTGTATGGCCAACTTTAGGGTAGAGCTCTGCGCAAAACACCAACATTAATCTCCCTGTGCTAATGTATTAGTAAAATGTACATGTGTATTACTTTGTTTAATGCGACATACCATATAATCAGTATCATTTTTATTTTTTAAGGAAGAACAATACTTTTAAAAAACACGCTCAACATTTTAGTAACACGACAGCCTGCATCCAGCTGGATGTCCAAACATTTTTATTAAAAACACTAATAAAGTAGTTCTATTCTTGTTATTATTAAGGAAACATCTCTTGTAACTCCCTGACACTTCTTCATATAGTTATAGTATATTCAGTCCTTTCCTCCCACGTCTGTGCGCCTGAGCCAGTACTATCTCCCTCCCCAGCCATGTCCCTCCTGCTCTCCTGGGAGTGTTCACTCCTTCACAGAGTCTTAGGTCACCTGCCAAGTGTTTGTGTAGCAGTGAAAGGCAGAGTACAAGGCTTCCTCTCACAGTCTAACATCAGCCCTGCGTTCTCTCTGCTTCTTATTACTTGTTCTACCTGGATACCTCAGCCTACAATGCATGGAAGCCTCCTCCACCCTCCACATCAGAAGGGGCTCATCATAACCTGCCTGACAGCTTCTGTGCAGGTGCCTGGGGCATTGTTGTGGTAGGTGCAACCTGTAAAGAAGTGTGTGTGGCAACCAGCAGCTGAAAAGTGAAAGAGTGAAGATTTACACTACACAAAGGCACAATCCAGTGCTGAAAAGGGGACAGCTGAGTTTAAGTCTCAAGACGCAGGACTACTCTTACTGATAAGCAACCGTCTGCTGATCCACAGAAAGACTCTCTGCAATGGAACTTGCAGCAGGAATGTGGAAGAATGATGCCCTTTAAATTCTCCGCCATAAAGTACCTGTCTGGAATTGGTTACTAAAAGATGACTGCTGGAGACACTTATATAGTATAACTGATCCTGCTTCCAATGAACTAGACATAAGACAGCTCAGATTGTCCACTGGAGATGATAGTTGTGTTTCTGCTGCCTAGAAGCTTGCAATCTATACAGTCACTGTATTCTCTTGACTTATTTTGAATGACTAGTGTGGAAATTCATTGTGTTGTATTTAGGTGACTGAGATCAGAGGGAGAGCTGAATGATTGCTAGGATCCTCCAGTGCCTGTCTCATGGTCCTCTGTACTGCAGGGCTCTCCCTACTCTCCAGGATTTTGCCTTTATGTGACATGAGGCATAGGATCAAGATGCATTTCTTCAGGAGTCATTCCTATGAGATCCAAGTGGACCGCAGATCTCAGGACTTTGCCAGCAGCATTCAGGGCATCCGATGGGTATGTACCACATATGATTCTGTATAATGAGAAGCATTGCATGTGAGTGGCTGGTCACATAATTTTCCAGCTAGTATTTTTATGTAAGATAAGCATCTTTCCCATTTGCAGTTTACCAGCCGTCCACGGGAATGGAAAAATCTAAGAAAAGCATGGATGTATGTATAAAAACAATAGAGCGTAGGAGTCCTGAAAAAAACATTGTTTGCCTTTTGGTGGGCTAAATACAGTTCTTACATTTTAAATTAATATTCATTGATGAATATTGTGTCATTTTGGAGGTGGTTGTGAATTTTTAGCCATCTGTCCTGGTGGCAGTAGATAAGGAACATCGTTAATGATGATACACTTATTATGAGATTCGAGTTAAACGAATTGAACATGAAATATATTTGATGTTATGTTTTTTATGATCATTAGGGCTCATTCACACGTGTCCAGGGCAGTGGTAAAACCAGGTGGTTGAGCCATAATTTTAATATCCCCCAATGACCCACCTGAACACAAGCAGCCGTTCACAGCTGTACACATGTTGCAGCGACTATTCTGCGGTTTTTCAGCTGCTGTAAAAATTAAACCTTCTATTGCATTCTATGGGCAGTACCACCCCCAAACACAACCCAAATAAAACAGTGCTGTGGTTCTGTCTTTTTAGGGTTAAAACAGACAGTGAGGAAGTGACATATCACAGACCCATAGGCAAAAGAAAAAGAAACTATTTGTCAATAGAATTACCACAACAGTTTTTGTTTTCTTGGCCCCCCCTTGTAGCATTGTTTTATTACTGGTTAATCTTGCTTGTAGATCTGTTGATTTTCCACTTGTAACAGGTGACTACACTGTTTGTTTTGCAGTAAAAGCACTGGCTTGTTGTCAGCCTGTTGACAGGGCAACTTTAGATGGATGTTTTGAGGATGTTCAAATAAGTTAGCAGCAGCAATGTTAAGAACTGTAGGATGCTGGTGAAGGCCAGGAATGGCCTTATCAATATTAAAGCTGAACTCTGGGGAAGACAAAAAATATCCTTGTGGTGGGGCTTCCCCCGAACTGCAAGGGGTAAATGCCTATTTATGCCTAGGGTACCAGTAACGTCGCAGGCACTATAACGTCATCAAGTACAATCAAAGACTGCCTGCAAATTACAATGTCAGAGAGAAGATTTGAGTGCCTTGGCATATACAAACATTTAACCCTACAGTGTGGGGAGAGCCCCATTGCAAAGCTGAGATTCCCACTGGATAGTACACACAATATTCTTCTACATTGTACACTTTTTTATCAATCATCCTCTTAACCTCAGAAACCTACTTGTTTAGGCAGAGATCATTGCATTGTGGGATGGGACATGCCTACTCATTTCAAACTCAGGAAATCAGAATATTTGGAGGACTTTAGTCATTCTGTCAGGATAATGCCTATTAATTTATTACAGGTGCTTCAATTTTACGCAGCATTTTACATATATATTATATATTCACATCAGCCCCTGCCCACAAAGAGCTTACAATCTATGGTTGCTAACTCACCTTCATACATACACATACTAGGGCTAATTTAGAAAGGAGCTAATTACCCTAAGTTTAGCCTAGGTTCACACTATTGTGGGCCGTGTGGTCCACGTATGCTTGGGCACGGCAGCTCATTCAGTCAAATGGGCTGCTGTGCCCACATTTCCCACAGGAAAAAGGTGCTTGCACCTTTTTAAAAACACGACCACTGGAAAAACACGTGGTCTTTTTGACCATGCGGTTTCTCTGCGGTTCCAGCACCCGCAAGCGTGTTGTGCGCTAAGATGTGTGGGGGTGCCATTCAGCGTAAGAGAAGCACTATTTGGCTGCGGGTAATTGCGAGTGCGAGAACAGATGCGATTTCTGCTCCCACAACCAGCCTGCAAACTGCGGCCAAGTGTGAACCTAGCCTTAAAGCTCCAGCTGGATTACAGCTAAAATAACAGCTCTAGCTGCAATTCTTACCTCCCCTCTGGCTCTGTCCCCTGCAGGAATTCTGTTTTGCCACTAGATGTCCTCTGTCTGTCCTCAGGTTGATTGAATCATCAGTGCTGTTATATGGGAGTAATTGGAGAAAGTCATATTCTCCTCCACATGCTGAAATACCAGCATTTTCATTGCTCTTGTCAGTTGAATGAAGGAACAGAGGTGCAGGGAAAAGGATGTGTATGTGGGGACCAGGCATTAAAGAAAATCAGTTGCTTTGCCCTGCATAAGCAATTCACAGATATGCTTTAAAGGATAAGTACACTTTTACAGGAAGTACAATTGTACCCTTTTCTTATCATTAAAGTCTTACTAAACCCAGGACCCTGCATTCACTATATCTGGTCTCCCACAGTACACAGAACATGGAAGTGCAATTATTTTAGTAAATATAAACTGATAAATACCTTTTCTCATCAGCAGTATATAGTGGTCTTATGAGGCTGCATAACCCCTAACCCTCTCTCTGGACAGTGCTGATTGGCCCTGTGCTGATCACATGCACCCTTCCAAAGAAAAGGAATACTCTCTAGCCATACACACAAAACTGAGCATGTGCAGATTGACTCCTAGAGCTCTGTACTATCAACAGATGGATTGGGGACAGCAGAAGAAGGGGAGGACCAGAGATGACAGGATAAAACAGCCTTTTTACACAATGTGGAGTATTAACCCCTTAGGTTTCACAGTGAGTATAACAAGCATGCTTTAATGCATATACAGACTGATTTTACTGTTGTGGGTTTAGTAACACTTTAACTCACCTTCCCTGTCCCACATGTTTACTTTTATCCCAGCCAGAAAGATTGTTTCTGTCATTTAGGGAAGTTGTCTGATATGACCCATGACCTTCAAGTGGTTGTAAAGACTCAAGTTTTTTTTACCTTCATGCATTCTATGCATGAAAGTAAAAAACCTTCTCCCAGCCCCTCCTAATACTCAACTAAGCCCCCTCATGATCCAGCGATGTGCTCTGGAGTCTCGGCTATCCCGGGACTCCCTCTCCTCAGTGGCTGAGAGAGCAGCGGGAGCCAATGGCAATCACAGCCAGTGAGCCAATGAGAAGAGAGAGGGGGCAGGGCCGAGCTGCATGTGTGGAGCAGCGGCTGAGAAGTGCGCATGCTCGAGTGCCCCCATAGCAAGCTGCTTGCTGTGGGGGCACCCAACAGGAGCGAGGGGCCTGGAGCTCTGGCAGGGGACCCAAGAAAAGGAGGATCTGGACTGCTCTGTGCATAACCACTGCACACAGCAGGTGAGTATTGACATGTTTGTATTTTGTTTTGTTTTTTTAATTTAAGCCTTTAGAATCACTTTCAGGTCTGCAGTATTTAAATGAGGTTTTTTTCAGGTCACTAATTCTCAGCTCCCTTAACAGAGAGATTTTAAGGTCCATTCCACCTTCCTCCCCTCAGCACCAGGCCCACTAAGATTGTGTGTCTAACCACAGACAGGTGATCTGATTGGGTGGTTACTCCTCCATTGGGTCCAGAGCATGATTCTTGAGTCCCAGACAAACTCAGATGTGATCTCTAGCAAATTCTCCATTCTTTCCAATGGATGATTCTACAAGCAGCATGAAGTCACACTGCTGCAGTGTGGAAGGCATTTGCACACGATTATCAAGCCCACCATCGCAGCTCTGGAGGTTATGTGATGACATCGCTTAAAGCTCAGTTTTCAGCTTTAGACTCCATTCACACTTTGCGTAGTGGGAATGCATGATTTTGTGTGGGCAATTTTCACTGAATTCTGAATGTTGGGCATAAGGCTGTCCATTCACTTAAATGGGCTTCCCTATGCATGTTTGTCAC
Source organism: Staurois parvus (assembly GCF_062004578.1). Classification (NCBI taxonomy): domain Eukaryota; kingdom Metazoa; phylum Chordata; class Amphibia; order Anura; family Ranidae; genus Staurois; species Staurois parvus. The sequence continues at coordinate 2,034,225 of NW_028318358.1, forward strand.
GGCAAAGAAACTAAGTGACCAAGTTTTTGCCCTGAGCCACCCATGTTTTGCCATAATTCTCTCACATTTTGTCATGTCTCAGTCGCGGCACAATTGTATCACATTTGCTTGTTGTGCTTTTTGCTGCAATTTGGAATAGTAGGCAGAATTGCGCTGATTCTGCCCATGATTCCAAATCACAAAAAGCCCAAATAAGGTCTTGAGGTACATTTTGAGTTTATTCATTTTTCTTCACATTTAAGTTTTATTGCTGTAATAATTACAAAAATGTCTAACGTACAATGAAAACGAAATGAAATGTGTTGTGAAAACATTGTATTTAAGCACAACCAAATAACCAGAAAGCTTTGTCTTCCTATTTTCCATACCTAAACATATTTACAGTGTGTAGATATTGGGTGTGTACTAAAGAGATCTTTGTTTTCTGTGGCTGACATGATGGAAATACACCTAATACTAGATCAGCCTTTTTCAGCTAAGGTTTCTTCAGGGGTTGCTAAGGGTTCCTTGAGCAAGGAGCAATTTCTGCCTCTCAAGTAAGTTTTCATTGGCACCAATGATCTTTTTATGTGTAAGGGGGACATTTTTCCCAGGGACCATCATGCTCAGGCTAGAGTCTACTAATTTTTCAGTACAATATACATAGTATATATATATATATATATATTGCAAACTTTCTTGGGGCTTCACATTAGAGTCGATCTTTCACTACAGAGCTCCCTTTCTCATCAGAGTCACCTCTAGCACATCACAGCCCCCCTTACACATCAGAGCCCCCCTTACACATCAGAGCATCTTTCAGATCAGAATAGCTACTAAACTGAGACCTCCTCACATCAGAGCCCCCATAACATACAGGAGAAGATGCTACAGACTTGGTAAAATCTTGTAGCGGGCCAGATGTGGTCTGCTATTTATTAGCAGGGATTCCCTGAGACTAGAAAGTTATTTCCAGGGTTCTTCTGTGTTAAAAAGGTTCAGAAAGGCTGTCCTAGATGCAAGTATTAGTTTGGATGCTGACACAAATCATGACAATATTTGTCTTAATAATGGTAACACCTACACAATGAACCCATCTGTCATTATCTGTACAGTAAATGAGATGTATGACATTCAGTTTAGCTTTGCTTAGCCCACTTTCCATTTTGGCAACCTATGCTGCTAATGGACGTTTGCACAAAGGAGAGTTGCTCTTTACTTCCTGGAACTTTTACATAATATCCGTAAATGTTATCCAAGCCCATTTGTGTAATCTGACCTGTGATTTATTTTTACTTGTCCTGAACTAATAAAAACCTGTTGATTTATCCTTATTTCAAAGTCTCTATGCTGACTTGGAAGGCAGCTTCCACTGATTTTACCAGTTTTAGTGCATAGACGTGTCCACCATTCAGCTGTATACACGATAACATTCCACATTCTTTGTTCTTGCACTAATAGCAATATCTGATTCTGTGTCAAACACTCCAACGTAAGAGCAGCTTGTTAGGTCAACATTAAAATTCCAGCATACCTACAGGAAAGTTATGGAGAGAGTGTTAAGTGGCCCTTTCGTAAATACAGCAGTTATACAAAATAGTAAGTAATAACAACACAGAAGAAGTAATAACAGAATTATAAAATAAAAAATATTAGGATAATATAAATATAACATAACATAATAATAATAATTAAGTAATAACAAAACAATAAAATTAAAAAAATATAATAATATAAATATAACATAATAATATTAATAGTAATAATAATTAGTAGTAACAGAAGACAGAAGGAGCAATAACATCAAAATAAAATAAAAACAATAAAATAATATAAATATAAAAATAACATGATGATAATAATAATATTTATAAAAAATAAGTAAGTAATAGTAGAAGACAGAAGAAGAATCTGTAACAGAAGTAACAAATAATAACAGAATAATAAAATAAATATAAATATAATAATATAATTTAAATATAATTGTGTAAATAATAATAATATTAAATAGACATACTACTACTACTACTGCTACTACTACTAAAACTAATAATAAGTAATAACATAAGAAAAAGAAGCAGCAGTGTAGAGTTTGTTTCTACCAATTACACATGGACTTCACCATGTTTGAGCACATCTGAATTAACAGATTAATTAAATGTAACACAGGCGATAGATACAGCTATACGTAAGGAACAAGTAAAACATCACTGACAATCTCCAGGCATATTTGCCACTATAACCATACCAATGTTAGCTTTGTGAAACATTTATTCAATTGTTGCACAACTACTACATCCCGACTGGTTTCATGACTGCATTGGCACTTTATCATGGGAAAAAACTGCATTCTTGGTAGAAGTTTACTTTTTTTTTTCAACTTTCAAAACAGGCCTCCAAAAAAGAGAAATGTGAATGAGCTCTTATCTTATTTTTTTATTATATCTTTATTTTTTTTAATTGTTGCTTTGGAAAACAGCCCCAATTTCTTTTGCTGCAGTAGTTATGACTCGGTTGGTGGTGACTTTACAATTGTAGCCATCACTACATGGCAAGTGCCCTATAGAGAAGGGATACAGGAGACTTCTTCCATTCCCTGTGGAGCAGATGTAAAAAAAACGGAGCAAAATCCACTACAGGGCTGTTTGTGTACACTAAAAAAGTAGATAGCTGTGAAAAGATCACACCTATCAGATAGTAGTTACCTACATAGACAACACTGCATGATTCAGGCCAAGTTCTAAAAAAGTTTATATTTATTAATTTACGTCTAAAAAGATAATGTATGCAAAGAAAATGAGTATAGAGAATATTACTAAATCAAACACTCTTCACAGCCACCAATAAAGACAAAATTGTATTCAACACACAAATACGACTCTCAGATAGATGTGATCTTTTCACAGCTATCTACTCTTTTTTTGTTTATACATGTTGGGTTACATGAGGCTACAGATATACTGCTCCTTCATTATTAGTTTCCAGTATCTCTGTTTGTGAACGCTGCATTAGTTGTGCAAGCAACACAAACAAAAACTTCCCACTATAGATAGTAGATATCCTCTAGTGATAGTCACCCTTGCAGTACGGGCACAGCCCACTGCAAAGGATGATTTTTCATCTGCCCGGAGTTGGCCTTTAAAGCAAACCAAACCAAAAGCAAACATTTGTTATATTGCAGCTTAATAATTCTTAGATATGATGGCTGCATTTCTTTTTTACGCTTTCTTTCCTTTATTTTCACCTGGTGATCTGCCTAGTAAGTCTATTGTTTTTCAGCAGAATAAGCTATTCTGCAAATGTAGTGGTTAGGGCTGAGACAAACCATTTGCTACTGACAGGGTTGCTTACAATGATCAGCTTTTATATATTTATGTAAAACCTTTATTCCAAAAGGGAAAAAAACCTGTTGCAGTCACTACTTATAAAGTACTAGCTGCAGTTCAGCTTCAAGTTGTTAGTGTATCTAAATCTGATAGTACATCTAACACCCCCCTTCCCACCAGATTAGCAATGCTGCTATCTAAAGGCGCCCCCTGTGCTCCTTCATCTAGAGTGGGGGGGGGACACTCTAATAGAAGAGGTTTGTTACGGGCTGGACCACCAGGTGAAAACGGAGGGAAAAAACTCTAAAATATAAAACGAATGCAGCTGCCAAATCTAATGATTGGTAAGCTGCAATATATTACATTTTTTTGAGTTTAAGTCCTCATGCACACTGGACGTTTTTACAGCTGCTGTTTTTGGCTTTTGGCTTTTTTTTCTACAGCCAACAAACTACTCAGCATGTTATCCTATGTGTCCATGCACACATAGACTGTAATCAGTGTTTTTTGGCTGGGGTGTTTGCTGGCTGGAAAAAAAAACAAAGAACTACTGGGTTTCTAGAGGAGTTGTTAAGCTGTAAAAACACTCTAACACTGAAAATCGTGGCAAAACGCGGTAAAATGCGGCAAACCGGCGTTTTTGGATTTTTTTTAGCAAAAAAAAATTTGGTAAAAAAAGGCTAAAAAACGCAAACATGAAAAAACACGACAAAGCGTTAATGCAAAGATGCTAAAAACGCTGAAAAACTCTTGTTTTCTTTCCACAGCTAATGTTACCAGTGTTATTAAAACGCCCAGTGTGCATGGAGCCTAATAATGCTTTAAAGAGGATATGTAAATGTCAACACCTTAGTCCTCATGCACACTAGACGTTTTTACAGCTGCTGTTTTTGGCTTTTGGCATTTATTTCTACAGCCAGTAAACTCCCCAGCATGTTATCCTATGTATCCATGCACACATAGGCTGTAATGAGCATTTTTTGGCTGGAAAAAACCCCCAGAACTAGTGGGTTTCTATAGGAGTTTTTTTAGCTGTAAAACGCTCTACTGCTGAAAAATGCGGTAAAACATAGTAAAGCAGTTTTTTTTAACAAAAAAAATTTTTTTGTTGTTAAAAACCGCTAAAATGTGGTAAAACGCTGATAAATGTTAATGCAAAAACGCTGAAAAACGTGCGTTTTTAACGTGACTTTACATGGCTATTGCTACCAGCGTTATTAAAATGCCCCGTGTGCATGAAGCCTTAGTCAACCTTAGTAAGTCAGGCCTGTTGTGTAAGAGTGTAAAAAAGGACTGGGATTGTTAAAATGACAGAACACTGTAAGTAATTGTTTTAATTCTGTAAGAAATGGTAATAAAGTCCTCTATAACTCTACAGCTGCATCAAAAGTTTAGTGGTTTTCCAAGCTTTATTAGTAATGATACTGTATTACTCAGGGCCATGTGTCGCATGGCTGTTAGGAAAAACTATGATATACTGTAAGTATAGGCTGCATGGCATTACATTGCATATATGTCGTGCTACACATACCGTGAAATAATTAGTATCCGGAATCTTCGTATTATATCATATGCAGATAGTCATTAGTGTTTCTGGGAACCTAATGTGCACTCTAATAATACCTGCTGTATAAATAGATGTTTTGCAGTGAAGTGGAGGTGAGTAAGTATAGTTACTGTATATGAATGAAGGTTTTGGAAAGGACTGTCTGTGCTGCCATAGCAAACCTTTATCAGCTCCATTTCCATTTCATTTCTAACCTTCTTCTCTTGTTACACTACTAGCTTCTGACTGTAGTACAGAGGTCTACATAAAGATCCTTTTAATGTAAATCCAAGCAAGTAGATCATTGTGGGTTCAAGGTTGTGGGTAAATCCTAAAGGTTAATATTTACCCCTCCCTTTACCTGTGTCACCGAACTCCACTGTCTAGCAGAACACTGTCATCCGGAATCTCCTCCGTTGTCCACTATTGTCACTACTGGAGGTCAGCAGGACACCAAGCCTCCAATGCACCTGGAAGTGCACTGGATACTGAAGAGTGTTTGCAAGACAGTGGAGTTTGGTGGCACCAGCAGCACTTGTGGCAAGTATTAAACCCTTAACTTGCAGACATGGCTTATGCTGGCCATACATATATAGGTTGGTGTAGTTTGGCCTCCCTACAAGGGTGGTTGGCTGCGGTGAAGAGGGAGCAGAGGACAAGGGGGAACCCATGTTTCTCTGAGACCTCTGTAGGTATCATCAGGGGAGCAGCTGTCTGATTGGATACTGCTCCCCTGGTTGACTTCTTGAAAATAGCACTGTCCCCCTTTGGGTGGCTTACATTTTTCAAGTGATCCAGTTAGGGACAGATCCCTCGTTGGTTAGGAGCAGGTTGTCTAGCATAGGGAGAGCCTCCCCTTTCCGATGCTGTCTAATATCAACAGTGTGTATGGAAATCTTTTGTAAGGTTCATTGTACGTGCTTCTGCCCATGTATGAAGACTCTGTTACGCTTCCACGATAACCACACGTTAAAGCAGAACTACACTATAACTGAACACCACAAACCAAAAATGCTATTTACTTCATTTTTGTTATTCAAAGCAAACTCAGGCATCCATCCATGTCTCTGTGTTCTATTTTGCAAAACAAATCACATTGAAAAACAGCCCCTAGCATTTCTGCCTGCTGCCGTCTTGAGTAAGTGCAGATGATTCATGTAGCATTTACTTCCTGTAATCCATCTGCTCTTAGCTCAGGCATACATGCAGGAAGGTGTGCTTAGCTTAGCAAACCACTCCCCCCCTCCTGAAGCCTCCTGTGATGTATGGCATCATTTGCCTAGGCATGGAAAGGAAGAAACTAAAAAAATGTAAAAAAAAGTTTTAAAAAAGTGAAGATGACATGCTTTCCTATCAATTTCTAATGCTAGTGTAAGGATTAAATATAATCATTGTTTGGATACTCTAAAGTGATTATTTCGTGGAACTAGTAGAATTGTGAGGAATTATTCAATATTTCCTTTTTTTTGTTAAACTTTACCGCAGCACTTATACTGTGATATTGTGTAGCTTTTCATTGTCCTATTTTTGTTTTTGTTTTTTTTTTGTTGTTGTAACTATATTTGTAAAAGCAAATAAAAATGTATTATGGAAAAAAAATATATATATTCAATGTTTATTGAGAAAGTAACATTCTGCTTTATTATACTTTGCCTCAACAACTGGTCTCCGTATGAGTTCTCTTCCTCTGCGGGCATCGAGCGCTGAGCCCCGCTCACACATGGCTTGAATTTATGGCCAATTATTTTTGGCTGATTCTGCCCAAATTAGAGCTGTGAGTGGAGTTTTTGAAGAAATTAAGGAGCCCAGCAAAAAATTATCGGCTGAGCAGTGCCAACAGTAACCTGTCAAAATTCATAATAATCTGGCTAGATCAGTTAAAGTAGAACTCTAGCCAAAAATATAAACATAAAAAATAAATATAAACATAGAAGCTAGTTAAAAGATAAAATGCTAACACTAGCTTTTACAGCAATAGTCCCCTTTAGAGATGCCCCCTGCAGTCTTTTCTTCTGCCTCTAGATATCCTCAGTCTGATGGCCAGCATCATTCAACCCACTTCTTCTGAGCCCAGGTCATCCTGGACCCACCCCAACCTGTGACTGGAGAGTTCAAAGAAAAGCAGCATGGCAAAGAGCTCATTTTCCTGTCATTCTGCTTTCTCTACCTATCAGCATGCTTCTTTTCAGCACATAAACTGATTGGCTCCTTGTTCTGCTTCTTCCTCTCACACTGCTGTATAGGGAGTGTAAGAGACTAATACAGGGTTAAATTCAGGTACTTACAATGCTTACATTTATAAAATACATTTAACCCCTTGGCGCCGGCACCTCCCGGCCCTTTAAGGGTTTCAGAAGCCGGGAGGTGGGATTTGGGGTCATGTGACCGCCGTGACACAGCGTCACGGCGGTCACATGATCGGGAAAGGTCCCGATTGAAAGAGGAGATCGGGACATTTCTGCGTGTATGGGATATGTGTGTTGGGAGCGTGCAGGACGTGCGCTCTCAGCACATATGTTCTTTTTTAATAGAACGCAAATATGCAGCCGCTCGGCGTCTAGGCCCAGACGCCAGGAGGCCACATGTTTGCCCAGAGTTCAGCTTTAAGAAAAGCCTTCTGATTGGTTGCTTTAGATTATTGCACTTAATAATAAACCAGTTAATCTGATAAATAAGCCGTAACCATTCGCTATATTTAAACAGTAAGAAAACTGATATAAGCTATATGGCAATGTCAACTATTTCTAGGGGCAGACTAGTGGGAGAAGCATACTGAGTTAAGAGTGTCAATATGGAAGGACCTAGCTGAGTGGAAATGTTTGTTCAAGGTGCTGCTGACGTTCATAGGTAAAGGAACTGTGACATGAGGATCCTAGGCAGGTAGAGATTAAGCACACAGTGATCATTTCACACAGGCTTCTGCCTTTCTACACTTAGAGGTCACTCACTATTTCTAAGACATGCTGCAAAAGGAAAGGTGCTGAAATGCATCGGTCAAGCAAGTCTTTACTCTTAGGGAGTGGTTTATTGAAAGGGTGATTTTCACCTAAGCCTTTCTGCATTGCTTACATCCATTCATATTCATGTCAAACACGAATTTGCCCTGAACATGGCTGGATATGTGAAGTAGGCACAGATTAGAAATGACCCTTTAGTAAATCAGATGCTATTTTCAGTAAGCAATTATGCTCCTACAGCAACAACACTTATTTTATGGACGTTTTATGGTTAATTTGGGGCTGCTAGCAATCAGTCTAATATAAGTGTGCAAGAAAAAAATGAAATGTTTTGTAAACCCTGCCAATCTCCAAACGCAGAAAGGTTTCTTCACAGTAAGAGCTGTGAAAATGTGGAATAGACTCCCTCAAGAGTTGGTTCTGGCCAGCTCAGTGGATTGCTTTAACCCCTTGAGACTGACCATTACACAAACATGCGGCCTCTCGGCGACTGGGCCTTGATGGCGAGTGGCCGTATATTTGCGTACCATTTGAAAACATATATATGTTGAAAGCGCGTGCCCTGCGCGCTCCCAGCAATATGTTGGTGTCTAACGGAAAGATCCCGATCTCCCCTTGCGATCAGGACCTTTTCCAATCATGTGACCACCATGACATCGAATCACGGAGGTCACATGACCCTTAAACTCCACCCTGCCTCCCGCCATCTGAAACCCCTTAAAGAGACGGGAGGCACCAGCGTGAACAGGTTAGAAAAAGCCTGGATTCTTTCTTGGATACACAGAATATAACTGGATATAACATTTATAGGTAAAGTTGATCCAGGGAATATCCGATTGCTTCTCGGGGATCAGGAAGGAATTGTTTCCCTGCAGGAGCAAATTGGATCGTGCTTTGCTGGGTTTTTTGCCTTCCGCTGGATCAGTTGTTGGTGTAGGATTATAACTTTTTTTTTTTATGGTTGAACTGGATGGACTTTTGTCTTTTTTCAGCCAGACTAACTATGTAACATGGCTTGAATTTCAACTGCTGTCTGCATAAATTTAAACTGGGGTGGCCCTATCAGCACCCCCTGGCTGAATAAAAGTCAAATTTTCAATTGGTGTTTGTTGAAGGAGCCGGATGGAACTTGTTCCCCAAACAGCGACTGCATTCAATCAGGTGCAGTCGCTGTTCAGGTATTCTGACAGCCATGGCTGCATTAGCCAGTAGGGGACATTCCTTAATCCACTCTGTTTAGCATGGAGAGAAGAACCTATGAAATCTACTGAATAAGAAAAATCTATATGTGTATGGCTATCCTAAGGCTATCAAGGTTGGCTACAATCTGTACTTGTAGGCATTTGCTGTGGTTTTAAATCATGAACAAAGGAAATGCTTATTTGTCTGCAGCACTTTATTACCTAGATAAAGCGACTCTGCTCCAGGTCAGGCCACTACTGCACAACCTCATACACACTCCTACAGTCCAAATGCCAGTCCAGCTCAGAGAGCAGCTTGTGAATAAAAAAGGAAAGCTCCGAATGGCTGCACCCCGGTTATAGAACCACCTTTATTGTAGTGAATCCTTATGACATAGCACTCCAAAGCATAGAAATCACAGTTGGGGACTGAAGGTTTATACGTTTTATGCCTGTCTCCGCTCTTAATTATAAGCATTATAATTAGGAGCTAGGAAGAAATACTGCTACAGGGTGGCAGGGATGCACCACTATTGGCTGCTGATCATGATCATCACCAGGACTCGGTGATCATCCACTGAACTAGTGGCCAGGAATAGTGAAAAAAGTGGCCTCTGATGCCAACGTACACTCCAGAGTGGCACACACTCATTGTAATAACTAGGGTGAAAACCAGGATGGGTTGAAACACCAGTTTTGTTATAAGGCCCAAGTAGGTGTATCCTAACCAGGGGCGGACTGACCATTTGGAAACTCGGGCAAGGGGCCCCATGAGATGCCCCTGGTACCTTTTTCATAGGCTTTTTTGAGTTTGGGCAAGGACACAGGGGCCCCATGATCCCATATTGCCCGGGGGCCCCATGAGTTGTCAGTCCGCCCCTGGTCCTAACAATATTACACCCTTCTACTGAAGCTGCTTAGTGTGGTGACACACGTTAAAAAACATGCCTTTAAACAAAGTTCTATGTTAACCTATGTGGTCATGCACATCAGGCATTTAGATCAGGCATTTTAGAGGAATAAAAAAGAAACACACACCAAACCTGCATGCAAAGAAAAGCTTATGAGCATAATTTATGCATGTAAACTAAGTACACGCATATATACATACATTTATTCCAGTGGGCAGAATAAATGGATATTCTGGCCAGTAGAATGAGTTTACACTCAACCCCATATCCCTGTAAATGCACATAAACGTGCATAATTATGCTAAAAAAAACAAGCAATTTACGATTGATTTTTCCTGCCATCTTTTGGCAGAAATGTCTAGTATAGATAGGAGTATTTTAATACTTTTTACTATAAATGAAGCACTGTTAGAACATCTGTGAGTAACGCCATGTTCCTTTGGGTATTCTCCTTGCTTTGCTTCCTGTGGCCCGTGTTATGGAAGAATATGTAGGCTGCCTGTGCTGATATATCCTTCCCCAAAATGACAGTTACCCGGCTGTCATATTGATGTAAACACTTTAATACTTTTTGGGTAACAAAACAGACATATCAGGAATTTATACTTCTCTGACTTTACTTGCAGCATGCTTATTCTAGGTCATTCATTTAGAATGTATTGAATGTAGTGGCAGTCAGATAGCTAGCAATTTCAAAAGAAGGCTATCAATGGAAGCCTCAATGATTTTCTTATTATAGGTTTCCTTCAACAGAGTAATACATATAATACCATGATATGAAAAGCACTGAGGCTAGTTTATAAAAACGGAACAGATTTATTACTGGATAGTTTATGCAAAATTGAACAAATGTCATTTTAGAACAAATTTAGTACTGTACTCCCACAGCCTCAAATTGGATTTTTTTCCAGTTAATTCAAGATGAATTGTTTGGTGTGGGAAACAACTCAACATTTGTATCTGTTTTCTTTGATCCAGTTTTAATTTTGGTTGTGTTAAACGTGGTGGTTGCTATTTCCCATAATATATGTACACATATAAATGAGACGTCTACAAAACAATATACTGGACAAACCGGAAACATTTCATATAAACCAAAAAGCAAGTGAAACTAGACTTGCTTCAAATTAATCCTTCTTTATATAATGATAGATTAATTACGACTCAGTGAGTTTGACTACATTGTATAATGGCCTCTTAGTAGCTAAATTTAAACATTATAGGTATAAAAATAAACAGTGACATTTGCTGTTTTGCTGGAACCTTTGTAAGTGACTACACAATAAATAGGCATTGCTATTTTTACCCATGGCAGGATGTGTGAATGAAATTTAAGTCACTTAGGTGTCATAAACCACAGGAACAAAGCTCAGTGGTTACCTAATCTGCTGATTACAATTCAGATGCAGTGACATAACACTTGCCAAAGAACAGAAATATCAATATAGGAACTTGGTGAGCAGAAGGAAAAGTGCATTTATAAAATACAGTATGTGTTTTTCCTCCTTTTTTTACTACAGATACATATATACACATACACACTATATTACCAAAGGTATTGGGACACCCCCTCCAAATCACTGGATTCAGGAGTTTCAATCACCTCCATGGCCACAGGTGTTTGAAATCAATCACCTAGGCATACAGACTGGTTCTACAAACATTTGTGAAAGAATGGGTCGATCTCAGGAGCTCAGTGAATTCAAGTGTGGTAGCCTGATAGCTTGCCACCTGTGCAATAAGTTCATCCGTGAAATTTCCTTGATACTAAATATTCCACGGTCAAGTGGAAGGCCACGTAAAATGACAGACCATGCTGAGGACTAACAATGGGATGCCATTAAAGTTCAAGTGCTTTTAAAGGCAGGCGTCCCAATACTTTTGGCAATATAGTGTGTGTATATATATATATATATATAGATAGATAGATAGATAGACAGCACTTTGCATTCACTATAGTCACATCACCCCCTACCCTCAAAAAGCTTACAATCTAAGAACTCTATCTCATATATGTATATAAATACACATACTAGGGCCAATTTAGACAGTAGCCAGTTTACCTACCAGCTTGTCTCTTGAGTGTGGGCGGAAACCCGAGAATCCCGAGTAAATCCACACAAGGAGTATATGCAAACTCTGTTCAGATAGTGTCCTGACAGGGATTTCAAGCAGGGACCCAAAGCTGCAATACAGAAGTGCTAACTACTCAGCCACTGTGAAGGCAGGTGCAGTTAGCTACTTTGACGCTAGGTGGCTGTGTACCAGGATAGTGTCTTGTTACAGAAAGCAAAGTCATCAGGCCCCTTTTAGTTAGAATCCTTCTGCATTGATGTCCTGGTCAGTGCCCAAATATAGGCCAGGTTGGGAGGAGCCCTTGAGCACTTGGGACATGAAAACTAAACACCCCACACCTATGTGGATGTAACCAGCTTGTGTAGGCCCTGTCCCTTATAAAGGCAAGGGCTAGGGAGGATTGCAACAGGCCTTTCAGGCCAGGCCTTGATGATCCCTGTGTAAGGATGCATCCCTGGAGGGTCCCTGGCAGAGAGGTACCTAATAGCGAGGTGACTACCGAGAGCACAGTCCTGTGAGTACTAATGACTGGGGGGAGGGTGGAGAGGCTATAAGGGAGATGGCTGTTAAGGTGCTGCATATGCTTTCATATGTGGCTGCTGCGGACTGTCCACTAAATATGATTGATTAATGTCATGTGACCCAGGAATGTATATTCTAGTAATGTGACTGTTATGCTGTTTCCTAAATTCCACTAGTAAAGTGCAGCAAAGGTCTACTACGACCGGGAATATCATGTGGAGGCCTCTGTCATGGAGTAGGGTACAAGATGGCGGAGGGTTAGTCTGAGCAGGAGAAATAGTGTTCTAGAAAGACAGGAGCGAGGGTGGGGAATTGTTCTCTTGTTGCCAAACACAGCAAACCACAAAGCCCCCCTGACAACAGTGATGTCCTGTTATTTGAAAAGTCCTGAAGTGTGCCCACAGCCATAAATCAGATTCAGGTATCAGTAGAATGAAAAAAAAAATGAACATTTAAAGCTAATTGGAACTAAGAGTAGCACAGACAGTTACATTTGAAATACATTATTCATTTTTGACCGTTTTGTATCCTTTCTATATGTGCTGGCTGCCTTTTTCACTTTATTTTCAAATGGTGATCCTGCTATTAGAACAATTTCTGTTTGAAACAGGCAACACTTACCCACTGTACTGTATCTATGGAGGAGCAGAGTTGTTCTCCTAGGCCACACTTCTGATTTGGACTACAAACATCTTCCACTATCTTCATCTTTATTACATGGGGATGGGGGGGGACTGTAGTTTACAGAAGATAACCAAGAAGGCAGATAACATTCAACTCACAGGACTTTACAAGGGCACCACATTCTAGCAAGATCAACATGTATTTTCTTTACTAGTGTACCACCACCACCACAAAAGAAAACAAAACCATCTAAAGACTGGTAATCTGCAATATTATTGCAATTATTCTTGGGTTTAGAAAACATTTAAATTGTAAACCATATTTTCAAATTTAAGTTCTCACCTGATAGCTGCTGTGACAGACCACCTGGCTCCCCACCTGAGTGCTTCCATCAGAGAACGACTTCCTTTCGGCTGAAACACAGGAATAAGGTATTATAGTTGGGAGTTGCACTCAAAAACTAGATGACACTAGCTTACGTGCAAACAGGAACTCGTTATTAAAAATTCACACAGAATTTATATCACACAAAATCAGATATCCACATATCATGTTACAACCAAAAACATAAATGTATTTTTATGTATAATTGGGATTTTATGTGATAGGACAACACAAAGTGGCACATAATTGGGAAGTGGAAGGAAAATGATAAATGGTTTTCAATTTTTTTTACAAGTAAATATCGGAAAAGTGTGGCGTGCATTTGTATTCAGCCCCTCCCCCCGAGTCAGTACTTTGTAGAACTTACTTTTGCTGCAATTACAGCTGCAAGTCTTTTTGGGGATGTCTCTACCAGCTTTGCACATCTAGAGAATGACATTTTTGCCCATTCTTCTTTGCAAAATAGCTCAAGCTCTGTCAGATTGGATGGAGAACGTCTGTGAACAGCAATTTTCAAGTCTTGCCACAGATTCTCAATTGGATTTAGGTCTGGACTTTGACTGAGCCATTCTAACACATGAATATGCTTTGATCTAAACTATTCCATTGTAGCTCTGGATGTATGTTTAGGGTCATTGTCCTGCTGGAAGGTGAACCTCCGCCCCAGTCTCAAGTCTTTTGCACACTAACAGGTTTTCTTCTAAGATTGCTCTGTATTTGGCTCCATCCATCTTCCCTTCAACTCTGACCATCTTCCCTGCCCCTGCTGAAGATAAGCATCCCCACAACATGATACTGCCACCAACATGCTTCATGGTGGGGATGGTGTGTTCAGGGTGATGTGCAGTGTTCGTTTTCCGCCAAACATAGTGTTTTGCTTTTAGGCCAAAAAGATCAATTTTGGTCTTACCTGACCAGAGCACCTTCTTCCACATGTGCGCTGTGTCCCCCACATGGCTGCTTGCAAACTGCAAACGGGACTTCTTATAGCTTTCTTTCAACAATGGCTTTCTTCTTGCCACTCTTCCATAAAGGCCAGATTTGTGGAGTGCACGACTAATAGTTGTCCTGTGGACATATTCTCTCACCTGAGCTGTGGATCTCTGCAGCTCCTCCAGAGTTACCATGAGCCTCTTGGCTGCTTCTCTGATTAATGCTCTCCTTGCCCAGCCTGTCAGATTAGGTGGCCGACAATGTCTTGGTAGGTTTGCAGTTGTGCCATACTCTTTCCATTTTCAAATGGATTGAACAGGGCTCCATGAGATGTTCAAAGCTTGGGATATTATTTTATAACTTAACCCTGCTTTAAACGTATCCACAACTTTATCCTTGACCTGTCTGGTACGTTCCTTGGCCTTTATGATGCTGTTTGTTCACTAATGTTCTCTAACAAACCTCACAGAACAGAACAGCTGTATTTATACTGAGATTAAATTACACACAGGTGGACTCTATTTACTAATTGGGTGACTTCTGAAGGCTAGATTTTAGTTAGGGGTATCAGAGCAAAGGGGGCTGAAAATAAAAGCAAGCCATACTTTTCAGATTATTATTATTATTACACAAGATTTATATAGCACCAACAGTTTTCTCAGCGCTTTACAATATAAAGGGAGACAATACAGAAACAAAACAGTTCAATACAAGAAGGTTAGGAGGGCCCTTCTCCTTGGAGCTTATAATTATTTGTAAAAAAATTTGAAAATCATTTATCACTATTCCTTTCAGTTCACAAGTACAGTATGTGCCACTTTGTGTTGGTCTATCACATAAAATCCCAATAAAATACATTCACATTTTCCATTGTAACATGACAAAATGTGGAAAATTTCAAGGAGTATGAATACTTTTTCAAGGCACTGTATTTCTTAATTACCTGGGGAGGATTAAAGCAGAGATAACTCTGCCAACATCTTCATATGGTCTTCTAGTGGGGTCAGCATCTTCAGCCATCTTGATTGGCCAGCATGGGCCACACATATAAACAGGAAGGTAAAAAGCTTTTATTTCTGTGCGCAAATTATTTTTTCCTGGGCAAACTTCAGCTTTAAATAGGTAGCAATATTGCTATTTTTTACATTGTGTTTTTATATCAAAGTAACAAATTTATGCAGATTTTTCAAAATCCACAGCATATGGACATATTACAAAAGGATATTGACAGAATGGCAATGTGAGCAATAAAATATCAAATTAATCTGAGTGGCATTACACTCTCCCCCTTAAAGTGTCACTAAACCCAGGACCCTGTATTCACTATATCAGGTCTCTCACAGTACACATAACATGGAAATGCAATTTTTTTAGTAAATAAAAACTGCTAAATACCTTTACTCAGCAGCATATAGTATTCTTGTGACTTCTATCAGTGTCCAACAGAGCACTGGTTAAAGCTTGTAGGAGTAGTTTTCATTGTCCCCTGATAGTCCTGTGAGGCTGCAGGACCCCTGACCCTCTGTCTGGACAGTGCTGATTGGCCCTGTGCTGATCACACTCTCCAAAGAAAAAAAATAAACTCTCCAGCAATACACACCAAACTGAGCATGTGCAGCTTGCTTCCAAGCCTCTGTTCTTTCAGGAGATACCATATATTGGGGACAGTAGAAGGAGGGGAGGATCAGAGAAGACAGGATCAAACAGCCTTTTCACACAATGCAGAGGATTAACCCCTTAGGTTCCACAGTGAGTATAACAAGCATGCTATACTGCATATACAGACTGATTTTACTGTTGTGGGTTTAGTAACACTTTAAATGGAATAGAGTTGGGGACAAACAGAGATGGAAAGAGATTTGGAAAAACTAGTAAACAAAAAACAAAGCAGTACCACTTAACCCAAAGTGGCTGCATCAAAAGCAAAGCAAAACATTGGGATGTACAAAAAAGGTAATAATATAATATAATACTGTCTCCAACTTGTAAGATTGGTTCCTTCAAATACCTAAAGACCTAAACTGTCCCACCTTGGAAAGTATTCCCTACTATGCCTTGAATTCCCACCACTAGCACTAGACCAAATCCCCACACAATCAATATCATATTACCTCTATGGGCCTAGGGGAAATCAGGACAGTGATGCAGATCTAGTGTTGCAGTGTTTCTTTGGTATGCACTTTGACCTGTGGACCTCTGAGGGCCATTAGAAAATGTATTACTTTGTCTTCTCTCCTTCTTACTCACACACTAAAAAAAAGTATTTTATTTTTTACTGTTTTGTTGATTTTTGTGCTTCAAGGCAGCACTTTTGGGCCCTGCTGCCTTCTGGCATTGCTGTGCTACAGCTATCCCAGGAGGCAGTGTGTTACTAAGCATGTGTATACATGTGTGTCCCTTTTTATTGCTCTCTGTATTCCTGTTGCAGAGATTTTACCTCACAATCTTTTAGACAGATAAAATCAAAAACATGTATAGTACAGTGGGGAAGGGTAGAACTTCCCACAATGTTTTTGTTGCTGCAATGCTTTCCTGTCTTGGTGACAAACTCACCTCCCCACTTCTTGTACGGCTGTGAGAGGGACAGGACGTGAGGGAGAATCTCCCAATGGGGTCACAGACAGAATGAAAAACTTGCCTAAAATTTTAATTCTTCTCTACGCTATTTAAAAAAAAATGGCTGGAATTAGGCTTAAAGTAGAAATGATCTCAAAGCATCTAGAAATGCTAATTGTGCTTAAAAGATACCCTTAAAAATATACATCTTGTCTGGAATTCCTCCTGAAAAATAACAGTTCACTTCCTGGTATGTAAACAGGCCTAGGCACTCCTGTGCCTGCAGCCTCATTGGTATATATCTGACGTGGGTGATCTCAGGCACTTCTGCTTCTGACTGTTAGACTCAGGAGATTTGGAGATTTCATTACTGTGCTGCTCACTGTTCTCTTTGTCAGAGACGAGGAAGCAAAGCCCTACTTCTACAAAAATGGCCGACTCCACACAGAGTCAGCAGTGCAGAACAAGCCATGGTAAGGACTGCTCCTTTGTTCTCTGTCTTTTTTTGAGATACAGCTTCCAAAATTCAGTTCATTTTTTAGGTCCTGAAAAACGATTGTCACTTTTGCCTGGAAAATTCTGGTACTTATGAAATAGCGAAAGTTGGGTTACATGCAAGTGGCATTCAAGGCTCTAGCTAAGCTTAACTCCTGCATGCCTAAGGGTAAAACAAATCTAAATTTTGCAATGATGGCATGTGTTAGTAAACCCGTACATATCATAATAACTACTTTGTACATCCAGGTGGATTATACCTTGTTTTTTTCAGGACAAATTGGGCTTTCATTTCGTGGTAAATGGTAATGGTAGTGAACAATTTGGTGGTAAATCTCCTGATTTTTTTTTATTATCAAAGGTAAACTGGCCCAAAATAGCAAAAAAAAATAATTTCTTTAAATTTACCTATGTGTTTCTTGTTACTACCATAACCTACCACCAAAGAACACCCCAAAATAAATTCTCCAGCTCTTGACGATCGTAGCGATACCATATATGTGTATGTTATTTGTTGTTTGTACACGTAGTACAGCCCAGAAACAATAGTGCACATTTTGTTTTGTTTTTATTTTTATCTAAAACACACTGACACTGACAATTTTTTTAAATCCTGACCTTTGACCCTGACCGTTTGAAATTGACCTTTGACCCTGACCTTGACCTAAACACTTACCCTGGCACTGAACTAGATAAAACCTTGATCTAGGTATTTTTTCTTTATTTTTTAGTTTATTTTTTAATATTTACTTATTTATTCATCTTTATTTTTTTTTTTTACAAACATTTTTTTCCCTCTATGCCAAGAATTCGAGAGATACAATGTATCTCTCTCCTCCATTCTTAGAGAGAAAAAAAAAACAAGGTGGCCGGGCTGTACAGTGACTGATGACATTGATAGCCAATCAGAGGCTATCACAGCGCTCATGTGACCCAGAATTGGGAGTCCCAGGTACCGATCGCTAGAACGGGACCCGGTGCTCTCAGTGACACCCCGGCCTTTGTGCTGGGAGCACGCTGTGTGGCGCACTCCCAGCACAAAGATAGGTACGCAAATATGCGGCCCCACGGAAAAAAGCCCAGTTCTGTGAGGCCACGTATTTGTGTGACGTGGGCGTCAAGGCGTTAAACCTGCTCTCACCCCTTTTTGTCTTCTATTCTAACTACCCTGTAGAAGGAAGATGCTTATGCTTACCTATCTCAGGGCACTGTGGTCTGGTCACATGATCGGCTCCCAGTGGCGGCCTCAGGGGAGAGGAGGGAAAGCTGACAACGGAAGCCCCATAGTAAGCCTAAGGGTGACATCATGGCCTAGGCATTCCATCCATTGTTGACGCTCTTTCCCTCCCCTAAATCCGGCTGTTGGGAGAGGTCACGTGTCCGGACCAAAGCACCCTGAACATAGGTAAGTATAAGCATCTTCCTTTTACAGGGCAGTTAGTATAGAAGTTAGGGGGGATGGGAGCAATTTTAGGCTTAGCTGGAGCCTGAAATTCCACTTTAAATACATTCAGGTTCTTCTTTTACAATATATTCCAGTTTCTACAGATACATAAATGACTGACTAAACAGCCTTTTGTTTGGAGACTGCCGTATATTATATACTGTTGAATTAGACGTTACGGTAATAATGAACATATTTGTTATAGTAATGTTAGACTCAAGGTGTAGTCCTTTTAAGCAGGTTTGTTCTAAGCCATGTTAGAATTGATGTATTTTCTTACAGGATGATACTTAAATAGGATCCATAGAAACCAGAGCAACTGAACCTATTTTAACACATATTAGTTTGAAATGTCTGAAAAGCTTTTGGGGAAATGGTTAATTGAGCACGTCAGAGCCAGAAATGATATATAATGGGAAAAGCTTTGCAAATATTCCCTTAGAACTAAGGGCAAGGCGGGGTGCCCTACAGCACACTGAGTGTATCCATAGCAACTCCAAACTGCTGCCAAATCCACTTGGTACCAGAGCGGTGGAGGCCTGGAGAAAGGCCAGAGTCTTGCCGGATGTGCCCTGTAATTCAGGAATTCTGGATCAGGACAGGGCAGGAAAGCCTGTGCAGAGAGAGAGAGAAAGGAGGAAAGGAGGGGTGCACTGCTATTGTATGAGGAGAGGAAACTCACACAAGCCAGCAGAGGACAATGCATTATTTTTAAATGCTCTACTCTTAAAGGAATACTAATCCTAAAAGACAATGTTGTGTACTTAGTAACTAGTTGCATAGGCAAGTGCAGGGGGTGAAACCCCATATGAACAGTAAAACATTAAAAGGGAAAGCAATTATCCATTGTAATAGAAATATACTAAATATTTATTATATTAAAATTACAAGCAATTTTCCATAGTAATAGATATATATTATATATTTTAAGTGGAAAGGCTCCACTTGAAACGACAGCAGCAAACCATACATGAAATGAATACACAGAAACAAACAAAACATCTGCTCATCTGAACCACTAATTAAGTTCAATTACTGATAAGCAGGGTACTCCCTAATGGGTTCCCCAATATAAAGCAGCACATGTTCGTTTTTAGCATTCTGTCAGCACTCACCAAGCTTTTCACCCAGCAGCAGGCTGCCACATCAAAGGGAGGGAAAGAGATCTTCCAGCCCAAAAGTGCTGTGAACAACTAGTTTTTGAGGTCTGTCGAACAGGTAAAACTTTGACCTCGGACTGCAGACTTTATACCCACCCAAAGCTCTACATAACTTCAGGGACCAAATACCCAGGCCAGAATTTATTAAGATCTGAGAAAACTCAAAACTAGTTTTCTCAACATCAGACATAACCCTGGGAGCCCCTCATCATGTGTAGATGAGAAACCTAAGTGACATATACACACCATCCACAATCCTGTTGGTCAGTTCTGCACAATATACAGTATGTGTCTGCTTCTGAGTCCAGTTTACTGCATAAAGTAAATGAAGAATGCAGTGAGGTGTAGATACATAAAGCACCTGTTATTCCATCTGCATATATAACTTTATTTATTAGGTATATCTATAAAGGATTTGCTTGCAAAATGCATTTCGTTAGCATTCATGAAATATTAACTGAGCAACATTCATCCCTTTTAAAACACACATTCACCGAATATTCACCAAGTGAAAACATTTGTCAAAAGCTGTTCTTAAAGTGTAAGTTCACCTTTTCAGAAAAAAGAAAAAGGTGAACTAACACCCTACACCCTCCCAACACCTCGGCTACTCCCCCGTCCCCTGTTCTGACCTGTGTGGGCGATGAACTGTTAGTGCACATGCAACCAGTGTAGCAGTCCAGGCATGTGAAATTTCCTCTCTTATCCCTCTTCTGTGAAATATCTGAGTATTCTGACTGGACAGCTCCAGCACAGAGAATTTCTGTGATCCATCTTGGGTGCCTTGCAGAGTGAAAAGAGTGGGGATTTCAAACCTCTAGACCGCTACATCAACTACGTGAGCAGCTCATCACCCACGGAGGTAAGTACAGCGAGGACTGGGGGGGGGGGGGTGAAGGGTGTTAGTTAATTTTTTTGTTTCTGAAAAGATAAACTGACCCTTTAAATGTTAAAAGGTGTTTAGTGTAACATTAACCCTGTTTATTTTAGTAAAATGCTATAAAATTGGTATTGAACAGAAATATTACATACTCCTACAGCCAGTACTCTTAAAGGGATGTTCTAACCTTAAAGGGATACTAATTCTGAACTACATAGATAAAGTTGCTAGTTGAAGAACAATAGGTGTCTGAGGGCAGGAGAGGAGAAATAGGTGTGTAGGAGACAATGATTTAAAGTTCATTTAAAAGAAAAACCTTTTTTTTGAATAGCATGAAGAATGATTAGACCCTATTTCACATTTTTATTTATCTGTCTCCCAACTGGGATATTCACCCCTCGAGTCAAGCCGTAGATTCCACTAGATCTCTTTAGGTATGCTGTGGTATCTGGCACCAAACTATCAGTAGCAGATCCTGTAGGTTCTGCAAGATATGAGGCGGAGCCTCCATGGATCGGACTTGTTTTTCTAGCACATCCCACAGATGTTCACTTGGATTAAGATCTGAAGAAATCAACACCTCAAACTTATTGTTGTGTTCCTCAAACCTTCTTAAATTTATTAGACTAGACCATCTTCTTCCATCGCTCCATGGTAAAGTTCTGATGTACACGTGCCCAGTGTAGGCACCTCTGGCTGTGGAGACGGGTCAGTAGGGGCACACTGACTGGTACTGACTGGTCTGCGGCTATGCAGCCCCATTATCAACAAACTGAGATGCACTGTGAAAAATACAATGAATATTATACAGGCATCACAATTCAACCCATAAAATGAAGTACATAAATTATTATTATTATACAGTATTTATATAGCGCCAACAGTTTGCTCAGCACTGTGATATAAGTGATATGATCCAGCAAAGTCCATCCACATGCAGTATGTACAACACACCGTATGTATGTACATGACACTTTTGTGTCTTGAACTCTTCCAATAGTGCCATCACAAATCCCCACCTCTGTGAGAAGTGCGCACTCACCAGCATTCTTGTGACCTCTATTTCACTAAAGGTCTACCAGTGCTTTTCGATACTAAATATCCTCCAGACTGATCACACCAGTTTTCAGTAGATCTTCCACACTCTCCATGTACCTTCAATCATCGGTCCAGAGACACCACAGCATCAAGCCAGAAAAATACAAAGTAATGCACTCACTTGTATATATAACCTTTTATGGATTAATACCACTGTACCAAGGAATGGCGTGTGTTTCACCAACAAGACGTTTGGGCCGGATGTGATGTCAACTAGTTCTGACACCTTATATTAAAATATTTTTTTCTTCATCTTAACTCAATAGATAAATCAAACCAAAAATAAATAAAATAATTAAAGTCCCAAAAATCTAAATAAATTTTCAGTCCACCAAAATCTCTCAATCCTGTGTGTCCAACTTCAATATTTCCAGCATTCCGGACCCAGTGATTACCTCGAAAAAATAAAACTACAATAGTGTATTACCTTCAAATAAATGTATATACCTTCCAAACAAATAAGTATATACTGTATCTGTGCAAAAAATATATTGACATAAAATAGATTCAACTGTAACATGTTAATCATGCAAAACCACTCTGTGTACACTCCAATAAACTAATATAAAGTGACAAATTGTGTACACTCAAAAACAACAAACAAACAAAAAAAAAAACTTTTTAAATTATTATTTAAACCAAATCAAATTAAATAAATAGCAAAAATAAATAAATACATTTAAACAAATAAAGTGAACACTCCGTGACCACCTCTAAATGACAAGAATGCATACAATTACCCTCATGGAGTAATATCAAGCTTTAAGGGTTAATCGGATGTTATAGCAGTCACTTCCAAGCCCTCAATAACTGTTTGTAGGGTAAACCTTCAATTCTCCATAATCCTTTCTCCGAGCCCCGGGGTGAACACAGCTCTGTTCCCTGGATGTCTTCGTACAACCGTCTGCTCCAATCACTGATTTAATTTTGGTTGGATTTATCTATTGAGTTAAGGTGAAGAAAAAAGGTTTTAATATTAGTATTTGCTTTCAAGGGTGAAAGTGTGACTTTTTCTTGGCTTAAAAGTTGGTTATTCACTATATGAGTTGTTCTACGTTATAAGTTGCCGAGTGATTTATCTAATAGTTCTGACACCTTTCTACTGGAACCATGATTATCTTTTTCATCAATCTGAGATACAGAAGCTCTTCTATTGGACTGGATTACACAGGCCAGCCCTAGACTGTTTATGACCCTGTTGCCAGTTCACTGTTTTTTCTTCCTTGGACCACTTTTGGTAGGTCCTGACCACTGCAGACTAGGAATATCCCACAAGTGCAGCAGACTGTGCACTTTGGAAAGACGTGGAGGAGAGAAGGTTGCACATAAACAGGTACAGCTTATGTAGAAGAATTTAATTAATCACTGTGTATCTCCTGAGGGTTGTCAGTTCTGTGGGCTTATTTAAGGGTTTATTATCACTTCAAAGCCGATTAGTATCTAAAATGACATAAGTAGTTAAACTTAGAGTGCTCTCTACAGCAGCTCTCACTCTCACAAGGGGAAATTAGCTATGCTGATTGCATAATGTGATACTAAAGTCTTTTTTTTCTTTTAAAACAACAAACATGTCATACTTACATGCTGTGTGCAGTGGTTTTGCACAGAGCAGCCTGGATCCTCCTTTTCTTGGGTACCCCGCCGACACTCCTGGCCCCTCCCTCCTGTCGGATGCCCCCACAGCAAGCAGTTTGGTACGGGGGCACCTGAACAGGCATGCTCCCGAGCAGGCACACTTCTGAGATGTGGGTCTACGTGTCCGTTCATACACAGCCATGGCTCTGCCCCGCCCTCTCCTGATTGGCTCACTAGTTGTGATTGACAAGACTCACCAGGCTGCCTCAGACAATCAGGAGTGAGAGTCCTCAGAGAACTGGTGCTCTCCTAGACATCACTGGAGCGAGAGGGGGCTCAGGTAAGTGTTAGCAGGGGCTGGGGGGGCTGCTACACACAGAAGGGCCTCAGGACCCACATTTGTCCTTGGTCATTAAGTCATTGGTCAATAATTTAATTTCTGAAACATTGTAATTTATTCCACAAAACAACTTGTGCAGTATTCTACAATGTATATGCACTTTTTAGACAGTAAACAGACTCCTTCCAAAATCGATAGTGCAGTAATCACAGCGCTAGTGAAAATGAAAGTGCTGTTGAGGTAAAAACCCAATAAAATAAATAGTAATTGAAACATATGAAATTAATTAGAACTAATGGGAAAGCTGGGGATGCTTCTTGCTTTTGATAACTTTCTCAAAGTCTGGGGTGATGGTAGGGGTATTAGAGAGGCCGGGGGGGCACTTTCCCCACACACGGCGCAGTCCATCCCTGGTCACGACTCACTTTTTTTTACTGTAAAAAGGGAGGCTCACCACTCACCAGACATTTTTGACCCCCTTAAACAAGTGAGTCATAAAACATTCTTCCAATGGAGAAAACTGCTAGGATATAAAGATGACCATTCCACACTCACAGGCCTTCCTCATATAAAGATGAGCATCCACTCACCCAGATTAGTCTCTTCAAGTCCCTTGGTTGAGGCTTGGATTCACTCTGTATACAGCTCAGCTCAAGCCAGTATTAAAAACAAAATACTCTTCTATTGGACTGGACTACACAGGCCAGCCCTAGACTGTTTATGACCCTGTTGCCAGTTCAGCGTTTTTTCTTCCTTGGACCACTTTTGGTAGGTCCTGACCACTGCAGACTAGGAACATCCCACAAGTGCAGCAGTTTTGGAGTTGCTCTGACCCAGTCATCTAGCCATTACAATTTGGCCCTTGTCAAACTCACATCAACTTCATGGACAACAAGTTCACTTGCTGCTTAATATGCCCCGCACACACACTTTCAGATGCCATTCCTATAAGATAGTCAATGTTATTCACTTTACCTATCAGTGGTTTTAATGTTATATATAGGGATAGAGGAATAAGGAGTAATACTTACCTTATTCCTCCCTCCAGCAGAATCCCTCCAGGTGTGTGACCTGTCCTGAATAGCCTCCTTTTTAAGGCGTTCTGGCCACGGCTGCCTTCTCTATGCACAATAAAGGGTTAATAGCCCTTAACTGTATGTGATGATGCAGAGGGACTACCTACAGCTGGAATGCCATAGGGAGACAAGGAGAGCGCTAGGGCCTCCCGGAGCAGGGGTAAGGTAAGTGATACAGCCTTTTCACCTCCCCCCTAAACTTAAGGAGCATTTAGACTTTGCAGTGCATTTTTTATTTTTTCCAGCCCAGACTTGTGCTTTAAACATGTGTCGAGGTACAGCAACATGGAATTTAGAGCTGAAATAAAACCAGATGAAAAAATACTGTAAGTAAAATGAAATGTGGCCAGAGCAATTATTGGATCATTATAATAAATAGCAACTGTCATCATAATATTTAATATTTGTGGAAGGCTTTAGAGAGCAAACAGATTTTAAAGGGAGTTCACCCGCCGTGATGCTGCAGCAGCTAATAATATGTAAAGAGCAGAAGTTAAACCATGTAACAAGATTATTCTAAAAATAGGATGTTGTTCTAGCTATGCAAGATAATTGTGAGGGAGAATCATTCTAAATGAACAATTGGACATTACTAACCTGAGATCACATTCACCTTGAAGTCCCCGTACATTTGGAAAGTTGCTCAGCGGATTCTGCACAAATGGTATTTTAAAATAGAAATGGATGAAGTTCCTAAAGCAAATGCAAGTGACAAATCATTATGGGGTGGGAATTTAATCAATGTTGCACTGTTTTATCTAATTTTATGACTGGACCTAATGACACATAACTTGGAGTACGCCATCTATAAGCATTCCTCAACGCAATGACATCAGTCTCTTTGTTTACAATGCAGGGGGTATAGCACAGCTTTGAATCTGAGCAGAAAGTTTTAAATGTTATGAGCACTTGGCGCTTCTGTGACAACATAAGAGATGATAGGAGAAAGTTTAGTATCTTCAAGCTCCATTCTATGCCTGCTTCTCGGTAGATTACAGCAAGTCAAATATTATTATCTATTCTAAACCAATGACAGGTTAAAGAAGAATTCAAGGTATGGATATTTTTACATAGTTACATTGGTCCAGCTTAGACCAATGTAGCTATGTACAGTTGTGTTCAAAATAATAGCAGTGTGTTGAAAAAAGTGAATACAGCTCAAAATCCTTCTAATAGCTTTTATTTCCATACACAAATGCATTGGGAACACTACACATTCTATTCCAAATCAAAACATGAAGAAAATTATATCAAATTTGTGTTGTTCCTCTAAAAAAATTGAAGAAAAGTGAATATTAGACTGTTCAAAAAAATAGCAGTGTTTGTATTCTTCTTTACAAACTCAAACATTCACTATATAAACTGAAAAATGTTTGAAGATTTTGCTTTCCTTTGAATCACTTAATTAATATTTAGTTGTATAAGCACTGTTTCTGAGAACTGCTGTACATCTGTGTTGCATGGAGTCAACCAACTTCTGGCACCTGTGAACAGGTATTCCAGCCCAGGATGATTGGACTACATTCCACAGTTCTTCTCTATTTCCTGGTTTTGCCTCAGAAACTGCATTTTAATGTCACCCCACAAGTTTTCTATTGGATTAAGATCCGGGGATTGGGCTGGCCACTCCATAACGTCAATCTTGTTGGTCTGGAACCAAGATGTTGCACGTTTACTGGTGTGTTTGGGGTCGTTGTCTTGTTGGAGCACCCATTTCAAGGGCATTTCCTCTTCAGCATAAGGCAGCATGACCTCTTCAAGTATTCTGATGTATTCAAACTGATCCATGATCCCTGGTATGCGATAAATAGGCCCAACACCGTAGTATGAGAAACATCCCCATATCATGATGCTTGCGCAACCATGCTTCACTGTCTTCACAGTGTACTGTGGCTTGAATTGAGTGTTTGGGGGTCATCTGACAAACTGTCTCCGGCCACTAGACCCAAAAAGAACAATCTTACTTTCATCAGTCCACAAAATGTTGCGCCATTTCTCTTTAGGCCAGTCAATGTGCTCTTTGGCAAATTGTAACCTCTTCAGCACGTCTTTTTTTCAACAGTGGGAATTTGCGGGGGCTTCTTGCAGATAGCTTGGCTTCACATAGGCATCTTCTAATTGTAACAGTACTCACAGGTAACTTTAGACCTTCTTTGATCTTCCTGGAGCTGATTGTTGGCTGAGCCCTTGCCATTTTGGCTATTCTTCTCTCCATTCGAATGGTAGTTTTTCACTTTCTTCCACGACTTTCAGGTTTTGGTTGCCATTCTAAAGCATTTGCGATCATTTTAGCTGAGCAGCCTATCATTTTCTGCACTTCTTTATATGTTTTCTCCTCTCCAATCAACTTTTTAATCAAGGTACGCTGTTCTTCTGAACAATGTATGGAACGACCCATTTTCCTCAGAATTTCAGAGAGAAATGCACTGTAACCAGCATGTACAACATTTGCTGCCATCCTTCCTTAAATAAGGGCAATAATTGCCACCTGTTTTTCAAAGAATGAATGACCTCACTAATAGAACTCCACACTGCTATTATTTTGAACATGCCCCTTTCAATTAGTGATTCAATTACACAGAATTAGCAGCTTGCATGTCATGACTGTTGGGTCTGTTGGATTTCTATTACTCTACTACACCTGCTAGTAAATTATTTGCCATGTAGAAATATTGTTTCTACCAAAAACAGTGATTGATCAGGTTAGTGATGTCTGACTGCTATTATTTTGAACACAACTGTATATACCATTCCTGTGGATAGCTGGAAATCGCTACTTTAGTAATCTCCACTAGCTTTCAGGTCCCAGCAGGGGCGTGACATCACTGCCCCATCTCTACACCTTGTCCAAGCAGAGAACATTTTGCATTCGTTGAGAAAGTGCAAATAATTCTCTGAACGAGTAACATTTGATCTTGTTGTTTTTCTGGGAACACTGAATAGTCTAGCTCAGCCTTTTTCGACCAGGGTTCCATGCAACCCCAGGGTTCATCCAGAAGGTGTTAAGGGTTCCTTGAGCAACAGGGAATTTCTGCTTCTTAGATAAGTAACCACTGACACCAGTGATCGTTATAGTTATCTGTAAGGAGGGATTCATCCCAATGGCCACAAAAAGGAGCATTATTCCCAGAGACCATCGCATTAATGAACTATGAGCTGTAGATCAAATAATTATTAGTAGGGGTTTCCTGAGCCAGGAAAGTTATTTCTAGGGTTCCTCCAAGGTTAAAAGGTTGAGAAAGGCTGGTCTAGGTGTTCTTAGCTGCATTCATTTTAATTTCTTAGCACTGGCTGCATGCATATATGCGGCCGCTTGGCACGTAGGCTTTAACGCTGAGCGGCAGCATATATGCTGTCCTGTTAAAACTACTTACTGTGCTGAGCACGGTAGCTGGTAGTGATCGGTAAGATGCATACTTACAATAGTGTTATGATCATGTGACTGTTCTGACAGCCAATCTTAGTGGTAACATGAGTGAAAGGCCCGCCTCCCGCCTTTTAGAACCCTTAAAAGGCTAGGAGGTGGCCGATTTCAGAGGGTTAATATATTTAGGGCTTCTCACTGAGAGAGGGAGTTCCATTGCACAAACTTATGAGACCAGAAGCAGCATGTGTTGATCTTACATAATAGGGCAGCAAAGTGGCCTAGGCTACATTCACCTGGCTGCACCGGGGGCATCCTCGGGCAAGAATCAGTAAATTCTTTCCAGCAGTTCTATACGCTGCCTGCATACACTGCTGTCAGATTTGTAGTATGTACAAGTCCATGGCCAGTGGTGCTGCTGTTCTTCTGTAACTGCTCACCTTAGTGGTTACATGTGAATAAAGCCTCTGGCCGACCCCAGACGCAGACAGTGTGTCTCCAGGGTTGGTGTTTCTTCGGAGTTCTGGTTATAGACAAACTGCTCACAGCCAATACAGTATGTTGCTGTGTCCAGAGAAACTGTTGAACACAGCAAACTATACATGCCAGGCCACCCATGTAATTGCAGCCTTAGTAATTAGAACATCTGCCTTGCAGCACTGGGGTCTTTGGCTTGAATCCCAAACAGGACACTATCTCCATGGAGTTTACCTTTGCTCACTGTGTTTGTGTGGGTTTCCCCCAAGTACGCAGGTACTTAGGAAAGCTGTGTAAAGCCACTCCTTGCACTGATAATTAAATACAGCAATGTATTCTAGGCCTTCACTTATTGTGAAACTTGT
The DNA here is from genome assembly GCF_062004578.1 of Staurois parvus. Taxonomy (NCBI): domain Eukaryota; kingdom Metazoa; phylum Chordata; class Amphibia; order Anura; family Ranidae; genus Staurois; species Staurois parvus. Next base: position 2,063,494 of record NW_028318358.1, read on the forward strand.
TGGTTGATTGTGTGTTTAAGTGTAGGTTCTATGTATAATCCATTCATGTAATTAGATGCCACTTAGTAATTTTCACTCTCTGAAAATTGTAAAAATGTAAATTGTTACCCTGTGCTAACATCTATTATTGCTGATTACAGGCAACTGTATATTGCCATCAATTTACACAGCTTTACAAAATGTACCTTCACATTAGTCCCTGCCCTCAAGGAGCTTACAATCTAAGGTCCTTATCTCACACACATACTAGACAGCTGCCAATTAACCCATCAGCATGTCTTTGGAATGTGGGAAGAAACTGAAGTAACCTGAGGAAAGCCACGCAAGCACAGTGAGAACATGCAAGATAGTCCATCTCCATTCACTAATCACTAAGCCACTGTGCTTTCCCTCATTTAGCAAATAATTCAGATTCCAAATGCAGCATTATATAGGGAATATTTTTTTTAACCTGTTGGCGCCAACCGTAACCAAATATGCGGCCTCTCGGCGGATGGGCCTTGACACTGAAAGGCTGCATAGTTGCGTACCCAAAGTAAACACACATGTTGAGAGCGAGCACCCTGCATGCTCCAAACACATTTACCGGCTCCTCTCTGTAAGGTTCCGATCACTGGTTGGGACCTTTCCAATCAAAAAAAAAAAAAATTATTTTTGGATTTTTTTCATAGGATTTATAATTGAATGGTTATTCAATATGATATTTCATGCACTTGTCTAATAATGACCATGAAGAATTCAATCACCAGGTTTATTAATTTTATTATTTATATATAATAATCAGGTTTATACAATATTAGAGCGCGGCACCCTAATACTATAACCTTTGTCCCTTAATTGCACATATATATGAGGATGTGAAAGGGAGCCTGCGATCTATTAATATTTGAATATAGGAAAAAACTCCAGTGGCTCACAAGTGACTCTATATCCATTGGCTTTCCGATCATATGACCACTGTGACAGCCAATCATGGCAGTCAGATGACCCTAAACCCCACCCCACCTCTTGGAGTCACAAACCCCTTGAAGGGCCAGGAGGCTCCAGCGCCAAGCGCTTAATGTTGCCAACTATATGACTAGCCAAGTAATGCAAAAAACTTGAACAAGCATCTGCACACTGCTATACACCCTTTGTAGCAAACTGCACAAATCAAGGATTTTAGTTCACATACTGTGATATGCATATTTAATCTAGCAACTGCATCAAAGTAGTCCCTTTCTGGCCAGTCCCTACTCTGCTCTGCAAAATGCAATTGCTCCAGTGGATACAGCACCAATATACACATGTTGTAGGAAAGCCATATGACACAGCTGGCCAGCTTAAACATGTATTTTAATGTATGTGAGCTAAAAATCCCTGTGTTTGTGCAAATTTGGTAGGAAGGGTGTATAGCAGTTTACAGGGGGTCCTTTCAGAATGTTTAGTGTTAATATGTGTTCACACACTTTTAGTACCTGATGGGACATATATATATATATATATATTGTATATATATGTATAAGCTATTTGGTTTTGAGCTCAGGTATATCTTATTTCTGTTGCCACGTTATGCATGTACATTGTTGTGCAATGTCCTTAGATATTATATAACTGGCACATATTTTTAATTCTTGCAACTTAGTTTGTCTCCATCTACAATCTACACAGAATCTAGTACTCCTGGACAGCAGGGAGTAACTTGTGTTAGTGTTTTCATTAGGAAATCCCCAGTACGAGCCAGCAGCTGAACCTGACAGAGAACAGTGAGCACTGTAAATACAGCTGAGCACAGAGAACACTTTATAGCTTATTCAGGTGCATTGACCATATGGTGCCATGAACCCCAGCGCTCCATCTGAATCATTCTGGAATGTCCCTTGTGCAACAGCATGTCCTGAAAAAGTTGTTAACAATGCAATACAAGTTATCGGATTAAAACGCTTTACTCTTGCTCAAAATGTGTCATTTTCCACAATTCATCACATATTACATTTTTTACATTATAATTGACATGGTATTTATTGTTACTTGCTTTACTGCAAGATGTTACCCTCTATTATTGTAAACAAGTCAGAAATCTATAAAAGACAATGTATCATGTTTAACCAATTTAGTAATGGGCACTTTGACCCTTTTCCTGCCAAGGTCAATTTTCAGCGCTGTCGCACTTTGAATGACAAATGCACAGTCATGCAACACTGTACCCAAATTAAATTGTTATAATTTTTTTGAGACAGAGTTTTGTTTTGGTGGCATTTAATCAGCACTGGGTTTTCTTAGTTTTTGTTAAACATTTAGCAAATAATTTTTTCTTCTTCACTGATGTGCGCTGATGAGGCTGCACTGATGGGCACTGATGGAGCTGCACTGATGTCCACTAATGTGCACTGATTGGCATTGCTGAGGCTACACTAATGGGCATTGATAGGCTGCACTGATGGGCACTGATGAGGCAACACTGATGGGCACTGATAAGCACTAATAGGCTGCACTGATGGGCACTAACAATTTGCACTGATTGGAACTGATGGGGCTGCAATGATAATCAGGACACTGATGATCAGTTCCCTGATTATCAGTGTAAATAATGTATTGCCAGACTTGCCGACTATTAGCTCCCCTTTCCTCACACAGAGACAGAGTATGAGAAAAGGAATTCGGGTAACCGGCAAGTCTGTTTACATGTGACCAGCTGTGATTTGGACACAGCTGATCACATGGTAAAGGGTTGCTGTGAATGTCCCTTTACCACGATCAGTGATCAGCTGTGTCCAAAGGACACAGGGGTCACATAGCACTCCTGATGTGCACCCCAGGGGGCACATGGTAGGCACGTACATGGGAGGATGTCCATGGATGTCTTTCGGCTGTAGTGCAGTCAAAAAGTGGTTGATTAGTCACATGGCTGATTATTATGTACAGATAAGCTACCATTTCAGAGTAAAGTGTGCTGCATGGGTAGAGAGGTTTTGTGTGATAATTGGCCAGTTCTATACAGAATTTATGATAGTATTAGCACACCAGAGTCTATCTGTTTGTAAGATTTCTGCAACTATTCTGCTCTGCTGTTTACTTTCAATTTCTAAAGACTACATATCCCATGGTACCTTGCCTGCAAGCAGTGATTCCTGTACTGAGACCACCTCCTGAAACTCCTCCTCTTAGCTCCTCTGTAGTTCAGAAGGCAGGTTCTGTGGAATGTGTGATACAGCAGTGCCTACTCACAGGGCATAGTGAGAAGGTGTAACAGAATTCAAGGAAGTAAATGTTTGGAATCTTAACAAAGTAAGTTTACAAACTTCAAGATTGTTCAGAATAATAGGAGCAGGCAACAAATAACTGAATAATAATAATCTATTATTTAAAATATACATAATATTTATATTACTATATAGTTTTACAATATGACCATAGATATGCTTTAACCTTTGCTAATAATGAAGAGATTGCATTTGGAAAACTTTTAGCCAGCTTCAGTCAGCTTTCTTAAAGCCTTTCATGCACAAATTTAGTTTGAGGATCTTAAACACAAATGTTAAAGGTGTGCTAACTGTTACAGTCTAAGGCCCCATTCACCCTTATGTGTTTGGTAGCTCGAAGCTCCAAAATGCTCAACATTCTGATTGATGTCTGTAACTCAGCCTGAAGCTCGAAAAGCTAAATGAGCTACTTTTGAGGTAGATTTTTGGATGTTTGGTCTCATAGCCTTCAATGGGAATGATTAAAGTGCTTGAATCAAGTGTTTTTGAGTGTTTTTCAGGTGTATTTCAAGTGTTGTTTAACCTGCATGAACTGGTCTCCTTCTAGTGCTTTTCATAGACTAAAGAAAAAATACCTGAAGCTTCAATACACATGCAAAATGCCTAAAATACACTTTTAAAACACTGCTGTAGGCATGCAAAAAACTAAAAACCTATCACATAAAAATGCCCGAAAATTGCCCTGCCCAGGTGTAAATGCAGCCTAAAGAGGAGTGTGAAAGTCTAAGGAGCTATGTGTGTAGCGCAAGCTTTTACAGAATGTTCAGCCAGCTACAGAATGATTTCTTAGCATTTACGCCTTCTACATATAGCTATCAGCTTGTATACAATAGTGTGTTCAATAAACATTCAAAAAGCCTTCAGCCAGTTTTGAGATCTTAAAGCAAAAGTAAAGCGTCAGCTGCCGTAATGCAAATTTACCTGCTAATCTGCTTTCCTCCAGCATTGGCAGCTCCACCGCCACTGTCCATTCAATTTGCTGCTACCATCTGCTTCTTCCTGTTTCGCCATCTTTCCTCTATGGCCATTGGGTGGGTGGCAGTTCCATGCAAAGTAAATCAATGGATGCAACGTCAACATGACATCGCAGCATTAATGTGATTGCAGACTGAAAATATTAGAGAAAGCATTCATTTAGGCACCATGTCCAGTTATGAGGGGAGAATGAGAGCGAGAAATTGAAACACTTGTAGGGGCCCTTTAGGGCTTGTAACTCGGGATGAAGTTTGGCTTCGGTCCAATGTAGGGTTTATATTAACTTTGCATGTTTGCTATTCGCAGACCAGCCAAACAGTCTGGCCAGTTCACCAGCACGGAGCACCTTGCTGCTTCTGCAACAGGAAATCACAGCTCTGCACAGTGTTATATATTTGCCACAGACAGCTCCTGGTCCCTTTGTTGACATGCAGCTGGGTGTGTGTTGAGATTGGAGTGTTGTGCATGGCTGCAATTTTTCTTCCAATGGGTCTTCAGGATCATCATTTATCATGATTGATGAGGAATTACATTGCCAGACAAACGATTAACGATGGTACATGCCATGGGACATGTTTTTAGGTTCTTATTTTTATAAAGGACTCGTCGAAGATGTCTGAGGCATGCTTGTTGCCCCCCTTTCCTGACCTGCAACCAGACTGGTCAGAAAAGGGGGAGAGTGAGCATGCGACCCCCCTAAACCATATAAGGTCACATTACCTCAACATGGGATCCACTCGGCAAAGCACTGTGTCCTTATCTTGGCAAGAATAATGGCATTTCCCCCACAACCTTGGCCTGGTGGTTGTGAGGGTCTATGGGAAGAATCTGTAAGCTCCCCTTAAAAATAAAGGGTACTGAGATACGCCCACCCCCTACATAAATGAGTAAAGAGTAAAATAAATAAAGACACCACACACCTTTGACAAGTGCTTTCTTAAAAAAAAAGTGATGTAAATCCATTGTTAATCACAATGTCCGGAAATGTAGGTCCACATTAATCATGATGAATGACACGCCAACATGTTCTCCACAAGTGTTATTTCCCTAGCTGACAGCTGAAGGTAAACAAGGTGACAAAATATGGACATAGCATTGTGGCACTTTTTCTTAAATAAAGGACTTGTCGAAGTTTTGTGAAGTCTTTACTTACTTACATAGAGGGGTCATTATCTAGGGATCCACTTATTTTTAAAGGGACTTTCATATTCCAGAATGTCCTGGCCTACAGATGCCCACAATCACAGGGGTCTGCTATAGAGTTTAGGGGGGCCCTACTTTTTTTTTTCTTGTTTTTTTGCATGTGGTTCCTCCTTGAAATACATTTTGTTTGGTGTACCATGTCCACTAACATCTGCACTAGACCCTCAAATAGAAGTGTCTTGTATAGCTGAAGGTGAACACAGCATCTGGGATGTCATTTACCAACAATTTAAGTGGTATTGTTTTCTTTGCACATTTTGCTGTAGTACATTGTACTGGCAGCTCGGTGGACTCAAACATTGAAAATGTTTGCTATGAGTAAGACCACAGCGTCTGAAACACATTGGCATTGTTTTATTGGATGTACTTGTGTAGCCAATAAAGATTTTCAATATTTGAGTCCACCGAGTTGCTGGATTACAACTGTCTACAGTTAAAGTGATACTAAAGTTTTTTTTGTAAAATAACAAACATGTCTATACCTGCTCTGTGTAGTGGTTTTCCACAGAGAAGCCTGGATCCTCCTCTTCTCAGGTCCCCCGCAGGCTCTCCTGGCTCCTCCTTACTGTCGGGTGCCCCCATAGTAAGCAGCTTCCTATGGGGGCACCCACTGCTCCATGTGTCCATTCACACACAGAGCCATAGCTTGCTAGCCCCCCTCATTGGCTGACTGGCTGTGATTTACAGCAGTGGGAGCTAACTCAGCCAATGAGGAGGCAGATACCTGGGACAGCCGAAGCTGTCGTGCACATTGTTGTATCTCAATGGGGCTCAAGTAAGTATTGAGGGCTGGGGGTACTGCTGCACACAAAAGGTTTTTTACCTTTTGCATAGAATGCATGAAGGTAAAAAACCATGTGCCTTTACAATCACTTTAAAGTATTGAGGGACTGCACATCCCAACCACAAGCACTGGTTTTCAGCATTAGATAGCATCTCCAGCAGTAAAGCTTGGGTACTGTATTCAGAAAGTACATTAAACTACAACGTACAATGTAGCTGCATTTTTGTGTTAAACCATTGCTGGGGAAAAAAATTAAACTTTCAGTATCAGGCTTTTTTTTGTTAAAATATAAAAATGTATATTTCCTGATTTCCTGATAGACTCATTTGAACTTTAAATGACAAAATTGCATCATGACTAGAACTGCTATGTACTCATGACTCATTATGCATACTGGCATTTTCACTGCATGCCAACAGAAAGGTAGCAAACAGTTCCAAAGATATGTATCATGGCATCTGGCAAGGTTCAGTGTGTCCTATGACGTTATGGTACAGCATTTAAAATAATATTGACAGTTCATATCAGTAATAATTAACTACCAGCAAGTAATATACTACATATTATAATGCTGCCTTTAGAGTAGGGTTGCAACTGGTATAGTGCAAGTGCATCTGTGCCAGAGCTTCCCAAGTGTACATCCTACCCAGTAGTGTATTTAGATTTTGTGCTGCCCTACGCAACACAAAAATTTTGCGCCCCCGTCCCCACCCCCAATAAGAGAGCGAGAGAGTTCAACAAGTGTGTGTATGTATATATGATTCTCCCTTTCCCTCTTTCTTTCTTTCTTTTCTCTCTCCCCCCCCCCCCCAATCTCTTCCCTTTCTCTCTTTCTCCCTCTCTCTTTCTCCCCCTCCCCCTCTCCCTCCCTCTCTTACTCCCCCTCTCTCTCCCTCTCCCTCCTCCCCCCTCTCCCCTTCTCTCTTCCCCCCCCTTCTCTCTCCCTCCCTCTCCCTCCCCCCTCTCTCTCCCCCTCCCGCTCTTTCTCCCTTTTTCTTTCTACCCCTCTCCCCCCCTCTCTCTCCCCCCTCCCTCTCTCTTCCTCCCTCTCTCCCCCTCTCTCTCTTCCTCCCTTTCTCCCTCCCTCTCCCCCCTCCCTTTCCCCTCCCTCTCTCTCCCCCTCTCCCTCTCTCTTCCCCCTCTCTCTCTATTCTCTCTCTCTCTTCCCTCTCTCTCCCCCTCTTCCTCAGATTGTATGGGACCACACACACCCCCCCTCTCCAAGGGCTGCTGATCTCCAGGCAGCAGGAAGGGGGGGGGGAGATGTGTGCAGTCCCATATGATCTGTCAGTGAAATGTACTGGATGGATGACAGGAGGGAGAGCCCACAGAAGACAACACAGCTCACCTCCTCCGGGCTCTTTCCTCTCCGACACTTCTCCTTTCCCTGCTCCCGGCTGTCCCCTTGTCCTGGCTTTTCAGCTGCTGGAGGGAGAGGTACACAACCATCGCTCTGCAACTGCCCTCCCCCACACCCCACCACATCGATCTTCCTGCTGTCCGCCGCTGCTCAAAACGTCCCTTCTTCTGGGGGGTGGTGCCGCCCCCCCATAAATTGCAGCCCTAGGCAACCGCTTTGTTCGCCTCGTGGTAGATACGTCCCTGATCCTACCTGCTTCATATAGGGGCGGTAGTCAGTGCTATGCTTTGTGAGTTTTGTTAAATCTTTTTGTGTATTTTGACCATATTGCCCATATTGTGGAGATAAATACTTTAATGTAGTGAGGACTTGGGGCTATTTCTACAGTAATAAGTTATAACTGCAGCTTAATTAGATCTGAACTCTAAGCAGATATAAAAACATAGTTTATCTGGTTATACAACCGTCAAATATATTTTTGTGCAGAAACAGCTTAAATAAGCTGATTTTCTTGATATTAGCCTGTAATAATTTATGCAACAGCAATCATGGCTCTACTGCATCACATAGTGCTATCAGTCTAACTCAGGGAACATGTGTAGAGGAGGGGAGAGCAGAGGGATGACTTTATCATTGTATTGCCATTCCTTAAATTGTCCAATCCTTGGCTGCAGTATTTTGTAAAGGAAACCTGTGCTGAGACAAAAATGTCATTCTGACCTCCTGAAAGTGCTAGTTGTCTGACTGCCATACTAATATGATTGCTTAAACAAGTATGCAGCTCAGGAATTCTTACTTCAGTTTGGCTTGTTATAAATGTAGGTTACTGGTTTAATTATAAGGAAGGATTGTATGGATGCAGACATTATACTTTAATGTAGCAATAAAATCAAAAGGGAATGACGCATCATAAATTGCATTATGATCAGTGGTATGCAGTGACTTGCATTTGGCATGCACATATTTATACAGAATGTAAATGGTAAAATCCGATCTGTTTATGTTCTGTTGTACGGAGAGTAGTCTGACATATGTTGGCTGTAGGAAGTCTCTAAGGACTGGTTCTACTTGTGTTAAGTTACTCGGGGTATTCTGCAGGTGTTATACAGCGATGTCACACTGCTGCACAATGGGATAACTGACTTTGTGTTCACACAACTCTACAGGCTGTTATTATTATAGTTTGCCCTGGGCTGACCCTGCATAGCACTGTGGGGGAAAGTCTGCAATCAATCCAAATGTTCAGCACCTCCATGACTTCTAAGTAAAGGCATCCTAAAAGGGTTGGGATATATAAATGTAATTTCACAGATCAGGTTATTTTGTTCAAGGGATCTTCATATTTATTTTTGTGTCCTACTATGCACGTAAAACAAAAATTGTATTGGTACATGTTCTCTGGCAGTGCCCAGAACCAATGCCCTTTTTTTTAAACAAACACTTACAAATTGGCCTTGAGAAAGATAAAAAAAATAACTTGATTTGGCTTCCATAGACTTCAGTGGGGCTTGGCGCTATGTTTGGGGTTAGTGAACCTCCTGCAAACCTAAAGCTGACCATAGATAGTGGACTGAACAAAAAAAAATCCTCACAAGCAGGGTGGATGGAGGAATTCCCCCCTCTGGGACATTGTATTCTGGTAGTTGGGCTCTCCACTGTCAGAATACACTGATCAGCGGCTGCAGCTGCTGATCGACTAAATGTTTCTAGTTTGTTCCGATCTACTTCTGTCAAACAGGGGTGGTCACACACACATCAAAATGTCTGCTGAACTGGCCATGCTTGATCCGTGCATGGCCAGCTTAACTTTTTCCAGTTTGATGATCCCCAAATATAGATTATTGATGCCAAATTAACCATGTTCAACAATGTTCTCCCAACACTGTCCCTATGTGATGATTTTTAGGTGGCAGGTACTCTTTAATGAGACATGCAGGGTATAAAGACCCTGCATGTCTCCTCTGGGCTCTACTGAATGTATATTGCATTGCAATAAATTCCTCCCCAGCTACTCCAGCCGGGGAAAGTGACAGGGCGTGACCCAGAAGTAATGTCATACATGCTGCTTTCTAGGTCTCAGTAAGAAGGGAAGGAAAGCAGACGTGTATCAGCTCTCCTATCTCCCCTTCACCTGCAGATTTGCAAGCGGAACCCAGAACACATTATTCATTTTAAATAATTTACAAATAAGTACATCACAATAAAAAACAATAAAAAAGGAACATTTAAAACTCCTACATGTCACACACACACAAAATAATAAATAAAAATAAAACAAAATAAATAAATATAAATGTATATTCATTCTAGGACCCCGGTTCAGATATCATAGCAAAGCTGCAGACCCGGCTCCGAAAGGGTTAAAGGTTATATAAACCCTAAAGTCGACCACAGACAGATTGAAATCCGTCCTGTTCAGCAGAAACCGACTGAATTTCTGCCCATCTATGGGCAGGCTGGTTGTATTGAAGTCGATCTGTCGATTTTTTTTGCATGATCACTATCAGTGACTATAGTTGCCAGCAGTTATTGTATTCTAATGCTGGGTAAATATCCCGCTGTCAGAATACAATAGCGCAGTGGGAGGGATTCCCCCATCAACACAGCCAGTGTCAGTCAGTGAATTGAGTAACCCATGGTTGAAGGAAAGCAAAACGCATAAACTATGGCTAGCTAAACAATAAACTTATTGTGCCCTTTTGGCCTGTTGAATATACCATTGAAAGTGTTTTGTTGTATCTATTCAATAAGTGGAAACAATACCTGATGATCCTGCCAGAAGTCATGTCAGCAGAGTTGGTAGCAGCATTAACCTGTGCTAACATTGTTTTCTTTGGCTTTCTAAACTTCATCATGTCAACCAGTCAGGTAGAGCTGTTGGTTGGTTTCTCAGTCTGGTGCTCTATTACGAATAAAAATAATTAATAACTGAGGTATATTTACTACTCATCGAACACACAGTAGTAGGAACAGATTGCAGAGGGCTCCTGTGACTAATGCCATTTTGACACCTATTGCTGCTTTGTTTATGTGTATGTTATCTTGCTATAGTTCCACCTGGTCAGATTCTGTCTCCATAATTATCATGGAATGACATGTGGGCACCTCTCAGTTCTCACCAGAAATGGACAGAATGACATTGTGTCATTCTGTCCTGAAGAGGATATCTGGCAATGGACCAAGAAGGAAGTGAAGGACAGTGCTGGAGTGTGGAGAAGGACTTGGTACTCTTTTTTTAAAGCATGAGGACTTGGACCCACAGGGGAAAAACCCTAGAGTTCTTTTTTAACTCTGTCATAGTTATTGAAAAAAAGACTTCCATCAAGTTTAAAACAACAATGCAATCAAAAAGCCAGCTCCTGGGGGGTGGGACATACAGATGTCACCAGCCCATGAGGTAAAAGGTCCAGGTTCCTTCCTTCCTTCTTTCCTTCCCCCCTCCATAGGAACACATTTTAAAGAATTTAGGACAAATGTAATAGACAAATTTTAAAACAACATACAATATAATGCTATGTACGATGTTTATAAACAGCCAAATAAGGTTAAAATTTTAGCATTACCATTAGTGTGGCATAGTGTGTTCTCAAATTCTGGAGAACACGATTGTACTCCATTTTCCTGGTTATTCTTGTGTGTTCTCGATTACAGCAGGAAATCTGCAACTCAGCTCAAAGATCTTATATAACAAGTACATAACATATAATAGCACCTCATTAGGATATTGGGGACAATTCAAAAAGCAGTATCTTACCGCATTCAGGTATGTGGTAATATATCACACAGCGTTTTTCAAAACATTTGTTAGCATTCACTAAAAACTACTAAAATACCACGAGTTATTATATGACGTCATGTAGTATTTTTGTAGTGAAAATGTGGTAATGTAACACCTGGCAGTAGCCAGCATATTTATTAATAGTAGTAAATACCGGTTGTTATGGAGCAGGTAGACACTGGCGTCCTTAACAAACAGTAGCAGACATGGTTGTTAAGGAGCTGGCGGCCGTTGCGTCCTTACCAAAAACCATGACAGTTGCTAGTTGTTAAGGATGCCGGCGGCCGCCTGCTCCTTAATAACCAGTACATACCACATGCCTCGACCACTACTTAATTACTGCATGCATTTAATTATTTGTTTCCTTCTGTGAATTGACTTTGACATCTTTTTATGTGGTAATTACCGAGAGTTTTTGCTATTTACAGTAAATGCCTCATACTAGCAATAGTGAATTGGCATTTTCAGTATCACATGCGCTATGTGGTCACGTGACTGGCATAACACATGTGATGACCTGAATTAACCTGATATACTGAATTTTCCCCATTAAATGGTAGATCAATGGAAGGTCCCTTCTAAATCCTAAATAATAGGAGAAAATTGATATTTAAAGAATAAATGCACTATTTGCCTCCTGACATAAACCTACCTTTTTCATATAATGCATATACATATATATATATAAAGTGAAGGAAATAAGTATTTGATCCCCTGCTGATTTTGAATGTTTGCCCACTTACAAAGAAATGATCCGTCTAAAAAATCGAATGGTAGGTGTATTGTAACACTGAGAGACAGAATAGCAAAAAAACAATTCAAAAGAAATGCATGTCGAACAAATTATGCACTGATTGGCATGTTCATGAGGGAAATAAGTATTTGATCCCCTTCACAAAACATGACTTAGTACTTGGTGGCAAATCCCTTGTTGGCAATCACAGAGGTCAGACGTTTCCTGTAGTTGGCCACCAGGTTTTCACACATCTCAGGAGGGATTTTGTCCCACTCCTCTTGGCAGATCCTCTCCAAGTCATTAAGGTTTGGTGGCTGACGTTTGGCAACTCAAACTTTCAGCTCCCTCCACAGATTTTCAATCGGATTAGGGTCTGGAGACTGGCTAGGCCACTCCAGGACCTTAATGTGCTTCTTCTTGAGCCACTCCTTTGTTGCCTTGGCCGTGTGTTTTGGGTTATTGTCATGCTGGAACACTCATCCATGACCCATTTTCAATGCCCTGGCTGAGGGAAGAAGGTTCTCACCCAAGATTTGACGGTATATTGCCCCCTCCATTGTCCCATTGATGTGGTGCAGTTGTCCTGTCCCCTTAGCAGAAAAACACCCCTAAAGCAGAATGTTTCCACCACCATGTTTGACAGTTGGGATGGTGTTCTTGGGGTCATAGGCAACATTCCTCCTCCTCCAAACACGGCGAGTTGATGCCAAAGAGCTCAATTTTGGTCTCATCTGACCACAACGCTTTCAACCAGTCCTCCTCTGCATCATGCAGATGTTCAGTGGCAAACTTCAGACGGGCCTGGACATGTGCTCTCTTGAGCAGAGGGACCTTGTGGGCACTGCAGGATTTCAGTCCTTGTCGGCGTAGTGTGTTACCAATTTTTTTCTTGGTGACTGTGGTCCCAGCTGCCTGGAGATCATTGACAAGATCCTCACGTGTAGTTCTGGGATTATTCCTCACTGTTCTCATGATCATTAACACTCCACGAGGTGAGATCTTGCATGGTGCACCAGACCTAGGGAGACTAACAGTTGTTTTGTGCTTCTTCCATTTGCGAATGATTGCACCAACTGTTGTCACCTTCTCACCAAGCTGCTTGGCGATAGTTTGGTAGCCCAGTCCAGCCTTGTGTAGGTCTACAATCTTGTCCCTGACATCCTTGGACAGTTTTTTGGTCTTTGCCATGGTGCAGAGTTTGGAATCTGATTGTTTGATTGCTCCTGTGGACAGGTGTTTTTTATACAGATAACAAAATAAGACTAGCAGCACTCCCTTTAAGAGACTGCTTCTAATCTCAACTTGTTACCTGTATGAAAGACACCTGGTAGTTAGAAATCCTGCTGAATGATAGGGAATCAAATACTTATTTCCCTCATGAACATGCAAAACAGTGCATAATTTGTTAGACATGCGTTTATTTCGAAGTTTTTGTTGCTATTCTGTCTCTCAGTGTTACAATACACCTACCATTTGATTTTTAGACTGATCATTTCTTTGTGAGTGGGCAAACATTCAAAATCAGCAGGGGATCAAATACCTATTACCTTCACTGTATATATATATATATATATATATATATAATGAGATGTGATGGCTACAGCCTCCATTGTTTGTTTACATCCAGCAGTGGAAAGTGCGTCTGTGCATTACAGTCCTATAGACTTCTACCCACTGATTGTGAAAAGGAGTTTAAAGTGGTAGTAAACTGAGAAAAAAAATTAGGCCCCTACAGGATAATGTCATAGCACATTATGACAACTACCTTAAAATGAATCCCTCCAATAGAGCGTTATCACCACTGACAAGGCTTCCATCTTCAGAAAGTTTTCTTCGGTTGTTTGAAAGGCCGAGCCAGGATGAAACATGTGCACTCCCACAACACATGCACCGTTGACATCACTAGCTGCTACTAAAGTATTTCCTAAACGGTGCAAGTTTAGGAGATATTTACAATATATACAAATAAGCTTTATTATAGGCTTACTTGTAGGTATAAATAAAAAAAGCAAACTTAAATACCACTTTAATATTTGCTGCAGCATGTGTAATACCCCCTCTGGCCTCTGGTGGTTGAGATAGTTGAGAGGGTGTCAGTAAATCCACAGCTTAGCTGCCTGTTTTTATCTCCTGCAAAGGATTTCTGTACAGGCATTATGGAAGTTAACCAGCTCATATGTGACATATTAAAAAATGCTTTGGTTGTTTTTGGACATTAATGTATAATTTATTAACATGGAAGCTGTGAAAGTAAGTTGTAGATGTAAACCCAATCAATAACATCTCAAATAATATTTAACAAGGTAATGTAATTTTTTTAAAGCATTTTTTTAATCTCATTTTAGATACAGCATTCATTAAAATAATACCTGGTATTCCTACCACAAAGGTCCATGTTCAGGCAGACAACAAAGACTTTGCTGCCTTAAATCAGCTCTACCGACCCCAAAGCCCGGCAAATAGCAGCTTTCAGACCTTGCTTGGTTCTGACATGTACAGCATAATTCCCAATTTTAATAGTTCTCATGAACAATCATAGGTTTATTACAGAAAAAGGTATGCAGAAATCAACAAGGTAACCTTGATTGTTCTGCACAAAGTTTATGTGATTAAGTTTTGCCTGCTCTGGGTTTGCATTGATGTAATGGTGTCAGTGCACATATTCTTAGAATCCGGCTCGCTTTTGTTATGGCGTGAGCATAGCCTTATGTTAAAGTACTTTTAAAACCTCAGCATTTTGTAGTCTAAAACAATAAGCACAATAAAATAAACGTTCCCCAGTAGCTATTTGTTGAAATTCTTATCCCAGCACTTGCAGTTTACAACTTTCATTGCTGCTGGCTCCTGCTTTTCTAGTGGTGCTTCCCTGAACTTCTGGCCTTCATAGGAAAGAGATAACAGTGGATGGTGCAGTCTCCAGTCTGCCTGTTATCTTGGAGAAGGGAAGTAGGAAGGGGGGGGGGAGCAGGGGAGTACCTTGCCATTCTAGGCTATGGGGCTGTGGGTTTCTATTGAAGTGCACAGTGTAAAGAGACACAACTCTAGTCCCTGCCTGCAAAGGTGGCTCCATACGATGCTGCAGGAGAAAGGAGCCACCCTGAAACACTGAACCTGGGGCAGTGACCATGGCACCAGATTAAACTGGAACATAGGCAAGGATTAAAAGATCAAGAAGCTGCATACTCTGTAAATGATTGAATCAGCTACTGAAAATACTTCAGTCATTTACTGAGTATGCAGCTTCTTGATCTTTTAATCCATGCCTATGTTCCAGTTTAATTTTGTGCCATGGTCACTGCCCCAGGTTCAGTGTTTCAGGGTGGCTCCTTTCTCCTGCAGCATCGTATGGAGCCACCTTTGCAGGCAGGGACTAGAGTTATGTCTCTTTACACTGTGCACTTCAATAGAAACCCACAGCCCCATAGCCTAGAATGGCAAGGTACTCACCTGCTCCTCCCCCCCCTTCCTACTGCCCTTCTGTTGGTGTTCAGCAAGCAACAGGGGGTGGAATAATGTAATTTAATTTATTTTATTGTATTTTATTTATTTGAGTATTTACTTTAGGTAGGGTGTGTGATAGATTGCGCCATTTGATCACAGTTGGTTGTTTTATACAGTCATTTGGTGTTTTTCTTTCAGCCTGTAGAAGCAACTCTATGTCATTCTATGTCTCCGTGTACATTTGGGCGTTTACAGGCATATTTGTAGAGGAGAGTTTACAGACTGAAAAACAAAACATAATTTGTTAGAGGAGCTTTCCGGCATAAAAACACTTGATGCTCCTCAATGTAGCTAAATGTGGCATTTAGGCATGTTGAGGTTTTTTAAATGTACATTTTTCTAGCGTTTTGAGGAAAAACACATGTAAATGGGCCTAAATCTGTACACCATATGCTCCATAGGAGTGTTTTTTTTCTGCTGCTTTTTTCCTGCCAGCAGTTCTGGCATTTTTTCTGCTGCCTAGTGTGCATGGATTTCTAATGCCACTTTAAGGGGAATGCAACAAGAGGAATAGAAACAGTTCTGATATAAAAAGAAGAGACTTCATTGTGGGCAGGACTAGAAAGGACTATAGAGAAAACATCTCAATTATGAAAAGCTATCAAATAGCAAACCTCACTGGAGTTTACATAAAATTGAATTGTCATTTTAGGCTGGAAGGGTCCTTTAAATTTACAGGACTTCAGAAGGTAAATCACCGGTGACAAAACAGAGCAGTTGCTCTTTATCTGCTGTCAACATCCAATGTTTATATGTATACAGATAGGTTTGTAGACAATTACTGCCGATCTCTACATAGATATGGTACATGCAAACTATATGTGTATGCTGGGGCAGGAGGCAGTCCTGGTAGGTCAAAGTAGGTCATATCACAGAACATGCATACAGGCCAGTTCTTTATATGCTCAGCAATAGAGTGTCATCACAGTTAAATATAAGCATTCAAAGAAAGGTGAAAGTATAATTGTTATTGCAATATTACATCATGTCTGATAGAAAGAGTCCTAGTATTCATTGGCTCAGCCACCACATAACAGCAGTCTGTGTGTTTGTTCTGCAAACAGCTTTACCAAGGTGGAAGTCAATCTCCAGGTGGCAGCTGGTGAAAGGGAAGGTACAACAGTGACCTTGTAAAAAAAAGTCCATAGAAGAAAGCAATGTTTGTATCAACGTCTGCGCAATGTTTACATTCTTTCATGCTGGAAAATTGTCCATGTCATTGTCAACTGATAGAGATGCCTCACATCTTCAATCAATCGTTTTCAATGCTAATGTCCAACTCCAAACAAAATGTGTGTTTCTTGTTGCATGGACTGACAAAGAGTTAGACCTTATGTCAACTTTTTTTTGATGCATAGAAAAGAAGAAAAAATCCGGTCTTAATAATGTGTATAGACACCTGGGGAGCCACCAGTAATACAGTATATCAAAATGCTAAAAATACCATAAAAACCTGATGTAGATTCAACCCTGGGGTCAGGGGCATATGTACAAGGGTGGCAATTGCAACCCAGCTCCATGCTTCAAGGGGCCTGTGGAGTGCCCTGTATGTCTGAATAGGAAGAGGATAAAAATGGAGGGTATCGGTTCCTCTAACTGGCACCTATAGCTAATTGGTGGAGTCCATACACATTTACCAAATGCAGTGCAATTTACAGTAGTTGTATAAGCCTATGGTAATAATAAGAAGAATAAACGTCATTTTATACACTGCCTTTAAAGGTAGATTCTCAAAGTGCTTTACAAAGACAAGAGAAACAAAAACACAAGAAATACACAGGATAAAACAAAAGGAAAAATGGACAATTACCAGAAAGCTTTTCTAAAGAAAAAAGTTTCTAGATTGGATTTGAATTAGTTTAGAGAAGATGGCTCTCTGATGTTCTTTGGAAGTGAATTTCCAGAATTTTGGAGCATAGCAGGTGAAAGCTCTGTGTCCCATTGAGTGTAGGTGAGTTGGGCACACAGAAGATCAGAATTTGAAGAGTGGAGGTTACGAGTGACGGAGTAAGTTGATAAAAGTTCAGGGAGATAACGGAGTTGCAAAGCCATGAAGAGCCTTATAGGTGAGCAAGAGGATCTTATAATCTATGCAAAACCTGACGGATAGCCACTGCAAGGACTGCAGAATAGGCGATTGGAGAAAGCAAAACCTGCTTGAAACAGATTAAATGCAGGTCAGAAAGAAGTCAACTGCATCTGTCAGCTGATTCGGAATGATCTTAGAAGCTTCTCAAGCTGATGTCAGACCAGTGCCATTGACACAAGCCCAAAGCTCACTGATACAGGACTCAAGCAATTTGCCAATGTTTTTTTCATAATTTGTCTATACATCACCTTTAAAATAGAAGCATGGCGAAAACTTTTTTGGCCAATCTTCCCTTGTAGGTGTGCTTACTTGTGCTCTCATGTGACCCAGAATCAGCTGAAAGTGGGCTAAATTCCCAGGCTCTGGAAGTTTCCTGGCCATATTGTTGGGATCCAACTAGCTGCCTGATGCACCTACTCCCTCTCCAGCCTGGCACTCCAGTGAGTGCTGGAGGGGCAGAGCATAGAGTGGGGACTGACAGTCACTGCTCTCTGTTCTGGGAAGACCGAGAACTGGACAATCAAGAGACAACTGTAACTTCAGTATGGAAGTGAGCATGTGTGTTTGTTTTTTTGTGAACTCCAAACTTCTCCTTTAGGAGCTCATCAGCTAATATCAGTGGTTGCTGCATCTTCAGGTTTTATAGGAAGTGTCATGTGTTGTCAATTGTTAGAGTCAGTACATATGTGAAGATATGTGATACAAGCTTGTTTAAGAGAGATAAATCTTAATAACCTGATCCTTTTCAAAGTATGTTCCGTAGGAAACTCTCTAAGGAACTGAAAAATTTAATTTGATGCCACTGACGTCTTTTTTTACCTGTCTATTGTACAATGAAGATTTCTTTTCTGTCTTTCAGACTCCACTTACTGACACCGAATCTCCGAAGGAGTACAGCCAAACAGTGAAGCAGGTAACACAGTGTTCTTTTGTTTTTTAAAAGGTTGTTTCCTAAAGAATTGTTCTGCTTATTGAGAAAGAGACATTGATAGGCCAGTATCTCCCTCCTTTATTAGTGTCTGAAAGTTCAACCATTTAAACAAAGCAAAAATAATTAAAAGGGTACACTCCATAGATATTGGAAGTTGAACTAGACCTTTCAGTAAATTTACAGGTCTGCATAAATAAATTCCTTGCATGCCACAGTAATCAACAACAGTATATTTTTTCCAAAAAGCTGTACCTATTATTAAAAAAACAGACTTTGAGCTACAGTCAGGTAAGGAAGAATTCCTTAGTCACCTAAGGCTGCAAACAGGTTACAAAAAGGAAATCAGCGGGGGCTGATCTGCACACGTTATGTTGCATGTTACAGTGCATTGAATTAAGGCAGCCCATTCATTTGAATTGGAAAAAACAAAAAAGTGCACTACTTGGGTGTGTGTTACTATGCATTGTGATGCGCTGCCTAAGTGCATTGGGGTGCTCTTGAAAATAAATGGCATTGCAATGCACTTGTATGTATAATGGAAAAGGATGAAGCTATCACTTCAGTCTGAACAAAAATGTTTCCTTATTTCTGAAAAGAAAGCTCATGATGGTAATGCCAAAGGTAGCACTGTAATCTCTATGTAACCACTTGGCAACACGCAGTGTACCCATATGTCTCTGGACTTCATGTCTGGGATGATGCCCACAGCTGCAGGTATCATTCCAGTTCCGTTTTTTTAGAGCCGATGGTCGGCTCTCTTGTAAAAGCAATCAGAGAAGCTAACTAGCTGCTGGATTGCCATTCACCCCCTCCCATTGCCTTCTGCTGGTTTAACGAGCTGTTCCATCCCACGGGAACACCCTATTGACCAGTCAGTGCTTCCACCAGCATAAAATGCTTTTAAGGGCAGAGGAAGGATTTGGGGTCTTATTGATCGAGTACTTGTCACATGACTATTGATGTCACAAGGGATGTTTACATTCCTTGTAGCAGCAATATAAGTGATAAGAAAAAATTTAGAGTGACAGTGTAAAAAAAAATGTTTTAAAAGTTGAAAGTGCCCCATTTATAACCTCACATGCCTTTCATGATCACGCTCATTCCTCATACATGAAAGCTGACATGACAAGCCGTGGAGATTTTAACAATGCTGCACATAGCAATTATTCTTGATGATATCTAAGCCCAAAAACCAAAAACTGAATATACTGCAGTTTACCAATTCTTAGGTGGCAAGGTGGCTCATTCCATAGAAAGGATAGAAATATTAGTGTAGTGACCCAGGGCAGACATGTATGCCTTCGTTCATCTCCATTACATAGGGGATCACAGCATAATTGGTTTAGACAAATAAGATTTGTTTTATGCTTCCACTTCAGCCACTGGAAGTGAAAATGACACTGCATTTTGGCAAGATCAACTGGTATTTTCTGTACTTACTGAAAAAAATAATAATGCAGCCACCACATCTAAGGACCGGTAAGCTGCAATATATTACTATTTTGTTCTTGGGTTTAGTTATGTTTAAACTGCTTACAGGAAGCACAGCTTGCCTGCTCAGTACGTGAGCTTTCATCCAGACCCTGCTATAATGCACCATTTTATCCCTCTACCCTTTTCCAATAATTGGGAGAGAGAGCACTACCAGTACTGTGAAGTTCCGAACAGCTGCCAAGCAGGATGTTGGACAGCAAAGGCTACACTGTCACCTGTTTATTTAGGGAAAAGTTACAGTTTTTGCTTATAGCCCATCCCTCTAGTAAGGTATATCTACACATTCATGCTCCCTTCTTGCACCCTGCCTTGTTGGACCTCTTGCTTCTTTGCTGTAAGTACCCTCAATGGCCAATTGCCAGGCCTGAATGCTGTTATGTTGGAAAGCAGTGATGTGTCATTATCACTTGGGGAGGTAAGCTTGGATACCATTAAACACTTGAAGCTATTCGGGATGGTGAGGGAGCATGGATGGGTGGTATAATTTGCTGGAGAGGTGGTTTTTACTTGGCATTTAGCATCTGGATGAACACTCCTGCTCTTCTACTGATCCTTTGAGGTGGGCTGTGTGTGATGTGCATGAGATGAACAACAAAGAAATATTAGATTAAGGTAATAGATTAAGGTGACAGGTGTAAGAAAAATGTCTAATTTTGGCAGAGTTTCAATCTGCTGAGATGCATTCAGTAGCTCTCTGGTTGGAATCACCATTTGGCTAAATTTTTTTTAGAGTAGATCGATGTCTACATAATTGGCAGATCCAGCATAAGAGCCTAGGTGCATAGACTACAGTTTGCACTTTGGCATAGTATAAGTAGGTAAGGCAGGCATCAGAGGCAAGGAGGAAACTATGCAGTCAACACATTATGGGAGGTAAAGATTTAGTGGCTTAATATTATGATAGTGTAGCCCCCCCCCCCCCAAAGAAGCCACTAGTAGAAAATAGATTCATTCCCCTAATTCTAGTGCATACACGAACAGGCACACAGCATTTTTCTCTCTTCTCTGGTTCAAAAAACAGTCTAGGTGTGTCTTTTATATTTTTATTGCAGAATTAGACTTGGATGGGGTGAGATGAAGCATGGGATACCCCAAGAAATTGAATTGCCCGAGGACACTTATCTTCACACTGATCTGACAGAGAGGGGACTTCTCTTGGAGAACTAGACCCATTGCACTGCTGCTCCAGGTCTCAGACTATTTCTGGACTCTCCGGTCACCTACTGGACACACCTCCCGAGGCATTGGCCAGGTCTCCATAAATATTCAAGCTGCCCTTCATCCCACTGTGATTCTAGAATCCGCTAGAATGCAGAGGGAAGTAGTCAGATCAGCAGCGTGTGAAACATTGAGCAGACTAAAGTAATCAACCGCTTCTCCTCTGGATACAGGGTAAACTAAATTTGCCTAGCAACCTACACTAAATACATAGATATTAACTCATGGTGGAGAAGGATTAGGAATAGTTGTGAGCACCCTATGACTGGTACAAGATAATTCCTGAAAACAAGAAAGATATTTTGCTTTAGCCAAGTCAATAAGTCTCCCTTTTTCTCCAAGACAGCCCCCATTTTGAAGTTATTTGCATTGCATGTTTCATAAAACGTTTTATAACGTGGGGAGACACACACACGTTGTCAGTTTTTTTGGATGCAGGAAAGTGCCCTCAGTTTTTTTCTGGGAATCTTGGGGACTATGCTACAGACCATCTGAAACTATTTTCTTAGAATTGGATTTGTTGATCAATTTTCTTCCAGATCTTCAGTGCAGGTCCAAGGATGAGCTTCAAGGTTACGTAAGCAGAAAAACATATAGTGGCTTGTGTCTGATTCGAATAGTTTCCCTGCTTTGAAGACAAGGCATGAAGTTGAGAGCAGACTTGGGTTGTTCTGGCATGTTCTTCGCCAGATACCACACCCCTTTTTAAACATAGTACGTCTCACACACCCTGTAACTACAGCACACATATGGCATTTATTTTTATCTGATAGCCACGTGTTGTAGCTGTGCACAGAACATACAGTAAACTGTCCATGTACTTTTTTGTCACTGGCTGTATCCCTGTTTATGGTTATATAAATGACTGTACAGTACAAAGTATTAAAAGAAACTTGTCCTGAGGGAAATACAGTCAGATATTTTTGACCTTCTTCAAAAATTACTAGTTGCCTGACTGTTATAATTCATTAGAGTTTTTTTATCCACATACCAGGTCAGTGACTCAAGACTCTAGAGGGTCAGCATGATGTCCAGGCAACCATTTGGTTATTTATGTTTTGCCCTAACTCAGGAGAGACTTAAAAGGAAACCATAGTCTTTTTTATGTATTTTAGATATTTACTCATTACATATGTAGGCTGTGTTTCCTGTCTGGTATTGTGCCATAGCTGTTCCCTGCTGATCCTCTTATCTTGCTGCACGTTTATCATGCATAGTTTGTCTGACTGAAAGCAATAGACATCTGCAATCTGTAAGAACTTGAATGTAAGGACTTAAATTTTTTCTGGTAGCCAGAAACAATGTGATCTTTGCATAGGCTTTAGGTCACTTAAAAGAGAAGTATGGTTTTGCAAAGAAATAAACATTTATACTCACCTAGGCTGATCGATGCTGCATCTGTACCCTGTTGGCTCTAAGACTGAGAACTGAGCTATCAAAGACTGCTGATCGCTCAGTTCTCAGACTTCAGTAAGCAGAAAGCCGTGAATGTCAGTCACCGTCACTCTGCTCTGCCCCTCCAGCTTTCACTAGTGTGCCAGGCTGTGGATGGGTGGGAGTAGCTGGCTCTGGCTCTCAGCAGCTTGTTGAGAGGTTGAGCAAGCTGCTGGTCCCGGCTTTTGAGTGCATCCCAACCATATGGTTGGGATCATTTCAGAGCCTGGACCAGCTCTGTGACATCAGCCAACAGCAGACTTTAGTCTGCTGTCAGCTGAAAACAGGTCACAAGAATAAAGAACGAAGTGCACTCCTGTGATCCCCAGAAGTACAGCCAAAATAGCTTTGGCTATACAGAACTTCCCCTTTAAGAGGGATCAGTTGGAACAATGTTTTATTCATGGTAAAAACAAACTTATAATATGATATGGTATGGAGTGTGACTTTTAGTGACAGGGCCACTTTTGTCTTATAGTTAGTGAGAGCTCATGTAACTTAAAGCACTTGTACACCCTTACATACTGTATACCCAGTAAAGTGAATGGCCTCGGGTGATACACAGAGATGAAATCAATCCTGTAACTGTACCTGTACCTGTTTATCTGCAGTCTTCTCTACATCCATTCAAAGTCCAGAACATATAAAGCTTGTCTGAGCTGTCAGAAAAAAAGGGGCAGAGAGTTGAAATTACACACTGGAGAAGGGACACCCCCTCCCCTTCATACAGCACACAGGAACAGAGCTGAGGCTGCAATCACAGGCTGTGTGCTGGAGATCCCTTCCCCGTTACCTTTTTTTCTTTTGATGTCAGGAGAACTTGTGAGAATTGATTCATTCTGATAACAGAGGAATGAGGCAACACATAGAAATGGCACTTAGTGCTCTTAATTGAGACAAGCACACACTGTAGAAGGATATGCTTTGTTCATATTTCATGTCTGAGGGTTACAACCACTTTAAAAAAGGAACTTCACCCTACCTAACCAGTTTCTATAGCATGTAAGTGACCCGTGGGTGCTTGCTCCTTTTGCACATGTACAGACACACAGCAGGTCATGTGTGGATCTGTGGTACGTGTATGCAGGATATCACTGAAACCAGTCACTGTTCTTCTTCTGTGGCTGTCCCCTTCATGCAGCAGACTTACTATGTATACTGTTAGTACCTGTACTGCAAGGAATGGTAGAGGGGTCATACTGTTAACTGATAGATTTACAAGTAACACACAGCAGTTTCTTTTCTGCCCTTCTGTGTATAGCTTAAGCCAGGCCTTGAAATTTCCCAGGGCCGTCTTGCTGAGCAGGCTCGGAACTCAGGGTCGGATCTGTCACTCGCACTGGGAGCCGTCAGACTGCTCAATAGTTGAGCAAAGTGAAAACAAAGGAAGGAGTGTGTGCTGTGCTCTCTGCCTCCCCCTAGAGTGCAGTACCCGGCTCTGTGAGTGAACAACGAAGTACTGCAACTTTTTATAGTTTGTATGTGTGTGTGTATTTGTGTGTGTGTGTATTTGTATGTGTGTGTATTTGTATGTGTGTGTGTGTGTGTGTGTGTATTTGTATGTGTGTGTGCGTATTTGTGTGTATGTATTTGTATGTGTGTACGTGTATGTGTGTGTGTGTATTTGTATGTGTGTGTATGCATGTACGTGTCTCTGTGTATGTACATGTGTGTATCTGTACATGTGTCTGTGTGCGAGTACATATGTGTGTGTGCATGTACATGTGTGTGTGTTTGTGTGTATGTACATACATGTGTATACGTACATGTATCTGTGTGTACTTGTCTGTGTGTATGTACATGTGTATGTATGTACATGTGTTTGTGTGTATGTAAATGTGTTTGTGTGCATGTACATGTATGTGTGTCTGTGTGTGTATACATGTGTCTGTATGTGTGTATATATACATGTGTCTGTATGTGTGTGTGCACATGCTTGTGTGTGTATGTACATGTCTGTGTGTGTATACGTGTGTGTGTATGTACATGTGTCTGTATGTAAACCTACATGTATGGGTGGTTTGGTCAGGTTCAGGATTATGTGGTTATTATGGGTGGTAGAGTATGGGGCATTTGCGGTATTGCTGGGTTGGATAGTAGGTAGGATATGCTTGGTAGAGTTATGGTTTTGTGAGTGACAGATTATGGGGGGTTATGGTTATATGCGGTGCATGGTCTAAGTATGATGGAGTGTTTAGGGGGACATTGGAGGCCCTGATGTAATGTGGGGGGACTCTGGGGACCCTGATGTAATGTGGGTAACATTTAACAGTGTAATTTCATGAAATAATTTACGAGGGCGTGTTTAGGGACGGAATTAGGGGTGTAGCAGGGTAGGGGTTGGGTGGGGCAACTGGTGGCGAGTAACTCTTAAGGCCTGGCTAGTAGCTCAGGACTTGAAATTTTAAGCCCTGGCTTAAGCTGGCCGTACACTAGTAGATTTTCAAACAAAAGTTCGTATGAGCATTTTCAGTACATTTGATGACAAATGCGAAAGTACTTTAAAATTTTGTCTGCTTTTTACAATTTTCATAATTAATTTTGGAATGAATGGGCTATCCCAAATGAAAACCAAATTTACTGTTAGAGATTTAATCATTTAAGAAATAATTTCTTGCTTCTTTGAATTTTCCATTCACTGCAGTCAAAAATGAATAGAGACCCCACTAACGAGTAGAAAATCCTAAAATGAAATTTTTTAAAATAAAACTCTACTAGTGTATAGGCAGGTTTAGGAAGTATATACTGATTAAAAAAAAAAGCTCTGCCCCCCTTGGGCCCATTTCACATGGGGCGGACTCTGTCCAGATCAACAGGGAATCTGCTCACAGATCTCCTGCTGATCAGAGCAGAATGAACAGAAGACACATCCTCCATTCAGTTTCTGCA
Organism: Staurois parvus; assembly: GCF_062004578.1. Taxonomy (NCBI): domain Eukaryota; kingdom Metazoa; phylum Chordata; class Amphibia; order Anura; family Ranidae; genus Staurois; species Staurois parvus. The sequence goes on from NW_028318358.1 coordinate 2,089,128, forward strand.
GAACAGACATGGACAAAGCCCGCTGTCACTGGCCCAAATGCTGCTGAATCTCAATTGATAGCAGTGGGAGTGACATCTTGCTGCCTTATCTATAGTGGGAACACATTCCATAGGGACAAACAGACATCTCTTGAGCAATTCTGCCACTGGCAATTCCAACAAATTGCCAGCCACAGGATCGCTAACAGCAGTCGCCCATCTGGCATCAGCCTTTGGGTGAGCCACATTTAAAGCAATAGAAGCTGATTTATATGATGCTTGTAGACTGAATTTGTAGGTTGTACAAAGTAGAACAAAAGCTTTTCATCTGCCATGAGTCATTTGGCTCAGTGGTAATGTTTTCACCAAGCATTTGAAGTGTTCCTTCCAGGTTCTTGTGTGTTCAAGACTTAGTGGAGTACACAAGGGGTGGGTTCACACTGTGGTATTGCAGCTATGTAGAAAAACCCATGTAGTGTGTTGGTGTGCTGTGGTGCCATTCATTCATAACGGCACCCCACTGCACCTTTACAATGCAGCCACTTTGCAAGATGACACACTACCATGTGTTGGAGAGGGCTGCATTATAATTATATTGGATGCGCCTTTTTGGTGTATATAAGCCATCCAATACAAATAAGGGGGCTGTCTTTACGCATTGGACATTAAAGTGTTACTAAACCTAGGACCCTGCATTCACTATAGCTGGTCTCTCACAGTACACAGAACATGGAAATGCAATTATTTTAGTAAATATAAACAGCTAAAGACCTTTTCTCACCAGCAGTTAGAGCAGTCTTGTGACTTCTATCAGTGTCCAGCTGTGCACTGGTTAAAGCTTGTAGGAGGAGTTTTCATTCTCCCCTGATTGTCCTATGAGGCTGCAGGATCCCTGACCCTCTGTCTGGGCAGTGCTGATTGGCCCTGTTCTGATCACATGCACCTTCTCCAGAAAAAAACCCCAACTCTCTAGCAATACACACCAAACTGAGCATGTGCAGCTTGCCCCAAGGCTCTGTTCTGTCAGAAGATGGATTGGGGACAGTAGAAGGTGCAGCTTGCCCCAAGGCTCTGCTCTATCGGAAGATGGATTGGGGACAGTAGAAGAAGGGGAGGATCAGAGATGACAGTATCAAACATCCACAATGAGGAGGATTAACCCCTTATTTTCAACAGTGATAATAACAACCATGCTTTACTGCATATATAGACTGATTTTACTGTTGTGGGTTTAGTAACACTTCAACACATCACAAAAATTATTGACAATTCTTAATATATTTAATACGCATCTGGGTTATTTACTAAAATTATATGGTGCAAAAGTTGGTGCAGCTGTGCATAGAAACCAATCAGCTTCCAGGGTTTATTGTCAAAGTTTAATCGAACAAGCTTAAGTTAATAGCTGATTGGTTATCATGCACAGCTGTACCAGATTCTGAGTGCACCCATTTTAGTAAATCCCCCCTATTGAATTCATTATCAATTTTGCAGATATTTTTACTCAAAACTCTCACACAGGTTAGAGCATGTTTCATACTGGGGACACTTTAGGAGAAAATATTTGCTAAAATAAATGTCCTAATTCTTTGAACATGACTTTGCATATGTAGTTTGTTTTACATTATGATGACATTATATTACTGTTTCGACTTGTCTTCAAGATGTAAATCTCTCTTCCCTCAGGTGGTGTCACAGAAAATTTGGAGAGCAGCAAATGTTTTGCAAATTCAGCTGCTTAGCATGTCACCGACTCTGATGCGTGACAGAAAGCACCACTTTCGCAATCACAGGTACAGTTCTTACCTCCTTATTTTGGATCTGAATATTGAAGAAGTGCACTTGAGGCCTGGTTCACACTAATGTCATTTCAAATGCAACTTGAGTTGAACAGAATCTTGAGACAATGGAATCACATTGTTTTCAATGCAACTCAGCACGGAACGGATCCTGTACTACTTTGGTGTGATTCCAGTGCAATTTTTGCCCCGTAGGATCTACAAACCTTTTCAATGCTGCATCCAAGATACACTACATAATCGCACTGAAAGTCAGATTAAATCACATTGCAGCAGTGTGAGCCTAGCCTTAAATTCATTTTAACTTATTAAATATTTGCAGACAAACCAAAAAGGTTTAAAATTGTACCCTATAATTTATAGCTGCTCCTGCTGTACCCTGACAGCTGTATTGGAAACCTGTGGCTGAATGAAACTCTCTATCAATATATATAAATACATAAAAAGTGAGCGCTCTCAAATCAGCAGCCAAAGCACTAAAGGTGATCACAGCAAACCTTATGAAGTTATTTTGTATATCCTCCTGCGCTACTATGCCTACTATGGATAAAGGACAGCTGCTAACATCCAATCCTCCCCTTAAGCTGGACAAATAGATAAATTAGTATGATACTGCTGTAGCCCTATAAATAAACTAATACCTTTTATACACAATATATGATAGTAATGCACAATTATATACAGATCTAATTCAGGTGATATTAGTAGGTGATTAGTGCAATATATATCAAAACAAAATATTCAAGTGATAATTCAAAATAATAAGTGGCACACAGTGATTCCCTGAGTGAGTCTGTACTTGGCGTTTTTATCCACATTAAACCTGTTACACAGTTTTGCACTATGGAGGATCTTTGTGTTTTTGTTGTATGTGTTGGTTATGTGTTAGAGAAGACACTGGTAGCTTGTGATGAGGCAGAACTCTGTTTTACTTGTGTGGCTTAAGTTGCAAACATACAGAACACATTTCAGCAGACATCTTGGTTTTTGAAGAGAGGAAGGAAGAGAGAGAACCAACAAGTTTTACACATATCCACAACTAGTAACCTCAGTGTACAGTGCCATCTACTGGTCAAGTGATATTAACACACTATACTTTATAGTACATGCTGTTGTATCTCCAACAGTATGATCCCAAAACATCACGAGTTTACAAGGGTATATACCAAGTTACTGAAGGAGGACCAAAGGCTATTGAGATTGGTGGAGCTACTTGTACCCTGGAGAGGAGCATGCAGGATCCTCACTGATCCATAAGGCATTATGGGCCCTGTGGGTCGCAGGGGGAAGGTGAGCGGGCAAGCCTACCATTTAGGATTATTTCTCACCACCTGCACCAACACAGGAGCATGTTTTTGAAGAATTGTGGGTGCTATCTCATATGTGAAATCACTGGTTGCTGTGGACATTTGCAATTATATCACCTATATATGGTGACTTATATCCCTGTATAGGGAATCACTGTGTGCCACTTATTATTTTGAATTATCACTTGAATATTTTGTTTTGATACAGTCAGGTCCATAAATATTGGGACATCGACACAATTCTAACATTTTTGGCTCTATACACTACCACAATGGATTTGAAATGAAACAAACAAGATGTGCTTTAACTGCAGACTGTCAGCTTTAATTTCAGGGTATTTACATCCAAATCAGGTGAACGGTGTAGGAAGTACAACAGTTTGCATATGTGCCTCCCACTTATTAAGGAACCAAAAGTAATGGGACAGAATAATAATCATAAATCAAACTTTCACTTTTTAATACTTGGTTGCAAATCCTTTGCAGTCAATTACAGCCTGAAGTCTGGAACGCATAGACATCACCAGACGCTGGGTTTCATCCCTGGTGATGCTCTGCCAGGCCTCTACTGCAACTGTCTTCAGTTCCTGCTTGTTCTTGGGGCATTTTCCCTTCAGTTTTGTCTTCAGCAAGTGAAATGCATGCTCAATCAGATTCAGGTCAGGTGATTGACTTGGCCATTGCATAATATTCCACTTCTTTCCCTTAAAAAACTCTTTGGTTGCTTTTGCAGTATGCTTTGGGTCATTGTCCATCTGCACTGTGAAGCGGCGTCCAATGAGTTCTGAAGCATTTGGCTGAATATGAGCAGATAAAATTGCCCGAAACACTTCAGAATTCATCCTGCTGCTTTTGTCAGCAGTCACATCATCAATAAATACAAGAGAAGCAGTTCCATTGGCAGCCATACATGCCCACGCCATGACACTACCACCACCATGCTTCACTGATGAGGTGGTATGCTTAGGATCATGAGCAGTTCCTTTCCTTCTCCATACTCTCTCTTCCCATCACTCTGGTACAAGTAGATCTTGGTCTCATCTGTCCATAGGATGTTGTTCCAGAACTGTGAAGGCTTTTTTAGATGTCGTTTGGCAAACTCTAATCTGGCCTTCCTGTTTTTGAGGCTCACCAATGGTTTACATCTTGTGGTGAACCCTCTGTATTCACTCTGGTGAAGTCTTCTCTTGATTATTGACTTTGACACACATACACCTACCTCCTGGAGAGTGTTCTTGATCTGGCCAACTGTTGTGAAGGGTGTTTTCTTCACCAGGGAAAGAATTCTTCGGTCATCCACCACAGTTGTTTTCCGTGGTCTTCCGGGTCTTTTGGTGTTGCTGAGCTCACCGATGCGTTCCTTCTTTTTAAGAATGTTCCAAACAGTTGTTTTGGCCACGCCTAATGTTTTTGCTATCTCTCTGATGGGTTTGTTTTGTTTTTTCAGCCTAATGATGGTTTGCTTCACTGATAGTGACAGCTCTTTGGATCTCATCTTGAGAGTTGACAGCAACAGATTCCAAATGCAAATAGCACACTTGAAATGAACTCTGGACCTTTTATCTGCTCATTGTAATTGGGATAATGAGGAAATAACACACACCTGGCCATGGAACGGCTGAGAAGCCAATTGTCCCATTACTTTTGGTCCCTTAACAAGTGGGAGGCACATATGCAAACTGTTGTAATTCCTACACCGTTCACCTGATTTGGATGTAATTACCCTCAAATTAAAGCTGACAGTCTGCAGTTAAAGCACATCTTGTTCATTTCATTTCAAATCCATTGTGGTGGTGTATAGAGCCAAAAAAGTTAGAATTGTGTCGATGTCCCAATATTTATGGACCTGACTGTCTATATAGCACTAATCACCTACTAATATCACCTGAATTAGATGTGTATATAATTGTGCATTACTATAATATATTGTGTATAAAAGGTATTAGTTTATTTATAGCGCTACATCAGTATCAAACCTTATGAAGTACCAAATAAAACAAAGTGCAGCGCTAGATAATAGGTATAAACGAATAATAAAATGTCCTCAAAAAATAGAAGCATAAATGAACAGTTCATAAAAATTAAGGATAATCCACTTATAGCAGGATACCAGGACAAGTTTGTGGCAGGAACAAATGATAAAAGTGTGCACTCACCGAACGCACATGGATAATGCGCATGTAATCAATATCCACCAGGGTCACTTATGTAGGCGGAGTAGGTGAGCTTCCATCTAAGGATAGATAATCTTGTCTTGGTAGTGTGTGGTAGAACTGCTAGGTTCAGAGGTCCCCTTAAGGTTGGATGGGTGCACAGCCTGGGTACAGGGCTCCCTCCCTCTGGTGGTAGTGCATTGCAATAGGGTATCCTGGAAATTAATTAGCGCCAATGGGAGCCAAAGAACAGGTGCCCATAGTGTAGTATTTTGATGATTTTATTCAGAATATAAGTGAGTAAAACAGGGTAGTATAACACTCAAAAAACACAGTAGTGGTAAAGAGTAGTACTGACCCCTTAGTTAAGATGGCCATCGGGCCTCCTCGTGGCTCCAGGCGGCTGTGACGTCACGATATGTTGGCTCCTTCTAACAGGAATTAAAGGCCTAAAGTGAATTAAAATTTATGCCGGAAATACTACTAGACAGACTCGACTTTCAGCATTAGCCTCCACAATGTTAGAAAAGAACTTATTGTTGGAACTGAAACTCATAGATAACCTGTAGTAATTGAACTCTTCTTAAGGAAAGAAAGGAGGATGGGAATTGTGTACAGATAATCAGTAGTTTTGGTTAGTATAATGTATTTTATTTATATTTTTTTATACAGTCAACCCTGGCTAATCCAGGCCCAGCTTTTTCCATGTCCCCATTTTTTCCATGCTAAATTTTTAAGGTTACAGCCAAAAAGTGCTGAATTAATTCAGGCAGGACATCACTGAAGACCTAGGTGTGAAATGCACGGCCTGCCACTGATGGAATGATAGGCTGTCTGTCACTCTTTCCTGTCTATTGAGGGTCTTTCTTGTAGTCATATGTAGAGGAAACAAGTCATTTCTAGGAACCCCCAGGCTATATAGACATTTGGAGGTCATTTAGGTACCGAAAGCTGAAGGTGTATTTGTATCAACCACATACAAGTAAGAAAATAAACATGGTCTCCATAGGACACTCTAGAACAGTGACGTCATTGACACTGGGTTCAGCTTCCGTGCCCTAGAATGCCACCTGGAAGTCAGAAAATAACAGCTTTTATCTAAGGCTTCTGACACAGGTGTTTTGCTTTTTGACAGCTCCCTTTAACTATGGAACTGTTGTACTTGTGGAGCCCCCAGGCCAAAAACAAATGGTGTGCACACAACATATATATATGAGAAATGCTGTGGTCTGGGATTTGTGTTCCAATCTTTTGTGGCTTTTTGAATAATCTGCAGCTTATTGATAACAAAATAAAGCAAACTGATTGGAGTACATGGGATAAAGGCAGGGCTTTTTTTCAGTGGGAATGTGGGGGAACACAGTTCAGGCACCTCCAGCACTGAATGTATGTAATGGTAAGGGGTGCTGGGGTGTGCTAGAGGATCTATTGTTGCTGGCTGCTGTGGGATCTATTGTCACTGAATGGGGGTCTATTTTTGAGTGATGGTCTATTGTTGCTGGTGGGGGATCAATTGTTGATGGGGGTAAATTGTTGGTGGAAGGGATCTACTGTTGAGGGAGTGCTCTATTTGCCATTGTTGCTGGCTGCTGGAGAATCTATTGATGCTGGTTTCTGGGAAGATCTGTTTCAGCTGCTGGGGGTCTATTTTTGCTTAGGTGGTATTTTTTTTGGGGGGGGACCATTGTTGCTGGAGGAATCTATTGTTGCTGGGGTAGGTCTATTGTTGATGGCTGGGGATCTATTTTTCTGATTTTCTTGCTATCCACAAATGTCATACAAATTATTTATCACCGCAAAATGACACTTGGCTCTGTATTCTTTATAAGGTTCGGTACTGGGAGGTGAGTAGGGGGTGGAGACAGGAAGTGACTCAGAAGGGGGGAGTTCCTGCACCTATTTTTTTGAGAAAAAAAGCCCTGGATAAAGGATTTTTATAAATGTATGAGTCACAGGTGGAATCCACGCATGCAAAGAAATAATCACCTACACATTCAGACTTTCAACAATCCTATAAGCAGAGTAGATCCCAGTGAAAATGCTCACTGTTTAAATGTGGTTGGTTTTAATGAAGAAACTCCAAATTTGCTATGTTCATTGACAACCAACACAGTACTGTATAATACTTTCCTGATACAAATGATGCCATCTAGTGGAAAGGAAAATGTTCACAATTTCACTGTACTGAAAGAATGAGGAATCTCTCCTTAGAAAATGCTATTTGCATGTCTGCTATACTGATCCAATAGGCTGTATTTGCTTCACCTTTCAGAACAAGTATATAGCTCAGAAGTTCTGAATTCCTTATCTGCAGGCTTTGTCAGAAATGATTGAACTGACCAAGAAGAGAAAAGAATCTGCGCACAAACCATAGGGGACGAGGTTTACTAAAACTGGAGCGCACAGGATCTGGAGCAGCTGTGCGCAGTAACCAATCAGCTTCCAACTTCAGCTTGTTCAATTAAGCTTTATAAATAAAACATGTAAGCTGATTGGTTATTATGCACAGCTACACCAGATTCTGTGTGCTCCAGTTTTAGTAAATCTCTCCCACATATCACAAGATATAGGTTGCTCATATAAACAAGACAGCTGGTCAAAAGAGGGCCTTACTTACAGTGGAAAGCAAATATGGTACAGCAAAAAGTGAGCTCTACTACTACTGTTTTTCTTGTATATGGTGTTGCCCCTCTGGATTGGAGTACAGCCCTTAAAGTGATTCTAAAGGCTTATTTAAAAAAAAACTAAACAAAAAAAAAACATGTCTATACTTGCTGTGTGCAATGTTTTTTCACAAAGCAGCCCAATCCTCCTCTTCTCAGGTTCCCTGCTGGTGTTCCTGGCCCCTCCCTCCAGACAGGTACCCCCACAGCAAGCAGTCTGCTATGGGGGCACCTGCTGCTCCTGTATCCATTCCACATGGAGCCGGCCCCGGCCCCTTTCTCTTTTCATTGGCTTACTGGCTGTGATTGACAGCAGTGGGAGCAAATGGCTCCTGCTTCTGTCTCAGCCAATGAGGAGAGGGAGTCTAGGGATAGCTGAGACTCCAGTGCACAGCACTGGATCGAGAGGAGGCTTAGGTGAGTATTAGGGGGGGGGCTAGGGGGGATGCTGCACATAGAAGGTTTTTTACCTTCATACGTAGAATGTATGAAGATAAAAAACCTTCAGTCTTTAGAACCACTTTAAATTTTGCTGTAGCATATTTGCTCAAAATAATTAAAGTGAGAGACAGCCAGGAAGCTAGCATTCAAATGTACAGGTTACAGGTTTTCAGTAGCTTGTTAAAGTGTAACTGAAGGCAAACTTTTTTTTATTTTTTTTAGTTTTGGATAGAGTGGAGAGGGATTAGAACCCCTCTCAGGTTTTTATTGCTGTCTCTGTCCTCCTTAGGGACAATCCCCCTCTATCTATTTGTCATGGTGACTGTTATCACTGAGAGTGAAAGTAAAAGAAAATCACACATTTGAAGTGGTCAGAATAAGAATCAAGGGGAAATCTTCCAATGGGGACATTAGTTCTACCAGCGACTACCAGGGATTTCCCACACTTTTTAGGCTATGGGACAGATAGTGAAGGGAAATCTCCCCAGTTAGACACAGATGGTCAAAAAACTGATAGTTATAACCCTCCCTTATTCTATCCAAACTGAAAAAAAAAGTTTTGCCTTCAGTTCTGTTTAATATTATAACAACTATGTGTCCTGTGAACAATATGTTTTGTTATACAGGTTTATGTTTTGTACTGTTAATGTCTATACATATTTTGAATATGTTTATCCAAATGTATTGTATTACCTTTTTACTTTTTGTTACTATTTATCTCCCAGGCAGTGCTGCTCAGGAAAGGAGCTTGTAGACTGGCTTATTACCATCAGCTCCGGCCTCCAATCACGTTCCCAGGCTGTGGGCATATGGCAGGTGCTTCTGGATGAAGGGGCCCTTGTACATGGTAAGCAGCAAAATGCTAAATACAAATTTAGAGAACATCCATGTTAATCCTAAGTGGTAAGCACTTCTAATATGCAGGACAAAGATCTTGAGTTCAGTTTCCAGAAGAATAAATAAAAATGTAATATTCTTGTTCTATTTGTGCAGGTTTTCTCTGGGTGCTCCAGCTTCCTCCTACAATCCAACAACATACTGGTTAATTATTATTATACAGGATTTATATAGTGACAACAGTTTGTACAGCACCTTACAATATAAAGGGAGACAGTAGAGTTACAATACAGAAGGATTAGGAGTAGGAAATTCCAGTGGATGGGAGAGGTTCTGGAGAAGTCTTGGAAGTGAGCATGGGAGGAGGTAACAAAATAGAGAATAAGAGATCTTGTGGAGTGGACAATTTGGCCGATATGTTGAGATGAGGTTGGTGAGGTAGGTTGGGCAGTGTTGTTGATGGCTTTGTATGTTGTTGTTAGTGTTTTGAATTTTATACATTGGGCTAGTGGAAACCAGCAAAAGGATTGGCTGAGGGGACAGCAGCCACGGGTCAGTTAGTGAGGTGTATGAGTCTAGCAGCAGCATTCATGATGGACTGGGGAGGGGATAGCTTGTGTAGATTTAGGACAGTGAGAAGAGGTGGGACATTAATTAGCTTCTTCAAAAATTGATCCTTGGGTGTGTATCAGCATTGCAGGAACATTAGACATAGCTCCCAACTTTGCCTGACATGGAGGGACTGTCCCACTTTTGGAGTCAGTTCCATCTTTCCCTCTTTACTCCGCATTTGTCTCTCATTTTGGCCTAATGTATATACATGTATAAAAAAATGCACTATTGTTCTAACAAAACTGTTTCCCAGTGCTAAACCTTTTATGAAATATCTCCTAGATTGTAAGCTCCAAGGAGCAGGGCCCTCCTAACCCTCTTGTATTGAACTGTATTGTTGCTGTGTTGTCTCCCGTTATATTGTAAAGTGCTGAGCAAACTGTTGGCGCTATATAAATCCTGTATAATAATAATAATAATTTAAATTGCTGCCTTTGTAAATTTTCAAAAGTCAGTATAAAGGAGTTGTAGCAGTAAAATAAAGCACTTTTGTAGGTTTAACCAATTATTTTTTGTGTGACAAGATCTGTCCTTTTCTAACAAAATATTTGCTAATAGCTGCCCCTCTTTCCCAGCTCAGAAAGTTGGGACCTATGCATTAGATTATGGGTCTTTATTGTACAAAGACTGGTTTAGGTTGGCATAAATACATAAAAAAAAAATAAGTTTAAATAAAATTACAAGAAAAATATGGTTTAATGCAATATGCCAAATGTTATTAGCTAATTATGTCTTGGTAAAAGCTGGGGAAGAGCTGCCTGTATTATCTTTCATTACTGAGAGCATGCTGGCTGCGTGTAGAAAAATATCTTCTGCAGCCATCACAAAGTTATTTCAAAGATCTGCATCTTAAAGCCTTTGCATATCTATTTGCAAATGTTGATAGTATTAAATCTTTTCTATGTACCGATGTGTATTTAGGTTTATTAGTCCTTTAAAATGAATTAGTGGATTTAGCTATCATTACTTGAATCTGTTGATAATATAAAAGATTTGTTTAAAGGATAAGTTCACCTTTTGGACAAAAATAATAAATGCACATTTTATTGCAGGTAACAAAATGTACATTTAATATTTTTGTTCAAAGGAGCCTGGAAAGCATTGCACCAGCGATCAATAGATCACTGATGTCATGCAGGTCTCCTGCAGACCTGTCAGAATATCTACTTGCCATGCGGGATGTACAGCCAAGCAGATATTCTGATAGGAAGCTTCAATGAACTGCCACAGTGCTCCACAGCTCTGTGGTAGTTCATTGAAAACTATAAGCCCACAGCCGCTAAGGCTGTCGGGAGTTGCAATTCATTCATTCTCGGAAGTCCATAAATGAATGATACGGCCATGTGGGCGATGTTTTCTTATTTGACAGATAGTACGGGGAGCCTTCTCCCTGTACTATCTGTCAGAGAGAAGGGGTGGCGGCTGCAGCTATGGGAACATGTTACATACTCCACCCTAAAAACATGTTCCCAAAGGTGAATTTATCCTTTAACTTCTTTACCTGAAGGTGGAAGGAGGTCACAGACTACTTATTAACCTCCGTAGCGGTAATCCCGAGTGTAGCTCAGGGTAAAATTTCTATACCAAGAGCGGTAACCCCGAGCTACACTTGGGCTTACCATGGGACGCTGCTCTGGGGGTCCCTGCAGCACTTACCTTGTCCTTCGCTCCCACGATGTGTCCCCTGCAGCGTCCCCGGCCATCTCCTCCGGCCGATGCCGGCATCCGGCTTCTGTGTTCCGGTCCCTGTGACGTCGGGACGTGCGGGCGCCGGAACCGGCGGGAAATTTGAAATTTTTAAAAAATGGCATTTTTGCTGTCATTGCTGTTTCAATGCATTTCACATATATTTTGTCCCTACTGCTTTGTCCTGTGCCCTGCCTGCATTTTGAATGTTCTTTCTGCCTGGAAACTTAGAAAAGTCCATGGCGTCCAAAAAGCGTCCCTTTACGTCAAAAGCGGTTTTAGAACAGCGATAGTAAATCAGAACCACTTGCAGAATTGAGTGATAATGATTCGTGGGGAAATTCGTCATCAGACACTGAAAACGATTCTGCGACTTTGCTCAGCGATGTGCGAATTTGCCTCTGTATTTCAAATTTCAGTGTTTTTGGTTTGATTATATTATTGAATTAAATCTATTATTATTATATTATTATTTTTTATGATTATTTATTAAATTATAATTTATGATTTCGTGTTTCAAATTTTATCATATCCGGAATGTTTAATAGACTCTTGTTCGTACAGATTTCAGTGAGTTATTCCTAAAAATTACAGCCTACAATAAAAAAACTACATATTTCCATGCAAAAAAATGGTACCGCTTTCAGCACAAAAAATCGGAAAGAATCATAACGCCAAGGAGGTTAAATAAGGTCTGCCTACAAATCTGGTAAATTCGCTTTTTAACATAAAGACTGTACAAACGTCAAGGGACTATCAGCTACATATGTTCAGAATAGGGCTCACTATTACGATTAGTTAAAGTGTATCTAAATGCAAGAACAAAAATCTGATATATTGTAGTTCTTAGATGTGGTGGCTGCATTGGTTTTCTTTTTTTTTTCATGATTTTTCCTTTATTTTCACCTGGTGATCCTGACAGTGCCACTTCCATTCCTTAGGTAGTAAAACTAACTCGCCTTATTGTGTCTATGGAAAAGTAGCATTGTTACCATTGGATATCGCCTGACTTCTACATAAAATAGTGGGCATGGGTTTTGTAGTCCTTAGAATTAGGTAAAAGCATGAAACTGATAAGAGTGCAACACAGGCAGACAGCACACGAAGTTATCAGCTGAAAAGATTTCTGGCAGGATCAGAAGGTATTTTTGCACTTAGATATAACTAAACACATTCAATTATTATTATACAGGATTTATATAGCGCCAATTTATGCAGTGCTTTACAACATAAGGGCAGACAGTACAATTACAATACAAATGAATACAGCAGGGATTAGAGGGCCCTGCTTATTAAAGCTTATAATCTTTCAAGGGTATAACTTTTTCCAGCCAGCAAAAGCCGGACCTTTAAAATCTGGCACTCTGGAAGTGTTACATGGACATGTCACAATAATCACACGATTAGGAGCCTGCCCCATTGTCTCCTGATCAAAAAACAGTTTTTTTGATCCGGAGACAGGAGGGCACGTGGCCTGGTAAGGCTTAGGGAGGGGGGGACACTTGTTTAGCCCCCTCTTTCTTGGCCTGCCTGGCCTGTGCTCAGATCAAGGGTCTGGTAGGAATTTAGGGGGGACCCCATGTTTTCTTCCCCCATTTTTGGGGGGTGGGGTTCCCCTTAAAAGTCCTACCAGGCCTAAAGGGTCTGGTATGGCTTTTAGGGGGAACCCCATGCACTTAAAATAAAAAATGTTTACTGTTGGGTCCCTCCTGACCTTTCTACCAGACCTAAAGGGTCTGGTGTAGATTGGGGGAGGGGAACTCACGCTGAGTTTTTTTAATAAAAATGTCAGTCCTGCTGCAGTAGTTTCTATACATTGTTCAGATGTACAACTTTGCAGGTAGTTTAAGAGGACCCCCAGGCATCATATTTAAAGGATTTTTTCACATTTTTTTTTTCCCTTTAAGCAATGAAAAATGCCTGCCTCTTTAAAAACGGTATTTTTTTTACTGATTCATGTACCTCAGGGCAGTACACGAGTCCCCACACCCCTTTTATGGCCCATAACTTGCATATAAGCCTGCAAAATGGGCACTTTTTAATTTACAAGTTCGAGTCCCATAGGCTTGCATTATGTTCAATGTTCGCGGTAGAAATTTCTTTAGGTTTGAATTTTCTACCGTGAACCAAACAGGGGGGTGTTCAGATCATCACTACCCAACACCACCATCTACTGCCTGGGATTGCGATGGCGGTCCCGAAGGACAGAGGAGAGCTGCTGACCCTTACACTATACACTATAAGCAATACATTACCTTGTGAGTGTTTTTAACCTTTTGACAATAAATTAAAATTTTTTCTGCACTCAGGTGGCGCTTTCCCCTTTTTCTTTCTGTTGGGGAGAATTAAGACTCTTCTATGCTGAGGCTACAGAGCAGATACTGCTCCTAATGAACAATAGGGGCGCAATCGCTAATTGTTTTTTCTGGTGCTTTGCCACAGAAACTGGTGCTTTGCCACAGATAGACCTAAAACAGTCTCTCTGTTAATGTGAAGCACACCTTTAATGGTGCAAGAAACTTAGAGTGAAAATCGAACGGTAGGTGTATTGTAACACTGAGAGACAGAATAGCAACAAAAAATTCAAAAGAAATGCATGTCTAACAAATTATGTACTGATTTGCATGTTCATGAGGGAAATAAGTATTTTATCCCCTATCATTCAGCAGGATTTCTGGCTACCAGGTGTCTTTCATACAGGTAAGCAAGAAGCAATCTCTTAAAGGGAGTGCTGCTGATCTCATTTTATTATGTGTATGAAAGACACCTGTCCACAGGAGCAATCAAACAATTAGATTTCAAACTCTCCATTATGGCAAAGACCAAAGAGCTGTCCAAGGATGTCAGGGACAGGATTGTAGACCTACACAAGGCTGGACTGGGCTACAAAACTATCGCCAAGCAGCTTTGTGAGAAGGTGACTGTAGCAAGCATACACCCAGAGATTGACGCGGTTCAACCATTTTGGCTCCAATCTCCATCTTGGCAAAGGATCCTCCATCTTCTACAAACACATCCCCCTCATCCTCATTCTCCCCCTTCCTCTCTGTTCATACACAGTGACATATGGCCTGTGTGTTAGAAGTGTCACAGGCCGGCCATAAGACCCCCAAGGGAGCTGGGGTCTCTCTGTTCAAAGAAGCTGAGTAATCTAGCACATCATAACAAGATAACCCAAGCCTTCCCCTGAGTTCAAACACATTCCAGAGGAGTCGAGACTAGATAACCTTTTTAAAATCCATTTTTTTCCCTATGTCTCATATCTTGGAATATGAGAGACAACAGCCGTAGAGAATTATTTAAAGCAGAATTCTGGGCAAAAAGTTTTTCGTTCCATGCAGTGGGGTTGTACTCACACTGCATGGACTAACGACTCATTTTTGTCTAGGGGTGATAAGAGTGAAGATATACTTACCGAATCTGCAGATCCTCTGAGCACAAGACTGGTTCCTGCCTCTTCTGCCCCCCCCTGCACGCTAGCAGTCTTGTGAATGAACTGTTCATGACATCATCACACCCATAGACTGGCTCTGGGCATGAGGACGGCAGGAACAATCCACCGCTGGACATGGGGGAGCATGGTTTTCCAGAGAATCAGAGGACAGGATAAGTATAGCTTTTCCCCAAACCCCTGGACAAAATGAGCTGTTAACCCATGCAGTGCAGGCACAGCCCCACTGCATGGGAAAATAAAAATTTTACATGGAGTTCTGCTTTAAGGGAAGTAAAAATAGCCTGTAGTTTAGTAACATCACTTAACTCCCATGCATTCCAAGAACACAAAACAGAACCTTTATATATCACCATCTTAGTATATAGAGTATGAGGGTACAAAGGGCAAAAAGAGCCCATATAACTATTAAAGCATATTCAACTTTCATCAGTGTACCTTGGTTCCAAAATGGTAATGATAATGGACATGCTGATCGGCATATTTTATGTTAATGGACACTCTGATGGTCACATTTATATTAAGGGGCACTCTGATGGATACATTTTATGTTAAGGGGCAGTCTGATGGGCACATTCTATGTTGTGCCCATCAGAGTGCCCCTTAACATAACGTGCCCATCAGAGTGCCCCTTAACATAAAATATGTCCATTAGAGTGCCCATTAACATAAAATAAGGGGCATGCTGATGGGCACATTTTATGTTAAGTGGCACTCTGATGGACATGTTATGCTAAGGGGCACTCTGTTGGGCACATGTTATGTTAAGGGACACTCTGATGGCACGTTATGTTAAGGGTCACTCTGATGGGCACATGTTATATTAAGGGGCACTCTGATGGGCACATGTTATGTTAAGGGGCACTCTGATGGGCACATTCTATGTTGTGACCATCAGAGTGCCCCTGTAAGACTACACCCTACCTTGAGGGCAGACAGGATCTGTGCTGGGATCCTTGCTGGATGCTTGTGTACAGGCAGGGAGAGAGAGCCGGAGAGACAGTTAGCTGAAAGGGCAGGGCACACACATGATGTTATGTTGCCGTGACGACCACCCCGTTCAGTGGCGAATCTGTCATTGCAGGCTGGCGGTCCTGGTGGCAGCGCTGCTGGGGCTGTTCACGGACCACAATCCATCATTTAGTGACAGCTGGTCTAGAGGCTTTAATAAGTTGATCATTATCATCCAACCATTTAGAGGCTGCCATGGGTGTATAGAAAAAAATGTATAGCATCCTGAGCAACAACCTGAAGTTATGCAGAGTATAATGTAGAATATGTTATGTCCAGCTGCCGTAGACGTTTAATAATGCTTAATATCAGCACATGCACAAGGAGGGCATGAAGGAAGAACATAGCCACTCTAGAACAAGAAGTCTGAGAAAAGCTTGTATTTGAAAAAAATTATTTTCTTACCTAACTACAATATGCAAAGGAATGTAAAGAAAATGTTGAAAAGTGCCAGTAAAAGCGATCTTTTGCATTCTCCAAGCCCAGAGCATGTAAATATAGGGGCATCTTGATAATTAAATCCATTAGCTGATTTAAACTTCTTCTTTGCCTGAAACATGAAGGCAAAGCAGGTTTCCAATAGGCAAATTTCAACTTGTGATCCAAAGTCAACATCTTAGGCTTAACCTTCCCTTATAACCACTTTCCAGCCACTAATATATGTGACACAGGAAAGTCACAGGACGGACAGAGATTTCTTTAATGGGTGGACTGTAATTGACAGTGGGCTTCCCTTTCTCTATGTTGAGTTAGATGGCGGTGCCCAATTGGGAAATATTGTAAGTCTCTGGGACAAACCAAAACAGAGTTTTTGTTCACTAAAATGCACCAGTGAGCTGTTTATAGGACATTATATTCAGATTTGGCAGTGTTTTGTATAAACATTGGCAAAGGAAAGGGTCGCCTTAAGTTTAATAAGAATATCTTTCCTGGCAGCAGACATTAGATTTTTCTAATCCTCCGTCTTCTATTTAACCATTTTGTGGCCAAAACGTGACAGATTTTGTGTTGTGAAATGTGTTGTGATGATGGCTGACATTAGATTTTTCTAATCCCCCATCTTCCATTGAACCATTTTGTGGCCAAAACGTTTTCAGTGCTCACAGCCTAGGGAATTCTGTGAGCTGACACTTAAGAGTGTCATAGCAACACCAGTAACAGTTGTTATTATGTACAAATTGGCATTTATCCAGAAAATGTTTATGAAATTAGTAATTGTTTTTATCCATTCCTTATATAAAGTGTTTCTGTGCATCAAAGGTAATTCAACAAACAGCTAAGTACACAGCTGAAATGTGTTGTGATGATGGCTGACATGCTGCCATTGTCGCTTGTACAGGCAAGGAGCATTCATAAACAATAAGCTAAGTCGCTTATTGTTTATGAACGCTCTGTGTGTCTGTGTGTCTGAAACATGTTAAAAGTCTCTGCTTTTTTCCTGTGTAATTTATTTTATTGATCAATAGAAGAAGAAGTAGAAGCTGCTGTGGAATATGGCAGTGTGATCTGCTATCCATTTTTTCTTACACAGTTGGATTCTAGGACACTTTAACAAATATCGAGACAACCCTTGTACAGGCAGTTACCTCCTCTATAAAGTATAACCACAGCACTGGCATAATAAGGCCTGAGTAGATAAGTTTTTCTGGAGCTCACAATACCGATTCATAGCAGAGGAGTACTTCTCTCACAATTAATAAAACAAATTGTTTAAAATAATTGTTTACATTCATGGGTTCCAAAAAGCAAGGGTTCACTTAAAAGGTTACTGGTAGTCTCAAACTTACTGAGACTACCAGATTTTGAAATAATAACACCAACGTACAAAATTAAAAAAAAAAAAAAAGTAAAGGTTCACTTAAAAGGTTACTGGTGGTCTCAAAGTTACTGAGACTACCAGATTTTGAAATAATAACACCAACGTACAAATTGTGCAATACTGGAATGCTGTTGTTGCCTCATCAAATGCGATTATGCAGTCAGACTACGAACTTTGAATGACTAGGATGCATTGTGGTAGATAGTGTTTTGAGGTTATAACTATGGCCATAACTAACTATAGTCAGCCTTCTTGGGTAGGGGACAATTACTTTGTATTTGGTTATATAGAGCAACCCTAGATTTATTAGACTGTCATAAACATTAAAGTGGCCAATATAATTTCTGCTGCTTTTTGATCTTAGTGCTAACCCCCTCTTCTCTCATATCAAAGCTCTATAGCAATACATAGACAGAAGCTGTGAAAACGTAGACTATAAATCAGATTTTGAAGGTAGTGTCTGTCTGGATACAATTACATCATCCAGCCTTCCCTCATTTAGGAAATATTTTTTTCTCTTTTGGTTGAGGTTAGCCAAAAGATAAGAAAAAAGAGTTCCAGTCAATAGGGAAAGGAGGAATGAAAAAAAGGGAAAGTGAGAGTAGATAAAGTCCATTTTTACTGGGTTTCACAGCTGATAGCTAGGTTTTGCTCCTCCCCCCTCCTCTTCTACTTTTGACACATTATATTTTTGGGAGGAGTGGGTACCTGGTGTTGATGTTCACCCCCCCTTCCCTGCTCACAGCTTTCTGGGACAGGTCACAGGTTCCAGAAGACTGCGGGACCATTTACAGGGTGCAGCACGACTCACGCTTTTGCAGTAGGAAATCAGCTGTAAAGTTGCAAGAAGTCACAACCAGCTTTCCACACTAAAGATGCTGTTAGTGATAATCTAGGTTTCTTAGTTCAAGCTTTTAAAGAACAACAAAAGTTTTAATCCAAGAATCTTGGCATAGGTGGGAAAATACATGGAATTCTAATGTCTGAAATTGTATTGATTTTTTTTATCCTGTAAAAATAATTGAGATGTCGCTAGCAGGACAGATGGTTTTGAGAATGTACACTGTCATCATGACTGGTGTAGGGGGGGGTATACATTTTTATCAGCTATTGCAACTCCTACATATAACATACTCTAATTAACAGATTAATTAATATTGTTGTTGTTGCAGTGAGACAAGAACAGAACTTCCAAGACAAAGATTCCCAGTTTTACAGATTCTTTAAAGTGGATCAGTTTCTAGAGCCAGCACTAGGTGACCGAGATACAGATGATGAACTTCAGGAGTCTCTGGTGTTCCTTGCACAACTAGGACCAGCAGCATTGCTCACCATGATTCTTCGAAAACCGTGAGTTTCCTAGTGTTTTACTTCTGTAACTACCTTAAGAATATACTGTATATATAAAAAGGGGTTCATTTAGGAATGGACATGAACTGCTCATGGTGGAAGGAAAGAAAATCAAATCACCTATGGGCTGCTTTAGTATTTGAGCAGAGGTATTTATGAGGGAGGATTGTATACTTTTACGTAAAATAAAGGTCTACAGCAGTCTGCATTGCATAAACAGCTTGGCAGTAAGAAGTTTCTTTTTTGAAGAGAAATACATTTTCACTAAAAATGATCTGCTCACTGATGGACATTTTTTATGGTTTCCAGCCCATGTCAGCGTACAGAAGAAGAGTTGGAGGTCATCTTCGAAGAGCTATTACATATTAAAGCAGTCTCCCACTTTTCCAGTTCGGTCAGTAACTTTGTAGATTTTTCATTTAAATGTGTGATTACCTACCACTGAATTTGATTTTCATACATTGTTGCTTTTCCTTAGGAAATGGGTAAACACTGTTTTTATTTTATTTTTAACCAGTTGAGGATATTGGGCTTGCTATACATGCCCAAAAAACGTAATCAAAGTAGACAAACCTGAGTAGTATACCCACTGCCTTCCAAACCCCACTTTCTCTGTACTTGCAGGCAATTCCAATAGTAAAGCCTGGAGTTATTTAAATGCAGCATCTGTAGAATTTTTTGCTGTCAAAAATGACCATCTGACACAATGTTTATCAAGACATGGAACAGATACATACAAAGTAACAATGTTACTTTGTATTTTCTTTGTATAATTCATCTGGAGATCAGGAATGAGCTACAATATGCATATGTTGTCAGTTAAAGCTACCTGAGAAGTTTTTTTTTAAAAAAAGAAAAGTTTTCTTTTTCTTCTTTTTAAAATGTTTCTCTGTTTAACCCCTTGTTAATCCCTCATCTATCTTCTGTTCCCTGAAACTATTATTATTTTGTGTTTTTGTTTTGCTCACTTCTATTTTATTAACCATTAGGCCCTGATCACATCTGCCATCTTGGGATCTCGGGCAGAATCATTGTAATTCTGCCTGTGATCTCAAAACACACTACAGTAGTGGCAAAACGCACCACGTGTGTTAAGGTGCCATTTATTTTCAATGGTATCTAAACGAGGTGCATTGCTGCAGTGACTGTCATGTGATAAGTCGTGCTGCAATAATGGCAAACTGCATTGCATGAAGCTTCTTGCTCAAAAAAAGCTCCTGTTCCTTTTTGGATGACAAGATTCTTGCTATGGGGTTTGTCATGATTGCAGAATGATTTATTGTGCTATCATCAACATGGCAGAACTGTTTAGGTGCCATTGAAAATGAATGGCACCTGAGCACACATGCATTTTGCCACTAGTGCAGTGTATTTTGAGATCGCAGGAAGAATCACAGAGATTCTGCCTGAGATCCCAAAACACCAGGGCCTTAATATTTCAACTATTTTTCAATTCTGGTAATTTTGTTTGTTTATGTTATAGTCAAAATAACATTTTAAAAAGTCTTTAGTTCATTCATAAATAAATCTGTAAAGCTTTGCATCAGAATCATAATGTTTATGTTATTTTAACTACTTCCCGTCCGCCCTATAGCTTAAGTACTGCTACAGGGTGGCACAGGTGTAAAAATCACATATATACGTGACTTTGCAGTTCCGGGTAGGGGTGTGTGCGAGGCACGCGCACGCCCTACCTGCGTCGCCATTTGCAACCTCGGCTGTCAATCACCGGGTCTTGGCTGATGATTACTCACCGGTGCCCAGTGATTGCCGAACATCTCCGACGAGGGGGAGAACTGTTTGTAAACAATACAGTTCTCTCCCCTGTCAGCTGCTGCACACTGATTTGCTTGGCCGTAGCGCAAACAAATGGCCTGGTCAAGAAGGGGGGTAAATCCTCTGGAGGGCAAGTGGTTAAACAAGACAAATTATAGAATAAAATTTATAATTTTTATCTACAGTAACACTATTTTGTTTTTGTAACTAACAATGTCCAACATAGAAAAAAGTGAGTAATTTTTTTTGTAATGTTTTTGTCTATGGATTCCATAAAAAATTAAATAATTTTTTCAAGGCAATGTTACAAAAAGATAGCCATGTTGATCTTTGCAGAAAATAATATAAGTATTACTTTGTTATTTCAAAGTGGTTGTAAAGGTTGATTTTTTAAAATTAAAATAACAGGCATGTTATACTTGTGCAAGGGTAATGCACAGAACAACCGTGAACTTTCTCTTCTGGTGTCCACACCAGCACTGGCCGCTCTTTCTCTTCTCTGAGTGTGCTCGTGTGGGTGCGCTTCTGAGCCAGGCTGTGTGCATCCACAGACACACACAGCACAGCTTGGCCCCAGCCCCTGCTCCCTCCTCACAGGATTTGATTAACAGCAGCAAGATGGCTCCCACTGCTGCCTCTTTGTCCTGAGAGAGAGCCGTGATGCTGCAGACGGGCACAGTGCTGGATCGAAAGAGGAGCCAGGTAATTATTTAAAGTGGTTGTAAACCCTTACATATACCCAGTGAAGTGACTAGCCTCAGGTGATACACAGAGATGAAACAAAGGAAAGAAAGGAGAGGGGTGCAGGACTAAGTTCAGCATTAGGTGTACAGTTTATTAGCACAATGACAATTGGCAACTTACAAGAATTAAAAAAGAGATAGGCATGTCACCAATGACGTGGTCCAGACTACCGGGAACCGAAGGAGGACAAGAGGTGTGCAAGCGTCAGGGTTGTAGCTGGAGAGAGGATCTTGGAGCGGCCGGCTGCCGCAGGGAACCAGCGTGGAACGCAAATGGCGCAGGGGCGGACGTGACGTCAGCATTGGAAAGTGATGACGTGGATCCATGCTTGGACACCTCTTGTCCTCCTTCGGTTCCTGGGAGTCTGGACCACGTCATTGGTGACATGCCTATCTCTTTTTTAATTATTGCAATTTGCCAATTGTCATTGTGCTAACAAACTGTACACCTAATGCTGCACTTAGTCCGGCGCCCCTTTCCTTTCTTTCCTTTGCTTTGCTCCGAGGGTGCTGCCACTGATGCTGCCATTTGTCAGTTTGCCATTGTGAACACTCATAGTCCCCCCCCCCCTTAATATGGACTTTGTTGATGGACATTTTGGACTTCCTTGTAGCTCTATCATCCCCTCCCGTGTCAAATCTGTATATAGAGATGAAACAAATCATCCTGCATAAGTTGTACCTTTTTATATGTAGCCATCTGTCTTGTACATCCATTCAAAGTGCAGAATTTGCACAGAATCTCTCAGCTCTTGAAAGCAGGATGCAGGGAGCTGAAGTTACACTATGCAGAGCTCAGTGAGAGCTGATTGGATGGAAGGGACACACCCCCTTCAGACAGCACACAGGAGCAGAGCTGATGCTGTCAGCCATAAGCTGTGTGCTGGAGCTCCCTCCCCTGGTACCATTTTTCTCCTGGTGTCAGGAAAACTTGGTAGAAATGATTCATGGTGATAACAGAGGAACAAGACAGCAGAGAGAAATGACACATAGTGCCCTGGATTGAGGCAAGTACACACTAGAGGGATATGCTTTGTTTATATTTCATGTCTGAGGTTCACAGCCACTTTAAGGGGGAGCTGGGGGGAGGTAATCATGGAAGACTTTATACCTTAATGCAGAGAATAAATTAGGCAAAAAATCTTATGCTTTTAGAACCACTTTGAGTAATTGCAAAGTTAGCGTGAGAGCTAAAGTTGTTAAAGTACAGGTCTACTTTCTACAACAAATTGTATTTTCTCCCCTATTGTATATCAAAAATTAGTCCTCAGATGCAGCATGGTTCTGTTGTAGACTGCCTGGCTTTTCACTGCCCCAGGTAGTGTTTACGTACAATTTTCATCCTGGCACCTGTCCTTCAATCTATTATAAGCTCTGTAGAGATAAATGGTAGAGCTGAGATAGGTAATGATGACATGACATGCCTTATGCAGGCCATAGACGGGTTGTTTATCGGCCCAATTTTCATCCGCATGAAAAATCGCATGAAAATAATCACGCCGTTAATGGGGTCAGCCCGTCAGCCGTTTTTCGCATATCTTCTCATTTATTTTTATCGGTCATGTTGGAAAATCCACAAAAAACGTCCGATTTTTCATTTATCGGAGAAAATTCGGCCAATAAACGACCCGTCTATGGCCTGCCTTACTTGTATATTATCTTCATGCCTTACTTGTATATTATCTTCACAAATGTGGTTGAGATTAGGTTTAGGCCTATTGTGCATTCAAATACTATCTGAAATGAATGTGCAAGATAAAAGATCATGGCTATTTTTTTTTCTTTAAGTGAAATTCAAAGTGAAAGCTTAATTGAAACCTCCTTCAGTTTTATAGTCTTACCTCCCATTTCTTGTTATGGTACACGTGCTGGGTGTCCAAATAACAATACAGTTCACAAGTTGCTGGATTTTGACCACGCTGCCCACGGTCTGTACTACTCATGTATGAGATCGCTGGAGTAATTGGCAAATAAGTGCCTTTCCACTAAAAAAATATATATTTAAAGGCATTTTCAAGTGAAAGACAGTTAAAAGCAAATCATAACATAAAGCTCTACAGGACCATATAGAGAAATAAAGGGCTGCCACAAAATACAAACGTAGAGCTGCATATTGTTGGTGTGCTAAACTTTTAACTACTACATGTTTGCCTTTTCTAAATTATACTAAACAATTAATTTTCTTTTGCAGGTAAAAAAAGAAATAGCATCTGTGTTAGTTTTTGAATCTCATGCTAAAGCAGGAACAGTGTGTAAGTATTAAATCAAATGAAACATACACACATATATCTGTAAGTAGAGAACTTTCATTTAGGTTGTTTTCATTTTTATTCTGAATGAGTTAAGAGATATCACAAACATACAATATCACAAATGCATTATTGTCATAGACACAACAGCAATACAACAATAATAAAGGGTAATAAATAAATTATTACTATATCTAAATATCCTTTTCTTCTGTAAGGTAAATATGAAATATTGCATATGGTTTTTGGTATTTTCAGTTCAAGCCACCAGTGAAGCTATGAACATATTTTCACATGTTTTTCCAGATAGTCTTGATAGTTTAGTTCAAAAATGTCTGTTGTTTATGTCGTACACCCCAGAAAGGGGCCACTGGTGAAAGTAATGCTCTTCTGCAGGTTTAATGCAGTCACAGTCAGGCACACAGCATTTCCTCCATTCTGCAGGCTTGAATACAACAGTCTAGGGATGTCTTTTTAATGTTATTGCAAGTTGAACTTGGGTGGGGTGGAGGGAACATGGAATACCCCAAAAGTTTCTGAACTAACTGTTTTGAAGACTCTTCTCTTCACACTGAGCTGTAAAAAAAAGTCGCATTCAACTCTCTAGTGACTGAATGGTGGTTTTGACTTTCTTTAGAGAACTGAAAACTGCAAGAATAACCCCCAATTTTATACATTGTAAAATAATTAAAGTTACATCCAAGCACATAAAATCCCCTCAAATTTTTTTGAGGCCCCCCGCCCCCACATATATGCATGTACAAATGTAAACACGTGTGTCACAGGTGCCTACGCAGAAAAACTTTGATTGCAATACACATGTTACATATCGCTGCACACACTGGAGTGAAAGAACTATTTCTAGCACCAGACCTCCTTCGTAAAGCTAAACTGATAACATATAGGGAGCAGGGGCGGACTGACCATTTGGAAACTCGGGCACTCGGGCCCAGGGTCAGTAGGGGGCCCCATGAGATGCCCCTGGTACCTTTTTCATAGCCTTTTTTTGAGTCTCGGCAAGGACATAGGGGCCCCATGATCCCCTATTGCCCGGGGGCCCCATGAGTTGTCAGTCCGCCCCTGATAGGGAGCTTTTAAAGAGTTACCAATGTAAAATATAGGGTACTAAAGTTTGTTGTCATTTCACGGGCGCACCCAAATTTAAGGTTTGACATGTTGGGTATCTCTTTATTCGGTACAACCTCATCTTTCATATTTTACCTAAAAAGTGGGTAATTGTATTCGTATGCCTTAAAATTAACTTTAGTGTATTTTTTACTGAAATTTTGTATTTCCTAGACCTTTGCAGTAATATTGTGTGACATAAAAAATTGCAACTACCACTATTTATAGGGTGTCTGCTTTCAGAAAATGTATCATGTTTTTGGGTTTATGCAATCTTCAGTCCTAAAATGATTTTTTAAAAGTATGCAAAAAATGCAAAAAATGCAAAAAGAGCTCTGGCAGCAAAAAGGTTAATGAATGTTTATTTATAAAATAAAACAAACAAATATAGAAAAACATCAGCTTAAAAATGTATAAACTTAAAAAATAAAATACTATTGACCAAAAACTATTATTGTTGCCCCTTGAATAGGGGTATTAGTGTCAAGTATAGAATTTTGTAACAATCTCTATTTTTCCCATTCAATTTTCTTTTTTTGCAGTATTTCACCAAGGTGATATAGGTACTTCATGGTACGTAATCTGGAAGGGATCAGTGAATGTCGTTACCCATGTCAGGGTGAGTTCAGCTTATTTTATATGCATTAAATTTTACCTATTTAAGAGACTAAAGCAGAATTTTATGTTAAACAGGAAGTTCCGCTTTTAAGAAGTCTCCCCTTCCTCTAACATTATTAGAGGTTTATGTTTTGGGGGGGGGAGCGGGTATCTAGTTTTGCCAGTTCCATTGGAATCGCCTAGAATATTCCACCGGATGATTCCCTCACCCTGCCTGCAACCTCTTCGGACACGTCACAAGTCCCAAAAGGCTGTAGGACCATTAACACAGCACAGTGCACCTTGTGCATGCATCGCGAGAAGCTGGCTGTGAAGCTGCAAAGAGTCGCAGCCGAATTCCCACAGTAAACATGCCAGCACCGGGGACCCAAACACCAGCAAAGAACTGGCCCAGGTGAGGACGTCGCTGGATCCCTGGATAGGTAAATGTCCTTTTATTAAAAGTCAGCAGCTACAGTATTTGTAGTTGCTAACTTTTAATTTTTTCTCTAGCAAATGAAGATCCTCTTTAAGGCTGATTTATGATTGCTTGTTGTGAGTTACAGCAGACCATTCCCTTATATTATATGTTCTTATTCACCAGACTGTTGCGATTTAAAATCATGTGATTTGTGTGCAATTTCAGTGCGATTTCTGAAGACTTTCTTGCTAGTTCCTGTGTCACCTCCTCCCATGCTCGTCTCCAGGACTTCTTCTGAGCTTCTCCCATCCTATGGAACTCCCTACCCCAATCTGTCCGGCTGTCTCCTAATCTATCCACCTTTAGACAATCCCTGAAAACCTTTCTCTTTAAAGAAGTCTATCCTGCTTCTACCAAGTAAACCACCATTTATTTCCTCCACCAGCTCATCCCCCACAGCTATTACCTTTTGTTTCACTAAACCCTTCCTCCTAGATTGTAAGCTGTAATGAGCAGGGCCCTCTGTTTCCTCTTGTACCAAACTGTATTGTAACTGTAATGTCTACCTTCATTTTGTAAAGTGCTGCGCAATCTGTTGGCGCAATATGAATCCTGTATAATATAATAATAATATTTGTGTAGATCTTCAATGATTTCTTGCAATTTGCAATGGGATTTTGATTATATTCTATGTATGTGAAATCGTGACAAAACTGCAGAAAAAGTAATGCAAAAACTACTTTAGAAATTGCGCTCCAGCAAATCACACATGTTAAGACATTGACATTGACATTCATTGGATGCGATTTCAGGTGCAATTTCAATTCTCAAAGCGCACCTGAAATTGCACCAGTGTGACAGGGCACTTACTCAATTAACTAGCACCAAGAACAGTAAGGATTTAGTGCAGTTGATTTACTAAAAGAGTAGAGGCTGGTTACTTAGCAAGGTAAATGTTAGTTACATAGTTTATTAGGAAAGTGAAGCTGTGTTCACTTTGATTGCCCAATCATGTGACATTAAATAAAAAAAACCACGTTGCTTCACTTTAGTGACAAAGATAAGTGAACTTTCACTTTGCGTTGTAAAAATAAATTTTTCAATGTGAAGTCTTCATTCCCCATATACAAATACACAGTAACCATCAGGAAGATGTTAATATTAAATGACTGCTATTCCATTTTTTGTTCTCTTTTACTTATCAAATGAGCCCATAAGTGATTATAAATCTGTGTAAATTAAACAGAAGTATTGCATTTTATACTTGTTTGGCAGTCGGAGGGCAAAACTGGTATTAAATCCAAAACCAAAAATGTAATACATTACAGCTTATTAATCATTAGATGTGGTGGCTGCAATAGTTTTGTTTTATGCTTTTTCCCCTCTGTTTTCACCTGGTCATCTGGCCAGTAACACACCTCCTGTATTAGTGTGCCCCTCACACTGGATGAAGGAGCATGGGGGGCACCTTTGGACAGCAGCATTGTCAAGTCATGCCCCCTGTGTACCACAGTGTGTCTGTGCATGTGAAAAATGGTTAGCTAGGGTGAAGTTCCTCTTTTGGTTAAATGACCACTCACAATCTGAATATAAGCAGACATACATAAGTGTCCATGTCATTAAAAGTTACACTTCATACCATATGATAAGTTTGGTGAAAAAAAAAATTATTGAATAAAAAATTATTCCTACTGATGCCTCCTAAGTGACCTAAATCCTAGGCAAAGGTCACATTGTTTCTGGCTACCAGAAATATTGTAGATGCTTCAAGTCCCTACAGATTGCAGCTGTCTTTTGATTTCAATCAGACAAGCTATGTTTGTAACATGCAGGGAGATAAGAGGATTAGCAGGGCACAGCCATGGTACGGTACTAGGCAGTAAGCACAGCCTGCAATAAGTAAATATCTAAAATACATAAAAAAGACTATGATTCATTTTTAAAGTGACAGTAAACCCAAAACAAAAAAAAAATATTGCAGCTTACCAATCATTAGACGTGCTAGATGCATTAGTTTTCTTTGTTTAGGCTTTTTCCCTGTTTTCACCTGGTAATCCAACAAAGAACACACTTCCTGTTTTAGAGTGCCCCCACTCTGGATGAAGGAGCACAGGGGGCACCTTTGGGCAGCAGCATTGCCAGTCTAGGGTGGGATAGTGTTTGATGTACTAGCAGATTTAAATATACCATAAAAATTGAAGCCAAACTCTGACAATACTTTATAAGCAGTTATATCAACAGTGTTTTTTTCCTTTTGGGATAAAGGTTTTACTTAAATATTTAAAAGCCGATCATTACAAGCACCCTTGTCAGTGTTAAATGGTTTGTCTCACTCCTGTATCTGTTTGATTTTGGGTGCTTCAAACAACAACACTGCTTAGGGAACATGAGAGTTGTTGACTGAAGTACTATGCAAAGGATATGTAAAGCTGCTGGGGATCCAGACTACTGCATTCTATGAAAGCAGTGGTTCGGCTCTCCATTGTACTGCAGGCACAGGGCCGAGTCCTACAGTCAAATCAAGAAGACATGCATAATAAGTATAAAAAAGTACAACTTCATCTAGTATGTGTTCTGCTTAGTCTCACATTTCTGGTTCTTGCTTAGGGTGTGGTCTCTACACTTCATGAAGGAGATGACTTTGGGGATCTAGCTCTAATGAATGATACTCGAAGAAGTGCTGCCATTGTTTCTCGAGAAGATAACTGTCACTTTCTGAGAGTGGACAAGCATGACTTCATTCGCATACTTCGGGTCAGTAAATATACTCTGTATGAAATGCATTTTATAGTACTATCAATCTATCTATCTATCTATCTATCTCAGTGTTTGTGCACTATGGGCCAGGTCCCAAATTGGGTCATGGACATGTTTAGGGTGGGTCACTATTTGATTGTATGGGCAAGCAGATATACTGACAGGAAGATTCAATGAACTACCACAGCTCTCCACTTTGAGAACTACAAGCCGACAGCCACTAAGGCTGTCAGGACTTGTAGCTAATTTATTCACAGAACACTGTGAATGAATGATGCGACCATGTGGGCAGAGCCCCGCACGGCCACGCTGTTTTTAAAAAGTGACAGCTAGTATGTGGAACTTCTCCCCATACTTCTGTCACGGGGAGGGGATCGGACATCGGCTGCAGCATTGGGAACATGTTACATGTTGCACCCTAGAAACAGGTGGAACATGCAACATGTTCCCAAAGGTGAACTTATCCTTTAAAAAGTTTAAGAGCCCCTGATTTAAATCTTCCTAATATATATATACCTACAACCTATCTTTTAGGACGTTGAAGCTAACACCGTCCGTCTAAAGGAACATGGCAAGGTGGTATTGGTGCTGGAAAAAAATCCACAGTCAACTGGGAACAACTTACAAACGGCAGTACCCTGCAATCACAAGTGAGTACACCAGATGGCAATAGATTGGCTGAGACCATGCATGTAAAGCTATAGTTCATTTAACTTGCAAAGCAAAGTTCTCGCTAATTGGGAAGTTCCAATATTGAAGGGTTATGTTTTGGGGGGGGGGTTGGCGGGTACCTAGTTTTGTTAATTACTTGCTCCCACTTCTGCTGGAATCGCTTAGGCAATTCCACCTAAAGTTTACTTCCCACCATGTCTGCAACCTTGGGGTGGCTGAGGGACCATTCAGACAGCACAGTGCGCCTTGTACGCTTGCAGTGGGAGGCTGGCTGTGAAGCTACAAGGAGTCACAGCCGTGGTCCCATACTAGACATCCCAGCACCGGAGACCCAAAGACTAGTGAAGAACCGGCTCAGGTGACAACACCACTGGATCCTTGGGCAGGTAAGTATCCTTTTATTAAAAGTCAGCAGCTACCGTATTTGTAGCTGATGAAATTTATTTTTTTCCCTAGAGATTGAAATAAATGCTTTAAAACAATAGTTATGGTTATTTTCAGGATATAGTTAGAAGAGTTAAAAAATATTCATAGGAGAATCATATATCTCATTATCCACCAGTTTTGTGCTAATGAATGTAAACACCCCAACATAAAGAAGTAATCAGCTTATTCCAGGGCCCGTGTTGATTTTAGTACAAATGATAAGAAGATCAAATGTAATATGAGAGAAAGTTAATGTTGTAAAATCTACTTATAATTGAATGGATAAGAGATGGATTAAGATTGTTTTATATCTGGAATAATAATCTGAGAATGTTGAGCAGTAAAATGTGATGATTTTTAAAATCCCATGCAAAAACTTTTACTGAAGATTTAACATACAAACCAATATATACTTCTCAAAAGATATTTTAATTATTGTGTGTTGGTATTGTGTGGTTATATTGGTATGCAACCAATGATAAAAATGTACTGTAAAAATTATTTTATGAGGTCCTGTAAAGCAGAGCTCCACCCAAAAGGGGAAGTTTCGCTTTAAGCCTTTGTCCCCCGAGCCCCATTAAGGATTGGCACCTTTGGGGAGTGGGTACCCGAATTTGACAGGTTCCCACTTCCATTGTGATTGCTTAGGTGATCGAAAGTGGAAGTTGTCCTCCCCCCCTCCCTCCCCGTAGTCTTCTGGGACATGTGACAGGTCCCAGAAGACTACGGGGTCATTCACAAAGCGCAGTGCTTCTCACGCATGCACAGTGGGCACCCGGATGTGAAGCCGCAAGCTGTTACAGCCAGGTGCCCACAGTGAAGATGCCGGTGCCAAGGAGAGAAAATGGCCGGTGAAACCGCTGGACCAAGGGACAGGTAATTGTCTGTATTTTAAAAGTCAGCAGCTACAGTTTTTTAGGTGGAACTCCTCTTTAATAAGAACCTTTTGTATGTATTAAAGGATAAGTTCACCTTTTGACAAAAAAATGATAAATGCACATTTATTTTGCAAATACAAAATGTGCATTTATTATTTTTTGTTGCAGAAGCCTGTAAAGCATTGCACCAGCGATCAGCAGATCACTGGTGCCATTTAGGTCTCCTGCAGACCTATCAGTATATCTTCTTGCCTATACGAGATGTACAGGCAAGCAGATATTCTGACAGGAAGAATCAGTGAACTACCATGGTGCTCCACAGCGCCATGGTAGTTCATTGAGAACTACAAGCTGACAGCCGCTAAGGCTGTTGAGACTTGTAGTTTTCTCATTCACAGAGGACTGTGCATAAGTGACGCAGCCAGGTGAGTGAAGCCACCTAAAAAAAAATTTTGACAGCTAGCGGGAGGGAGAAGATCCCCCGCTAACTGTCAAAGCAGAGCATCAGAGGGGAGCGGGGGCCGGTCCATTCATACAACTTATATGTGGTTGTAACATGCTATAAAAGGTGAAGTTATTCTTTAAATAGAGGCCTCTATTATCTATACAATAAAGCATATTTGAAGCCTCTGTATTTATTTCTGTATTACAGTCAGACTGCATATATAGTAATATACAGCATATGTTTGTATTTCTGTCTATTTTTACATGAAGTACTGCAACAAATATTAAAATACTCTGTGGTGGCACCACTGCTCTCACACACAAACACTGATTCAAGTTTCTAGCGGTCCGATGCTCTCCTTGCACACTGCTCCAGTCAGTAGCACTCAAGTTCCCTGAGCAGTTCTGTTGATTGGAGCAGTGTGCAGAGGGGAGTGTTGGATCACTGGAAACCTGAGGGAAATTTACAGTAATAAATACAGAGGCTCACCTGGGCTTAAATAGTTCTTCCTGACGGAAGTGCTGCAAAGCCAGGCTGGTTATCAAGAACCTTTCTGCCTAATGACAAAGTCTCTGGCCTTACATCAATGAATTTAGGGCACCTAACCTGTACATATACCACTACACAATTTGCAGAAATCCACAAAACGAAGTGAATAGATGTTCCATTATGTTAATTACTACGTTTGTTTAGTTCCTGTGTACCTCTTTTCAGTACTTACAAAAAGTCCCAAATAAACTTTGTAAAAAACTGGAAATAGAAATCCAGGCAAATGTAAATCCTTGATTCTTTGAGGTAAGGACACAAGATGTTCAATGGCAGATGTCTGTGCTCTCTAATGAGAATGGTTGCCCTCTTTTTTTTCTGCTGTATAGCCACATGGGAGTGCTAAGAACAGCAGCACTCACAGAGCATCATCCAGTAGCGGTCTGTGGCACTGTACTGCTGATGATGAAATTCATCATTAGCTTTTACTACTCAGTACTGGGCAAGGGCCGCTTTGTCTCCTAGTTTGTACAATTGAAAAGAAACATATTTTCTATTATACTATAGCAGAACACTCCGTTTCCAGTTTCTTTTTGTGATTCCTGAACTTTCTATTAGATTTCCCCGGTGAACTTTGATTTGGAACATCGATTTTCTGAATTACCACGCCTTAATTATCACTACTGTAAAAATCTGGAAAATCTTGGCAATAAACTGATTTAGCTATATCACTGTGCTCTTGCATTGTATACTATTGTGTTATTGTGTCATTGAGAACATCATACCTTCTAGGTACACAGTTATGTCTGGTACAGCTGATAAAATTCTGGAACATTTGCTGGAAACAATGAGGTTGGATTCAACACTCAACAATCCTGAAGGTAATAATCTCTATCTAGGTATAACATCTAATAAATAGGTTATATCTTTTATGAAATGTTGTGCTTAGAAAAATGCTGTTGATGACCTGTCCTTTTTAAAATACTAGTTGCCTGATTATCATGCTAATTCAATGGCTTTATTACGTTGCACTTCCTTAGTTGCTGACAAGTATGAACCAGGAGTTCTGAATTCGCTCTGAATTGTTCCAAGTCAGTGAATTAGAAAATATGGAAGTTATTACATCAGCATGGCAGCTAGTGGATCTGACTGAAAATTTGCTATGTTAAGCCTTGTTTACACAGGTGTCAAGGGGTCTGTAAAAAATAGTCATTGAGGCGTCACTATCTATCAAACTTGTTCATTAAAGGAAATGGGACTGTGGCACTGTAACCCCATTCAAAATTACATTTCAGCAAAAAAAATAATTCTTCAGTAGGTGGCATTATTGCCGGGTAGACACTGACACACATGTAAACTTAGCCGAACAGGGAAGATCTGAAAACATAAGTTTGATAAAGCAGTACCCTTAAAAATTTACTTTTTGTCTTGAATTCCCCCTGAAAAATGTTGGTGAATCCCCTGTGCCTTGAGCCTCATAGCTGTATATTTGTCGTGTGAGATCACATAAGGCACTACTGCTCCTAAATCCTAGTCTCTGGAGATTTAGAGTGAGATTTGGTGATGTCACCACTGTACTTCTCACTGTTCTCCTTGCCATAGAGGAAGCCTTACCTGAGAACCTGCAGTGCAAGGATCTCTCTGCTTCAGCTTGAGTCATTCTGTAAGTCTGTGCTTCCTCTGCCTCTCCTGTACAGACCTGCATCTCTCAAATACAGGTTGTCTGAGAACTGTGGAATCTATTCAGATATGAATGCTCAATAGAAGGTTTTCTATATTACACAACTGGTTTTATAATATTGACAGGATTTCTTTTTTTGTAATAACATTCTGTATTTTCTTTCAGACTCTTTTGCTGGTGATTTCCTCTTGACTCACAGTGTATTCATGCCAACTGCTCAGTTTTGCCAAGCACTGCTCCATCAGTATCCTAGCAAACTATGCAAATAAGCTGCTTATTGCAAACAATCAGATTCCTTTTTAACTTTATGTATGACTGGAAGATGTGACCTTAAAGTAGAACTAAACTCCCAAAGAAAACTATATTATATATTATTTAGCGGTAGGTTGTGTTTAAATAGGCAAGGGGCAACCATCTTTCAGCGCTAAACAAGATGAAAATTCATAAACAATGCAATGTCCCTTTGTAGTTCGACATGAAATGAGTATTTTGGAGGCCTTGCTCTGAGCTCCATTGAGGCATAGACAGAAAAATTCAGCCATGGAGGACCAGGAAGTGCTTGAATACCTGCAATAAAAGATTATTTCCAGGGACCTCGTGCAAATGTAGGATAAAACATTTTACAAAACATAATAACATTCTGAGCTGCAAAACATTTTTTTGGTAAGAAAGTTTAGATACACTTATGGCTCTTAGGGCAGCAACTCCACATTACACTAGCTTTCAAAAATCAACTCCAAGCATAGGACCTAAAGCTAATGTCTAATAAAAACTCAAAAAATCAAATGTCTGGTTTCATGTAATGGCTTATAAGTGGGCTGACCTGATAAACTTGTCTTTGCCTAAAGCCAAAAACATAAGGCTTGAATTACCCTGTTATCCTCTGCCAACTGGTGGAGTGGATTGTTGCCTGTAAGCCATTTTTAATGTTGCCCACAATGCTCCCCCTTGGCTGCCTATGTAAAGTAACTCAACTTGGCTTTCTTCTTTGAACTGCAGATTCCGATGCTGATACAGAGTTACATATTATTTAGCAAAAAGTACAAATAACAAACCAAACTGATATAATACATTTTATTTCAAGAAGGCAGGTCACATATATTTTTTTATTATTTTAAAATTGACAATTAGTGGCAATAAACGTTAAGTACTGTAAATAGAATAATCCAGCAGTCACTAAAATAAGCATTTTTGAAATCACCTGTTTTTCCCAGTCTGTTTCAGGAGTGTAAAGACCTCTTACTATAATTTGGTTATGTTCAGTCTTGCCTGGCTCTCAACACTTTTCTTTTTCCTCAAACTGTAATGAACCCAGATGACAGGTACTGCCTGAGTGACCACTTAAAAATAGTCAGGTAAAATATCTCACAAAGAATGGGTTGAACTTTTAAAATTCAAGGAAAGAGGTGTTCCTAATTTTTCCTAATTAAAAAAAAAGAAGAAAATCTTTGATTCCACCCTTCAACGTTTTTAACGCCACAAATGTTTGTCCTTTTATGATGACTTACCTTAACAAAACTTCAGATTCAATGTGGAGCCATCAGAAGTGAATGAACCTGAGAAGGCCACATACTCCTTTCACAAGAGGCAGAACATTGTACGACTCGTCAACCTCTGGGTAGAGCTTTATGGCCAGTTGCTGGAGGCTGAGCCATGTGCTAAAAGCTTTCTGGAGGTGAGTAACTTTAGTATGGGGTATTTCTGTTTGTGTCCCTTTATTCATGAGCATGTCTGGGCACATTTGTAGAGGTACTATTTCTAATGTATTTTCCAGGCTAAACAGATGTATTATTGATTATACTCAGGAAGGTCTTGTAGGAGACTATACTAGTAAAGTTTCAATCAACATTTTTTGTTGTAGGAACGTTTGTTTTTCTAATCATTACTAGGGGTCAAATCAATATTCAACTGCAGAGACAAGAACATTTTAAGGAGCAGGATGAACATTTTTTTCTTGAATGTACATATTTCTAAGTTTATGTGGTTTTCATTTGGTAAAGTCCATTCATTCCAAAATCGAATGTGAAAAGCAGATGAAATCTTGAACTACTTCCAAATGACATTTGAATGTACTGAGACTGTTTATACAAATTTTCCTCAAATTTTTTTATTTGAATCTTGTTCCAAATTCCACTAGTATATACCCAGTTAAAGTTTTACAGATGAAAATACCTGTGTCTGTGTTAAACTGGGATAGGAGCCCTATATATAAAATACAGTAGTTAAATCTACACTGTAGCATCTTCTAGCCTTACATAATAGTTTTGTTTTTTTCCTTATAGTGAAAACTGCAATCATGTGCTGTATCCGTAAGCAACTATTTAGTTTAATGTATTGTAGTCAGAACACTGAAAGCTCATCTGTGATTGGTTGCAGCACATTACTGCTGATCTTTATCCTTTGCTCTATACTATTTGGTAATTATTGTTATATTGTAATCAAATCCAATCTCATTCAATTTAACAGAAACTCTCAGAATACATCAGTAGAGACCCTCGTTTACTTGCATGTTTGAAAGAAAATCTGCAGGAGAGAAGGAAAAACAAAACGTAAGTATTTTTTACTTCAAGAGAAATTTTAGTCAGATAATTAAGTCTTGGTTGATTACTTCATGTTGGCACTTTCTACAGGTATACCTATGTAAAATATTAAAAATAAGTGTGTATACTATTTAAAATCCAGTAAAGCACTGTCTCACCCCTGCTCTACACATACTCAGTTGTCTTGCATTCTCAGCACCATGCCTAAAATCAGAGCAGTGACGTAGTCTCACTAGAGGCTGATCTGCTGACAGCTTTAAGATGAGAGGGGAAGCTAATTGTTAGCAAACTGTTATGAGTAAAGTCCTGCTTTAACCAAATGACAACTCTACTGTATATTTCTTCAAACATATGAAAGAAAACCAAGCATTTGTATTTCCTAGACCATACACTCACCAGCCACTTTATTGGGTACACCTTGCTAGTTCCAAGAAAATATCCCCCACACCATTACACCACCACCAGCCTGAACCGTTGGTACAAGGCAGGATGGATCCTTGCTTTCATGTTGTTTACACCAAATTCTGACTCTACCATCTGAATGTCGTGGCAGAACCTGTCTGACCATGCTCCTCTATTCTGACATCAACAAGGCATTTTCATTCACATAACTGCCACTCACTGGATATTTTATCTTTTTTAGACCATTCTCTGTAAACCCTAGAGATGGCTGTGCGAGAACATCCCAGTAGATCAGCAGTTTTTTAATACTCAGACCAGCCCGTCTGGCACCAACTGCCATACTAAGTTCAAAGTCACTTAAATTCTCTTTCTTCCCCATTCTGATGCTCATTTTGAACTTTAGCAAGTCGTCTTCACCACATCCACATGCCGAAATGCATGAGTTGCTGCCATGTGATTGGCTGATTAGAAATTTGTGTTATCAAGCAATTGAACAGGTGTAACTAATAAAGAGGCCGGTGAGTGTATATTGGTTTAGCATTGTTACCCTGGGCAGCCACATGATCTGAAATGTATACATTTTATTTACTTTTTGTTTACATTGGTATGTTCTGATGCCTTTTTAATTAAATAAAAATGAATGTACAGTGGAAAGATCCTTGTTTTTAATGGAGGTCGTAAATGACAATATTGTGATTTGTAGCACACTGGGAAATGTTTGTATGCTGTATTTTTGGTGCTTGACCTATACCACACCATTCTAATGGGATCTTTCAAAAACACAGTGCGCCTAATGCTGGCCATATACATTTCCATAAATGATTGCTTTCTTTTCTGATTGATCTCCTACAATAGGACTATTCAACCTATAGTTGGCAATTCATTCGAATCATATGCCACACATGGGGAATTGGATTTTGATTGATAGTTAATATATGATTATGACTTATGATCGTAAATGGATTGCATCTCCGTGTCTGCCATATAATCTCATAATCTGATTAATCGAAATCCAATTGTATTCATAAACAAGATATTTCAGTGCTGCCTATTGATGGAAAACTTTTAATAACATTCTGCTCTGGCTGATCGACTCAGTTTGATTGAGTCCAATCTAAATCGAGTCTAAATGGATTGAAAGGGAAATTTTAACTGTTGTATTGCTGACAGATTTAGTAATTATGATCAAATCAAACATTGATCTGCTAAAAAAAATCAAAGTGTGTATGGCCACCATAAGATAATTGCTGTGAGCGACTCATAAGTATATCTGTTTCCCATACAGTAATAATTACAACTGATCACTGTATAATCTTCTTTAGGCAACTTTAAAGCAATAGTAAAGTATTTTCAAAAAACAAAACCAGTGCCTGCAAGTTAATGTCATAATGTGCTAGTATGCATCCGGCTCTGTGGGTTCTGGTCAATTGAATGGCCGAGCCATGATAACATCACTTCTGCGTATGTGCATGAGAGGAACGGCCGGGGCACAACGCTCTGAACGGACAGCATACTCAGTATGCTGTCTCTTCAGAGTGCAGTGCGAATAAACTCTTGATGTCACTGGCTTCAGAATTAGTAAATATCTCCTAAATGGTACACAGTTAGGAGATAATCTTTGTACCTACAGGTAAGCTTTCCTGTAGGCAAAAGCCAGCAAGTGGTGTTTACTACTGCTTTAAAGGATAAGTTCACCTTCGGTAACATATTATATATTCCACCCGTTTTCAGGGTGGAACATATAACATGTTCCTGCTCCTGCAGTGGCTCAGCAATTTGAGCCCTGTGTGTGTCAGCAGTACCGGGAGATGTTTCCAGTACCAGCTGTCACTTTTTGAAAAGAGACATGATGTTCGGGGCTTCGCCCACATGGCTATCTTATTCATTCACAGAGTTCTGTGAATTAATCAACTACAAGTATCTACATTCTTTGAGGCTGTTGGCTTGTAGTTCTCCTCTGTTGAGTTCTCTGGTAGTTCAATGATTCTTCCTGTCAGTGTGAAACTGTACTGGCAGATAGCTTACACTGACCGATTGTAGGAGTCCTGCATGGCACCAGCAATTTGCTGATCGCAGGTGCAATGCTTTGCAGACTCCTAAAAAGAAAAAAAAATAGTGAATGAGCATTTTTTGACCTGCAAAAAACTGTGCATTTATTATTATATTTTAAAGGTGAACTTATCCTTCCAGCCATTTTTATGTTTATTAAAAGTCAGCAGCTACAAAAACACACAGATACCTGTCCCAGTATCCAGCGATGTTCTCACCTGCACTCTCCCCTCTCCCCCTTCACTCCTCCATGGCGCCAGCATGTTAGCTGTAGGCACCAGGCTGCGACAGCTTGCAGCTTCACAGCCTGGTGCCCACTGCACATGTGCGAGTCGTGCTGCGCCTCCTAATTGGTCTGGCAGTCTCTTGGGACCTGTGAAAGTTCCCAGGAGACTGCAGGAGGGAGGAGGGAGCTGAACTTCTGACTCACTTTTCCACTCCCCCCTTCCCCCAAAAGGTGCCAAATATGGAACTCCACTTTAAGGGCTTTGTTATATGAATTGTTTCTCATTCAAATGTAAAACTCAGCAGGAGCTGCAACACCCAGTGGATCTCAAGAGGACCTGCTGAATTCAAAAAGCAGGTCAAATGTAGCCTCAAAATGGTCACTACTCAACTAAAGTAAAAAAAACCAGACTTTCATTATAAGTAGAGATGAGCGAATTTCTCAAAAATTCGATTCGGCTGATTCGGCGAATTCCAGTATGAAATTCGGTTCGATGCGAATTAATTCGCTACGAATTTAACTTATTAAAAGGGTTTCTAGGCTTCAGAGAGCCTTTAAATTAGTGCAGAACACTGTACCTTTAATTTAAATGCCCTTGGAGATGAAAACAAATGGAAACAAATAGATACAATGTTTCAACCGCTGTATGGAGTGAGTGTCCCAGAACTGTCAGAAATAGTCTATTTCTGACAGTTCTATGACATTCCCTCCATACAGCGGTTTCAACCGCTGTATGGAGTGAATGTCCCAGAACTGTCATAAATAGTCTATTTCTGACAGTTATGGGACATTCACTCCATACAGCGGTTTCAACCGCTGTATGGAGGGAATGTCATAGAACTCTCAGAAATAGACTATTTCTAACAGTTCTGGGACATTCCTTCCATACAGCGGTTGAAACATTGTATCTATTTGTTTCCATAAATGCATCCATTTATGGAAACAAATAGATACAATGTTTCAACCGCTGTATGGAAGGAATGTCCCAGAACTGTCAGAAATAGTCTATTTCTGACAGTTCTGGGACATTCCCTCCATACAGCGGTTTCCGGCAAAAAGTGTATGTGCAGAGTTCCTCTATTCTGCAGATACACTTAGAGGAGCTCTGCAGATACACTTAGAGGAGCTCTGCACATACACTTAGAGGAACTCTGCACATACACTTTTTGCCGGCTTGGAATTATTCTTATTTTCATCCTACTTCTTCTTCTTCTTCTTCTTCTTCTTCTTCATCCTCATCCTCATCCTCTTCTTCTTCTTCTGAGGATGAGGATGAAGAAGAAGAAGAAGAAGTAGGATGAAAATAAGATTAATTCCAAGCCAGGAAAAAGTGTATGTGCAGAGTTCCTCTATTCTGCAGATACACTTAGAGGAGCTCTGCACATACACTTAGAGGAGCTCTGCACATACACTTAGAGGAGCTCTGCACATACACTTTTTGCCGGCTTGGAATTATTCTTATTTTCATCCTACTTCTTCTTCTTCTTCTTCATCCTCATCCTCATCCTCTTCTTCTTCTTCTGAGGATGAGGATGAAGAAGAAGAAGAAGAAGTAGGATGAAAATAAGATTAATTCCAAGCCGGCAAAAAGTGTATGTGCAGAGCTCCTCTAAGTGTATGTGCAGAGCTCCTCTAAGTGTATCTGCAGAATAGAGGAACTCTGCACATACACTTTTTGCCGGCTTGGAATTATTCTTATTTTCATCCTACTTCTTCTTCTTCTTCTTCATCCTCATCCTCTTCTTCTTCTGAGGATGAGGATGAGGATGAAGAAGAAGAAGAAGAAGAAGTAGGATGAAAATAAGATTAATTCCAAGCCGGCAAAAAGTGTATGTGCAGAGCTCCTCTAAGTGTATCTGCAGAGCTCCTCTAAGTGTATCTGAAGAATAGAGGAACTCTGCACATACACTTTTTGCCGGCTTGGAATTATTCTTATTTTCATCCTACTTCTTCTTCTTCTTCTTCATCCTCATCCTCTTCTTCTTCTTCTGAGGATGAGGATGAAGAAGAAGAAGAAGAAGAAGTAGGATGAAAATAAGATTAATTCCAAGCCGGCAAAAAGTGTATGTGCAGAGCTCCTCTAAGTGTATCTGCAGAGCTCCTCTAAGTGTATCTGCAGAGCTCCTCTAAGTGTATCTGCAGAGCTCCTCTAAGTGTATCTGCAGAATAGAGGAACTCTGCACATACACTTTTTGCCGGCTTGGAATTATTCTTATTTTCATCCTACTTCTTCTTCTTCATCCTCATCCTCTTCTTCTTCTTCTGAGGATGAGGATGAAGAAGAAGAAGAAGTAGGATGAAAATAAGATTAATTCCAAGCCGGCAAAAAGTGTATGTGCAGAGTTCCTCTATTTCTGACAGTTCTCTGACAGCTTCTTCACATGTACAGCGGTTGAAACATCTGTATCCTAAATGGAAACTAATAGATACAATGTTTCAACCGCTAAACATGTGTTCCTTCTGTCAGAGAACTGTCAGAAATAGCGGAGCTCACTGCAGGGACACTTTTTCCGGCTGATCGGGAAATATTCGATTCGCGCACCCGAAGTAGGCAAAATTTCGGATTCGACGCGAATCGACGATTTCCTGAAATTCGACTCGAATTCCGGTTCGCCTGGTTCGATTCGCTCATCTCTAATTATAAGTTTACTTCAAATGCATGTAAAACAAAGACAATCAAAGTCTGTCTATATTTTTATGTTCATTACTAAGCCAGATGTGTAACCTATCATGATATTACAAGGAATATTAGATAAAATAGGATTGAAAAAAACATACAAGTTATATGACCAAGGTCTGTGCCATCTTTTCCATCACCTTTATGACCGCTCAGGATTTGGTCACTTTTTGGAGATCCAGTTTGAAAATGGTGTTGTACATGTTGCCATTCTTATTTAATCTAAGAACTTGTGTTTTTCTCTAATCTAATTCCAGACTGGAGATCAGCAATGGAAACGTCTCTCCACAAATAAAGGTATATAAATATGAATACCCAAAGCCTGTGTCAGTAGATATCAACAGTTGACTCTAATTGTAGGCATTTAGACATGGTACACATGAGTAAACATGGTGCATTATCACAAAAACCTACACTTTTTGCTATGATTCGTCTTTGCCCCGGTCAAATACATACTGTACATTTTATTTTAGACATATATGAGGCAGTTTTAAATTTGATTAGTCATCTAAAAACAATTATTGTGTCAAACACAGCCACATATAAGTGAATAAAAGAATCTAAGTGTGAGTACCTAGCATTTCCTAGCATCTCATTTATTAAAGTATTTGAAAGATGTCACTGTTGTACCACTGCCAATAAGTTGTAATCAAGCCTGCCTTTAAAAACATACATAAAACAAAAGAAACTCAAAGATTTCTTCATTTAGACGTTGCAATGAATAATAAATAACGAAGATAAGACACGTTTAAAACATATTGCATCTGAAAAACTGTCTCTTATAATTATGACATAGATTGGCAGTAACAAATGTGACCTGCAATGCTTGCTGCTGTGTATTTTTACAAGGCAACACGTGTGTTCTGTTTTTTTTCCCCTCTTCTTCTGTGCTTCATCATCTGGATGCATTAGACAGAGTAGTGTGAATTGTCATATACCGTAATTAGCCTTGTCTCCATTCAACAGGTTTACAACTATGGGAACCTTCTTTCCAATGTAGACGAAGACCACCCCAGTAACTTGTATATCATTCGAGTCCAAGACAAAGGTAGGGTGACATGTAAAAAAAAAAGATAGTTTTCAATGATGTGTGTGTTAATACATGAAGCATTATAAAATTT
Organism: Staurois parvus; assembly: GCF_062004578.1. Classification (NCBI taxonomy): domain Eukaryota; kingdom Metazoa; phylum Chordata; class Amphibia; order Anura; family Ranidae; genus Staurois; species Staurois parvus. Next base: position 2,131,507 of record NW_028318358.1, read on the forward strand.
TATGTAGCTGCATAATAATGTGTGTTTATCCATCCCATGGGCTCAATGACATTTTCACTAGCCCTGACAATAATGTTTAAACAGATTATAACCACTTGCTATATTTGAATTTGTTTGCTATAGCCAACAATGGTTAAATATAGTCTGGGGAATCCAGTAAAGTGTTAACAACACTTTTCTGGCAGTAGGTACCCTTTAGAACTACCTGCGCTTAATATCAGGAAAGCATTTGTGCCAATGTCAACAACATGGGTGACAAATTAAAGTACTTGTAAAGGCTCAAGGATTTTTATATTCATGCATTGTATGCATGAAGGTAAAAAACCTTCTGTGTGCAGCAGTTCCCCCAGCCCTCCCCAATACTTACCTGTAGCCAGGGGCGGACTGACAACTCATGGGGCCCCCCGGGCAATAGGGGATCATGGGGCCCCTGTGTCCTCACCCAGACTCAAATCACATCCAAAAAAGCCTATGAAAGGTACTAGGGGCATCTCATGGGGCCCCCTACTGAACCTGGGCCCTCGGGCAGTGCCCGAGTACATGAATGGTTAGTCCGCCCCTGCCTGTTTCCCTTGCTCCAACAATGTGGACAAGAGCCTCGACTCTCCAGGGACTCACCCCAAGGGTGTATTTACGGCAAAGCAAACAAGGCAGTTACTTAGGGTGACATTTTTTAGGGGGGTGGTGCCGACCCCAGCAGAAGTGACACACAGGCAGCTGGTTAATGAGGATGGAGAGCAGGTGAGGCACAGCAGTATGGGCTGCGGGCTGCTGAAGGGTGTCCGACTCTTATTCCTGGATCATTGTCAGAGATCAGCGCAGAAGGAAGACAATGGGCTTTCCTGATCATGGCTCCTGGGGTGGCTGGTGGGTGAGTGCTTGAATCTCTCTCCCCTACCCAAGCACAATTTTACTCTTGTCTAGGGCAGCACACAACCAAAATACACCACTGCCTCTCCCTCCTCATTTGCTGAGACAGCAGTGGTAGCCATTGGCTCGCACTGCTGTCAATCACAGTCAGTGAGCCAATGAGGAGAAAAAGGGGGCGGGGCCAAACCACGGCTCTGTGCGTGAATGGACACGCAGAGTGGCAGCTCAAGAGCAGGCCTGCTTGGTTACCTCCATAGGGTGGCTTGCTCTGGGGCCGCTTGGCAGGAGGGAGGGATCATAAATTAAATTTATGTCCTTTTTTCCCACAAATTGAGCTTTCTTTTGGTGGTATTTGATCGCCTGTGTGTTTTTTATTTTTTGTGCTATAAAAAAAAAACCCAACAATTTTGAGATAAAAACAATATTTTTGACTTTTTCCTATTAAACATGTCCAGTACAAATATTTTAAAAATCAAATTGCATCACAAATATAGGCCAAAATGTATTCTGCTACATATCTTTACTAAAAAAATCTCAATATATGTAAATTAATTGGATTTTGTGAACGTTGCAGCGTTTACAAAATCTAATGGCGGCGATCAGCGACTTATAGCAGGACGGCGGCGGACATTCTGGCACTGGGAGGAACTGACTTGGTGTCACTTAAGACCAGCTCTGAGCAGGAATAGAGAGGTATGCCAGTGCTCTGAATGGGGTATGTGTGCTGGGAAGCTCTGCCCACACAGTTACTGAAGTTATTTCCCAACTATGGGCAATGCCATCTTTGGGTAATGACACCCCCATATCCCCTGCCCCTTTATTTACATTTAGCTATTGACTGCAGAAATCTCTTGGCTGACAGTTGAATGGGGTCGGGGATAGAGCACTGTGTGGGAAGATGTTGCATACATGACAGCTTCCCAGCACACATACCCCATTCAGAGCACTGGCATACTGAGAGAGTGAGTTCCCCATCAAGCATGCATTATTTTGATTGATAGCACATTGCAGTTGGCAGATCCAAAGTCACTATTGGACTGAATAGCAGCAATGGATCTGCCCATTGCCATGTACTGTCAAGCAACAGGAAGGCAGACCTGATGGGGAACTAGTCTCTTAGTTTCCCATCAGGCTCTTCCCACCCCTACTACAAAACTCCTCAGCCAGCTGCTTGTCAGTGTTCACAGTGGCTGGAGAGGGAGGGAGTGCACTGAAGAAGGATGGACACTCCAACCTCAGTGCAGGCACCAACAGACTCATTCACCTATCTCTGATATGTACATAAATTGGGTATAAGCACTGACAATTATGGTACTGCACCGCAATGGAATTCTAAAGGGTGTAACTCTTTATAAATTCCCTAGTTGAGTCTGTAAATCCTGCAGCAGTTGGTCAGGCATATAAGAATTTATTTCTGGTGAGCAAAGCCTAGCTCACATTAGAAGGAGTTAAGGTTCACAATGTGTGATGAAATTATTTAGCTATACGTAGATATATAAAGTGAGGCAATCATAGGTAATCTAATTATTGTGGTTTAATATACTGATTCTCTTCCAGTGCCCTATGACATATATCTTCCAAATCATTCTTGTGTGACCAATATGTTTGCTGTAAATGCAACTGTACAGGACGTGCTATCAATCCTGGCCACAAAGACTGGCTTTAGCAGAGACCAAGTCCTGGTGAAAGTCAACTCAATGGGAGGTGAGCTACATCATATCTCTCATCCAGTCCATGGACTTAAAACTTTTTTAGGAAATAATTTAAACAATGTTTATTTTAAACTAATATGTATAATTCACACAAAGTACCATAGTTTAAAATGCAAAAAAAATAAGTTAAATATCATATTATAAAATACACATTTAATCACTAAAACCGTTAGAGGGATATGAGTCCTGTCATCTTTTCCATTTATTAGGCTGAGGTCCTATCTTTTTTTAGTGTAGTGATCAGAGCTTTTTGCACCTTGTGCACTAGATATATATAAGGGCAAGGGGTGCTGGGGTGTTCTGGAGGGTCTATGAATGCTTTCTGCTAGGGGATCTATTGTTGCTGGAGGGGAGCTATTTTGAGTGGGGGGTCTGTTGTTGCTAGGGAGTCTATCTTTATGGGGGTCATTTGTTGCTGGGAGAGATCTACTGTTGATGGCGGGGGTATTTTATTGCTGGCTGCTGGAGGGTTTCGAGATTTGATGTTGCTATCAGGGGTCTATTGTTGCTGGATGCAGGGGATCTATTTTACTGTTTTATTTTTAACAAATTCCAATGACGTAGTACAACAATAAGATACATAGTTTTGTATTCTCTAAAAGGGGGAAGTACTGGGAGGTGGGTAGGAGGTGGAACCAAGGGATGATGCTCGGAGGTGGGTAGGGGGCAGCGACAGGGGTGACTCTGAGGGAGGGAGTTCCTGCACCTATTCTCTGAGAAAAAAAGCCCTGGTAGTGATAGTCAGACATCAGCAGTTTTCCACATGCCAAATTGAATTAATTCTCCCACAAGCCACATGTTTATAGGTTTATCTGATGAAGATCCAGTTTCCCAGATATAAATTCAGTCAGCACAGTGGCTAAGTGGTTAGCACCTCTGCCTAGCCGCACTAGGGTTACCAGTTCAAATCCTAACCATGACACTACCTGCCTGAAGTTTTCATGTTCTCCCTGTGCCTGCGTGGGTTTCCTCCCACACTCCAAAGACATGCTAGTAGGTTAATTGCATTCTGCCTAAATTGGCCCTAGTATGTATGAATGTGCGTTAGGGATCTTAGATTGTAAGCTTCTTGAGGGCAGGGACTGATGTGATGTACAATATATACTGTATGTGAAGCAATGTGATGGCGCTATACAAATACCTCTAAAAATATTGCACTTTAATGGATAAACATTAGTAGTTTTCAAAGATTCAAAACTCTAAGAATCTGTATAGTAAACTTATAGATGTTATTTTCTATATGGCAGAAAAAATATGTCTAAAACATGAGGACACTGGAGTATTCACATCTCTGGGTTTGAACGAGAGACTCTTTGTCTGTAGTGTTCAAGAGATGAACACGCTGGTAAGTAGAAAATCAGATTTTATACTTACAATTATGAGGGAAGACATTTGTACCCAATAAAAAAGATCCACTATCTGCTTTTGCGGTAGATTCAGCCATAATTTCTTCAGCATTGAGTTTTTTTTTTTGGCCTTTGCAGTTTTCTCGCTAAGTCTTAATTTATTTATTGTGGCACAACATTTACCTGTGGAATGGTAAGCATTCCAAAAACAGGAAGACAAAAAAAAGAAAAATAATTTTACACTTTAGATGCGACTGGCATGATAAAAGCCCAAACTTCATTTAAACATGAATAGATCCACAAAAAGAAGATAAGATACATGAACAGCTCAGGTACATTGTAGATATCAGCTGTGAGTCTAAACAAGTTTTGACTATGATTAAAAATCACCTATGGGCAAAATAAAAAGAAAAAAATAGCCTTAATGTTGTTTTTTTGTGCTTCAGTAGATATTTAGTGATAAAGATTTGCAAAATAGATACATGTAATCACAGAAAGAATCATTTGTATATAAAGCAACATCCAAAAAAAATCATAGGGCAAAGACAACACAGCATAATTATGGTTTGAGAACCACATTAGATGTACCTCTCTACACCTCTTCTTACAGTTTGGCTCAATTATTGGGTGTAAAAAAAACAAAATGGGATAATACAAGAAAATACAAGAAAACATGAAGAAGGGAAGGGGGAGAGGGGAGAGTGAAAAAGGTCAGGTGGCGTTAAGGGAAAGGAAAGAGCAAGACCAGCTAGAAAACCATCACACTCCAAGCCATCTCCCCGAAACAAAATGGATGTAAAATGGTCTATAGGGAATCATCAAAGTCAGCAGGGAAAAAAAGAGTAATCCAGGGGGATCAAGCCTTTCTAAATTTCTTGTTATGGATTACAGGCACCAGTTTTCCATCTGATAAATAATTGAATTGATTAACAGTGCATCCTGTTGGTTTGAAGCGGAGTAAGGCTTCATATGGTGTCTTAGGGATGCTATGGTCCAATACATTAATTGACTCTAATCCAGAAACACTTAATCCTGGGACACTACCGTCATATATGAGCTATTGTAACTACTTCTCCACAGCCCCTAAAACAATGAACCAAGTTACCCTGTTTGAATGTAGCCAGTTGTTAAGATACCATGTATCAGAGAAGTAAAATACTATCATTTGCTTCAATGAACATAGTATTAAATGATACTTGGGCTATCGTGTCCCAAACCGTGGACCTTTGGTGGTCAGCGGGGATTCCATTCTACTAGTAACAGAATAATTCTGCTGGAGTGGCATAGTAGTTAGACAAAGAGGGGAACACTGAGATACCAGTGTGTAGGTGGGTCTTGTAGCTAAGGTATCCAATCTGGAAGAGACCAAACACAATCCAGAAGGTTGTACAATTTTTTGTATATTGAAGAATAATTAACAGAAGTAATTGCAATTTACTAATTGCAATTACTTCTGTTAATTATTCTTCAATATACAAGAAATACTGTGCAGACAAGAGCATTAAAATAACCCATTGTGAGTGCCCATACAGTTGGAAGAGAACAGTCATTAAGGGCACAATGTTGCAGAGACAGTACACTCAGTAAGGCACAGTATTGCAGCGATAGATTACTTAGCAAAGGCACAGTTTAACAGTGGTATTTCACTCTGTAATAGCACAGTATTGCAGTAAGGCAGTATTTCAGTATTGCAGTAAGGCAGTAAGGCACCGTATTACAGCAACATATTATTTGGCAATGGCACAGTATTGCAGCAACAGATTACTTGGCAATGGAACAGTTTAGCAGCGTTATTTCATTCCATAAAAGCACAGTATTGCAGTAATGCAGTATTCCAGTATTGCAGTAAGGCACCGTATTACAGCAACATATTATTTGGCAATGGCACAGTATTGCAGCAACAGATTACTTGGCAATGACACAGTATTGCAGCAACAGATTACTTCGCAATGGCACAGTATTGCAGCAACATATTAATTGGCAATGGCACAGTATTGCAGCAACAGATAACTTGACAATGACACAGTATTGCAGCAACAGATTACTTGGCAATGACACAGTATTGCAGCAACAGATAAATTGGCAATGACACAGTATTGCAGCAACAGATTACTTGGCAATGGCACAGTATTGCAGCAACAGATTACTTGGCAATGGCACAGTATTGCAGAAACAGATAACTTGGTAATGGCACAGTATTGCAGCAGCAGATAACTTGGCAATGGCACAGTATTGCAGCAACAGATTCCTTACAATGACACAGTATTGCAGCAACTGAAAAATTGGCAATGGCACAGTATTGCAGCAACAGATTACTTGGCAATGGCACAGTATTGCAGCAACAGATTACTTGGCAATGGCACAGTATTGCAGCAACAGATTACTTGGCAATGGCACAGTTTAGCAGCAGTATTTCATTCCATAAAAGCACAGTATTGCAGTAAGGCAGTATTCCAGGCATAACCTAATTTACCCTGCTGGAGGAGGGGCAGATGGTGACGTAAGGTAGCGGCTGAAGAGGTCCCCTAAATGTAGTGCCAGATACCAGAATGCTTGAGGAGAATCCTGATGTGTCCTTTCACTGTCCCTACTGAACCAGGAACTTTTCCCTGTACTGATACTCTCACAAATACAAAGGGATCTCCGTCCCTCACCTCACCACTTTTTCCAGCTGCGCCTAAATGGCGTGGACATCCTAATACATAGATTTCCACTGTCAAAATGGCTGTCAGGGTTTGGAGCAACTAATCAGATAGCTGAACCTGTATACAAAGGTAATTTTCTTTAAAGCAGCTATGACTGCTATACTCCCCTCCAACACTGTTCTCTACAGTTGTTCCTTGTCATCATTAACCATCACCCATACGTCCAAATCAGCAGTTCATTTTGTTCTTAAATTATTCTTTATATTTAAATTTCCCATGATTTGTGTTTTTTGTTTTATCAGACTCCTATTCCTGAGCAAATGGGCCCAAACAGCAGTAGCTATGATATGTTGGATCTCATCAGCTCAAAAGACCTGGCTCATCAGATGACAGAAAATGACTGGAATCTGTTTAAGAGCATTCACCAGGTACTGTAAAACTGATTTATACTGTACTGTATTTGTGGAGGTATTGGAACAAGGGGTCAGCATAAAATCTGGGTACAAAGGGTTCCCCACTGGGAAGTAGAAGAGAGGCTTCTTACCCAGGGGCAATGGGAACTCCGGCCACATTTGTAAATTGTCTTAGACTTTTGTTCTTTTATCTCACCTGGTGTATAATGACTTATCGTTAAATTGTCCCAAAGAGAGATCGCTTTTCCAAAGACTATCTCAGGGGTATTATACATATTTAATTAGGATATGGTCCTCTGAAATGCCAATGTCTGCCCAGCAGAGATCGAAACTAACCATGATGGGCAGAAAACCTGGTCACCAGTTTGACTGTAGGTGCCTGTGATACAGAGTAACCTGAATAGCTTTATACTATCTGGATTAATCAGAAAACTTCAGCCTGCAATACGGGTAATGTCAGAATATCATTTGCCTAACAGTGCTTTAGTTTATCCCAATCCCTGTCAGTGTCACTTTTTATAGGACAGCTTATTCTGCATGTAAACACAGAGAAAAATAGACAGGCATGTGAAATAATGAGCTAATGAATATACTAAATTCTGTCATTATGTATATGTAAAGAGCATACTTTTATCAGGATATAATATTTTCCATAATAGTGGTCCTTTAAAAGAAGATCTGTTTTTTTAAAACTGTACTCAATATGTCTACAGAACTTGCTTTATAGTTTTGCACTTACTTTTAAGGTGGAGCTGCTGTTTAATACATTTGGGAAGCAGAAGTTCCGTAACTCAACGACTGCTAATCTAGAGCGGTTCATAAGGCGGTTTAATGAAGTCCAATTCTGGGTTGCAACTGAAGTGTGTCTGTGCCAAGATGAAGAAAAGAGAGCACTGCTCCTGCGAAAGTTCGTCAAGCTGGCAGCATAGTAAGGAACCTTGTTCCATCAATGGGATTAATAGTCTCCTATTTGTATGCTGTGTCCTATTTCTCGTTCCTAATTGTAAAACTATTCCAAGCACAGACTTTTAAACTATATAAACTGCATCAGCGAAGTCACAAAAATTCAGGTCATGTTATCTCTCAAGTACTGTTCTGAGGTATCCTAATAAATGAAATTATCTGCAGTTGCTTTGCACAGAAAGCTCTAACAAGATCTGAAAATCTTCTAAAGAAGGGGTAGGAAACCTTTGACAGGTGGAGATCAATCTGAACAACATGAAATATATCAAAGATCACTGGGGTGTAACACCTTAACTAGCAGGGCCTAACTAACTAGTAAAGAAAACTTTAAAAAATATAATAAAACAAATGTCACAGTAAAATTATAAACTTATCCTACCTTAACATTGGACATTGTCAGTCAGTAGTGCAGTGAAAGGTGTGTGAACAGTGTCAGTAGGGCAGTGGATGGTATTAAAAGTTTTTTATTATATTTTACAATTTAATTTTTTTTTATAATTTTTTTACAATTTTCTTTAGGAGCCCTGTTGGGTGGCTTTGATGAAAGGGAGCACACAGGGGGCCAAGCAGCAGAAAAAAACAACAAGGACAAGAGGGACTGCTGGGGGAGGCATTTACTAGAACTGATCACCTGGATTTTCCTCCTGCAGCAGCTGTATAGCGTGGGAGGGAGAGGAAGAGAAGCTAACTTTCAGCTGCTGCAGGAGGAAAATACAGGGGATCGCCAAAAGACAGGTATTTTAAAAATCTGAATTCCCAGCAAATGTCTGGGCATTTGGATTTTACCCCCCCCCCCAACCTAGCATGCTAAGGTGGTTGCTTAAGCAGCCTTATTATGGCCCCAGTGCCCTCTGGCCCTTACGCATCCCTCCTCCTCTACCCCCACAGTAGTGTCTTCTGCCCCATTCACATCACCCCCCTACAGTAGTGTAATCCCCCCATAACAGTGTTCTCTACTGCCCATAACACCACCACCCACTTACAGCAGTGTCCTCTGCCTCCCTTACCTCCATAGCAGTGACCTCTGCCCCCCCTTTCCCCCATAGAAGTGTCCCCAGCCCTCTCTCCTCCCCAGCAGTGTACTCTGCTCCCCCCCCCCAAGCAGTGTCCTCTGCCCCCCCCCTTCCCCCCCATAGCAAAGGCCTCTAGGGGCACCTAGCGGAGGTCGGTAAAGCAGGGATATGTTCACAGTCTACCTGTCACCTTCCCTCGGTTGACGGGTTGCTGGCCCCATGGACATAGCTGTAATCCTTTGGGGGCCCAAAAGAAGACAGAATTTAGGGACTTTGGCATCTTCAGGTTAGAAACAGAATCTACCACAGGCACGAACAGAGCATTATTTTTATCGCAAGCCATTCCAGGCTACTCTTACATAAGTTCACATATCAAAACAAATGCAGTCCATCCCAAGTGCATAGTTCAAACACCAACACTATATTTCTATATGTCCAATTATCATTATTTACATAAGTGTAAAGTTAATTTAAATTAGAAAGGTTTGGGTCTAGTACTGATCTAACAAAGGAAGCCACTTTGACAATCGTATTTTATGCAGTGACTGTTTGATGGTAATCCATTAAATTTATAGCGCTATTCTCCTGAAAGCAGCTGGTTTTGGGTCCCCCTATTTTCCTGCACAGCCAGGCAACACACATTTTCCACTCTTGCTTTCGAAGTCAGTAAACAGTCCATGAGCTTGGTTTTTGTTGTTTTATTAAGGATTAAACAACTTGTATGGGGTCTTGAGGTATACAGAATGACCAATGGAACTGAAACAACTTAAAGGACAAACTTCCTATGTATAAAAAGCAGATAAATATTCAATCCTGGACCTTCTACTCCAGCTGTTATGGCTATTGTCTCTTAATAGATCAGCAGACAGTCTTTTCTAGGAGCACTTAATCCCCTTATATCAACCTCTTCAGACCACAGATGAAAATCTCCTCATCCACCTGGCTGTCATGAGAGTATCCCAGGGCAAGGGAGTTCAAGACATATAAGAATGCTGTCCCAGGGAGAACTAGTTGGGTATGGCACCTGACTGTCCTCTCCCTTGTAGGCCCAAGGGTTGTAGAGGTACTCACACTGTCCTGCTCCTGTAGCTTTAAAAGGTGAACCTGCTTTCAGGCCTTACGCCTAGCTGGCTTCTTCCCCTGCTGACAAGCTGTCCTTCTCTGTAGACTGTAAAACAGTGGAGGTCCCTATTTCCAGCTCCCAGCCTGTAGGTAGACTCCCCTCATCTGTATCCCCCTCCCAGGTTCCATACCAGCAGAACTTCCTCCCTCCGTTTTTGACTTGACTCCCTTTCTGACCAGGCTCTCTCATATTTATGGGTTTATCTCCCAAACTGCCAGGCCTCCTGCTCAGACTCCCGTAAATATGAAGATCGTCCCCTCCTCACCTCCACCCACTGGCTTCTAGAAACCTCTCTAAGTCTCTAGAGCAGGGGGAAGTACAGAGAACTGACCTGTAGAGCCCTCCAGCTCTAACCTAAAGTAAGCTTGCTGACTCACTTCCAGGCTGACTCACACCCAGGTTTCTAGCAAGCCTCTAAGTATACACAAAAAAATAATTGCACTGGAGGGCCTTACACATCTGATTGCCAACTAGTGTCCATAACCAAATTTTGCATGGATATATTTTTCCAACATGAATGAAAGCCCAAAGCCTTCTTTTAACTGAACTTCCTCATTAATTTTGCTGTTATTGTTTTGCAGCCTCAAGGAGCAGAAAAATCTAAACTCTTTCTTTGCTGTCATGTTTGGTCTCAGTAACACAGCGGTCAGTCGCTTGTCCAAGACCTGGCAGGTACGTCAGTCATAAATATAGTATACTGACTGAAATTCACTTCACAGTTGCTAAACCACTGGCAGAGATGTAAAGCATTCACAAAGTTAGATGCCTACACATACACTATATGTTCAAAAGTTTGTGGAAACCTGGTAATCTCACATACTACAATATATGGCAAAAATTATGTGACACCCCCTCCTATTTATTGAGTGCAGGTGTTTCCAATCAAGGTTCTTGTTAATGTTACAGCATACAAATAAATATTAAACAACTGTGTGCTTCCAACCTTGTGATGACAGTTTTGGACGTGACTTTGTGCAAAAGACAGGTCCAAAATTATATGGCTTGGTGAGCTTGGTGTGGAGGAACCTGAGTTGCCTTCACAGAGCCTTGACCTCAATCCTTATGAAAAACTTTGGGATATACTCAAATGCCTATTGCGTGCCAGACCTTCTCATTCAACAACAGTACTAGACCATACACGTGCTCTTTTTACTAAATGGGTCAAATTTCCACAGACACGCTTTCCAGTGGAACCTTTTATAGTCACAAAGTGTTGTTCAGTTGTGTATCAATGCTCATGGTTTTGCAATGGTATATTTAACAAACTTGTATATTGTAGGTGTGATGGTCAGATGGCCAAAGACATTTGATCATATAGCGTATGTTCACATAGCTGCAAGCGCACCCTGGGAGGCCCAAAGATCAGGATGGTCTAATATTGGTCAGTGACATTGTTCAGCATGGTGATGGACCAATAGTGAGATATGGGTTTGGTGGGACAAAGCACGAGTTCCTGCAGTCGCTATATGTATGTTAAAGCACCCTAGGCTTTGGGCTCTCCGGGTGCACCGTAAGCTGTATGAAAATATAAGCTGGCATATTCAGCACTCACTTTTCAGTTGCTAGTACTTTAGCAACTAAAAATGAACACAGGTTCATTTTAAACTATATTATGCATTATGTGTTATTCTCTACATACGTGCATTAAACCTTTCCTTTACCTTGGAGGAATTACATGACTGTAAGAAGTTCATGTATTTTTAAGCCTGTCTTTTTGTTATTTTCAATTAAATAAAATAGTAATGATGCTTGCACTTATACCAGCTATCTAACCAACGTTGATGATATACCACTAGGTATCTAGCCTTTAACCACTTGCCTACCAGGCACTTATACCCCCTTATTTACCAGGCCAATTTTCAGCTTTCAGCGCTGCCGCACTTTGATTGACAATTGCGCGGTCATGCAACATTGTACCCATATGAAATTTTGATCATTTTTTTCTCACAAATAGAGCTTTCTTTTGGTGGTATTTAATCACCACTGGGCGCTTTACTTTTTGCGCTATAAATTAAAAAACTGCAAAAAATTTGAAAAAAAAAAAAAGTTTCTTTGTTTCTATTATAAAATTTTTCAAACAGGTATTTTTTCTCCTTCACTGATGTGCGTTGATGAGGCAGCACTGATGGGCACTGATAGGCGGCACTGATGGGCACTGATAGGCAGCACTAAAGGGCACTGATAGGCAGTACTAATGAGGTGGCACGGATAGGCGGCACTGATAGACAGCACTAATGAGGTGTCACGGATAGGCGGCACTAATATGCAGCACTGATAGGCGGCACTGATAGGTGACACTAATGATGGGTACTGATAGACGGCACTGACTGGCATCACTGCTGGGCACTGACTGGCGGCACTGACTGGCACAACCGCTGGGCACTGACTGGTGGCACTGACTGGCAGCACTGCTGGGCTGCACTGGTGGGTGGCACTGGTGGGCAGCACTGGTGGGTGGGCACAGGTGGGTGGCACTGGTGGGCACAGGTGGGTGGGCACAGGTGGGTGGCACTGCTGGGCACAGGTAGGTGGCACTTCTGGGCACAGGTGTGTGAAATTGCAGAGTGGCACAGGTGGGTGCACTGCTGGGCACAGGTGGGTGCACTGCTGGGCACAGGTGGGCGGAGCTAGTGGGCACACTGCAGGGCACAGGTGGGCGGAACTTGCGGGTGGCACTGCTGGGCACCGATCATCAGGGCACTGATCATCAGTGCCCTGATGATCCGTGCCGATCCCCGCTCTGACAATTGCCGGTTCTCGGCAGTACTTTCCTCACGATCTGACAGCGTGAGGAAAGTGCAGCCGAGAACCGGCACTTGCATTTCCCTCTGATCAGGTGGTAAAAGGCCGCTGTGATTGGCCTTTTACCACATCACGTGATCAACTGTGTCCGTCACATCACGGAGATCGCTGGGTGTGCGCCCCCTGGGGCGCGCAGGAGAGCGTGTTCTGGGGGGACGTCATATGACGTCCACTCAGAACTGGCCGGCCGCAGTGCAGCTGTCATTCGGCTATCTGCGGTCGGCAACAAGTTAACAAAGCTGTAGTGTACCTTGTTTTGTGTATGCTGTATCACTAAGCCTGATGAGAGCTGGGATCTCAGAGTTTAGTCCGACTAATATCCCTAGCAGTCTACACAAAAAAAGACAAAAGGTTTCAATGGACATACCTTTAAAACAAGAGCTGTTTGCAACAAATAAAATCAGTGAACTCATAGTATCCAGCAGTATCAGAAACATTAAGCCCCTATCATTCAGATAAGTGATGGAATGGAATTTGCATCACACAGTCTTTCAATTTATATTTACTGGGGTTGATTTACTAAAACTGAAGCATGTAAAATCTGGTGCAGCTGTGCATGGTAGCCAATCAGCTTCTAATTTCAGTTTGTTCAATTAAGCTTTGACAAAAAAACTGGAATCTTATTGGTTTCTGTGCTCAGCTGCACCAGATTTTGCACTATCCAGTTTTATTAAATGAACCCCTCTGTGTAGCTTAATTATTATTATACAGTATTTATAAAGCGCCAACAGTTCCCTCAGCGCTGTACATTACAAAGGGAGACAGAACATGCGACAGTACAATAACAATACAATGTGATACACGAGGGGTTTGAGGGCCCTGCGCCTTCGAGCTTACAATCTAGGAGGGAGGGGATAGTGGTACAGGAGGAGATAGCTGTTGGGGATGGGGTGGTTGAAGGAGTGGAGGAGGTCGGCAATTAGCAGGGGGTGGGGTAGGCTTCCCTGAAGAGGTGGGTTTTCAGGGTGCGCCTAAAGGAGAGGAGAGTAGGTGATAGTCTGATGGATTGGGGTAGGGAGTTCCAGCGGATGAGTGACGCCCTGGAGAAATCCTGGAGGCGTGCATGGGAGGAGGAGACCAGGGAACTAGAGAGGAAGTCTTGTGAGGAGCGGAGTGTGCGTGTTGGGTGGTACTTGGATATTAGGTCGGTGATGTAATTTGGGGCAGTATGATGGACAGCTTTGTACATCAGTGTTAGGATTTTGAACTTGATCCCTTGTGCAATCGGAAGCCAGTGGAGGGATTGGCAGAGGGGGGTGGCAGAAACGGAGCGGTTGGTAAGGTGAATGAGTCTGGCTAGTTTTTTGAGGAGGAGGTGGTGGTCGACTGTGTCGAAGGCCACGGAGAGGTCGAGGAGTAGGAGCACTGAATAGTGGCCATTAGCTTTGGTGGTTAGAAGGTCGTTGGAGAGTTTGAGTAAGGCAGTTTCGTTGGAGTGTAGGGGACAGAAGCCGGACTGTAGGGGATCGAGGAGGTTGTTGTCGTTGAGGTGAGAGCTTAGGCGATTGTAGACTAAGCGCTCGAGGAGTTTGGATGTGAATGGGAGCAGGGAGATGGGTCTGAGGTTGTTTGGGTCATTGGGGTCCAGGGATGGCTTTTTAAGTATGGGAGTGATGTGCGCGTGCTTCAGAGGGGAGGGGAATGCGCCGTAAGAGAGGGAGAGATTAAAGATGTGGGTGAGGGAGCGTAGGATGGAGGGGGAGGGAGGTCGTAGGAGTTGTGAGGGGATAGAGTCGAGGGGGCAGGTGGTGAGGCGGGCATCAGAGAAGACCTTGGTGACCTCCTCGATGGTAGTAAGGTCGAAGGTGTGGAGTGTTGAGGGGGTTTCAGTGTGAGGAATGTTAGGTGGGGTGGAGGTCAGAGCAGTGGTGAAATTAAAAGCACTATCTCTCCAGCACCTCAAAAGGGGTTAATGCCAAGAAGAGGCCAGGAAGTCCAATATGTTGATAGGCTTTGGATAAATTCTTGGTGATGCAGCCCTCCTCAGACTGAGAAATCATCAAAACTGGAAAAGAAACACACAGGTGGCACAAATCCTTAGCGCATTATGCAAGGTTTATTTGAAAAAGTAAAATGACAAAAAACATACAAAATGAAGTATATGAAAAAGCTTGAATGCCATAAGGATGGCCCACAATGATGGCAGACTATCCGATTGGTGGTACGGTCAGCCTACTGACACGTTTCGGGGACATATCCCATTCCTCAGAGCTGAAGCCTCCCTGCAGTGTTCAGGCTTTTTTATGTACTTCATTTTGTGAGCATGTTTTTTGTCCTTTTACTTTTCACATAAACCTTGGATAATGCACTAGGTGTTTATGCTACCTGAGTGCTTCTTTTCCACATCTGTGTAGTTTAGCCCAAATATAATCCAAATTGCTCGGTGGATAATGATAGTTAAACAGTATGTGCCTATTTTGGTTTTCTGAGTGCATATGTTCTAATCATTAATCCTTTTTCCGAAAACATGATTGTAACAGAATATAGAAATTTCATTTATTTTAATAATATAGCTTATACAGACTGTTTAAATTAATGCATGGCATGTAAATAGGTTTGAAAAATAGCTAATAAATGCATATGCATTGTAAATTGTATAAAATGAAAGGTGAAGGTTTGTATAAAAGATATTTAATAAAAAAAAATGTAATGTGTGGACACTTTGGAATCTTTAATATTGGGGCTTTTCTTGTATTCCATGTGACATGGCCACAGTATCAAAATTTCAACCCCATAGCACATATTATCTAAGTAATATGAAAAATGCTGCATATGGTATTTCTTTTGTTGAATGACTAGAGAAAAATGATAGTCTGATCCCCCTTTCAAGTTCATCTAAATATTACATCTTGTTTCCTATGTTAGATCCCCGAAGAAAACAAATGTGCTCTGCATCTAATTAGCAAAGTATATATGTCACTTCACAGACATATGCATTTTATCTAAATGTTGACAAGTAACAAGACTTTCTTTCTTGTCTGTTGTAGCGCCTGCCACACAAAACACGAAAGTTATACTCCATCTTTGAAAGGTTGATGGTAAGTCTCTGGTAAACGCATGCACAGACAAGGGTCTATTCTACTTTAATGTATATCTAAAGTTAAAAATTTTCTTTTAAATTTTTAATAGAGTAAAAGAGGGTTAAAATGGCTGTCATGTTTTGTTTTTTTTGCCATCTACAGTATGTCTCATTAGGGAGATTTCCCTTCACTTGGAGTGAAATCCCCTCTTATGCAGTGCTCATGGAAACAAGGGTCCTGGTTAGAATGTTTCCACTCTATTGCTGTTCTGACACTAACTTTTTTTTTGGATTTACTCTCACTTTAATTCCTGGTGACATTGATAATCAGGACAATTAGAAAAGAGAAACTGACAGTGGTTCTAATCCCCTATCACTCTATTCAGTTCTAAAACAAAAAAAGTTTTGCCTTTAGTTGTCATTTAGACAAATGGATAGATGTATCTGAATTAGACACCCAAGCAATAATGACCAGCTTTATAGAGAGTACACCCATGGTGATATTGAAGTTTTCACAAGAGACAGCATATCACATAGACTAGTAGATAGGGTAGTCTTCTATTAGTAATGCTGAAAGTGTAATTGTAATTTGATTATTATTGGCTTCATTAGCAACAAAGGAAAGTTGTAAGACATTCTATGTTGCTGCATAAAAGTGTGAAGATCATAGAAGAAAAAGAAGATATTCCTTATAGCATAGTAGAAGCTGAACGCATTCCTTATAACATAGAAGAAACTGAAGCTATTAGTGGTTTGAGATTGTGACTCAGAACTCCTATATTGGACAGCATGTGCAATGCTGCGCTTTCACCCAATTTTATCAAGATGCAAGTGTATTGCATGTCCTAGCTTTCCATAGAAGACAGTAGAATGCATTTATCTCTGCAGGATCCTTCCTGGAATCACAGATCTTATAGACTGGCTGTGGCAAAACTCAGTCCACCTCTCATTCCATTCCTTCCACTTATCTTAAAAGGTAGGTAACCAACAATGCATTATATATAGTTCAAGAATTGTAGCATATTTTTTTTGCAGATTCAGAAGCACTTACATTTTTTGTGTGCAGTATCCTGATATTTGGTGGCTATGCAGTGCAGTAGATAAACAATTCAGGTGACTACGCTTCAAAATAAGTGATAATTTCACTTCTTATTTTCTAGCAACAGGATCACTTTAAAAGGCCAATTTATGATAGCAATTTGTACTATATATAGAGTTCATTTCTATTACAAAAAAAAAAAAGTGTGTGGCTGTGTGTCAGTGCTAAAGTCAGTCCATGCGATTAGTCAGCCTGTGTCTGTATTGTAAGTTACTTTAAATTTTGGTGCAATAAAAGGATTTAGGTACGAACAGACTATTTTTTAAGAATTTACCTTGGAAGTTTAAAATTATGAAACTCTTGAGATATGAGATAAGATATGAGGGGAGATCAAATACTGTAGTTCACAGAATAACATAGAAGCAATCTAAAAAATATAATTATATTAATTAATTTTTAAACTCTGGACTTGAAATAATTTTATACTTTAGGGTTAGAATCCAATTTAAAAGACCAATCTAAAACCAATTTAAAGCTTTTATCTTGCTTCACTATAATCAAAAAAGTTCCTATCAGAGATATATTCCACTGTTTAAACAAATGTAATTTATGTATGAACTGAGCCAACTGTGTTTGGAAATGTTTAGCTAATGTTCTGTTCCTTTAAACTTGCTAGAAAATTTGACTACTCCAGAAGAGTCAATTTTCTTGCACAGCCCACTCCCTTCTTGCATCTCACAGCCCTCCCCTCTTCTTGGAGTGTCTAATTACGCTCTATGCTGGCCAAGCTCTGCCTCCTTCCCCTTCACTGCCCTACATAACCTTTTTTTGTAGCTGCCAAGGGAGGAGTGACAGAGCTGTGTTTGCTAAGGTTGCTGACATCAAATCCAAGATGGCAGCACCCAACAGAAGTCTCAGGGCTTTTGGATGTCTACGCAACATAAATAGCATGCATAAAATAAGTCGATGCACATATAATCTTATAGGAAGATTCTGGCTGAAATGAAAAGCTCATTGAGTGCTAGAAACAGTTCTATAAACTTATTGGCCCCCCCTTGTACATTATTCCATATATACACATGCACAGACTTTCAGTACCGTAATTTATATAATCAACAATATTTATTAATTTACAGACCTGACCTTCATCCATGAGGGCAATAAAAATACAGTGGACAACCTTGTAAATTTTGAAAAAATGGTAAGTCATACATGAACATTTATGGCATGTGTCCATGTACTATATTTGTTATTTTACTAAAGTAGTTACAGTGCTGGCATGTTTAGTGAAAATTATAAGACCAAGTAATGTCTGTTTCAGACAAACATCTCGGCTTTCCTGTAGGACTGTTTCCAGAGGTTTAGCTTTTTTTCTTTCTTTTGGAAATGAACAGTGCAATCTACAGTATGTTAAAGAGTTTAACTTTTGTTGTGGCTACCTATACTAAAAGTCTTATTATTTGCTTATATATATATAAAAAATCATAAAGTATGTCTAATTCAATGTCTTAATTCAATTAATATCCATTTAATATTTTAACTTTTGTAGCGCATGATTGCAAAGACCATACGGATGTTTCACAGTTATCGCAACCAGAGCTACAGTAAGTACAATTGGTTAGGGATACAGTGCTGACTATATACATGGCCAAAACTTTGTTTACATCATATCCTATATATTATTCTAAAACTTATTGTAACTTCCTATTTCACTGCTGGAGGATGCAGCCTTCTAGTCTTGAGTTTAGCTTAACAGAGCATGTTCCACCAGGGGGATCAAACTCCCAACCAGAACAATCCCCCCAGTGTCTGGCCACACCATGCAGTCCACTCTTGTTATCCATGCCAGACAGTTTGGTATACTGCACATTTATAAAGAAAGAGAGGACTGCCATCTATAACAATCCTTTACACACATATGATAATGTCAAAGTAAATAATTACGGTTTGTTCTTCACTTGGAAATCTTACCTCTTCTCTACTGTGAAGGCGCTATGCAACAGCAACAAAAAGTTCAAGCTGAAGTTTGTTTCTCAATACGAAAGAGATAAAAAGTAATTGCTTTATTTTTTTAATTATATATACAGTTCCCCTGTCGCCACTTCGATCTCGGCCTCTTCATCTCCTTGAGGATGCTGCAGCAGTCCGGATGTCTGCATGTATGTTTATAGAATTTTTCTTAAATTAATATAATCATAACTTATTAGAAGGATAAAATGTTTTTGTACATTTTGTATAGCAGCAAACAATGATACACACAATCATTATAAAAGCTGTTGATGTTTGTGCTTCAAAAATTATTTTGCAGTAAAAATATAATTTACCTGTAATGATCTATTGGAGTTTCATTTAAAGTATGAATAAAGGCAAAACTTTTTTTTTTATAAGAACCCCTGTCAGGTTTTTATAGCTGTCTGTGCCCCTATTAAGGAGCTTCACCCTATTTGTCCTGCTTATCATTATCATCGAAAGCAAAAATAAAGACAATCCCAAATTTAACATTGTCCCCAGAAAAGTAATAGATGGTACATTTTTCAAGTGGGGACACTAGTTCTGGTGACCTGGGGGTCCCCAAGAATTCCCTTAATTTGTGGGGATTATCTCCCACTTCCTGTTTTGGCTATGGGACAGGAAGTGAAGGTAAATCTCCCCAATCAGACACAAATGGCTAAAAACGTACTGACGAGGGTTATAACCCTCCCATACTCTATCCAAAGTGATAAAAATGTTCTACTTTAATGAGGTGGAGAGCCTTGAGCTTTAGCTGGAGTTGAAAGGGATTGTGACTCTTTGGGTAACTGGGTAAAAAAAAACGGCAGTACTCGTCATCTCTGAGTCGCTTTCTGAACTCAACAAAATGGTCTCACTCCCTTCTCTCCTGCCTCCCAGTGAATACAGTAATGTAAGGGGGACTCTGTGGACTCTGATGTAAGGGGGCTTTGGTGAGCAGAGACCCCCTTACATCAGAGTTACATTAGAATCCCCAACATTCCCCTTTACATGAGAGCCCCACCCTAAAATTAAGGTTTCCCAGAGCACCCCTTACATCAGAGTTCCCATTTGCACTAGAGTCAATAGATCTCCCCGCTTATGGTGTAAGTGGAAATTCTGTGGACTCTGATGTAACGGGCGCTTGTGGACTCTGATGTAAGAGGGGCTGTGAGTACTCCGATGTAAGGGGGGCTGTGTGGACTCTGGCTCTGTGGACTCTGATGTAACGGAGTACTTTGTGGACTCTGATGTAAGGGGGCTGTTTGAAATCTGATGTAAGGGGGGCTGTGCAGACTCTGGCTCTGCGGACTCTGATGTAATAGGGGCTCTGTGGTCTATGATGTAAGGGAGAACTCTGTGAACTTTTATGTAAGTGGGGCTCTGTGACCTCTGATGTAAGAGAGAACTGCGAAGTCTGATGTAATGGGGGTTATGGGAACCCTGATTAAAGGGGAATGCTGGGAACTCTGATGTAAGTGGGGGCTCTGGTTACCAGAGACCCCCTTATATCAGAGTTCCTGTTTTCACCAGTCTGCAGCATTCCCCTTTACATCAGAGTTCTCAGTGTCCCCTTAAATTAGAGTCCCCAGAAAGATTCATATGCAGATTCAGATGTAAAGGGGAACTTTGCAGATTCAGATGTGAAGGGGAACTCTGTGGACTCTGATGTAAAGGAGACTGTTGTGATAAAATCTATGTGATTAGAAATGTGATATTTAATCACAAAATATATGTATATTGTATACTACAAAACAAAATTGCTGTGCGTCCCAAAGGCGTTCAGAATCAAGACTGCATTTAAACATACTGGAAGGGATTTACTAAAACTGATACACTCAGAATCTGGTGCAGCTATGCATGGTACCCAGTCAGTTTCTAATTTCAGCTTGTTCAATTAAGCTTTGGCAATAAATCTTGGAAGCTGATTGGCTTCTACGCAGAGCTAGACCAAATTTTGCACCCCCCAATCTAGAAATCACTTTTAATCCTGGTTTAAAGCTGAGCTCCAGGCATATATTGAAATTATTGGTTCTTTGTCCTCAAAATGACAGAAAATATTATTTCACTGCAATAAGCAAATTTCCTTTCAGCAGAGATACATTCAGAAGGCACAGTACAGAAGGCACAGTACATAATCTAGCTGAACATTTCCAACATATTTGGCTCACTACATACATAAATTATATTTTTAACCACTTGCCTGCCAGGCACTTTCACCCCCTTCCTGCCCAGGCCAATTCTGGCACTTTGAATGACAGTTGCGTGGTCATGCAACACTGTACCCAAACCAAATTTTTATACATTTTTTAAGACAGATACAGCTTTCTTTTGGTGATATTTAATTACCACTGGGCTTTTTATTTTTTTGCTAAACAAACTAAAAAAGACAACATGATGTGTGCTGATGAGGCTGCACTAATAGGCAGCACTGATGGGCACTGCTAGGCAGCAATGATAGACAGCACTGATATATGGCACTGATAGGCGGCACTGATAGGCATCATTGACGGGCACTAAAAGGCAAAACTGATGGGCTCTGATAGGCAGCACTGACGGGCACTGATAGGTGGCACAAATTGGCACTGATAGGTGGCACTGATAGGTGGAACTGATTGAATCTACTGATGAGGAGGCACTAATGGGCATTGACAGGCATCACTGACGGGGACTGATAAACAGCACTGACTGGCAGCATGGACAGACAGCACTGATAGATGGCACTGATGGGTACTGACAAAAACTGAAAATAAAAGTTGTACTGTAAATGTCTCATGGTCTGTAATTCATGGGACACATCTACAGGGCCATGGCTAAATGCTGCAAACAATTGTGGACTTTTTTATGATCTATGTGTGGGGTATTGGAGGAAGGGTAACATCTTGATACTTGTATAATGGTCATTTATCACGGTCATGGGACAGTTAATGTTTTTGGGGTTGTATTTAATATGTGTGATCACACAAATACTTTATAAGTATAAAATTTAACTAAGTAATGACAGATGCAGCTACAGAATACTTAACTAAAGATGCCGTTTCCACCACTGGTCATGTCTGCTTTTGCGGCATGGCAAAGATAATCAGACCAGATGTATGTACGATGCAGCTCTGGGACGAGACAGTTATTGCAAGTTCTAGCTTTGTTATATAGGACTTGTGTGTAAGGAATGACCAATCCCCACTGCAATCACCAATATGACCTTTCAAGGACTTGGCCAGTTCGCAGTGACATTCCTTTGGTAGGAGTCAGCTAAGGTAACCAGGCTTTGTCTTTGTATGGCCTTTTAACCAAGGCTTGGATTTCATTATTAGATACTGTGAGCCAACTAGATAACTTTAAATAAGGAAATATGCAATTTCCCTAGAAAATGGCCTATAAATGTTGCATCTGCTTTCTTAAAACTTAAGTATAGAATAAAGTATAAAATAAAGCAAATCATGGTGCATTAGCTATTTTAAGAATTTTGACCTTTGTTTTAACCCTTTCAAAAGTTTGGTGTATTAAAAACAAATTTCATTTTGTTCTTTCATACAGGTTCAGAATATTCAGTGAACTTTAGAAGTCCAGCAGCTACATGGGCTTATATCCAACACATGAAGGTCATTGACAATCAGAAGAGACTAATGGAGCTGTCCCGAAGCCTTGAACCATCCTGAAATATTTTAAATGTTCTGTGGAGTCTGTAGAGGTGCACTTGGATACAGGCTTCCTCCAATCAGTTCCTTGTAATCCCTGTATCAGGGGCTCAGGTCATTGGTGGCCTATAGCCAGTCCAACATTTGGACTCTGCTTTTGGAACAAGCACACTGATTAATATCCATATTTAAGCAGATGCTCTCTGCCATCTTCTAATAACGGATGTTACAACCTTATTGGCATTGTACTTTACCTTCACATTACTGTAGGACCTATAGTGCCAAGTCAAATATTGGACAGCTTCCTTGCTCATGTAAAGTGTTTTGTCGTGGCCATAAGGAATATATAGACTTTATTCTTCCATCTAATACTGTGCCAAAGGATCTCCGGGATCAGTATAGAAAATAATGAAATGGATAATGAGAAAATGAACACATCTTAATAGACTGCAGGATACCCATGAACACTGGATATTGGTAGCAGTGATCGGTCAGTGCAGCTATTGGTCCTAAACAAAAATAAAGTTTATAAAAAAATAAAAGCTTGTTCAACCATTCCAATTTGTTCTACTGGAAAGGCTTGTTATATCAACAGACATGAAAAAGTACCAACTAATAAAAAAGCGCTACAGTAAACATTATATTGCAGCCAAACAATTTATAGATGTGAAGCCACATCTATTCATCTGGTCAATATGTGTTTTTCAAAAGAACAAACTTTCTTGCAGATGTTTCAGTTACAGGGATGAGACAAACCATTCAACACAGGCAGGGGTGCTTATAATGAACAATTTTATATATTTAATATAAATCCTTTATTCCAAAAAGGGAAAAAAACTGTTGCTGTAACTGCTTAAAAACATTTAGCTGGAGTTCAGCTATCTGATCAACCCTACCACAATATACCCATGTGGGTAGCATT